>NC_059200.1:50615888-51317763 GCF_020615455.1 Coregonus clupeaformis | reverse complement strand
AAACACTATAGCTGTGCAAGTGGGCAGAGGAGCTAAAGCTGGCGTTAGTTGATGACGGATCTCCTAACGATGTTAGATTTAAAATGAATCACACAACATTCATACGCATTACATTATATGGGACTGCACTCGGCTAGACACTATTTTAAATTCATTTTATATTTTGGAATCAGACAATTGGTCCAATGTGATGACATTGGTTTCCATTCAATCACACTCACATTACAGTATTTACAACATGCATGATATTGTTGACGCTTATTGTTACATGTCTATGATTGCAGGGAGCCAGGGACAGTAGTATGAACTCATTAATGTTGCAAAACGCAGGAATGATTGAACGCAGCTAGAATTTCTGCTGTTACCCTTATCATGTAAATCCTCTCCTCACTGTGACAGACGATGCAGCTATTCTTCTCAGAAGCTGACCTACATCTTACAGTATGGAAAAGTGGTTCATGTTTTGCAACTTGCATGCCTAGGGGACAAGCCTCTGTGACAACAAACTGCTCAAAACATACACACATTGTGAGATGCGGAGAGGGAAAATAAACAAGCTGATGTATATTCCAACGACACCATGAGCAGAGAGAGAGAGAAGGGCCCAGGGGAGAGTGCTCATCAAGTGCAGTGGGTCTGGAGGACAGCTTGACTGCCAGAGGTGACAGGAGAGAGGTCACTGTTACTGATGACCGGAGTATACAGGCCAAGGGTGGAGTAACGCTTGTAGAATAAACCCTAACTGCTTATATATCCTATGATCCCCATCCCCATCCCCCCACTGCCACCCTCACCCCTTCAGATCTCCAAACATGGTTTATCTTCTGGTCAGGCGGAGGCCCCTCTTTGGAGGGCAATGTGCGATGTGGCGCGTCCTGGTCGTTAGGCGTTCGGCTGCAGCACGTGACTTATGCGAGGAGACAGAGGAGCGGCGAGCGGGGTCCCAGTGTGACAGCGGCCACCAGAGGTCCTTTGAGCTAGCCGTTCCTCGTCTCTTCCTCTCTGGAACCATTCAGAGACACTAATTCGATGACGAGCCAGGCCTGGGCTACAGATGAGAGGCCCTGTGATCTGAGCACTGCTGTGTCTAACACAGGATCAGAGGGTCACTGCTGGCAGGAAGCTGGTAGCAGCAAGGCCATGGAAGAATCCTGCAACCGTACTCATACTAAGGCTTCAGGAGTCTAAATTCCCCATTCCACGTTTTAATCCACCTAATTATGTCTGAAAGTGTTTATCTGCTCCTGTGGTGTGTTCAACAGCCTGTGAAATCTGCCGAGCACCAATGCATGCTCACCTCATACAGAGTCACGCTCATGTGTACTGTCACTGCATCTAATAATAATAATATTATTATTATTATAATCCACTTGGTCTCCATCAGTGAGCCATAGCTATGGTCATAATGCAGGGATGAATGTGTGTGCTTGTATGTGTTTGTGTGACTCTGGGACGATTCCAGCCGTTGTGAAAAGAAGGAAACAAGAGAGACCAGTTGGAAGGGTTAAGGTGGAACAAATAGGATGGAAGGATCAGATTAATCATTACAGCGCCACTGATGACTCATCCCCCATCTCCACAAACACACATTGTGTTTAAAGATGCTCTGCTTCTTTTGGGTGATCTAATTTGAATGGTGAGAGCAGCTGTATTGCTGTGTCTAATGTGTTGTTCACTATAATGTCACCTCGAACAGATCTATATTTGGTTTCCAACAGGAAATGAGCATGTTGTAATGCCTCTCTTTGAGGCTGTCGTGACCTATTTGCTTGGGTTCTTGACTGTTTGTTGTGTCATGTGGCTATGGTCTCGTGACAGGAATCCAGCTTGACACAACAAAGTAGATAAAAGGATATTGATGCGTGTATCTTACTACATACTTATGAATATTATTCTCTCTTCCTAACTTTGGTATTGTTTCTAAGGAGTCTCCATTGCCTTCCTTTTGTGACTAGTGAAGGTAAATGGAAGGGTAGGTCCAAAATGTGTCCAGAATTCCCAGAGTCTCTTCTCAGAAACTACAACAGCCTTTGGGATTACGAGTAAGTACTCCTTCAATTAACCTAGAGCAGTAACAAGCTGACACAGGACATCTCAACAAGGTGTTTCCACGTTAGTCTTACTTTACGGTCCAAAAAACTGGGCAACATTGTAACATCACTGGATTGCTCTGACCCCTTATGAACAAACATTTCCAATTTCTCTCCCCCAATAAATCGTGCTGCTATCTGAAATTAGCAGGAAGGCATGAACATATATGATGGCACAGGATATACTCTCACAATGTCTTATGCTTAGAACAAGACCATTAAAAGAATGAAAATGAATAAAAATAAATAGGTAATGCAGAGAAGATAATTAGAAATTATTAATTGATAATATTGTTAATGCTGCTAAAGTGCCCAGAGCCGGTGGAGAAGGGCATTTTATCTCACTGTAAATGTGATATGGTGTTACATGATCATTTGACTATAATGCAGTATGATTACAGTATGACGTCTTATTTGTTCCAAAACTGTTGGTTCCTCATTTTATGAGAGAAGCATGTGAATCCATCCATCACTCACTTTCTTGCTAGTGGAACATAAGTAACTGAAAGCTGTACCATAACAGCATGATTGCAGTGCAATTTTGGGCATGAATAAGCCTGAAGAAAAACCTAGTTTCAAATTTCAAAGATTATTCGCCACATGCACAGGATACAACAGGTGTAAAACAGTACAGTGAAATTCTTACCTTGAGAGCTCTTTCCAACAATGCAGTGATAATAATAATAATATAGATAATAATAGAAAATAGAATACAAAATACAAGTATGAATAAAAACCACACAAGAACTACGATGAGAACCTAATAATAGCAGATTTCAAAAGCATTAATTATCACAAATTCCCCATAAATAACCTGTAATTGCAGCAGTTTTCATCTCTCAGTAGGGGGAGATCCGAATTGAGAGCATGGTGAAAGGCAAAGCAGAACAGTAACCTATGTTATGTATTCAGTCGAATAATCATTTATATGCACCCAATCCTGAAATATTAAAGCCCCCATGCAGTCTTTTTAATTGTATGTTTAAATCATCACTGTATGTCTAATAAATCACTGTTTGGGTTTATTTCATGAAAATAACTTCAAATATATTTTGTATCATTTGTTTCCCAGAGCCTCCTTTTCCATTGAAATGCTCAGTCTGATTGTGTGGGCGTGTTGATACAAATGTAAATATATTTACATACAGTGCCCTGATTGGCGGATAGGGTTATCTCGACCAGGGTTGTCAAACATAATAATAATATATAAACAGTGCATTCGGAAAGTATTCAGACCCCTTGACTTTTTCCACATTTTGTTACGTTACAGCCTTGTTCTAAAATGGATTAAATTGTTTTTCCCCCTCATCAATCTACATACCCCATAATGACAAAGCAAAAACAGGTTTTTTGAAGAAGAAAAAAGAAAAGGAAAAAACCCCAGAAATATCACATTTACGTAAGTATTCAGACCCTTTACTCAGTACTTTGTTGAAGCACCTTTGGCAGCGATTACAGCCTTGAGTCTTATTGGGTATGACACTACAAGCTTGGCACACCTGTATTTGGTGAGTTTCTCCCATTCTTCTCTGCAGATCCTCTCAAGCTCTGTGAGGTTGGATGAGGAGAGTCGCTGCACAGCTATTTTCAGGTCTCTCCAGAGATGTTCGATCGGATTCAAGTCCGGGCTCTGGCTGGGCCACTCATTCAGAGACTTGTCCCGAAGCCACTCCTGCGTTGTCTTGGCTGTGTGCTTAGGGTAAGCAGGGATAGGCTCTAGAGTCTGGGCTACAGATGAGAGGTCCTGTGATCTGAGCACTGCTGTTTCTAACACAGGATCAGAGGGTCACTGCTGGCAGGAAGCTGGGAGCAGCAAGGCAATGGAAGAATCCTGCAACTGTACTCATACAAAGGCTTCAGGTGTCTAAGTTCCCTATTCCACGTTTTAATCCAACTAATTATGTCTGAAAGTGTTTATCTGGTATTGTGGTGTGTTCAGCAGCCTGTGAAATCTGCCGAGCACCAATGCATGCTCACCTCATACATACATTTACATTTTAGTCATTTAGCAGACGCTCTTATCCAGAGCGACTTACAGTTAGTGAGTGCATTCATTTTCATACTGGCCCCCCGTGGGAAATGAACCCACAACCCTGCCGTTGCAAGCGCCATGCTCTACCAACTGAGCTACAGGGGACTACAGTTGAAGTCGGAAGTTTCCATACACCTTAGCCAAATACATTTAAACTCAGTTTTTCACAATTCCTGACATTTAATCCTAGTAAAAATTCCCTGTCTTAGGTCAGCTAGGATCACCACTTTATTTTAAGAATAATAGTAGAGAGAATGATTTATTTAAGCTTTCATCACAACTCAGCTTTTCATCACATTCCCAGTGAGACAGAAGTTTACATACACTCAATTACTATTTGGTAGCATTGCCTTTAAATTGTTTAACTTGGGTCAAACGTTTCTGGTAGCCTTCCACAAACTTCCCACAATAAGTTGGGTGAATTTTGGCCCATTCCTCCTGACAGAGCTGGTGTAACTGAGTCAGGCTTGTAGGCCTCCTTGCTCCCACACGCGTTTTCAGTTCTGCCCACAAATGTTCTATAGGATTGAGATCAGGGCTTTGTGATGGCCACTCCAATACCTTGACTTTGTTGCCCTTAAGCCATTTTGCCACAACTTTGGAAGTATGCTTGGGGTCATTGTCCATTTGGAAGACCCATTTGCGACCAAGCTTTAAGTTCCTGACTGACGTCTTGATGTTGCTTCAATATATCCACATAATTTTCCTTCCTCAAGATGCCATCTATTTTGTGAAGTCCACCAGTCCCTCCTGCAGCAAAGCACCCCCACAACATGATGCTGCCACCGCCGTGCTTCACGGTTGGGATGGTGTTCTTCGGCTTGCAAGCTACCCCCTTTTTCCTCCAAACATAACGATGGTCATTATGGCCAAACAGTTCTATTTTTGTTTCATCAGACCAGAGGACATTTCTCCAAAAAGTACGATCTTTGTCCCCATGTGCAGTTGCAAACTGTAGTCTGGCTTTTTTATGACGCTTTTGGAGCAGTGGCTTCTTCCTTCCTGAGCGGCCTTTCAGGTTATGACGATATAGGACTTGTTTTACTGTGGATATAGATACTTTGGTACCTGTTTCCTCCAGCATCTTCATAAGGTCCTTTGCTGTTGTTCTGGGATTGATTTGCACTTTTCGCACCAAAGTACATTAATATCTAGGAGACAGAACACGTCTCCTTCCTGAGCGGTATGACGGTTGCGTGGTCCCATGGTGTTTCTACTTGCGTACTATTGTTTGTACAGATGAACGTGGTGCCTTCAGGCGTTTGGAAATTGCTCCCAAGGATGAACCAGACTTGTCTACAATTTTGTTTCTGAGGTCTTGGCTGATTTCTTTTGATTTTCCCATGATGTCATGCAAAGAGGCACTGAGTTTGAAGGTAGGCCTTGAAATACATCCACAGGTACACCTCCAAATGACTCAAATGATGTCAATTAGCCTATCAGAATCTTCTAAAGCCATGACATCATTTTATGGAATTTTCCAAGCTGTTTAAAGGCACAGTCAACTTAGTGTATGTAAACTTCTGACCCACTGGAATTGTGATACAGTGAATTATAAGTGAAATAATCTGTCTGTAAACAATTGTTGGAAAAATTACTTGTAGATGTCCTAACCGACTTGCCAAAACTATAGTTTGTTAACAAGAAATTTGTGGAGTGGTTGAAAAACAAGTTTTAATGACTCCAACCTAAGTGTATGTAAACTTCTGACTTCAACTGTATATATATATATATATATATATATATATATATACACACACAGTGGGGGAAAAAAGTATTTAGTCAGCCACCAATTGTGCAAGTTCTCCCACTTAAAAAGATGATAGAGGCCTGTAATTTTCATCATAGGTACACGTCAACTATGACAGACAAAATGAGAAAAAAAATCCAGAAAATCACATTGTAGGATTTTTAATGAATTTATTTGCAAATTATGGTGGAAAATAAGTATTTGGTCAATAACTAAAGTTTCTCAATACTTTGTTATATACCCTTTGTTGGCAATGACACAGGTCAAACGTTTTCTGTAAGTCTTCTGTCAGCTTCCTGCCTCCTGTTTGTCTCCGGGCCTCTAGAGGTCATCTGTGTTCCCCTCTGCCTTAGTTCTTCCTCGTGTGTCCTAATTAGCTTGATCCAGGTCACCTGTGCCTTGTTTCCCCTTGTGTATTTTAGCTGTGTGTTTTCCCCTTGTTTCTCACTTGGTTATTGAGTCCTGGCTATGTGTCTCCTGCTTTGTTCCACCGTGTCTTTCCAAGTAAGGTTTTCTAAGTTATCTTTAGTTTGTTTTTCTCCCCTCGTGGAGTTATTTTGTTTTGCCTCCTGTTTTGTTAACATACCTCTTTCTGAGAAGAACTTTTGTTGGACTATTTGTGAATGGCGAAGAACCTTTGTTTTTACATTAAATCTACTGGCCTGGAGTATTGCCTTGGGTGTTTCATTTGGGTCCTACTACACCTCCTCTGTGGCTAAGGGGTATTACCCCAGCTCTCCACATCTGAGACCGGAGTTCTAGCACGGCATTGTGACAGAATAACCAAGTCAATCATGGACCCAGAAACACTCAGTTCCCAGGACCTGTTGGCGGTGATCACTCGACATGAGGCTTCTTTCCAGCGCCATGAAGCCGTTCTCAGCCGACAAGAGGAGCTGATGGCTAGACATTCTCAACTCCTGGCCGAAATGATGAGTTCCCTTCACCAGCTCTTTGAACGCCTCCTTGGTCCTCTCCCTTCCCCCAGGTCACCTCCCAGTGACGACAGGCCTTCTCGGTTGGCGGAGCCCCGACTACCACCTCCCAAGCCCTTTTCTGGGGATCCAAGCTCTTGCCAGGGTTTCCTCACCCAATGCTCCCTCACCTTCGAGCTCCAATCCTCAAGTTTTCCCACAGACCGTTCCAAGATTGCCTACATCATTACCCTTCTTTCAGACAAGGCGCTCGCCTGGGCCTCTGCGGTGTGGCAGTCCCAGGAGGCCTGTTGTGATTCCCACGCTGCATTTGTAGAAGAGTTCAAGCGGGTGTTCGATCATCCTGTCAGTGGGCGGGAGGCTTCCAAGCGCCTACTGTCTCTCCGTCAGGGCTCCCGAAGCACGGCAGATTTCGCCATTGATTTTCAGACCATAGCAGCAAGGAGCGGATGGAATGATGAAGCGCTGAGGGTCTGCTTTCAGGGAGGGTTATCGGAGCCCCTTCAAGATGAGTTAGCCACCCGAGAACCAGCTGGAGATCTCGAGTCCCTCATAGCCTTGGCCATCCGCCTGGACAATCGTCTAAGAGAGCGGAGAACGGCTCGCCGCCAGGTGTCTCAGTCCCAAGTTCCTCGGAGCAGCTCTGTTTCTCCTGTTTGGACTCCGTCATTCAGAGCTTCCCCGGCTCCTGAACTGCTCCAGGATTCCCCGGAGAGCATGCAGTTAGGCCGTTCCAGGCTTTCTCCCAATGAAAGGGAACGTCGCATGAGGGAGCGTCGGTGCCTCTACTGCGGGGGTTGCCGGCCACTTCCGATCCACTTGCCCCCGAGCTTTGGGAAACGCCAGTCCCCGCCCAGCTACAGGAGGGCTGTGATGGGGAGAATTAGAGCTCCTCCTACTAACGCTGTCCTGGCTATTCCAGCCACTCTGTCCTGGGAGGGCCACCAGCATCGGGTCCAGGCTATGATCGATTCCGGTGCCGCAGGTGATTTCCTGGATGTAACCTTGGCTAAGGAACTTAAGATCCCTACCCAACTACTTCCTCATCCCCAGGCAGTTACAGCCTTAGATGGCAGACCTCTGGAACCAGGAAAGGTTACAGAGGCGACTCAGTCCCTGCGACTTACCATCTCTCAACACCAGCAGGAGGAAACCTTCTATCTCATTGACTCTCCCGAGTATCCTATTATCCTGGGTCACCCTTGGCTATGCAGACATAATCCCCAGATCGACTGGCCTACTGGCACCATTCTAAGCTGGGGTCCCACTTGCCAACTCACCTGCATGCTTCAGAGTCCCTCAGCCCCTAGTACCCAGTTTCAAGAGTCTGTTGACGTCTCCTAGTCCCCAGTGTTTACCATCGGTTCAAGGCTGTGTTCAGCAAGGCCCGGGCTACTTCCTTACCGCCTCATCGCACGTATGATTGTGCCATTGATCTACTCCTGGGTGCTGCCCTCCTAGAGGTCGGATCTTTTCCTTGTCCTCCCCGAGCACGCAGCTATGGACACCTACATTAAGGAGTCCTTGGCAGCCGGCCTCATCCATGCCTCTACTTCCCCGGCTGGGGCGGGCTTCTTTTGTTGAAAAGAAGGACGGGGGTCTTAGGCCTTGTATTGATTACCGGGGACTCAACAAGATCACGGTTCGGAATCGATATCCTCTTCCTCTCATGGCCACTGCTTTTGAGCTGCTTCAAGGGGCTTCCATTTTTTCTAAACTGGATCTCCGCAATGCTTACCATCTCGTGCGGATCCGGCAGGGTGACGAATGGAAGACGGCGTTCAACACGCCCACGGGGCACTATGAATATCGGGTGATGCCGTTCGGGCTCACCAATGCCCCCGCAGTATTCCAAGCCCTGATTAATGATGTTCTCCGGGATATGCTTAATCTGTTCGTCTTCGTGTACCTGGACGATATCCTCATCTTCTCGAGGTCACTGAAGGAGCATGAGGGGCATGTTAGCCGGGGTTCTCCAGAGGCTCCTTGACAATCACCTCTATGTTAAACCTGAGAAGTGTGAATTTCATGTTTCTCAGACTCAGTTTCTCGGGTTTATTGTCACTCCCGGGCACCTAGAGATGGATCCCAAGAAGGTTGAAGCGGTCCGCAGCTGGCCCACACCTGCCACGGTCAAGGAGGTTCAACGGTTCATTGGCTTTTCTAACTTCTATCGGAAGTTCATCAAGAATTTCAGCTCAGTGGTAGCCCCCTTGACGACGCTTACCAAGGGAGGAGGGACCAAGGTTCACTGGGGTCCGGAAGCAGCAGGGGCCTTCGAGGATCTCAAGCGCCGCTTCACGTCTGCTCCGATTCTGGTGACTCCTGACCCAGAAAGACCTTTCGTGGTGGAGGTGGACGCCTCAGAGGTGGGGGTGGGAGCCGTCCTGTCACAGAGGGGTGAGGATGGGAGATTACACCCTTGTGCCTTCATGTCTCGCCGCCTGTCTGAGGCCGAGCGCAACTACCACGTGGGGGATCTAGAGTTGCTTGCAGTAAAACTGGCCTTGGAAGAGTGGCGCCATTGGCTTGAGGGGGCTCAGCACCCGTTCCAGGTTCTCACAGACCACAAGAACCTGGAATATCTCCAACAGGCTAAGCGGATGAACCCTCGGCAAGCACGATGGTCCCTTTTCTTTAATCGATTCCAGTTCCTCCTGTCTTACCGACCTGGCACCAAGAACGTCAAGCCGGATGCCCTGTCTCGAGCCTATTCTCCCGAGGTACAAGAGAAGCCCTTGGCATCGATTATTCCGAGGTCTAGGATCGTCGCACCTCTTCAGTGGGAACTAGAAAGAGGGTAACGAGAAGCCCTTGTCCATGAGCCCGATCCAGGCGGTGGTCCTGCCGGTCGCCTGTACGTTCCTCTCTCTGTTCGGGCCCGCGTCTTGCAGTGGGGTCATGAGTCGCCCTTGACATGCCATCCAGGCAGTGCTCGCACACTGGAATTCCTCCGAGGCGGTTTTGGTGGCCGTCCATCAAGAAGGACGTGCAGGTCTATGTTGAGGCCTGCCCGGTGTGCAACCAGGGAAAGTCGACGCGCCAGCGACCCAGGGACTGCTCCATCCCTTACCTATTCCTCGAAGGCCATGGTCACACCTTTCTCTGGACTTTGTTATGGGACTTCCTCCATCCCAGGGCAACACCGTCATCCTAGTGATCGTTGACCGGTTCTCTAAGGCTGCCCGGTTTATTCCCCTGCCCAAGCTGCCCTCGGCTAAGGAGACTGCTGAGCTCCTCATGAACCATGTCTTCCGGATATTTGGCATTCCCCTGGACGTGGTCTCTGACCGAGGTCCCCAATTCTCGTCCCGGTTTTGGGGGCCTTCTGCAGGCTTATTGGGGCCACAGCCAGCCTATCGTCAGGGTTCCATCCAGAGTCTAATGGCCAAACGGAACGGATTAATCAGGATCTGGAGACCACCCTGCGGTGTATGGCGGCCAGTAATCCCACGTCTTGGGCCACCTATATCATTTGGGCTGAATATGCCCACAACACCCTCCAGTCTTCAGCCACCGGATTGTCCCCCCTTCGAATGCCAGTTCGGTTACAACCCTCCATTATTTCCAGAGGAAGAGGCGCAAGTTGGTGTTCCCTCGGCCCAGCGCTTTGTCCAACGCTGTAGGCGGACCTGGAAGAAGGCCAGGTGTATCCTCCTTCGGACCTCCCAGAGATACCAAAGTCAGGCTAATCGACACCGCCGGACGGCCCCTAGTTTCCGAGCTGGTCAGAGAGTTTGGTTGGCCACTAAGAACCTGCCCCTCCGGGTCGAATCCAAGAAGCTTTCCCAGAGATACATCGGCCCTTTCCGCATTGCTAGAAAGGTTAACCCTGTTTCGTATCGTTTGGTTCTGCCTCGCTCCCTTAGAGTTAACCCCACTTTCCATGTTTCACTCCTTAAACCTGTCTTGTCTTCTCCTTTTGCCCCCCACGCAGACCCCCGCCACCTCCCAGGATCATTGACGGCCAGCCAGCCTACACAGTCCGCCGGATACTGGACTCCCGGAGGGTCCAGAACTCTCTGCAGTATCTGGTGGACTGGGAGGGCTACGGGCCAGAGGAGCGCTCCTGGGTTCCAGCCAGGGACATCCTGGACCCAGGTTTGATCCGAGATTTTCGCACCCTGGGGCCGGGGTGTTCTGGAAGGAACGTCAGGAGTCGTTCCTAGAGGAGGGGTCCTGTCAGCTTCCTGCCTCCTGTTTGTCTCCGGGCCTCTAGAGGTCATCTGTGTTCCCCTCTGCCTTAGTTCTTCCTCGTGTGTCCTAATTAGCTTGATCCAGGTCACCTGTGCCTTGTTTCCCCTTGTGTATTTTAGCTGTGTGTTTTCCCCTTGTTTCTCACTTGGTTATTGAGTCCTGGCTATGTGTCTCCTGCTTTGTTCCACCGTGTCTTTCCAAGTAAGGTTTTCTAAGTTATCTTTAGTTTGTTTTTCTCCCCTCATGGAGTTATTTTGTTTTGCCTCCTGTTTTGTTAACATACCTCTTTCTGAGAAGAACTTTTGTTGGACTATTTGTGAATGGCGAAGAACCTTTGTTTTTACATTAAATCTACTGGCCTGGAGTATTGCCTTGGGTGTTTCATTTGGGTCCTACTACACCTCCTCTGTGGCTAAGGGGTATTACCCCCAGCTCTCCACATCTGAGACCGGAGTTCTAGCACGGCATTGTGACATCTTCACAAGGTTTTCACACACTGTTGCTGGTATTTTGGCCCATTCCTCCATGCAGATCTCCTCTAGAGCAGTGATGTTTTGGGGCTGTCGCTGGGCAACACGGACTTGCAACTCCCTCCAAAGATTTTCTATGGGGTTGAGATCTGGAGACTGGCTAGGCCACTCCAGGACCTTGAAATGCTTCTTACGAAGCCACTCCTTCGTTGCCCGGGCAGTGTGTTTGGGATCATTGTCATGCTGAAAGACCCAGCCACGTTTCATCTTCAATGCTCTTGCTGATGGATGGAGGTTTACACTCAAAATCTCACGATACATGGCCCCATTCATTCTTTCCTTTACACGGATCAGTCGTCCTGGTCCCTTTGCAGAAAAACAGCCCCAAAGCATGATGTTTCCACCCCCATGCTTCACAGTAGGTATGGTGTTCTTTGGATGCAACTCAGCATTCTTTGTCCTCCAAACACAACAAATTGAGTTTTTCCAAAAAGTTATATTTTGGTTTCATCTGACCACATGACATTCTCCCAATCCTCTTCTGGATTATCCAAATGCACTCTAGCAAACTTCAGACGGGCCTGGACATGTACTGGCTTAAGCAGGGGGACACGTCTTGTACTGCAGGATTTGAGTCCCTGGCGGCGTAGTGTGTTACTGATGGTAGGCTTTGTTACTTTGGTCCCAGCTCTCTGCAGGTCATTCACTAGGTCCCCCCGTGTGGTTCTGGGATTTTTGCTCATCGTTCTTGTGATCATTCTGACCCCACGGGGTGAGATCTTGCGTGGAGCCCCAGATCGAGGGAGATTATCAGTGGTCTTGTATGTCTTCCATTTCCTAATAATTGCTCCCACAGTTGATTTCTTCAAACCAAGCTGCTTACCTATTGCAGATTCAGTCTTCCCAGCCTGGTGCAGGTCTACAATGTTGTTTCTGGTGTCCTTTGACAGCTCTTTGGTCTTGGCCATAGTGGAGTTTGGAGTGTGACTGTTTGAGGTTGTGGACAGGTGTCTTTTATACTGATAACAAGTTCAAACAGCTGCCATTAATACAGGTAACGAGTGGAGGACAGAGGAGCCTCTTAAAGAAGAAGTTACAGGTCTGTGAGAGCCAGAAATCTTGCTTGTTTGTAGGTGACCAAATACTTATTTTCCACCATAATTTGCAAATAAATTCATTAAAAATCCTACAATGTGATTTTCTGGATTTTTTTTCTTCTCAATTTGTCTGTCATAGTTGACGTGTACCTATGATGAAAATTACAGGCCTCTCTCATCTTTTTAAGTGGGAGAACTTGCACAATTGGTGGCTGACTAAATACTTTTTTCCCCACTGTATACACATTTAGAAGAAAAAAATTGGGGAACAAACTCAATATACTTTAAAATGACCGAATCGAAACTGTGTAGAAATGATAATGGACCTAAATTCATACAGTTAATTGACTGTGTCCAGCTCGCTAATAATCACCGGAGCATAGAAAATTCCAAAAACAGTGGATAGAGGACTATTTTTGCTAATTTTGACGGCAAGGAAATATTTTTCAAACATCAGTGCGGCCCTACGGACCTTGTTGAAGACTGAATGCGGCCCCAGGGGTAAAATTAGTTTGACACCCCTGGTCTAGACTCTAGAGCCTATCCCGCTTACCCCTTCAAAGTAGGAGGACACATTTAAGTGATAATACCCAAGAAGTTGGTGTTTGGAGGATATATTGGCACGGGTGTTGCCGGCAAACCTTGCCAATATATCCTCAAAACACCGGCTTCGAGGGCATTATCACTTTTATACAAAGGGTTACCAACAGATTTCACCTGGTATAGAAAATGTGCTCTCTCGTCAGGACACTGTTGTTCAGAGGAGCTAGCCAAAAACACAGCTCAGCTAACACAATCACAAAAATGAAGCAGGAAAGACTGCAAACTAGCTGCACTTCGTTTCATTTGACCTGTTCTCTATTGATGTTTCTTTGTATATATCCATAAAAAAATATGCTGATTCATGATTTCGACTGGCTGAGAAAGGCTGCCTGCCTGGCTGTCTGTCTCATCCCGACACGTTCATTACTATGCGACAGCTGGAGATCGAGTTTGAATATTGAAACAATGTTGCAAATGTCGGAGAGAGACAGCAAGGTTTATATAAATCTCAGCTCTTGAAAACTAAATGTTAGTCTAAAAGAAATGTTAGATAATCTCTAGATGCTTTTTATAGTGGAGTTTATAAATTGCCTGGCTGGGCTGATGAGACAGTGAATTGTGCAGTCAAATGGAACAGAGTAAATAGGCATTTTAACATCATAGATTTAACCAGTGGTAACTTGTGGAATAGACACCGGCTGGAATGCGGTTTTAACCAATCAGCATTCAGGATTAGACCCCACCCGTTGTATAAATGCAAATAAAGATGACTGGTTATTGGTCAGAATAATCAGATCTGATGATGATGTCATACTGTGGGCCAAAAACTCCATCCCAGCTGAACAGGCTGAAATTCCAAGCATTTTTTCAAAAAGCTCTTACACTAAAAGGGCATTATCATAATTTTCACAGAGTGTTATTTCAAACTGACAGTGTGGTAGAAAAAACATTTAACAGGAAAATGTAGGTTTTTGACTGCACTGCCCCTTTAAAATAATACACTTATAGGACTCTGTATATTTTTTGTTTGAACGTGCATCAAAATAAAGAGCCCCAAACTATTCCTTAGATTCAATTGGTTTTAAAAGTATCAGGAGATAAAGAGTAACTGTATGTAATCATGAACGTGATAACGGTCTGTGTCTCTACCATTAAAACATCAACTGAAGTAATGTTCCCGCTAAACATAAGGGCCAAATGTCCTAAACACTTTATTCTACGCACAGCAGCATAGCCTTGTGTGGCAAATCGTATCTGTCTATTAGACAATGTAATATGTCTTGATAAAATTTACATTTTCTATCAGCATCACTTCTAAAGTTGTAATACCCTGTGGCAAGTGCTTGTTATGTGACATTATAAACGTAGGTAATCATTCCCAATGAATTGATGCTACAGGATGAGACATGGCAGCCACATGTCACTCTATAAATTGATATTTACGCAATTAATTATTAAATAAACGTCAGCCCTTTAACCTTTAAAGGCAGCCCTGGGCTTCAGCATGGCTATTAGCTTCTCAATGCATTTGATACTGAATCTGAATTAAACTGTAGTGCTGGTCCATTCTCTAATTAATTTCACATGTCCACACATACAACACCCCAGACCCCCAAAGTTGTAGCTTTGATATAGCTCAGTTTACTGTAGTCATGTTTGGTGATTGTCTGAAAATGACAAGGCATCAATCAGCCTGCAGGGCTAATTATCATCACAGCAATCTACAGTAAATGGGAACGCCAGACCCTGTTGGGATCTCACAACATGGATCTGAAATGTCAGGGTGGGTAACTGATGGATAAAAGGTGGAGGAATCGGGTGGGGTAGGATAAACTGATCAGCATCCCTACCATCTATTTCTGAGCGTTATAATTTTGACCTAACCCTTTGCAGCTATAATATATAGCCTATCAACTGCAACAATTGATCTCATTCTGCTCTGTGGGCGACTGAGAAGGAACCCCAACTCAGTAGCAGAGAGATTCATGCCTAAGAAAGGGAAAGTAACTGAACTGAATGACTGCTGACCCGTAACACTGACTTCCGTCATCATGAAGTGCTTCGAGAGGCTATAGTCAAAGATTACATCACCTCCTCCCTCACAGACACACTCAACCCTCTCCAATTTGCCTACCGCCCCGACAGATCCACGGACGACGCAATCACCATTCCACGCACACTGCCCTCACCCAGTGATTTAAAGTACTTAAGTAAAAATACTTGAAAGTACTACTTAAGTCATTTTTTGGGGTATCTGTACTTTACTTTACTATTTATTTTTTTTGACAACTTTTACTTTTACATTCCTTAAAACAATTATGTACTTTTATACTCCTAACATTTTCCCTGACACCCAAAAGTACATTTTGAATTTTTAGCAGGACAGGAAAATTGCCTAATTCACACACTTATCAAGAGCACATCCCTGGTCAACTCTACTGCCTCTGATCTGGCAGACTCACTAAACACATGCTTCATTTGTAAATGATGTCTGAGTGTTGGAGCATGCCGCTGGCTATCCGTAAGTAAATAAAAAACAAGAAAATGATGCCGTCTGGTTTGCTTTATATAAGGAATTTGAAATTATTTATACTTTTACTTTTGATACTGAAGTATATTTTAGCAATTACATTTACTTTTGATACTTAAGTATATTTAAAACCAAATACTTTTAGACTTTTACTCAAGTAGTATTTTACTGGGTGACTTTCACTTTTACTTGAGTCATTTCCTATTAAGGTATCTTTACTTTTACTCAAGTATGACAATTAGGTACTTTTTCCACCACTGCCCTCACCCACCTGGACAAAAGGAATGCATATGTGAGGATGCTGTTCATTGACTACAGCTCGGCCTTCAATACCATAGTGCCCTCCAAGCTCACCACAAAGATCATGGCCTTAGGACTGAACTCCTCCATATGCAACTGTGTCCTGGACTTCCTGACGGGCCGTCCCCAGGTGGTGAAGGTAGGCAACTTTACCCCCTTCACACTGATCCTCAACACGGAATCCCCACAAGGGTGCGTCCTCAGTCCCCTTCTGTACTCCCTATATACCCATGACTGTGTGGCCTCACACAGTTCCAACTCCATCATCAAGTTTGCTGACGACATGACAGTAGTAGGCCTGATTACCAACAACAACGAGACAGTCTACAGAGAGGAGGTAGGCACTCTGACGGTGTGGTGCCAGGTAAACAACCCCTCCCTCAACATCAGCAAAACAAAGGAGCTGATTGGGGACTTCAGGAGGAACCAGGCTGGGCACGCCATCCTCATCAATAGGGCCGCCGTGGAGACAGTCAAAAACATCAAGTTCCTCAGTGTACACAACTCCGAGGAGCTGAAATGGTCAAACCACACGGACATCATGGTGAAGAAGGCACAACAGCGACTCTTCAACCTCCCCGAGGACCCTCACAGTGTTCTACAGGAGCACCATCGAGAGCATACTGTCGGGCTGCATCACAGCCTGGTCCGGCAACTCCACCGCCGCTGACCGCAAGGCTCTACAGGGGGTGGTACGCTCAGCCAAACACATCTACAACACCAGGTGTCGCAGGAAGGCCAAGAAGATCATCAAGGACCTCAGCCACCCAAGCTACATCCTGTTCTCCCGGCTTCCATCACTCAGAACCCCCCGACCCTGTGCATGTGACTAATAAACGAATCTAAACCTCTCTCTGGTGAGATGGTATTTCCTCCTCCCAGCCAGCATCTTTCTTTGAAATCCTTTACCAGTCATGATCATTAGGAAATATGAAGACTTTGAAGGGACCTAGCCTCAGTAATGTTAAGAAAAAATCAATTTAAGAAGATATAAAGTTGCTATTTATGTTTGTTGACATGTCCTGTTGTGATTAAGTACAATATACTTGACAATACCTAACACTGATAAACAAATGATAACTGTACAGAATGAATATGCATGTATTTCATTACAAATGTCCATGCTTCACCCAGAGATGTGAAATTAAAAATGCCTGCTGAAATACCTAAAGAATAATTCACTGCAATGTTATGTTAATGGTATGGGGTTATTGGCAAGAAATCACACTATTAAAACTCATGACAAAGTAGATAATCTAGGTGCTGGGTAAAACATTTTAAGTATAAAAGGAGAATACTGAAATGACTCTCTACAAACAAAAAGGCACCTGTCTAGTGTGTTCTGTCCTTGTATCATCCACATAACTTTTATGACTAAATTGGGCCCTCTGCTGTTCAAGAAGAAAACTACAAATGCTCCCATCACCAATACCATTCTAAGGGCTGAGTGTTTGCAACTGTAATTTCAAGAAGCAAATAAAGGGTAAAAACACTTCAATCAAGATATATTAAAGCAAACAAGATAAACAATAAGTACACTTCATTCACATTGGGCTCATGCATATTTAAAACAGTTGGGATACATTTATTTTGTCAATTATTTCTACACATGTAGATTTTTTTACTTAAACTGTTATACATATAGTATATATTCTATAATAGTACATCATTGAGATAATGTTTTTTCAGTCAACAAGTCATCTTTGGTCACAAAAATACTGTAAACAGAGCTACAAAGAATTTATGAAATTAGAATTCCAATACTTTTTGGCAATGTTACATTGATCTTATTCTGGTAGGTTGAGGTATAGTAGGCTACCCTCCCCAAAGAGTAAATATAAACTCACCAGATTTTGTGGGCTTCACAAAAAGAGCTATCCCACAGATCTGAATGTTGCTTTACATTTGGGATCATATCGCGTAGCTAACACAGGAGGCTGCTGAGGGGAGGACGGCTCATAATAATGGCTGGAATGGAGTGAATGGAATGGTATCAAACACTAGCTAGATCATTTATTAGATCAAATTTTAGGTTTGGTGTTTCATCCAAACATATACTGTTCACTCCCTGACACTGTTTCTGTAAAAAGCTGAAGGACGGGGCTGGAGAAATGTAACCACTCTCAAATTCATAGACAGAGATATGTAGTCCATGAGCCAGACAAAAAAATGGTTCTGAAAGGTCATGAAATTACCTTTCAAATTGTATATAATATAAACAACTTTGAAAGCACCAGTAACAACCATTGTTTAAAAATTGCACATATAGATGGAACTCAGGACACTGTGATGCCGTCCGTCATTGCCGCACATTCAACAATTCTGATCTAACAAAGTGGATATTTGTCAAAGAGGAAGAGGCAAAGAGAAAAAGGGGAAAAAAAACACACAAAAAAACTATTGACTTGAAATTATCTCGTTTGAACGACTTAGTATCTAATTTGAACGACTTAGTAAAAAAAGTTTTTTATACATTTTATAAATATGCCCCTATGTATTGTGACACTTTTGTTCATCAAAGACCCCACAATTAGACATTAATTTAACTTATTTTTACGACCTGTGGACAGCCAGTGAAAAATGCACTTTTGCAACAGCTGAATAGTACAGATCCCAGCCTATGGAATAAAAGTTTAAGGGAGTTCCTCCCATCTAAACTCCTCAGTGGTATTGTCAAAAACAAGTTTAATATAAGACGGCCACGAGTGGGGTTTTTGATGCTCAATCTCATTCATTATATGATTTTTTTTAAATGTCCATAGGCCTAATGGACACATGCTCAAATTCGTACACTTTTGATAGACTTAAATAGCTTATTTAGATATCAAAGTGTCACCAACAAAAACCTAAACAATAGGCCTATAGTAAATGCAGCGTATGGCATTACTTTTTCACATTTAGCACTTTCGGTACACTCTTAGAAAAAAAAGGTGCTATCTAGAACCTGAAAGGGTTCTTCAGCTGTCCCCATAGGAGAACCCTTTGAAGAACCCTTAACCCTTTCCACAGAGGGTTCTATATGGAACCCAAAAAGGGTTCTACCTGGAACCAAAAAGGGTTCTCCTATGGGGCTAATAAGTAGGCTAATACATCCTTAGTTTTGGGGTTAGGCTCAGGTAAAACAATTTGGCTAATCCATATTTCCAAATTTCCAAGTCCTTTTCTTGAAGATCAAAGGGTATTAAATTAATTGGAATGACTGGAAATCTGACAGACTTTGGTTTTTAATGTAAAGAAAGTGTTTGTCCTCAGGCAATGCTATCTATCTATAAACAAATTAACAACAGACTTTCAGAGAAGGGCACTCAACATGTACTGCACTGACACAATTGACTGAAATAAATTGATAATAAGAAGATTGTGGGAGCTGTACTATTATATTTCAGCCTGTGTGTCAATGTATGCTGATGATTCAACCCTATACGCGTCAGCAACCACAGCTAGTGAAATCCCCCCTCAGCCCCCAGCTGTGCCCTGGACACCATATGTGAATTGATTGCCCCCCATCTATCCTCAGAGTTCGTACTGCTTGGTGACCTAAACTGGGATATGCTTAACACCCCGGCCGTCCTCCAATCTAAACTAGATGCCCTCAATCTCACACAACTTATCAACGAACCTACCAGGTACAACCCTAAATCCGTAAACATGGGCACCCTCATAGATATCATCCTGACTAATTTATCCTCTAAATACACCTCCGCTGTCTTCAACCAGGATCTCAGCGATCACTGCCTCATTGCCTATGTCCGTAATGGGTCCGCGGTCAAACGACCACCCCTCATCACTGTCAAACACTCCCTAAAACACTTTAGCGAGCAGGCCTTTCTAATTGACCTGGCCCGGGTATCCTGGATGGATATTGACCTCATTCCGTCAGTAGAGGATACCTGGTTGTTCTTTAAAAGTGCTTTCCTCTCCATCTTAAATAAGCATGCCCCATTCAAAAAATTCAGAACTAAGAACAGATACAGTTGAAGTCTGAAGTTTACATACACCTTAGCCAAATACATTTAAACTCAGTTTTTCACAATTCCTGACATTTAATCCTAGTAAAAATTGCCTGTCTTAGGTCAGTTAGGATCACCACTTTATTTTAAGAATGTGAAATGTCAGAATAATAGTAGAGAGAATGATTTATTTCAGCTTTTATTTCTTTCATCACATTCCCAGTGGGTCAGAAGTTTACATACACTCAATTAGTATTTGGTAGCATTGCCCACACATTTTCTATAGGATTGAGGTCAGGGCTTTGTGATGGCCACTCCAATACCTTGACTTTGTTGTCCTTAAGCCATTTTGCCACAACTTTGGAAGTATGCTTGGGGTCATTGTCCATTTGGAAGACCCATTTGCGACCAAGCTTTAACTTCCTGACTGATGTCTTGAGATGTTGCTTCAATATATCCACATAATTTTCCTTCCTCATGATGCCATCTATTTTGTGAAGTGCACCAGTCTCTCCTGCAGCAAAGTACCCCCACAGCATGATGCTGCCACCCCCGTGCTTCACGGTTGGGATGGTGTTCTTCGGCTTGCAAGCGATCCCCTTTTACCTTCAAACATAACAATGGTCATTATGGCCAAACAGTTATATTTTTGTTTCATCAGACCAGAGGACATTTCTCCAAAAGGTAAGATCTTTGTCCCAATGTGCAGTTGCAAACCGTAGTCTCTTTTTTTTATGGTGGTTTTGGAGCAGTGGCTTCTTCCTTGCTGAGCGGCCTTTCAGGTTATGTCGATATAGGACTCGTTTTACTGTGGATATAGATACTTTTGTACCTGTTTCCTCCAGCATCTTCACAAGGTCCTTTGCTCTTGTTTTGGTATTGATTTGCACTTTTCGCACCAAAGTACGTTCATCTCTAGGAGACAGAACGCGTCTCCTTCCAAAAACATCCTGTGGCGTACTGCATTAGCATCGAACAGCCCCCGCGATATGCAACTTTTCAGGGAAGTCAGGAACCAATATACACAATCAGTTAGGAAAGCAAAGGCTAGCTTTTTCAAACAGAAATGTGCATCCTGTAGCACTAACTCCAAAAAGTTTTGGGACACTGTAAAGTCCATGGAGAATAAGAGCACCTCCTCCCAGCTGCCCACTGCACTGAGGCTAGGAAACACTGTCGCTACCGATAAATCTATGATAATCAAGAATTTCAACAAGCATTTTGCTACGGCTGGCCATGCTTTCCACCTGGCTACCCCTACCCCGGCCACCAGCTCTGCACCCTCCGCTGCAACTTGCCCATGTCAATTACCACATTCTTATTGGTAGACTAAATAGCCTTGGTTTCTCAAATGACTGCCTCGCCTGGTTCACCAACTACTTCTCAGATAGATTTCAATGTTTCAAATCGGTGGGCCTGTTGTCTGGACCTCTGGCAGTCTCTATGGGGGTGCCACAGGGTTCAATTCTCGGGCTGACTCTATTCTCTGTGTATATCAATGATGTCGCTCTTGCTGCTGGTGACTCTCAGATCCACCTCTACGCAGACAACACCATTTTGTATACATTTACGTCATTTAGCAGACGCTCTTATCCAGAGCGACTTACAGTTAGTGAATACATATTTTTTTATACTGGCCCCCCGTGGGAATCGAACCCACAACCCTGGCGTTGCAAACGCCATGCTCTATCAACTGGCTGGATTCGAACCAGGATCTCTAGTGGCACAGTTAGCACTGCGATGCAGTGCCTTAGACCACTGCGCCACTCAGGAGTACATCTGGCCCTTCATTGGACACTGTGTTAACAAACCTCCAAACGAGCTTCAATGCCATACAACACTCCTTCCGTAGCCTCCAACTGCTCTTAAACGCTAGTAAAACTAAATGCATGCTCTTCAATCGAACGCTGCTTGCACCCGCCCGCCCGACTATAATCACTACTCTCGGCGGGTCTGATTTAGAATATGTGGACAACTACAAATACCTAGGTGTCTGGTTAGACTGTAAACTCTCCTTCCAGACTCACATTAAGAATCTCCAATCCAAAGTTAAATCTAGAATCGGCTTCCTATTTCGCAACAAAGCCTCCTTCACTCATGCTGCTAAACATGCCCTCGTAAAACTGACTATCCTACCGATCCTTGACTTCGGCGATGTCATTTATAAAATAGCCTCCAACACTCTACTCAGCAAATTGGATGTAGTCTATCACAGTGCCATCCGTTTTGTCACCAAAGCCCCATATACTACCCACCATTGTGACCTGTACGCTCTCGTTGGCTGGCCCTCACTACATATTCGTCGCCAAACCCACTGGCTCCAGGTCATCTATAAATCACTGCTAGGCAAATCCCTGCCTTATTTTAGCTCATTGGTCACCATAGCAACACCCACCAATAGTACGCGCTCCAGCAGGTATATCTCACTGGTCATCCCCAAAGCCAAGACCTCCTTTGGCCGCCATTCCTTCCAGTTCTCTGCTGCCAATAACTGGAACGAACTGCAAAAATCTCTGAAGCTGGAGACTCTTATCTCCCTCACTAACTTTAAGCATCAGTTGTCAAAGCAGCTTACCGATCACTGCACCTGTACACAGCCCATCTGTAATTAGCCCACCCAACTACCTCATCCCCATGTTGTTATTTATTTTGCTCATTTGCACCCCAGTATCTCTATTTGCACATCATCTTCTGCACATCTATCCCTCCAGTGTTAATACTAAATTGTAATTATTTTGCACTATGGCCTATTTATTGCCTTACCCCCATAACTTACTACATTTGCACACACTGTATATTTTCTATTGTGTTTTTGACTGTACGTTTTGTTTATCCCATATGTAACTCTGTGTTGTTGTTGTTTTTATCGCACTGCTTTGCTTTATCTTGGCCAGGTCGCAGTTGTAAATGAGAACTTGTTCTCAACTGGCTTACCTGGTTAAATAAAGGTTAAATAAAAATAAAATAAAAATAATGAATGTTGTGGCTGTTGAGCGAGTTAAGGAGATTAAATTACTTGTTGTTACCTTAGATTCTAAACTGTCATGGTCAAAACATATTGAATGGTTGTAAAGATGGGGAGAAGTCTGTCCGTGATAAAGAGATGCTCTGCTTTTTTGACACCACAAAGCAAGTCCTGCAGGCTCTATTTTTATCTTATTTTGATTATTGTCCAGTCATGTGGTCAAGTGCTGCAAAGAAAGACCTAGTTAAACTGCAGCTGGACCAGAATAGAGCGGCACATCTTGCTCTTCATTGTAATCCAAGGGCTGATATAAATACTATGCATGACAGTCTCTCTTGGCTAAGAGTTGAGGAGAGACTGACTGCATCGCTTCTTGTTTTTATAAGAAACATTGTGTTGGATATTCCAAATTGTTTGCATAGTCAACTTACATACAGCACTGACACACACACGTACCCCACCAGACATGCTACCAGGGGTATTTTCACAGTCCCCAGGTCCAGAACAAATTCAAGGAAACATACAGTATTATACAGAGCTATGATTGCATGGAACTCCCTTCCACGTCATATTGCGCAAATAAACAGCAAACCTGGTTTCAAAAAACAAATAAAGCAACACCTCACCGCACAACGCCTCTCCCCCATTTGACCTACTTGTTGTGTGTATGTACTGACATTTATGTGTAACTGATAGATGCACACACATGCACACTACATGTTCATGTTTTTAAATGTATGTAAATTGTAAATTATTTTGTCTGTAATGTATTTTTCGTTATGTGTCGGACCCCAGTAAGACTAGCTGTCGCCATTGGCGTCGGCTAATGGGGATCCTAATAAAACAAAATCAAATATAGCCTAATCGTATTATTATCTGTAGTAGAAAGCAAAGGGTTAGAAGAAGCCTACATAACCAACCCATAAAGTAAAATGCAACACCCGTTTATGGCCAGCTATGTAAACTCTAACATTGAATTATCCTGCAATAGATGTTGTTAAATTGGTAATATTCATTTTTGTCTCCTTCTAATGCCTCTTAAGGGGAAAGTAATCTAAAGGTAACTGAAAGTAATCAGATTACGTTATTGAATTTGGGGTATTCGAAATGTTATGTTACTGATTACAATTTTGGACAGGTAACTAGTAACTGTAACGAATTACTTTTAGAAAGTAACCTACTCAATCCTGCTCAGTCTAATACAGTGACAACTAATACATACCAAAAACGATTATATGATGTGGTTGTCAGATTTGACCTCTTTTGTTCCGGCACCTATTTGCCCGACTCCGGTACCTCACGCGGCATTATTTATACAATTTGTTCACTGTTTGCACTGTAAACATTTTAAAAAAGCGATCAGAGTTCATCCTAATCCTTCCACACTGATTTCAGACCTGCTCTCTTATTTGTACATATAGGTTATGGGGCGGGCCGGAGAGGTAAGTAACTGATCTTGAAACAGGTCTTGGCAGTTGTGGTCAGCTAGTGAAGAGGTCCCTACGTAATGACGTCACGGAGCCTAGGCTAGTCATCGCCCTACTAAATTTGAAACTGAGGGAAAGCCAAATCAAAGATGAATAAGAAAAGGCTATCAACCACCGACGAAGTGCCCGGAGCAGGTACAATTTGGACGGAGGCTCAGTTCAAGACCAAGCAAACTTATAACCCCTGTCTTGTCAAGCAAGATTCAAAGCTGGGCTGTACAACATGCAAGAAGGTAGGGAGTTTGGGCCCGGAAAAGACTGTGGAGGGATGAAACTAGCAAAAGAGTGGGTGGAATGTACAGTAACATCCTCTGCCTCCGACATAAAAAAGCAACAAAGAGCACTCAGAAAAAAGGTTTTTGAACATGCCCAAACCAAGGCCCATTTAGAGGCAGCAAGCATTGTAGACAAGGCTAAAGAGGACAGTTAACGCTCAAAATAAAAACATAGACACTACAGCCAGTCTTCCGAACAGCTTACAAGGAGGCTAGACGTCACAGACCCGCTCACGCTTTTGAGCAAGAAATGGACTGTCAGGAGTTAAATGGACATGACATGGGGAGAATTCTCCATTCCAATGTTGCTTGCTCCAACATACAGCAACATATTTCATCCGAAATTAAACAAAAACTATTTGAAAGAATAGTACAGTGCTCTCCCAAAATCAGCCTTGATGAGGCTACTAGTTTGAATAAAATGAGTGCCTTGATTGTATACATCAGACTTCAGCTGGCAGATATGGACGTACCAGCAAACATTTTTGTTGATCTTGTGGAACTGGAGGATTTATCTGCTGGGGGAATTGTCTATACTCTGTTATCTGCATTAGAGGGTGTAACGTTTACTGAGGACTTTCTCTCCAAAAGCCTAATTGGAATTACATGTGATGGTGTGTCCGGAGGACGCAGGAGCACTGTATGGAGAAACAGAGATATAATTTCTCTGCCAGCGGTTTGGCATTGACAGTCCACGGGCCTACAGGCAGTACAGGGACACTAATGGTAATGATAAAGGAGCCTTTCCAGATGGACTTAAAGAGCTGTTGATGGTGGTCAGCACCATCTCCATCTCCAGTGCAGAATGCGAGCGGGGATTTTCTCAAATGAATCAGATTTGCACCTCAACCCGCGCCTCTCTGCATACCTCCACCATATCAGGGCTACTCTTTCTGAACGTTGGCCCACCCCTGACCAAATTCAACCCAGTCCCCTATGTGAGGTCATGGATTGCTAAAGGACACAGATGTGTCACAGACACCAGGAGCAAAACAAGACATAGGGAGGAGAAGCCACACAAGCTGTGTTGTGGGAGGTTCTGGAAAACTAAGATAGGAACATATTTTGTCTTTACAAACTTGTTCTGTACTGTGAAGTTTAATCTGAATATGCGCTTCATATTATCACATAGGCAGGAGGCCTATATATTATAATATGTGTTCTGCTGTAGCCTACATTGATTTATTTTATTTGAATTATATTCTGATATCAAATCAAATGATTGTGATATGTTTGTTCTACTGCTACATTGATGTCTTGAAAAGTATATGAAATTCGAGTCTTGTAAGCCCCACAGCTGAGAATGTGTGCATATGGCGGGTGTTCTGCAGTGATGCCTAAAAATGTTGCTGTACATTGATGTCTTGAAAATTAGGCTATAAGAAATTCAGACTTGTAAGCCCCACAGCTATACTAGAGTATGTGGGCATAGTATATGTATGATACCAACGTGTAGCGACGTGACGGTGGCTGTGTGAGATGCATGCCAGTATCTCTCACATAACTAGAATGAGATTCACTTTCTATGATCTCTCTCCCTCTCTGCTCCGATAGACATGAGCCTAAACTCTATTCTCTCAAGCGTTGCACTTAATAATTTATTTAGACTCTATGCTGTAGGCCACCAAAATATTTGATCAACTTCCAAACAAAAAAGAGAGAGAGGCTTTTGGCACGAGTGCATCGGCCATCCCCAGTGAGTGAGCTGCGCATCATTGGGTGAGTCAGTGAAACTGGAAAGCATTTTTAGGACTATAATTTTCTCCTCATATTGTAGCCTACAATATGTGTCTCCACACACCTAGGCCTAGGCTACTGATGGATTCAAGACAAGGTCGTTGTTGTTGCTCTCTAATTCTCCGTTTGTCAGTGTCAAAGTAGCCTGCCATTTCGATAATTTGTGTGGAATTAACAAAGATTCTGCCAAAGTCTCCAGTCACCTAAAATGATGTAGAATTGCATGAAATGCGTTTATAAAAGGCCAACATTTTTCCGGACATTATGCTACTAAAAGTGTACCCCATATGTGCAACTTCTGAAAGTGCCTCTACTTTATTGTTCTATGCCACTATGCAAATGCGATGACATGAACGCAATGCTTTATTATAAAGGAGATATATATTTTTTATGCATTCCGGTACCTCAGAACTCCCAGGTCACCCCCCTCTGGTGCTCACTGTTTGTTCCGGCACCTCCCGATTTACAAATTAAGCACTGGTGGCTGTTCATGGTGCTGATTTCTCTCTCTCTCTCTTGTGTGTGTGTGTGTGTGTGTGTGTGTGTGTGTGTGTGTGTGTGTGTGTGTGTGTGTGTGTGTGTGCAAGTAGAAAAAAACATGTTGGCTCACCCTACTTGTAGAGAAACGCCAATGCCATCCTCCTCTTTCATGTTGCCTAAATGGTCTATGACTCTGTCATACAGTACACACTTTTAGTTTTTGTTGTCCTAGGTTACCTGGCTAAAATGCTTGCTTTTTAGCCTAACTTTCATGGACAACGATGCACCAGGCCAGCTAGTTAACATTAGCCTACTACATCTAGCTACATGTTGAACTTCCATCCTCTCAGGCCAGGGGCACAATGTATGACTTTATGGTTGGATCAGAATCAACGTTATAATCATTGGCCAGTATGGAAAATTAAGTAAAACCACAAGTCCAAATCCCTATCTCCATTAATGGCTAATTTAGGAAATCGCTATGCGGACGACACACAGCTCTACATTTCGATGAAACATGGTGAAGCCCCAAAATTGCCTACCCTGGAAGACTGTGTTTCAGACATACAGTGGGGGAAAAAAGTATTTAGTCAGCCACCAATTGTGCAAGTTCTCTCACTTAAAAAGATGAGAGAGGCCTGTAATTTTCATCAAAGGTACACGTCAACTATGACAGACAAAATGAGAAAAAAAAATCCAGAAAATCACATTGTAGGATTTTTAATGAATTTATTTGCAAATTATGGTGGAAAATAAGTATTTGGTCAATAACAAAAGTTTCTCAATACTTTGTTATATACCCTTTGTTGGCAATGACACAGGTCAAACGTTTTCTGTAAGTCTTCACAAGGTTTTCACACACTGTTGCTGGGATTTTGGCCCATTCCTCCATGCAGATCTCCTCTAGAGCAGTGATGTTTTGGGGCTGTCACTGGGCAACACGGACTTTCAACTCCCTCCAAAGATGTTCTATGGGGTTGAGATCTGGATACTGGCTAGGCCACTCCAGGACCTTGAAATGCTTCTTACGAAGCCACTCCTTCGTTGCCCAGGCGGTGTGTTTGGGATCATTGTCATGCTGAAAGACCCAGCCACGTTTCATCTTCAATGCCCTTGCTGATGGAAGGAGGTTTACACTCAAAATCTCACGATACATGGCCCCATTCATTCTTTCCTTTACACGGATCAGTCGTCCTGGTCCCTTTGCAGAAAAACAGCCCGAAGCATGATGTTTCAACCCCCATGCTTCACAGTAGGTATGGTGTTCTTTGGATGCAACTCAGCATTCTTTGTCCTCCAAACACGACGAGTTGAGTTTTTACCAAAAAGTTATATTTTGGTTTCATCTGACCATATGACATTCTCCCAATCCTCTTCTGGATCATCCAAATGCACTCTAGCAAACTTCAGACGGGCCTGGACATGTACTGGCTTAAGCAGGGGGACACGTCCGGCACTGCAGGATTTGAGTCCCTGGCGGCGTAGTGTGTTACTGATGGTAGGCTTTGTTACTTTGGTCCCAGCTCTCTGCAGGTCATTCACTAGGTCCCCCCGTGTGGTTCTGGGATTTTTGCTCACCGTTCTTGTGATCATTTTGACCCCACGGGGTGAGATCTTGCTCCCAGATCGAGGGAGATTATCAGTGGTCTTGTATGTCTTCCATTTCCTAATAATTGCTCCCACAGTTGATTTCTTCAAACCAAGCTGCTTACTGATAGATTAATTATTAATGACTAATTATTACACCCTGAAACTGTGTATAATGTGTTAGAAATGTGTGAGTGTAGGACCAGTAAAGGCTATGGCATTGAGCCACTATTTAGCAATGTGAGTAAGAGTTAGGCCAGACAACAAAGACAACTGAGAAACTAAGATAAAGAGGCCTCCCAATTTAGGGAGGGGAGAAACTGTTATGAAAACATGGTGCAGAATATTGTGAGAACGGCAATAACTGAGTAAAGCAGGGAGTAGGATATGTGTGTGTGTGTGTGTATGTATGTGTGTATGCATGTGTGTATATGTGTGTGTGTGTGTGTGAACTGAAGGTCAGTAGAGCAGTTTTAGAGTGGAAAACTACAGCCCGCCTACAGAGGGAAGGGATTTCTTTTTGTATGACGTATGAGTATAAAAGATGGACTCTGAAATTGTGATGGCAGAATTCTCAATGAATAAATATCTCTGACTATGCAGACTGGGACTCTGGCCGTTACTTAAATCCCAAAAGACTTACAACCTTTTGGGAGACGCACAGAGAAACTGAAATAGTTTGTTAAATAATTCACATAACAGCTTGGTCCTTCTGAGCCGGACTCCAATACCCTGTTTCTGTCATTCCAGGTAACTCTGAAAACCGTCGACGGGCGAATGATACATTCGTAAATAGAAAGTCCTGCCCTTTGACATTAAGGGTTAAAACAGGCCAGAGGACACCTGATTAATGACAGAGACGGTGACGGAATCCAAACCTACATTGAAGGTCAGTAGTCTTTATTCATTAACTTGGTGAAATTGATTTGAGGACTTGCTAAAATATTGAAAAGTAGCAAATTGATCAATGCGTAGCCATTTTAAGTGAAATGTGGGGGTGACTGTCAGGAATTATCAAGATTACATTGTGAGGATAGACTCCTCCGTAGAGTAGGAGATAATTCTGGGGGACTAGTCAACCTGGTGGTGGGTCCGTAATGATTCACGGTAATAGGCCATTACCAAAAGAAAGTACCCGGTGTTGAAATAGAAGGAACGATTAAAAGTACACCTATGGGATGTAACCTGTAAGAGATTATTGAACAGTCAACAAATAATCCGGGTTAAACAAATACAAAAAGTACACCAGAAGGAATTAAAATAGCATGTGTGAGAAATAGAATATTAGTAAAGTCAAAAGTCACAAACAACTGTAGATTTTGCTGTAACTCTATCCGTTCTGGAGCCTTATAAACTCCAGGTTACCGATATAACACCAATAATCATGTAAGGTTGTATACGTGTGAGACCTAATATTTGCTCAAAAGTCACATGAATAATTCCAGGTGGTTGTATAGAGGAGGGAGAACCCATTCCTGTTGTATGAGACTGTCAGGAATTATCAAGATTACATTGTGGGGATCAATCCCTCTGTAAAAGTATGAGATAATTCTGGGGGACTAGTCAAGACTACATATACAGGGAGGGGTGGTTCCAGGTGGTTGTATAGAGGAGGGAGAACCCATTCCTGTTGTATGAGACTGTCAGGAATTATCAAGATTACATTGTGGGGATCAATCCCTCTGTAAAAGTATGAGATAATTCTGGGGGACTAGTCAAGACTACATATACAGGGAGGGGTGGTTCCAGGTGGTTGTATAGAGGAGGGAGAACCCATTCCTGTTGTATGAGACTGTCAGGAATTATCAAGATTACATTGTGGGGATCAATCCCTCTGTAAAAGTATGAGATAATTCTGGGGGACTAGTCAAGATTACATATACAGGAAGGGGTGATTCAAGGTGTTGTTGTGTGAAGCTATTTTGAATTACTTGTTAAATTGACTTGTTATATAGAAGAGGTGGCTAAGGGATTTTTAACAGTACCAACCATGGGGGGGGGGGGCAAATCCTCACAAGAGGTCCCATAATTTACTGGGGACGAGAAATGCTTGATGTAATTAAAATGGAATCCAGGGATAGAAGAAATCTCCATTATGTAACCAGGTGGAGGGAGAGGTATGGTTTTGAGGGACGTCTAGACGCAGATAAACTCGAATCCATGCTTAAACAGATACATAAGGTGTGTAAAGGAGAAATAAGCAGTGAGAGAGTAGGAGGGGGCCAGTACCCACTGATAGCCTTACCTAATCTATTGGCAGGGAATGAAAGGGGCCCCAGCAACCTTAGATGTATACAGTAATAATAATAATAATATGCCATTTAGCAGACAGGCCATGAACACAGAGGACGTGGCCAGAGCGGTAGAAGGAATGACCCACCCCAAAACAGGAATAGTAAGGTTTGGGCTGCCGTTAGAGGGCAGTGGGTTTCAGGGGATGCCCAGAGGACACTTTTGCCATGGGCCGATCACGGAGAGTATGTTGGGAAAATAACTGAATTGTGTAATAGCCTCAGAGAGACATGCAATCCATCATGAGCAGAATAACAGACAGGACAGAGCCAAGAAAGAAGGCAGGAAGAAAAGAGAAGTGAGTGAGAGGGAAAGAGAAGTGAAGGTTGAGGTCTCCGTGCCTCCCCCAGAGCAGAGGGCAGAAAGGTTATATCCAAACTTGGCAGACCAGGCATGGAGAGAAAATCCAGATGATGAATACATAGGGAGGAGAAGGAGAGTGCAGGGGAATAATGTTGCCCCCCCACCGGCCCCACCTCCCTATGAGGAAGAAGGGGTTGGAGGAGGAAGGGAAGATGAAGGTGAGGAAGAGCCAGAGGTAGAGGAGTACAGGACAAGGGCAGAGAAAGTCAGACAGGAGAGAAAAGAGAGAAAAGAGAGAGAGAAGTCCATCCCCCAGCTTTGAGCGTGAGGAAGAGGAAGATAAGGCGTGACTAGTCCTTGAGGGAGAAATAGTAGACTCTAGTGGGGGGAAGACTAAGGAACCCTTTGATCCAAATTGTGAGGTGTTTGAATTGGCTACTATTGACTTCAACAGGAACAGAAACCTTATTTGACATTGACAGTAATGGGTATGAAAATTAAATTCCTTTGTGATACGGGAGCCTGCAGGACAGCAACCTGTGCAACAGACAAGCCAGATGGAGTCAGGATTGATGGGGAGAAAATCATAGTGCGATCTGCCTCTGGTCATCAATTTATTGAAAGGTTATCAGTCCCAATAACCCTAAAACATGACCAATCAGGATGAGAGGCAACCATACCCATCCTGATATCTAAGCTGTGTCGGGTAAATTTACTAGGACGTGATGTAATGACTAAATTGAATGTGGCTGTCATTTCCGCTGAGAGGGGGAATGAAAGTACACATAGTCAGAGACAATATGGTGGTCTGTGGGGAAGGGGAGCCATGTTATTGGTATAGGCAAGATTTGTTAAGGGGGGGGAATAACTGATATTCCCCGAACCTTGATGGAACTTGCTGATGATGTAGTACCAGGCCCCACTAAAATGTCCCCCGATGACCTACACTGTACTCGCTGGTATAGCAAACACCCAGGTCCAGATGCAATCTATGAGGAAGCATTATTTAAAACCACAGAAAGGACTATAGCCTTGAAATGGTTTCACTATGACAACACCCACGCAGCAGTGGAGGTGGAACTAGGGCCCCAAAGTTCAGAGAAAGATGGAGCCCACATGTGTCCCTAGCAAAGGAGCCAGCAGAGTACTGGAAAGACATGGGCCAGTGGGTATCCAAGGGTAAGAGGATCACTGATTGGGTCAATATTGTGAGTGGCGATCAACACAGCCCATCCACAGATAGTACATTTAGATGAGAATGGCAGATGCTGAGGAGAGGAATACCTGTTGACAGAACAACAGGAGTCAGACTTAAAATAAGTTCCAGAGCATTTGTGGTCCCGGGGTCCAGCAGACGTAGGATTAATAAAAGGGGTAATTCCAGTACAGGTGATACCCAAATCTAATCATAGGCCATATCAGAAGCAATACCCTATGAAATCAGAAGCAATAAAAGGTTTGCAGTTTACCAAGAGCAGATTGGGAGGGACCTTGAGGAAGGGCCAATTCCCGGGGAGATAGTGAGGCCAGAAACAAAGGTGCAGTGTCCTGGAAATCACAGTCTGTTTTGTTTTTTTCAGTTCTGCTGGGAGTACATTTGATGATGGGGGTTTGTGTTGAATTAGAGACAGTGAGACTATTAGTCAATACCTAGGAGAGAAGAGAGGTTACGGTAGCAAAGACAGACAAGAAGGAAATGGTAATAGTGGAGACAGGAGTGAGTGGAAGTGTTACAATTGTGACAAAACGGGACATTTTGCTAGAGAATGTGAGGAACCGTGTAGTTACTGTGCAAGGAAAGGGCACCAGTTAAGAAACTGTAGGCAGAAGGGGAAGAGAGAAATCAGGAGTCCTCATGACCTGGCTGTTTGGTTGTTGTTTTTTAATTGGGGTTTTCAAATAAAAAACAACACACCTAGTATGATGTTTATAAAGCCTTGTTGTTTCAATTTTGGGGGGTTTTCAGCAGGTCAAGGGTGATAGGTCTTAGAGGAGCACACAGTGCATTTTATGGAGTTTTTTAGGTTTTGGCTGAGTTTGGGGTATGTATGATTTCTTATGAGAATGAATGTCATGAGGATTAATGAACACTTGGGATAAGTAACATTTATTAAATATTTAGAATAATGGTAATGTTTGGTATACTATGGGATGGAATTTCAATTGCCTCTGAACTCTGTTTTAACTTTCTGGTGTTAATTAATCATCCACACTGGTAAATTCTAAAGGCATGAGAGGAGGACTTTAAGATAGTTTATTTTACCAATAAATAAAAATAAGGGATGGCATTTGGTGATTGTTAGGTAGGTAAGTGATTGTTAGGTAGGTGATAATATTGACATGTGTCAAAAGGAGGGATGGATGGTAGAACAGATTAGACAACACTTTGTGGCATATGGGATTACTCATTATAAAAAAATATATATATATAAAATAAAAAATGTTCAAGATGTGTTATCTGTGCTCAAAATAATCACCAGGGCAGACAAAGGGCACCTCAGGGTGAGTATCCTCCGGCTAAGCACCCTTTCCAGCAACTGGAAATGGATTTTATAGAGTTATCACGGAGTGAAGGGAAGAAATTTAGAGTAACCCCAGATGAAGATGGGTTATACCCCTTTGAGAAAGTGTTTGGAAGACCTTACAGAATGCCACAGTTGGCAGGACCAGACAGGCAGACATAGAACTAGAGAGCACCCTAGCAGAACACGTGAGAAGGTAGTTTATTAACCACACCTGTATGTCAGAGGTTTTGTGCCCCACAGGTGAACTAAAGGAGAAGGTGACCCACTCTATCTAACCAGGAGACTGAAGCAGGCCTGGCGGGAAGGGCCCTACCAAGTACTGCCTTTGCCAGCAGAATAGCTGAGAGATCCATCTGGGTGCATGTCACTCACTGCAAAAAGGTAAACCCAGTTACACCTGACGAACAAACACAGAGTTAGGAGAAAGAACCGATCACCACTAGGGCTCGGGGGTTGGCTCCTTAACGAAGATTCCCTTACCCTGTCTGATCATCCCTGTGTGAGTTCGAGTAGAAGGTGAAGCAATGGGTTGGCCTCTGGCGTCTGACATGTTCTCAGGGCGAGGGTGGGGATTCACAGGTCTCCCGACGGTAGGTAGCTGTCTGATTGTGGGGGCCATATTCCTAACACACACGGACCCTCCTGTTTCAGCCAGAAGTGGTAGTTAACCTAACACAAGTTGAAAAGGCATAGGAGACAGCTAGACGTAGGGAAAGGGGAAATACTAGGGACTTTAGGGAAGGACATCGCCATATGTATGTCACCATGTACATCCTGGGACTATGTAGTTGCTTATACCAAGCGGGGGGGGACATGTCAATCTCCATACACAGTTTAGGGACAGGTGTAGTATTGTGAAAGTAGGGAATTATCAGAAATGGCAGTGCGACCCATATAAGGGTAGGTACTGTCTGAAAGTCTGAATTATGCTAAAACAGATTACAGACCTGACAAGTGAGATATCTTCTTCAACTGGGGCACCCTATAGAGTAAACCTCTCTGAGGGAGGTAGTGAGACAGTGCAAACTATAGACCTGAAGGAAGTAGTACAGATGGAGACGGAGTAAATAGATTTTAACCTGTGGTTGGAATGGGTTCAGTATACGGTCTAAAGAGGACTGTTGTACCTGTAGGACAGCCAAACCAAGGTTAACAACTACTCCGTTCCCCTTGACAGGCTTTAACTCTCTGTCAGGTTTATCCTCCATGCAAGCCACCTGGGAATGTGGTGAAAGAGTCTTGTAGTAACTTGCACTATCTGTATCCCCCGATAACAAAGTCATCCCGACCTGGGTTGCCTCAGTTTGAAGTCACAGGGGATTCTTATTGTTTTTCTAGGACTAATAAGATAGGATACAGGGTAGGGCATCTTAGCTCCTGCTCCCACACAGAGAATGTCACAACTAAAAGAGACCATGACTAATCTCTCCTCTTTGTTGCAGCCAGAGGATTTTAGGAACCAAAACCAGGCCCGTGCTGACATCTGATGGTTGTGTGGTGATAACTGATTGTGAACTCACCTACATATGTAAACAATCAAACGTGTCAGAGACTGGTGAGTTGTCACATAGAAAGTAGGACCTCCTCCTGGGATCCTTTGATGAAAGGATATATATTGATGGGATCCACAATCAGATCGCAGCTGGGTTTGAATCAAGTATTTTCTGGTGGTCAACAATTAATAAAAATGTAGATTGGATAAATTATATTTAATATAACCAGCAAAAGATTTATAAACCACACTCGTGATGCAATAAAGGGATTAGCTGAGCAGACAGCGGCAACTAGCTTAATGACATGGCAGAATAGAATAGCTTTAGATATGCTTTTGGCTGAGCGGGATGGGGTTTGTGTTCTGTTTGGATCTATGTGCTGTACTTTCATCCCCAACAATACAGCACCGGACGGGTCCGTGACCAAAGCGCTTCAGGGACTCACCACGCTGGCAAACGAACTGGCTGAGAACTCTGGTATTGATAGCTCCATAAATGGTTGGTTTGATAACATATTTGGTAAATGGAAAACTATTGTTGTAACTATTCTGGGTGAAGTTTTAGCTTCTATGGGTATACTTGTTCTTTGTGGATGTTGTCTTATTTCCTGTGTCTGAGGGTTGGTGAGAAAGGAGATGGAGAAGGTGGTTTCCCAACAGATGGTGAGATACGGCCCAATCCCGGACTCCGACCTAAGGAATTAAGGATATGACCTACCAGGCTTGGTGGAGGACGACGACGATCCAGATAGTTTGAGTCTGGATGTTTTCCTAGAACTATAAATCTCTAGTTTAAAAGATATTGTAATGATCTTTTGTGTATTAAAGTCTCGTTTTAAGTATGATGTACTAGTTACCATTGCTAAAAAGTAACGTTACGCTTTTAATCATGGGGTAACACTGATGAACCTGTAATGTTTTTATATGCAAACCATCTTATATACTTCAATGAGTGTGATTCATTTCTATAACAACATATATTTTGTATGTGTGTAATATTTAGTCAAAGGGTGGAATTGATAGATTAATTATTAATGACTAATTATTACACCCTGAAACTGTGTATAATGTGTTAGAAATGTGTGAGTGTAGGACCAGTAAAGGCTATGGCATTGAGCCACTATTTAGCAATGTGAGTAAGAGTTAGGCCAGACAACAAAGACAACTGAGAAACTAAGATAAAGAGGCCTCCCAATTTAGGGAGGGGAGAAACTGTTATGAAAACATGGTGCAGAATATTGTGAGAACGGCAATAACTGAGTAAAGCAGGGAGTAGGATATGTGTGTGTGTGTGTATGTATGTGTGTATGCATGTGTGTATATGTGTGTGTGTGTGTGAACTGAAGGTCAGTAGAGCAGTTTTAGAGTGGAAAACTACAGCCCGCCTACAGAGGGAAGGGATTTCTTTTTGTATGACGTATGAGTATAAAAGATGGACTCTGAAATTGTGATGGCAGAATTCTCAATGAATAAATATCTCTGACTATGCAGACCGGGACTCTGGCCGTTACTTAAATCCCAAAAGACTTACAACCTTTTGGGAGACGCACAGAGAAACTGAAATAGTTTGTTAAATAATTCACATAACACTTACCTATTGCAGATTCAGTCTTCCCAGCCTGGTGCAGGTCTACAATTTTGTTTCTGGTGTCCTTTGACAGCTCTTTGGTCTTGGCCATAGTGGAGTTTGGAGTGTGACTATTTGAGGTTGTGGACAGTTGTCTTTTATACTGATAACAAGTTCAAACAGGTGCCATTAATACAGGTAACGAGTGGAGGACAGAGGAGCCTCTTAAAGAAGAAGTTACAGGTCTGTGAGAGCCAGAAATCTTGCTTGTTTGTAGGTGACAAAATACTTATTTTCCACCATAATTTGCAAGTAAATTCATTAGAAATCCTACAATGTGATTTTCTCAATTTGTCTGTCATAGTTGATGTGTACCTATGATGAAAATTACAGGCCTCTCTCATCTTTTTAAGTGGGAGAACTTGCACAATTGGTGGCTGACTAAATACTTTTTTTTCCCCACTGTATGTCCATTGAAGTTGTTGTGTAAGGCTCTCTTGACATCAGATTCAGAATGAATAATAACATGGTTCTAGGTAGTTTGAAAGGATTTGATCCACCTTAGGCCAGGAGTGTTTCCAATTCACATGACCGACAAGAAAACCCCCAGCCCTATAGTCGTAACACAGATGAAAAGGGACGCTATCTATAACAAGTCAGCCTATGAATAGGACCCAGTTTTACCTGACCAGGTCATGATAGGCCCCAGAAAATACTAATTTTGCCACACCAATTTTTTTACCTGTGGTGCCAGCTCTGGTATGACCATACCAATATAAAATATAATTGTAGTAGGCCTATGCCCAATAATAACTTAAAATGTTCATAGTGATGTAGAATACACATAAATTAGACAGGTGTGCCAGATATATACAGTGCCTTTGGAAAATATTCAGACTCCTTGACTTTTTCCACATTCTGTTACGTTACAGCCTTATTCTAAAATGGATTAAATAAACAAAAATCCTCAGAAATCTACACACAACACCCCATATTGATGAAGCAAAAACAGTCTTTTTTTTATAAGTTTTTGCAAATGTATAAAAAATAAAAAACAGAAATACCTTATTTACATAAGTATTCAGACCCTTTGCTATGAGACTCGAGATTGAGCTCAGGTGCATCCTGTTTCCATTGATCATCCTTGAGATGTTTCTACAACTTGATTGGAGTCCACCTGTGGTAAATTCAATTGATTGGACATGATTTGGAGAGGCACACACCTGTTTATATAAGGTCCCACAGTTGACAGTGCATGTCAGAGCAAAAACCAAGCCATGAGGTCAAAGGAATTGTCCGTAGAGCTCCGAGACAGGATTGTGTCGAGGCACAGATCTGGGGAAGGGTACCAAAAAATGTCAGCAGCATTGAAGATCCCCAAGAACACAGTGGCCTCCATCATTCTTAAATGGAAGAAGTTTGGAACCACCAAGATTCTTCCTAGAGCTGGCCGCCTGGCCAAACTGAGCAGTCAGGGGAGAAGGGCCTTGGTCAGGGAGGTGACCAAGAACCCGATGGTCACTCTGACAGAGCTCTATAATTCCTCTGTGGAGATGGGAGAACCTTCCAGAAGGACAACCATCTCTGCAGCACTCCACCAATCAGGCCTTTATGGTAGAGTGGCCAGACGGAAGCCACTGATTCAAACTCTGTAGCTATTCTAACAAGCCGCCCTCAGCAACAATGTTATTGGGGTACGGGAATATTAGATGTACCTTTTAAATTACTACTGGTTTTCGATCCGAGGGAAGAGAAATTGTCCACCAGGCATTGTTTTATGTTTTGGTAAGGACTTGGAGTGATGTCACGCACCCAAGAAGGTTCACGCACCAATGAAGGCTCAACCAATCATGAACTACAGGACAAAATACAAACCCTCCAACCCAAAAAGGCCTGTGGTGTTCATGGTATCCTAAATTAAATGATACAATTTACAGACCACAAATTCCAATTGGCTATTCTTAAACTCTTCAGCATTATCCTCAGCTCTGGCATCTTCCCCAATATTTGGAACCAAGGACTGATCACCCCAATCCACAAAAGTGGAGACAAATTTAGTAATAACTACCGTCAGATATGCATCAACATATAACAAGCAAACAAACCAAATAAAAGCAGTCTTCTCATGCTTTGTTGATTTAAAAAAAGATTTTGTCTGCTATATAAATTGATGGAAAGTGGTGTTGGGAGGGAAACATACAACATTATAAAATCCTTGTACACAAACAACAAGTGTGCAGTTAAAATTGGCAAAAAACACACAGATTTCTTTCTTTCCTCTTCAAAATGTATATATATCAACGAATTAGTGAGGGCACTAGAACAGTCTGCAGCACCCGGCCAAACCCTACTAGAATCTGAAGTCAAATGTCTACTGTTTGCTGATGATCTGGCGCTTCTGTCCCCAACCAAGGAGGTTCTAAAGCAGCACTCGAATCTCAGTAAGACAAAAATAATGGTGTTCCAAAAAAGGTCCAGTTGCCAAGACCACAAATACAAATGGTATCTAGACACCATTGCCCTAGAGCACACAAAAAAAACGATACATATCTCGGCCTAAACATCAGTACCACTGGTAACTTACACAAAGCTGTGAACGATCTGAGAGACAAGGCAAGAAGGCCCTTCTACGCCATCAAAAGGAACATAAAATTCAACATCCCAATTAGGATCTGGCTAAAAATACTTGAATCAGTTATAGAACCCATTGCCCTTTATGGTTGTGAGGTCTCGGGGTACGCTCACCAACCAAGAATTCACAAAATGGGACACACACCAAATTGAGACTGCGTGCAGAATTCAGAAAAACATCTTCTAACGTAAAATACAAAATAATGCATGCAGAGCAAAATTAGGACGATAACCGCTATTGAACAAAATCCAGAAAAGAGCCATTCAATTCTACAACCACCTAAAAGGAAGCGATTCTTAAACCTTCCATAAAAAAGCTATCACCTACAGAGAGATTAACCTAGAGAGCAAGCTGGTTCTGGGGCTCTATTCACAAACACAAACAGATTGAGTAGTTATTTAGGATGCAAGGTGATTTGTAGATCAGTCAGTCTCAACTTTAAAGTAGGTTGCAATGTCGAACGCGCCCAATGAATTTGACTCCGGTTACCCTACAAAATGAAATTTTGCCTCCGGTACACAGGCGGGGCGACACTTGTAGCTAGCTAGCTAAAACACCGGTAGACACTGGGGTTTTCTTGTTTGGGCAAAAGACCGCCCTCTGTCCTTTCTCCTCCGTCCTCCCTCCTCTGTGACCCGGAAACTGATAAGTGGTCTAGTGGTCAAGGAATGTGTCAATTCGTAAGTAGGCTAACGGAAGTGTCCTCCCCTCCTCGATAGCCACCTTTCATCGAGGATACTCGTGTATCCTACCCCGGAAGAGTTGTTAAATCTACCACACCCTCTTTGAATCAGCTTTTGTTTTGTCAGAGGAGAAAAACATGCACACGTTTAAAAAATAACGTATTGTTTTATCTATAAAATGTCCTGCACAACAAACTTAATTTGATCACTTTGGACATTTATTTTGGGATCCACCCCTGTAAATGTCATTAGCTTAATGACGCACGAGTGGATAATGAACGTCTCATTTCATGCAACGCATTTCCATCCATGTTCACTCTCCTCGATTAACTTGGACCTTTTTCAAAAGGAGGCGAGAGAGGACGAAGGAGAGGACACAGGTGAGCACATCTAATTGATAGAAGGCCATAGTCCTTCGCCCCTGCCTGCCGAGCACTGCTTTCCCACAGTTCTGTTAACGTTATGGCGAGTGTCTATTTGTTACATCACTTCCTCACAGCTTTGATAAAGAGAGGGGTGGGGTGGCTGGTATATCTGTAACATCTGCTATCCAATGCATCAGCAGATTACACATACATTTTAAGGTAAAATACTGCACATTAATTATACTACTAAAATAATGGCATAGCCTAAACAAAAAAACTCTGATAATACTTTGATTTCTCTTTTGACCCACATCTGTTCCTGCAGATGGAGGAATGCCCACATGCAGGAAAGCCCCGAATTGCAGGCCGCAATCACACACTATTTGAGCGCGCAAGGTTGGCTTTTTGAAATCCGCAGGATTGCTCTGTCTGAGGATTACTGGAAATTATAAATGTGATAGCTTTTCAAACGCTAAAATGCAATGCAATTAATTATTGCATGGAAAGCTTTTACCATTGTGAATTAATAATCTGAGACCAAACCAATGAAAATAAATCATAAAATCTGACTGACAAAAATGCATTACCATGCCTGAAACATTTCAGAGGAACATGACTTTTTATTAAAATACTTTGTAGAAGCTTACATCACAATGATTGTTTCTATTTAAAAAGTTCCGAATAAATCCTAGTTACAAATGTATTGGGTTGTTCTCATTTTGCAGTCTGATTGAGATTAAATCTAAACATGAAATAGAATAGCCTAATGCACATGACATTTCTTTATGTTGTAATGTAAATTATCCAGGCATCAAGCACATCAGATTTGAACCACATGAATTCCATTACTAAAGATTTGATCTCTCTCACATCCGTCCCACCCCCCTCAGCTAATTTCAATTTGCTGTTTTCCAGATAATTAAAATGATCAGTTTACATAAAACAGGATCATATGCTTGAACGAACCCTGAGAGACACTCTACCCACATGTACATATTACCTCAATTACCTCGACTAACCGGTGCCCCCACACATTGACTCTGTACCGGTACCCCCTGTATATAGCCTCCCTACTGTTATTTTATTTTACTGCTGCATTAGTTAAAGGGCTTGTAAGTAAGCATTTCACTGTAAGGTCTACACCGGTTGTATTCGGTGCATGTGGCAAATAACATTTGATTTAATGCTCCATTCATGCTGCTACTAGGGGTGTCAAGATGCAGTCTTCAGAATACAGATCTAAACTCTATCTAACTTGGCTAGAAAGGAGCGGAGTGGAGCACCCTGTTAGGGAGGGTGGGAAGTTAATAACACTGAGTTAAACCCTAGGTCCAGGATAAGGCATTCATCACAGCTGTGTAGCTCAATGTACAACCTCTGCATATAAACGTAAACTGATATGGGTGTCAGCAACGAGTCCACTTTAGCAACAATGTTTGATTCCCCTTTTCTGTTCATATTCTCTGTTGCAATGTCAATGATAAAACTTGACTGATGAAATAGGCAAGGACAACTATTCATTCTGTTGTATCTCCATCAAAGCAAGTAAATCTAATTTCTTAATTTTGGGGGGCTTCTAATGTAATTAATTAATACCCATAAGAAAGAGCAAAACATACCACAAGACAACTTCAAAATTATGAGTATGGAGGTCAAGACTCATCAGGGAGGATTTCTTTTCTTTTGGTTAATCAGATAAATCTGCTGAAACCGAGTAAAGCATGCATCTTACTGACAGATGGGTCAACAGTGATTTCACATACTTAAAATTATTGGTATTAGATCTCAGCAGTATCTGTTAAGAGGAATAACATAGTAAGCAACATTAAATATGTTAATGAGGTATAACAAAGGCATTTCCCTATACCTGGCCAGTGTGCCATTACGAGCATTGGTTGAAATGAAATTCTACAGATCATGGTGGCCAAAGACGACAGAACTCCATTCCACTGCTTTCCCGGTTGTAAATGACCCGATTACAAGCATGGCATTATAGGAGGCTGCCCTCCTCACACACATCCCCCCTCTCCAGTAACACACTTACACAACTCTGAAGCTGTGCCAGTGGAATGTATAAACTCCCTTGATTTTCAATGACTGTAGGCCTGTGGGGGTAAACTGGGTACCAGTCTGTTTAGCTAATATTCCACTCCTTGTACTCCGTGACATATGCCAAAGATGATTCGGTTTAGCATAACAAGGAGTGTAATGATAGCTAAACAGACTAGTACCCAGACTACTGTTGGGGTGTTATGGCTTTGCCACTAGCATATCGGAATCGCTGACCTTATACAATAAGGGACTTCATTACCCACATCAGACTGCAATGCTAAGTACACACCCAAAATTATACTATATTTTCCACTTCATCCGTTCTTATACTTGCCTTGATAGTCAGTAAACAAATTGGATATCTTGAAGCCTGATTATTCGATTTGAGATTGACAGCCACTGTGGAATCCATATGGGTAAAATATGTTTCAAGGCCTGCAGTATGTACACAAGATTAACCCCTAAAATTCCAGCGTCAATGACAGCGGACACTTTTGGTGGGACAATGGCGATACTGGAGTGCTGAAGGAGGATAGATCATTTGAGTACTTGGCAAAGATATTGTTTTCATGTTCTATTCATATCCAAAGGTAACATATAAAAGGTAACAGAAAGGTAAGAAGACCGCCGCCCCTCTAGTCTTGGCAACTACAAAGATGATCTATATATTTAATCATGAAAAGAGGTTAAGAGCAACAGAGAAAATAAGTGTAGGTGGGTGTCTTGACAAACATTGTATGCATTTCACTTATCAGCAGAGGCATATCTTGCGATATTATTCAATTCATGTCAAAAAGCTCATAAAAAGTCAGCCACTTTTATTGTGATAACTAGAAATGTATTAAGCCCAATATTATAAAATCCTTTGTAAGGTTTGTGAACAAATAGTAGTGGAAAAAACATAATTCATCTTCAATACCGTTCCAGACGTATGCCTCACTTTATAGCATGTCAAACAGCAATTGATACAACAAAAAACACAGGAAAAAACATTAACAGGTTTCCCTCCATAAAGGAGTAATTTACAAAAACACCGAGCCACAGGAAAGTCAGACACAGAGGGGTTTAAAAGCAAACTGGGAAAAAATCCTTGAGTAATCCACTTATTGCTTTCTGGATGAGAGAAAATAGGATGAGGGTAGGGAGTCTTTGCAGACTGGTCCCTCCTGAAGGATTCCGTTTTGTTGGATGGGACCAAAGCCGGGTCAGAATGGACCTCAATACTAGTGTCTATCTGCTTGCATGAACATGAAGGGTGACGACGGAATGTTGTGGACGAGAGGGCGATTGCGGACGAGAGGGGGATTGGGGACAGTTGGGGGTGAGGGGCGGGGCTATTGGTCCGTTGGCATGTCTCTGTCTGTTTCTGCTTTAGAGGGTTGCCCCGGCGACGGTGTGTGGGGAGGTCGGGACACGGGGGCAATCCCATGTGCCATAGCCAGGTTCCCTGCAACAATTCCCTCCACTGCAGTGCCTGCCCCTGTCAGGCCTCCTGCTGCCGCTGCCGCTGCCACTCCCACTAGACCAGTAGGGAACCTGTTGACAAATGAGGGGTTGAGTCAGAAGAATTAGAAATGATATGGAATTATCTTTCTAGGGTCATAGAACACAAGCCAGATGTCAGCGATACCTGGAGTTCTCTTTACTGTCACTCATGTATTACCTACAGGTGCTTACTGTCCCTCTTAACAGTCTCAAACAAAGTCTGGTCGTACCTGTAATCAGTAACTCCATTGAGTTCTGAGTGCACAGCCCCAGGGTCCATGCCAGGCCACTGGGGCGTTGCCATCAGATACTCCTTGTTCACACAGTTCTTCAGACTGTCAGGGATACGGCCTGTCGGAATAAACCACCACAACAGTCAAGCTAACTGATCAAAGGCTACTTAATGACAACTCTTGATAAGGTTCTTTGGGCTGGACTACAAAACAGCTGACAAAATAACAACTTGTGGGCTGTAATACATAAACTATATCACTTAGTGGTTAGGGCTACCGTGCCAAGTCTCAAGTGGACAGACTGTTGTTCACTCTGCGCAGAAATGGAAATGTATCATTGTTCCCTAGTGTATGTGCCTAACGCCTATAAATACTCTGTTATACACGGAGGCTTGCATAACTGAATACCTGTGATGGCCCGGCGCACTTCTCTAGCTGCCTCCTCCCGCGCCTCGAGTGACGCCTGCTCGCTGTACCAGGATGCGTGAGGAGTGCAAATCAGATTGGGGGCGTCCTTCAATGGGCCCTGAGAGAAGCTGGAGATGGATAGATCAACAGACCAGTGAGACAGATTAAAGAGTGTGTGCAAGGGGGTGTTGATAGAGAGACTTTTTAAAATGGTGAAGCACAACCTTCAAACCAGTTACTGTTTGCACGTTTTAAATGACTGGGATAAGCAGGATGAGGAGGCTTTAAGTGCCTGTGGGCTGGGAGGAAGCTGACCTGAAGGGCTCTGTCTCGTGTACGTCCAAGGCAGCACCCCGTATCCTGCCCTCTTTCAGTGCCTGGGCCAGGGCCCTCTCATCCATCAGGCCCCCTCGCGCCGTGTTAACCAAAAATGCTCCCTGACGCATCTGCACATACGACAGATCACAGTCAGCAAGCCATGCAGACAAAAATAACCTAAACGCATTGATAATGAGGGTGTTGTGGGTGGCAGGAATGGTGTTTACGTGTGTGTTGGGGTTGTCACGATACCAGAATTTTGACTTCGATACCAGGTTTAGTATCACAATACTTGATACCATCACGATACGCGATACCAGAACGATACCACGGCAATCGTTAGGCATCTTTTGAGTTGAATATCATGACATTTTGAATTTCTTAAATACATTTTTCAGAGACAGCCAAGTATGCATTAATAAAATCAATTAGTCATTTTGACTTTGTTTTTACTAATCTAACTACATAATGGTTAGCATTTATTTGAATGGTATCTATTGATAAACTGGGTAAATCAAAGATGCAGCCTAGGCCTAGCTATGAATGCATGCATTGAGTTATTGAGCTTGTTTTGCCTGATTTCATGGGGCTAGATGACAATCTGTTTCCCTTCCATTTGGGACTTATTTTATTGTACTGATCAACATTTGCATAGAAGTAGCTTATTTTATAAAGATGTGCGCCGTCACTTTAACCAGTAATGACGTCATTCACGAGGCAGTCATTTCAGTCAGTTCGCTGATAATCTTTGGGAGAAACGTGAGAGACCCAATACGTTTTTCATGGCAATCAGCTAAGAAATCAGCATATTTTGTTTGTGATAATATGCAAACCATAACGCAAAGTACTAGGGTAATGAATTGATGATAGCTTCAGCTGTAAGCTAGCAAGGAAAGTTAGCCTACAAAGCTGGAAGCTACCGGTATCATCTTCTATTGTAAAGTGTTCTAGCCTGTATTGACAGTTTCAAAATGGCTACATGCTGTGTCCCATTATTCAAGAGTTCACTTCTGTGCAGCATGAGCGGGGAGCTAACATGATGCAGCCCAGACTCCCAGTGCAGGCTAGCAATGAGTAACGCCTCGATCACACCGACAGCGTCATTGCATTTTTTGTACACCAGAAGTACATTCATTTCCAATGGAACGCTGCGTTTGCCTTGCAGCATTGCGTTGCAGAGGCAGTGCGTTGTGTGGTGCATACGTCAAACTGTATGCGTCGACGGCTTGACAGAAATGGTAGCAGAAGGTGAATGTTGAACTTTTGTTGCACACATATCCAGATGATGCTGCGTGACATTTTGCGCAATGACGCTGTCGGTGTGATCGAGGTGTAAGTGGAGGAGGCACGGTGCGCGCTATAATAAGGGCTGTGTTGTTAGACAGGCTTGATCCATGAGACACATTTGACAGAAGTACCGAAAGTAACAAATTCTAGTACCAAACCGTTTTTTCCATGTTTGAGAATCAAAAAAAAAGTACAGAAGTTTCGGTATACCTTGCAACACTAGTCTGCGTGTGTCTTATACCTGTTTAATGGTGAAGTCGTTGATGAGGTGATGGTTGTGCTCGTTGAGGCTGCAGTGCAGTGACACACAGTCAGAGTGGATGAGCAGGTCCTGCAGGGTGGCCATTCGCTGCAGGCCCAGAGAGCGCTCCACTCCGTCTGGCAGGTAGGGGTCGTAGAAGATCACACTGAAGCCAAAGGCCTTGGCCCGCAGCGCTACAGCCTGGCCCACTCGCCCTGCGGCACAAGCACAGATACACTCAGACTGGAGGATGGAGTAGCGGTGAGAGGAGCCGTTCACTACTTCAGAAAACTACAATTATTTGCTTTAAATATACATTAAAAGGATCTGTGAGGACACCAATAATAAAAAGACACTGCAACTTCGAAACAGATCACATTAGGATAACGTCAATTAACATATGTCCTATGACGACTGCACTTGCAGAGAGCCCTTGCTAAGACAATAATCATTTCCCTCCTCACCCAGGCCGATGATGCCCAGAGTCTCTCCCCGGATGCGGGCAGCGCCGCTGGCCACCTCCCTGATCTGCTCCACGCTGGAAGCCCTGGTGCCCTCTCTCATAGCCTGGTGCATCCAGGTGACGCGGCGGTACAGGTTCAGGATCAGACACATGGACGTGTCCGCCGTCTCTTCCACAGATGTAGCAGGCACATTACACACCGCTATACCTGAGGACGACAGAGCACAAAGGAGACAGCGGTTAGTTATGATACATATTAAAAGGTGGATGGATGGGTGTAGTATGCAGGCTGGAGGGGTGGTGAAGCTAAGTATTGTTCCAGTAGCCAACCTAGTTCAGCCGCAGCCTTGATGTCCACGTTGTCAAAGCCACTGCCGATTCGCACAATGATCCGCAGGCCTTTGAACTTGTCCAGGTCGTCCCGCGACAGGGTGATGGTGTGGTACATCAGGGCACCCACTGCCTCATTCAGCACCTGAAGCACCAGGGAGAGTGTTCAGACATATCCTTATTCTACCATTGCACTAAAAGAGCAACTACTTTCCCAAGCTCTATTGAGTTGGAAATAGCCCCCCACCACATAAAAAGACAGGTTCATGAAGCATCCATTTCCCCGACTTAAAAGTGCAGACAGATACTTGGTGTATAGGAGAGTAATGGTGCTGGGAGAGATAGTTGGTTACCTTCTCGTGGATCTCCTGGGTGGACTGGGCATCACAGAAGGCCACCGTGGCCACGTCCTTTAGGACAGGCATCTCCACGGTGCAGTCGCGCCCATCCAACAGCGCCACCAGGGGGCGCGGGTGCATCGGCCCATTCAGAATCGGGGGGCGAATGCCTAGACAAATGCAACCAATCAACATAAAATAGACATGGGCATTGTCAAATGGGATCCCCCATGTCTTTCTATAGCGTCAGACAGGCCTATGTAATAATAATAATAATATGCCATTTAGCAGAGGCTTTTATCCAAAGCGACTTACAGTCATGCGTGCATACATTTTTGTGTATGGGTGGTCCCGGGGATCGAACCCACTACCTTGGCGTTACAAGCGCCGTGCTCTACCAGCTGAGCTACAGAGGACCACATGTGATCATGTAGATGGTCTAACTGTCAACAATTTCTACAGTTTCCCCTCAACATCTGCATGTTTAAGATTGATTGGGGAACACATTCAATACACAACCAAAAACATATGGCATTTGTTTTGTTCTTTATGATCGTAACATTGAAAACCCATCAGAAATGACAGTAAAATATTTATATTGTCACTTTCAAAGTGGTGCACTAAATACACTGCTCAAAAAATAAAGGGAACACTTAAACAACACAATGTAACTCCAAGTCAATCACACTTCTGTGAAATCAAACTGTCCACTTAGGAAGCAACACTGATTGACAATACATTACACATGCTGTTGTGCAAATGGAATAGACAACAGATGGAAATTATAGGCAATTAGCAAGACACCCCTTCTCAGTTCCTATGCTTCCTGGCTGATGTTTTGGTCACTTTTGAATGCTGGCGGTGCTTTCACTCTAGTGGTAGCATGAGACGGAGTCTACAACCCACACAAGTGGCTCAGGTAGTGCAGCTCGTCCAGGATGGCATATCAATGCGAGCTGTGGCAAGAAGGTTTGCTGTGTCTGTCAGCGTAGTGTCCAGAGCATGGAGGCGCTACCAGGAGACAGGCCAGTACATCAGGAGACGTGGAGGAGGCCGTAGGAGGGCAACAACCCAGCAGCAGGACCGCTACCTCCGCCTTTGTGCAAGGAGGAGCAGGAGGAGCACTGCCAGAGCCCTGCAAAATGACCTCCAGCAGGCTACAAATGTGCATGTGTCTGCTCAAACGGTCAGAAACAGACTCCATGAGGGTGGTATGAGGGCCCGACGTCCACAGGTGGGGGTTGTGCTTACAGCCCAACACCGTGCAGGACGTTTGGCATTTGCCAGAGAACACCAAGATTGGCAAATTCGCCACTGGCGCCCTGTGCTCTTCACAGATGAAAGCAGGTTCACACTGAGCACATGTGACAGACGTGACAGAGTCTGGAGACGCCGTGGAGAACGTTCTGCTGCCTGCAACATCCTCCAGCATGACCGGTTTGGCGGTGGGTCAGTCATGGTGTGGGGTGGCATTTCTTTGGGGGGCCGCACAGCCCTCCCTGTGCTCGCCAGATGTAGCCTGACTGCCATTAGGTACCGAGATGAGATCCTCAGACCCCTTGTGAGACCATATGCTGGTGCGGTTGGCCCTGGGTTCCTCCTAATGCAAGACAATGCTAGACCTCATGTGGCTGGAGTGTGTCAGCAGTTCCTGCAAGAGGAAGGCATTGATGCTATGGACTGGCCCGCCCGTTCCCCAGACCTGAATCCAATTGAGCACATCTGGAACATCATGTCTCGCTCCATCCACCAACGCCACGTTGCACCACAGACTGTCCAGGAGTTGGCGGATGCTTTAGTCCAGGTCTGGGAGGAGATCCCTCAGGAGACCATCCGCCACTAATCAAGAGCATGCCCAGGCGTTGTAGGGAGGTCATACAGGCACGTGGAGGCCACACACACTACTGAGCCTCATTTTGACTTGTTTTAAGGACATTACATCAAAGTTGGATCAGCCTGTAGTGTGGTTTTCCACTTTCATTTTGAGGGTGACTCCAAATCCAGACCTCCATGGGGTTGATACATTTGATTTCCATTGATACTTTTTGTGTGATTTTGTTGTTAGCACATTCAACTATGTAAAGAAAAACGTATTTAATAAGATTATTTCATTCATTCAGATCTAGGATGTGTTGTTTAAGTGTTCCCTTAATTTTTTTGAGCAGTGTAGAAAGTTAGCTTTTACACTCAAGAAACATGATTTAAGTGTTCCCTGAAGTCTACGGATTACACTATGATATACTGTCACTTAAGAAATGCAACAGGAATACTGCCCTGTACAAGTCACTATGTAAAACCAGCAGGGACAGAAGTAACCCATTTTAGCTAAATCCCTTTATGATGACCACAACACTTCTACAAAAAGCCAGGATATGTCCCAATAAAGCGATAGTGCCGTTGCAAATGTAACCTATTACACTCTCAGGCAGCAGTTTTCCAAAATGCCCACCAACTAGTTCCATGGTGCCAAATAGGACAGGTTTCACATGGCAGTATTTCAATAAATAATTGGTACATAACGCCCAATGATGGCTTAAATTTGTTGTGTTTATTGAGAACACAATAGCATGGCCTAAATATGCCATACAGTGCTTTCAGAAAGTATTCACACCCCTAAACTTTCCACAATTTGATGTGTTATAGCCTGAATTTAAAATGGAACAAATTGAGATGTTTGGTCACAAGCCTACACACAATACCCCATAATTTCAAGGTGGAATTATGTTTCTCAAAATTGTTACTAATTAATACAAAATTAAAAGCTGAAATGCTTTGAGTTAATAGGTATTCTACCCCTTCATTATGGAAAGCCTAAATAAGTTCAGGAGTATAAATGTGCTTAACAAGTCACAGAAGTTGCATGGAAGCACTCTGTGTGCAATAATAGTGTTTAACATGATTTTTGAATGACTACCTCATCTCTGTACCCCACACACTGCTAAATGACTAAAATGTAAATGTAATAAATGTAAGGTCCCTCAGTGAAGCAGTGAATTTCAACCACAAAGACCAGGGAGGTTTTCCAATGCCTCACAAAGGAGGGCACCTATTGGTAGATGGGTAATAATAAATTAAAAAGCGGACATTGAATATCCCTTTGGGCATGGTGAAGTTAATAATTACACTTTGGATGATGTATCAATGCACCCAGTCACTACAAAAGATACAGGCGTCCTTGCTAACTCAGTTGCCAGAGAGGAATGAAACTGCTCAGGGATTTCACAATGAGGCCAATGGTGACTTTAAAACAATTCGAGTTTAATGTCTGATGGGAGAAAACTGAGGAAGGATCAACAACATCGTAGTTACTCCACAATACTAACCTAATTGACAGAGTAAAAAAAAAGGAAGCCTGTCCAGAATAACATGCATCAAGGCACTAAAGTAATACTGCAAAAAAAGTGGCAAAGCAATTAACTTTTTGTCCTGAATACAAAGTGTTATGTTTGTGGAAAACCCAATATAACACATTACGGAGAACTACACTCCATATTTTCAAGCATAGTGGTGGCTGCATCATGTTATGGCTATGCTTGTAATCGTTAAGGACTGGGGAGATTTTCCACAGAAAAAAAAAAAAAAAAAAAAAAAAAGACCTGGTTCGGTCTGCTTTCCACCAGACACTGGGAGATGAATTCACCTTTCAGCAGGGCAATAACCTAAAACACAAGGCCAAATCTACACTGGAGTTGCTTGCCAAGAAGACTGAATGTTCCTGAGTGGCCAAGTTACAATTGACTTAAATATGCTTGGAAATCTATGGCAAGACTTGAAAATAGCCATCTAGCCATGATCCCCAACATCTTGACAGAGCTTGAAGAATTTTTTAAATAATAAAAATGGGTTATAAATCGAGTTGTCAGTTCGAGTACTTTAGTTCTTGATTACTCTTGCCCATCCCTAATACCAAATCGAACAATATGGTATTTTCAGGGAGCTTATCTACTGGACTATACACTCACCGGACAGTTTATTAGGCACACCGATTTAGTACCAGGTCAGACCCCGCTTTGCCTCCAGAACAGCCTGAATTCTTCGAGGACGTGTATTCTACAAGTCTGAAACATTCCACAGGGATCTTGGTCCATGCTGACGCAATGGCATCATGCAGTTGCTGCAGATTGGATGGTGGTACACCACCTCCACCAGCCTGTATCGTTGACACCAGGTAGGATGGGTCCATGGACTCATGCTGCTTACGCCAAATCCTGACTCTGCCATCAGCATGAAAGCAACAGGAACCGGGATTCGTCAGACCAGGCAATGTTTTTCCACTTATCAATTCTCCACTGTTGGTGATTGCATGCCCACTGGAGCCCCTTCTTGTTTTTAGCTGATAGGAGTGGAACCAGGTGTGGTCGTCTGCTGCAATTGCCCATCTGTGGCAAGGATCGACTAGTTGTACGTTCCGAGATGCCGTTCTGCACACCACTGATGTACTGCTCTATTATTTGCCCGTTTGTGGCCCGCCTGTTAGCTTGCACCTTGTTAGCTTGCACCACTTGCCGTTCTCCTTCGACCTCTCATCAACAAGTTGTTTTCTCCCACAAGACTGCCGCTGATGGGATGTTATTTTGTTTGTCGCACCATTCTCGGTAAACCCTAGACACGGTCGTGCATTAAAAAACCAGCCATTTCTGAAATACTGGAACCGGCACGACAATCATACCACTCTCAAAGTCTCTTAGATCACTAGTTTTCCCCATTCTAACATTCAATCGAACAGTAACTGAATACCTCGATGCCTGTCTGCCAGCTTTGTATAGCTAGCCACGGCCACGTGACTCACTGTCTGTAGGAGCTAACCATTATTTTGAACGGGGTGGTGTACCTAATAAACGTGACTTATCACACATTTTGTTGTGTTACAGTCTGAATTCAAAACGGATTACATTGTTTCTCACATCTACAAACAATATGCCATAACGACAAAGTGAAAACATGTTTTTAGAAATCTTTTCAAATGTATTAAGAATGAAATACAGAATTTTCTTTACATAAGTATTCACACCGCAGAGTCAATACATTTATAAATCACTGTTGCAAACAATTACAGCTGTGAGTTTTTCTGGGTAAGTCTAAGAGCTTTGCACACCTGGATTGTACAATATTTGCATTTATTTTTATATTCTTCAAGCTCTGTCAAGTTGGTTGTTGATCATTGCTAGACAGCCATTTTTAAGTCTTGCCATAGACTTAAGCCGATTTAATAAAAAAAACTTAACTAGACCATTCAGAAACATTCAACGTCATCTTGATAAGCAACTACAGTGTATATTTGGTCTTGTGATTTAGGTTACTGTCCTGCTGAAAGGTGAATTTGTCTCCCAGTGTCTGTTGGAAAGCAGAACAGGTTTTTGTCTAGGATTTTGCCTGTGCTTAGCTCTTCATTCCATTTATTTTTGTCAACCAAAATAAACCCCTAGTCCTTGCCGATGACAAGCATACCCATAACATGATGCAGCCACCACCATGTTTGAAAATATGAAGAGTGGTGGGTTGCGTTGGATGGGTTTGCCCCAAACATAACGCTTTGTATTCAGGACATGAAGGTAATTCCTTTGCCAATTTTCTTTGCAGTTTTAATTTAGTGCCTTATTGCAAACAGGAAGCATGTTACGGAATATTTGTATTCAGTACAGACTTCCTCCTTTATGCTCTGTCATTTAGGTTAGTATTGTGGAGTAGCTACAACGTTGTTGATCCATCCTCAGTTTTTCCCTAACACAGCCATTAAAACGCTAACTGTTTTAAAGTCACCATTGGCCTCACGGTGAAATCCTTGAGCACTTTCCTTCCTCTACGGCAACGGAGTTAGGAAGGACGCCTGTATCTCTGTAGTGACTGTGTGTTGACACACCATTCAAAGTGTAATTAATTACGTCACCATGCTCAAAATGATATTCAATGTCTGCTTCATTGATTTATACACATCTACGAATAGGCGCCCTTCTTTGCGATGCATTGGAAAACCTCCCTGGTCTATGTGGTTTAATCTGTGCTTAAAATTCACTGGTCGATCGAGGAACCTTACAGATAATTGTATGTGTAGGGTAGAGAGATGAGGTAGTCATTCAAAGATCATGTTAAGTACTATTATTGCACACAGAGTGAGTAAATGCCAGTTATTATGTGACTTGTTAAGAAAGTTTTTACCACTGAACTTACTTAGGCTTGCCATAACCAAAGGGGATGAATGTTTGCTAATTTATTAAAAATAAAACTGAAATACCTTATTTACATAAGTATTCAGAACCTTTGCTATGAGACTCGAAATTGAACTCCGGTGCATCCTGTTTCCATTGATCATCCTTGAGATGTTTCTACAACTTGGAGTCCACCTGTGGTAAATTCAATTGATTGAACATGATTTGTAAAGGCACACACCTGTCTATATAGTGCATGTCAGAGCAAATACCAAGCCATGAGGTCGAAGGAATTGTCACTAGAGCGCCGAGACAGGATTGTGTCGAGGAACAGATCTGGGGAAGGGTACCAAAAAATGTCAGCAGCATTGAAGGTCCCCAAGAACACAGTGGCCTCCATCATTCTTAAATGGAAGAAGTTTGGAACCACCAAGATTCTTCCTAGAGCTGGCCGCCTGGCCAAACTGAGCAGTCAGGGGAGAAGGGCCTTGGTCAGGGAGGTGACCAAGAACCCGATGGTCACTCTGACAGAGCTCCAGAGTTCCTCTGTGGAGATGGGAGAAACTTCCAGAAGGACAACCATCTCTGCAGCACTCCACCAATCAGGCCTTTATGGTAGAGAGTGGCCAGACGGAAGCCACTCCTCAGTAAAAGGAACGACAGCCCGCATGGACTTTGCCAAAAGGCACCTAAAGTACTCGCAGACCATGAGAAAACGATTCTCTGGTCTGATGAAACCAAGATTGAACTCTTTGGCCTGAATACCAAGCGTCAAGTCTGGAGTAAACCTGCCACCACCCCCAAGGTGTAGCATGGTGGTGGCAGCATCATGCTGTGGGGATGTTTTTCAGTGGCAGGGACTGGGAGACTAGTCAGGCTCGAGGGAAAGATGAATGGAGTAAAGTACAGAGATGGAAACCTGTTCCAGAGCTCTCAGGACCTCAGACTGGGGCGAAGGTTCACCTTCCAACAGGACAACGACCCTAAACACACAGCCAAGACAACGCAGGAGTGGCTTCGGGACAATTCTCTGAATGTCCTTGAGCGGCCCAGCCAGAGCCCGGACTTGAACCCGATCAAACATCTCTGGAGAGACCTGAAAATAGCTGTGCAGCGACGCTCCCCATCCAACCTTACAGAGCTTGAGAGGATCTGCAGAGAAAATGGGAGAAACTCCTCAAATACAGGTGTGCCAAGCTTGTAGCTTCATACCCAAGAAGACAAGACTGTAAGTGCTTCAACAAAGTACTGAGTAAAGGGTTTGAATACTTACGTAAATGTATTATTTCTGATTTATTTATTTTTAAACCTGTTTTTGCTTTGTCATTATGAGTTATTGTATGTAGATTTACGAGGGGGGGGGGTTCAATTTAATCCATTTTGGAATAAGGCTGTAACATAACAAAATGTGGAAAAAGTCAAGGGGTCTGAATACTTTCCGAATGCACTGTGTATATATACATACATACAGTACCAGTCAAAAGGTTGGACACATCTACTCATTCAAGGGTTTTTCCTTTATTTCTGTACTATTTTCTACATTGTAGAATAATAGTTTAGACATCAAAACTATTAAATGTAGTAACCAAAAAAGTGTTATATCAAAATATATTTCATATTTGAGATTCTTCAAAGTAGCCACCCTTTGTCTTGACAGCTTTGCACTCTTGGCATTCTCTCAACCAGCTTCATGAGGTAGTCACCTGCAATGCATTTTAATTAACAGGTGTGCCTTCTTTAAAGTTAATTTGTGGAATTTCTTTCCTTCTTAATGCGTTTGAGCCAATCAGTTGTGTTGTGACAAGGTAGGGGGGGGTATACAGAAGATAGCCCTATTTGGTAAAAGACCAAGTCCAAGAATAGCTCAAATAAGCAAAAAGAAACGACAGTCCATCATTACTTTAAGACATGAAGGTCAGTCAATCTGGAACATTTCAAGAACTTTTAAAGTTTCTTCAAGTGCAGTCGCAAAAACCATCAAGTGCTATGAAACTGGCTCGCATGAGGACCGTCACAGGAAAGGAAGACCCAGAGTTACCTCTGCTGCAGAGGATATGTTCATTAGAGTTAACTGCACCTCAGATTGAAGCCCAAATAAATGCTTCAGAGTTCAAGTAACAGACACATCAACTGTTCAGAGGAGACTGTGTGAATCAGGCCTTCATGGTCGAATTGCTGCAAAGAAACCAATATTAAAGGACACCAATAATAAGAAGAGACTTGCTTGGGCCAAGAAACATGAGGAATGGACATTAGACCGGTGGAAATCTGTCCTTTGGTCTGATGAGTCCAAATTTGGTTCCAACTGCCGTGTCTTTGTGAGACGCAGAGAAGGTGAACGGATGATTTCCGCATGTGTGGTTCCCACCGTGAAGCATGGAGGAGGTGGTGTGATGGTGCTTTGCTGGTGACACTGATTTATTTAGAATTCAAGGCACACCTAACCAGCATGGCTACCACAGCATTCTGCAGCAATACACCATCCTATCTGCTTTGCACTTAGTGGGACTATCATTTGTTTTTCAACAGAACAATGATCCAAAACACATCTCCAGGTTGTGTAAGGGCTATTTAACCAAGAAGGAGAGTGATGGAGTGCTGCATCAGATGACCTGGCCTCCACAATAACCCGACCTCAACCCAATTGATATTGCGTGGGATGAGTTGGACCGCAGAGTGAAGGAAAAGCAGCCAAAAAGTGCTCAGCATGTGGGAACTCCGTCAAGACTGTTGGAAAAGCGTTCCTCATGAACGTTCCTCATGCAAAGCTGTCATCAAGGCAAAGGGTGGCTACTTTGAAGAATCTTAAAACACTTTTGGTTACTACATGATTCCATGTGTTATTTCATAGTTTATGTCTTCACTATTATTCTACAACGTAGAAAATACAAAAAATAAAGAAGAACCCTTGAATGAGTAGGTGTCCAAACTTTTGACTGGTACTGTATATACAGTCATGTGAAAATAAGTACACCCCCTGGAAAGCGATTTGTTTTTACATATTTGGACACATGGAAAACTGAGCTAAATTCCCACCACATTCATTGATAAAGGTAACCCGATTTAACAAATCACACAAAAAATGTATAATTTAAAATGTTATGCAATTAAAATAAACAAAAATGCCTTTTCCTTATGCGGAAAAAGTTAGTACACCACTACATTTACCATCACATAAAATGGCTAAAATTAGAATCAGGTGCACCAAAACAGGTGCAAATGGTTAGAAAATCATTACAGAGGGTCCAGCCTTCCATAAAGATTAGAAACTTGGTCTGGTTTGGCCTTAATCATATAGGTGTGTGGTAACACATCATGCCAAGATGAAAATACCTACCCAAGGCCCTCAGAAGAAAAGTTATTGATGCCCATGAGTATGAGAGGGGTTACAAACCCATTTCCAAGCAATCCCTACCCCACCCCTCATAAAATAAAAGTGATTGTCCCACTGGCTATCATAAGTTGAATGAACCAGTTTGTAAGTCGCTTTGGATAAGAGCGTCTGCTAAATGATGTAAATGTATATCATTCCACTGTCCAACGGCTCACCTACAAATAGAGAAAATTCCAGAACACTGGCAATCTACCTAGGACAGGTTGTCCCACCAAATTCAGCCCAAGAGCTGACCGAAAGATGCTCATAGAAGTCTCTAAGAAACCCAGGGTAACATCAAGCGATATACAGGCCTTTCTTGCCACAATCAATGTCGAAGTGCATGAGTCAACTGTCAGAAAGAGACTGCACAAACTTGGCCTGCATGGGAGGTCAGGAAGGAAGCCTCTGCTCTCAAAAAAGAATATCAAGACAACTGACGTTTGCCAGGCAACATGTGCTCTGGACAGGTGAGTCAAAGGTGGAGTTGTTTGGCCACAATGCCAGACGCCATGTTTGGCGAAAAAAACACTGCCTTTGAACAGAAGAACCTCATGCCAACCGTAAAGCATGGAGGCGGTGGCATTATGGTTTGGGGCTGCTTTGCTGCCTCAGGGCCTGGCCAACTTGCCATCATTGAGTCAACCATGAATTCTATATTGTACTAGAGAATTTTTGAGGAAAATGTGAGGCCATCTGTCAAAAAGCTGAACCGAACATGGCTCTTGCAACAGGACAATGATCCAAAACACAAAAGCAAAGCTACAACAGAATGGCTCAAAAATAAGAAATGGCGGGTTATGGAATGGCCGAGTAAAAGCCCAGATCTCAATCCTATCGAAATGCTGTGGGGGGACTTGAAGCGGGTCGTGCATGCAAGAAAACCCTCGAACATGACGCAGTTGAAGCAGTACTGTAAAGAAGAGTGGGCAAAAAGTCCTCCCAGTCGATGTAAGACTGATAGACAGTTACAAGAAATGTCTACATTACGTTATTTCAGCTAAAGGGGGCAACACAAGCTATTGAAGCTAGGGGTGTACTTATTTTTTCCGCACCATGGAATTGCATTTCTGTTGATTTTTGATGAATAAATGATTGCAAAGTATAATCTTTCAGTGTCATTTGTTAAATTAGGTTACCTTTATCTGTCAAGTGTTTAAGTGAAGATTACACATCTCATCTGTCCAAATATGTAAAGATTTTTAAAAAATAAGACACTTTCCAGGAGGTGTACTTACTTGTTCACATGAGAGCTGTCTGCTTCATTCTCAAATACAGACATGGCAGTCCTCCAACCCCCAATCAGGGGAGACTCCTCCAACTGATTAGCAGATGGGTGGGTTTGGGGGCACGGGCTTGTTGAGTTATAATGACCTACATTTCTCCATGTCTGGAGGCAGAGACCCCTGCCTTTCCGCAACAATACACAGCCTGCCTGCCCTATAGCCACAAACATCTCATAAATAAACATACATAAGATATACACCTAAATTAGCAAAGACAGATATTAGGGATAGGCATTTGAAATGTTTTCACTATTCGAATAATATCAAATGTATTTATAAAGCCCTTTTTACATTAGCAGATATCATGATATTTTTTAAGCTATCCGGATAGTCGGAACATGTATTAAAGCATGTCTTTTTTTTTTTTTTTACTTCAATGGAGACTTGTTAGCCAGACTCGAGTAGCAGGGGCCGGTGTGTGTGTGTGTGGCAGAGAGAGTGCGAGTGAGTAGCCAAACAGACTTGCGCTAGTTAGACAAACTAGCCTTTTGACTGTAGCACCACTTTCATTGACCGACAATAACAACAAGCTAAAGGTGTAAAACGCGTGTAGGCTACCGGTGCATCTTTTTTATGGGGCGCATTCAAACTGCTGTTTTAACATTTCTTATGTCATGGTCTATCCCTGTAGGCTATGTAGCAATGTCACAGATTATTTTATACAAAGCTTTTTCATTGTTAAAATAGGCCTTATTTTATTGATTTTTTCAAAAATGAATACTCTCCAAGTAATGGAATAATAATTTCAGTTTGGATATTCGAATAACCGTGCCCATCCCTAATAGAGATAGCTGTAAGATAATTCAATAACAGTTGTCAGTGCAGTATGTATGTGATATTGAGAAATCCCCTAAAGTGATGCAGCAATTTAACTCACTGCTAATACTTGAAGGGCAGTAGAGAATGCCAACCCACGCCAATAGTGCAACTCTAAAACGTTAATACCAGAGTGCAAAGTAGAGACTGCAGAAAACTCAATGACAAGCAAAAAATTGCAACTGCAAGTGTTTTTCTAAATCATGACACTAAACACAATTGATCATGGAATGCGTGTCAACATATTGCCCAAACAGACAAATAGCCTAAACAAGCAAACTCAATTATGTAAGAGATATCATTACCTTAACCAAAACAACAAGTTAGTTTACCCTCCCCCAAGAACTGTGAGATATTGTATGCGTTTAGCCATTGACACATTGATGTATGGGCTTTTTCAATCTTAATGTGTTGTATTGACACCAACAATCTAAAATTGGGCAGCAGTGAATGGTCAGTAGCCCAACCGGTTAATCCAGAGTGTAGCATAGATGGACAAGACCCAGTCTTTCAGCAACTAAAGACAGGGAGTACCAAATAACCCTCACACAAAATTAACAGGCACACAAGGGTCCTTATGTGGAGCTAAGATTTCTGCAGAGCTAAGGATAATCAGTGTAGCCTAGACATTATTGATGCTTAAAGAGACGAGAATGCGATCCTCAACGCAACAGCACTGCGCGCACACAGACCACAACACTTGTGACTGTCAATTACTTCCTTTGCTTAATATGAAGGCTCCAAGTACAGATAAGTGTTCTGTTTGCCAACAAATTCCATCATTCCCCCTCAAGGACAACTCATGGAGAAAGAAATTGCTTTTTGGCTCATTCTAATCTGACCCAGAAAATGAAACATAGCTGTAATAAGGCGCTAGTCTGACAAATCTTCACATGCATTTGGCGCAATATATAAACACACATCACAAAAGCAGAGCGCTCACCAAACCTACAAAATGTACCAATTTCTATCTAGACAAAAAGACGAAGGCATGATTACAAATGAACCTAAAGGAGGACAAAAAAAAAGGCACACAGAAAGAGCGCAGAGCTGGCAACACACATGCACCATATGGTCTTGGAGACAGACACCTGGCAGTGTGTGTGTATGACCATGTGACTGTGTGTTGGTGTGTGTAGAAAGCCTGGTCTGACCGGCAGCAGGGCCATGCACACAATGCCATTCATTCAGCGTTCATTCATTCTCCCCCTCTGCCTGCCGCTCTGTGGATGTAAGTGAGCTCGCAGGGAGGGGTGGTTGATAATGCTGCAGGACCCCACCCAGCCCCCTGCCACACAAGCTCCAGAGCAATCCATCTCACACACACAATACTAGAAGAGACCACAACGACAAAAATGCTAAACCAAATAGCAGATTTGTACTCTGTCATATCCATCTACCCCTACCTCCTCCTTCCCTCCTCCCTCTCGCCCCAGAAAAACAAAAAAAAAGACATTCATCCTTCTAACCTTGCATGCTGCAGTTGACCAGCCTTTCTTCCTCTCCTTCTCCACTTACAGTTACTGTCAGAATGCTTTCGCTTGGCACAATCCCAGGCAAACACCCTCCTCCTTCTGCCTGCCCCCTGCTCCAATCAGAGGGAGGAACAATTCAGCCTTAACCAACCAAAACAAAGCTTTTTAGCATTGAGACGCTAGGTTAGGTAGTCCTGCATGTGAGCCATTTGTGGACAAAAAATGCATAACTTGTGTGGGACTTTTATTTTGACACGAGGTAAGCAGAGAGGAAGTGGCAGATACTTGATATGCAGTAAACTAGATTCATAATAAAGTGTATAATATGCCAAATGCTATTGAAGAAAAAATAACAATAAAACATAGCCCAACCACGTGTAAAACCTTGAATGACTTTTTCTAATAAATAAAAATATATAAAAAAGGCCCAGTGCTTTCAGAACTGTGATTTTCCTGTAGTAGATAGATCTATCTACATATATCCACACTGGTTGGAATAATACTGTGAAAATGATGATAATGCCCTTTAAGTGTAAGAGCAGTTTGAAAAGACCACCTGAAATTTCAGCCCGTTTTGGTGTGATGGAGTTTTGGCCTGCCGCAGTAAATTAGTTAATATACCAATAAGAAAGACTTCCAAACCTCTGTCAATAACAGCAAACCCAGCAGCTGATTGATGGAGGCCACTGTGTTCTTGGGGACCTTCAATGCTGCAGAAATGTTTTGGTACCCTTCCCCAGATCTGTGCCTCGACACAATCCTGTCTCTGAGCTCTACAGACAATTCCTTCCACCTCATGGCTTGGTTTTTGCTCTGGCATGTACTGTCAACTGTGGGACCTTACATAGACAGGTGTGTGCCTTTCCAAATAATGTCTAATCAATTGAATTTACCACAGGTGGACTCCAATCAAGTTGTAGAAACATCTCAAGGATGATCAATGGAAACAGGATGCACCTGAGCTCAATTTTGAGTCTCATAGCAAAAGGTCTGAATACTCATGTATATAAGTTGTTTGTTTTTAATACATTTGCAAACATTTCTAAAAACCTGTTTTTGTTTTGTCATTATGGGGTACATTTTAGAATAAGCCTGTAAAGTAACAAAATGTGGAAAAGGTGAAGGGGTCTGAATACTTTTCGAATGCACTCCTGTTTGTTATCAATGTATGTAACCTAAACAGACAGTAATGACTTGACAAAGGCAACATGTAGAAGGACCACAGGCAGGCACCCTCCCTCTTTTGCTGTTTATGTAATTAGATCAGTTATTGAATCAGTCATTGAGAACCCTTCCCTTCACAAATTGGGCAGGAGTATAACACTGGTCGCATTCACCTGCTCAGATGCTGCATGCATTAATCAACTGTTGCGTGTCACTTCATCGACTGTTTCATCAATTGACAGATTGCCATAACATATGCGGTTAGTTTATACGTAAAATCTGGCATTTGTCAGTCACGCCTGGGCAGAGGAATGCTCCCATTGTCTGCCATAATGAAGTCAAGCACAACTTCATGCTGTCCATCACCTATTTATGTCTATGGTCAATCATCAGGCCATTCTACATTGGAGATTAAAAAATCAGATTTTCAAGAATCCTTATCTATGTTCGCTAGCTACAGAAGCTTGTACACGTGGATTGTCAGTCCCTAACATACGGGGGGAAAGTATGTAACGTTAACGTTACTGACCTTCACAAATGCGGTCCAGCCTCTGTCGCTTGACTTTGTGCTTATCCATGAGAGCCATCGGCGTTCTTCACCCCAGCCAAAGCACAAACAGACCAGACCAAAGCCAAAGGCTTAGCTGTGAGGCACAAGACAAATAGTCAAAACATCTCTCGGGGAACAATGATGTGTACCGGTAAAAACCTGTAGACTAAATAAAATGAACAGCGTTTCAATATCTATCTAAATTAGTTAACGTTACGTGACAGGCTTAGCTACCATTCATAAAGTTGCTAGCCACGAGACTAGACGTAGCTATGGCTAATAAAGTTGACTTATCTCTGCTTGGATTTTTATGTTTTACTAACTAACTATTTTAGTTAACCCTAGCTAGTTAGCATCATTTTCCACTGCTGGCAAGAGCCAACACAGCTAATTAGGGGCTAACTACCCAACTCTTATTTCAATAACTTTCACACTATTCTGGCTTCTTAGTTAACGTTGACTAGCTAGCAAATAACGCAAAACACAAGCTCCAGTTTATGTAGCTAGCTAAATAATTTACAAATTACTTAACGTTAGCTAGGTACTTTAGCTGGCTATATGTTGTTAGCGAGTTGGATAACTGTTAGCAGCCTAACTAACGTTAGCTAACTAAAAAGTAGTAAGCTAGCCTAACAATTCAAAGTCGGTAGCCAAGAAAGTCGTGTGGCTAACAAGGCTAGTTAGCGTACCTAACACCAAGCAAACGTGATACTGTTCGCGAAAACAGGCCTGTTTTACAAAGCTATCAGCTAGCTAGTAAGCTAATAAAGCTAGCTAGCACTGATAAAATACAGGCATACATCAACACACAAGTTCAGGCGGCGAAAAACTATTTTTTGCTTCCAATAGAATAATAAGACGACGACTACGGACCAGTAACATTGCTGTTGGATCAGATCAGAGCACTAATCGGTAACGTTAGCTAGCTACGGTTAATTCATTACCAAGTAGTGCAGGTTCTGTTCTTAGTGCTGTGGGGTCAAAATGAGGTGATGTCTTCTCACTGATCGGCTAGTCATGAATCCAACAGTTTGTTCAGAAGAGTCAGGTGACGGACGAGTCACCGAATGAAGAGAAGCCTCGATAAACCGCTGTTAGTTGAGTGTGGCGCCTTCACGTAACACAGGGGTATTGCATCCGACTCTGATTGGTCAGGGACCACATTTGAGGGTGATTAGTTTTTTTAAAGATGGCAAAGATCATAATGTATTCTCAACCACAGGCAGGCTGCTACTTCCGTTTCCCATTTATTGCCCAATTTAATCGCAACAGTTCAAGTGATTTTAGTGGAGGGCAGTCACAGAAAGGACAAGAGCGGACTCTATTACTGAGCTACTTGAGGATGAGGAGCATCAAGAGCGGACTCTATTACTGAGCTACTTGAGGATGAGGAGCATCAGATGCAGGGTATTTCTGACGTCATGGCATTATGTTCTATCATCACTCACTGCCACTAATGGTGGACAGTGATAGATGGGGGCTACTCATTCATGGTGGATGTGGACTGATACCTGACATGCATGCCTGAGATCAAGCATGTATACACACATTATTTCAATAATATTTTCAAAAAAGCTCACTGGACACTTCCCTTTCCTTGTAAAATAATTTCCAATAAACTTTATTTATTCAAAACGGAGTTTGAAATTGCCATCTTTTTAACACATACAATAAAAAACATCTCTAAAAGACAGCAATGGCCTGCCCCAGGTCTCCCAGCTACCATCTTTACACAACTTGTTTTCAACAAATGATCGCTGTATAATACAATATTACAATGTGCCCTCAGAATAGTGGTTGCTTCCATTTTTATGTTTTTGTTTAACTTGTCAAACAGTGCATTCATTATCAATGTCTATACATCTCTATTTTCAGAGGATGAGTCGTATAGATAAAAAATATAAAATAAAAGAAACTGCAGAAAAGAAACAATGAAAGGACTAATATCTACACAATTAATTTCCTTTTCATAGTTGTATTTTTTTGTTAACAGAACAAATATGGTGTCTTAAGGCTTATGCTGAATCATATGGATTCTTTACCAGAAACTAATAGGACCGCAGAAAGAAAACTGCAATGCCATACTTTCCTTTTGCATCAAACTGAACAAAACACAGATATTCAATTCACCACCATCATTCAAGAAAGTCTAGTCTTACTACTGTACCAAAAAAAGGCAATTGAGAGGAAAGTCATGTAAAAGAAAGAAAGCAACCAGAAGCGTGTTAGTCTTCCCAAATTCCATCCTAGTCTGTGAGGGTGCATTAAGAAGACATCCAACACACTACGGAAATAGCTGGCATCTCCAGCATTCAGATTATTCACAAGAATGTTTCAGCAACTGTTTCTGGAATGTACTCTGATGGAAGGACAGCATCCATGGCTACCTGAATTAATTGTTATTATTGGTAGAAGTCAAATCATGACCATTGTCAATGAGATTATATATACCCCAGCTCATCCCATGAGAGAGAAGTCGTGTTCCTGAGAGCCCTGCCGATGAAGTGTAGCAGGGTGGAGTGTTGAATGCTGGCGGTAAAGGGGAAAGATTTTAATTTTCTTCAATTAGGCTCAAATCTAGTTCTGTACAATCCCTCTCAAAGACACTCGGCTGACACTCTTCTCGATCAGGGTCTTCCTCCCCCTCTTCCCCCTCCTCGTCACTCTCACTTAGAGGTCCAATGCTTGTCCTTCCCAGCCCCTCTGCTGGTGAACACGACCCTCTGAAGTCCCCCAAAAAAGGCTCAAAGCCCATGCAAACATCCCCTCCACAAGCCAGCCTCCCACGCTCCATACCACTCAAGGGGTCTGTACTGCGAGTCTGAAAATACACAAATAGGATAAACATTTAAGAGAGAACAAGGCCTTGTTTACACATGTATCATCCCTCTCTAAAAAGACAAGAGCAGTCTACATTCTGGACTGCATTCAAACCACATGTTCTCTATTCATGATACAGAAATAGGTAAAGGGTTGCTCCATATGATTTCAATCACTTTCTGACTGCACCCCTTTTTTATTTGAACAAAACCTTCCATGGTAGAAGTGGTCAGAAAGTTTTTGGATCTGAATGCCAAAACATTCAGGAGATAGAGGTGCTCAAAGTTGACCCATTTTGCAAACCCACCCTACCATGAGACATCCATGTCTTCATGACTTGAACATAAATTACCTAAAAACTTAAGATGGCGGCGTACACATTGTTGGATTTTTTTCACGGAGCAAAAAAAAATATTTAAATAACAGAGCATTTTCTAAATTAAAAAAATGGACCCCCTGCAACTAGACAAGGACATTGAGACTCTTGTTTCCACGAATCGAGGATGAAGACAGTATCGCCAAGGTTGGTAGAAAATTCTCTGTGCTACACCAAACAGTACCTAACCTAAATGGATAGCCAATTTTTTGGGTTAAATCACAATATCTGGTGTTACAATCTGTAGCTAATGTTTTGGTTGATAAATGAACTAAAACGTGAATAAAATTGTAATTTCAACTTTCAAATGGTACCACAAAGATGGTTGGAGGTCCACACACCAGATAACGTTGACTTGAGTGGGAATATCCATTGTTTAAAATTAAACTGTCAATCTTCCATAGAAAACCTATTGAAATCATTGAAATATAGACATTTTCATTAAATGTTGACATTCAACGGTGGGTGGACTGGTGGCCATCTTTCTGGTAGTAATTTAAACATAAAAATTAAATTAAATGTCAATAGTGTACCAGCTAAATTGAAGTTGTCTGAAGGGATAGGTCCATTCTATGAATTCTGTTTCTATGAATGAAATGACACCCACCAGGTACTCAAGAGAATGCTGCATCTCAACCGATGACGGTAAAATAGGCTATGTAAATATTTTTCAGTAATGAAAACATGGATGATGTCTCATGGTAGGGTGGGGTATGCAAAACAGGTCAACTTTGAGCACCTCTATCTCCCTAAATGTTTGGGCACTCCGGTCCAAATGTCCCTTTCTGACCACTTCTACCATGGGCAAACTTGAATGGAAGGTTTCGTTCAAATCTAAAGGGGTGCAGTCAGAAAATTATTGAATTCATATGGAACAACCCAAATCAAATGATACCAAGTTGATATAACTGGTTAGGAAGTGGAAAAATGAAGCATCATACATAATCTTTCTGATTCTTACAACATGGGCGCAGCAGTTTAGTTTGTCACATTTTAAAAGAAAATCCTGAACTAACAATAGAAACAAGGGTAATATGATGCCACATCTCCCTGAAAATGAACTGGGCTCGTATTGTTAACTTCAATATATGGGGTTGAACTACCAAATACTGTAGGTGTAAGCCTAGTCTCGTATGCCCGACTCAAACTCTTCTAATAAGCTCTTCCAATGACTGTGGCTGCTGAAAGAGACTATTCTAAACCTAACCAGAACAACTGTTTTACATATACACCACATGTAAAGGATTCGGGCTAAATTAACCTGCAACTTTTAAGTGTAGCGTACCTTGTTTTTTTAATGTGAGGGGGTGACTGGGTGGGTACACTGAAAAGGGATGCCAGACTTTCTGCAGCTGCATGTAAATTATATGCAAATACATTCAAGAGTGAGTCTTGGTGTACAGTATAACATTGGCCTGGCATTGCCTACATTGAGAGCCATTGGCACCCTGGGGCATGGGAGCAGAAGAGACATCTGTGGCCTGGGACGATGGGTAACAAGAACAATAATACACAGGTGTGGTCTGTATTCTAAGAATGGAGGTATGGGTGAACGTTGCCTCTGCATGTCTATTGATGTTGTAAAGATAAATGGTCCATCTCGCTGATGAAATGGAATGTTTCTTACAGTACGGTTAGACTGTGTGATTTGACAAGTTTAACAAGGATGCTTTTTGAGCCTTAAAGGTAGACTCTGCGATATGACGTCGATGCTAGGGGTGTGCCGAGTAGTCGGACAAAACAAGTATCGTAATGGATATGGGCAATTTTCTGGATACGATTATGATCAGAGTATTTTTTTTAATTATCCATGATCGGAAAAAACGTAATTTTTGTGTGCCAGCATGCATCTTTCTCATGTCAGTCAGTCATGTGCGAGGTTTTACGTGGTCTAAATAACTCAACTGGCTAGTTTGCCTGTCTGTAAAGAGAAGGGCGGGATATATGTTGATCCTGCTGCTCTGATTGGAGAGAGTGAATCCGTCCACTCGCATCATCATTTTGGTCTGATCATTTAGATTGTTGATGCCTGCTACTATGATAAATCGCATGGCGAGGACGTTTGCTATCAAGCTATCAATGTGCATAATATCTAACAAGCGGGGCAAGGGTAGGGAAAAAATATTAAACACTGATGCGCATTCTGACTGAGTTACTGCAAACTTGGCTGCCTGCTGCAAATTGAGGACACACATACACCCATTCGCGCGCTGTTCCTAATCTGCAGGGAGGTATTTTGCCAACATCTATTTAGGCATATTAAAACGCTTTAGTTTTTTTTCCGATCACAAGTATCATCCGATATTCAACTGTCAATTTACGGATATGACTAAGAGTACGGCCATGTCGGCACACCCCTAGTAGATGCAGAATGTAAACAGCATAGTGGGTCAATTTCTGCAACAGTAGGGAAGTGGATATTCGACCTGCTGAACAAACATTTAAGATTAGGCATAGGGGTCTAAATTAATTAAGGTTAAAGGTAGACTCAGCAATATGACGTAGGTGCAGAAAATAAACAGCATAGTGGGTCAATTTCCACAACAACTAAGAGTGGTCAGGTTTCGTTTCCCTGGCACTGTTTCCGAATGCTAATGTTTTAGCCTTTGTGGCACAAATCCCATGCATTGCGGTCATATCTTGTCCATAGACTGCTTACAGGGTAAGGAAACCAATATTCCATTATGTAATTTGGGTGAACTATCACTTTAACCTTCAAATTAACAACCTTCCTCTGGCTAGGAGAGGGCATGATCCACCTCCACCGATCTACATACAGCAACCATTTCTATTCATTTCCTGACCCTTAAATGATATTTTGTTTACCCGAGTCATCTTGGTGAAATCCAGTACTGGCCGGGCAAATGGTCTGTCTGGGTCACGGCGTCGCTTCAGGCCCGGTTTGAGAAGGAGCAGGTCACAGGGCTGGGAGTGGCAGCGCGGGAGCTGAGGGGGGATGGCCCGGCGAAGCGAGGACGGGGTGCTGCAGGCAGAGGAGGGCGAAGCAGGCACAGCCGGAGGGGGTGCTGCACGCTGCGGTGGAACTGGAGGCGGGGGCAGGAACTGGGCGGCAGCCTCTCTGATAAGGACAGGGGACAGAGAGAAGCGTCGCTGTGGAGGAGGGGGAGGGTGGAGCGGGGACGGAGAAGAGGAGCAGGACGACGGGGAGGGGAAGAAACAGCAGCAGGCGCCTCCTCCAGCAGTGTCACTGGGGTCCCATGGGAAATTCCAGGGCAGTGGGGAGTCAGGGGAGAGAGCAAGGCTAAAGAATGTGGGGCTTGAAGAAGAGTATAGTGAAGAGTTTAGAGACGAGCTAGGAGCACGAAGTGGACAAGGTCCCCCCGCTCCCCCTCCACTGTGGCATTGGCGATTCACAGGTGTCCAGACCCTCGAGGCGCTGGGCCGCCAGGTATAACGGCAGCGTGAAAGGTCCTCTGGCACGGACAGTGAACGACAGTGGCGTTTGGGGGGTGGCGGGGGGGGAGGGGGTGCACCTGGAAAAGACAGGTCTGTCACTGAGGTGCTTGGGACCAGGGGCCGGTGCAGGGCTTCCCCCTCTGCCAGGTGAGTTTCGGGGGGAACCAGAGGGACAGGGCAGGGGGGGAAGCTGGAGCTCAGCACACCCTGCAGGCCAGGCTTGGAGGGAGGGCAGAGCTGCCAATAACTGCTCTCTATGAGAATAAGGAGAAAGATGATACCATTAATTAGAGCTGGGATGATAAACCGAAAATTATCGACATGGACCAAACCGACCACTCAAATATACACTGCTCAAAAAAATAAAGGGAACACTAAAATAACAAATCCTAGATCTGAATGAATGAAATAATCTTATTAAATACTTTTTTCTTTACATAGTTGAATGTGCTGACAACAAAATCACACAAAAATGATCAATGGAAATCAAATGTATCAACCCATAGAGGTCTGGATTTGGAGTCACCCTCAAAATTAAAGTGGAAAACCACACTACAGGCTGATCCAACTTTGATGTAATGTCCTTAAAACAAGTCAAAATTAGGCTCAGTAGTGTGTGTGGCCTCCACGTGCCTGTATGACCTTCCTACAACGCCTGGGCATGCTCCTGATGAGGTGGCGGATGGTCTCCTGAGGGATCTCCTCCCAGACCTGGACTAAAGCATCCGCCAACTCCTGGACAGTCTGTGGTGCAATGTGGCGTTGGTGGATGGAGCGAGACATGATGTCCCAGATGTGCTCAATTGGATTCAGGTCTGGGGAATGGGCGGGCCAGTCCATAGCATCAATGCCTTCCTCTTGCAGGAACTGCTGACACACTCCAGTCATATGAGGTCTAGCATTGCCTTTCATTAGGAGGAACCCAGGGCCAACCGCACCAGCATATGGTCTCACAAGGGGTCTGAGGATCTCATCTCGGTACCTAATGGCACTCAGGCTACCTCTGGCGAGAACATGGAGGGCTGTGAGGCCCCCCAAAGAAATGCCAACCCACACCATGACTGACCCACCGCCAAACCAGTCATGCTGGAGGATGTTGCAGGCAGCAGAACGTTCTCCACGGCGTCTCCAGACTGTCACATGTGCTCAGTGTGAACCTGTTTTCATCTGTGAAGAGCACAGGGCGCCAGTGACGAATTTGCCAATCTTGGTGTTCTCTGGCAAATGCCAAACGTCCTGCACGGTGTTGGGCTGTAAGCACAACCCCCACCTGTGGACGTCGGGCCCTCATACCACCCTCATGGAGTCTGTTTCTGACCATTTGAGCAGACACATGCACATTTGTGGCCTGCTGGAGGTCATTTTGCAGGGCTCTGGCAGTGCTCCTTCTGCTCCTCCTTGCACAAAGGCGGAGGTAGCAGTCCTGCTGCTGGGTTGTTGCCCTCCTACGGCCTCCTCCACATCTCCTGATGTACTGGCCTGTCTCCTGGTAGCGACTCCATGCTCTGGACACTACGCTGACAGACACAGCAAACCTTGCCACAGCTCGCATTGATGTGCCATCCTGGATGAGCTGCACTACCTGAGCCACTTGTGTGGGTTGTAGACTCCGTCTCATGCTACCACTAGAGTGAAAGCACCGCCAGCATTCAAAAGTGACCAAAACATCAGCCAGGAAGCATAGGAACTGAGAAGTGGTCTGTGGTCACCACCTGCAAAACCAGTCCTTTATTGGGAGTGTCTTGCTAATTGCCTATAAATTTCCACCTATTGTCTATTCCATTTGCACAACAGCATGTGACATTTATTGTCAATCAGTGTTGCTTCCTAAGTGGACAGTTTGATTTCACAGAAGTGTGATTGACTTGGAGTTACATTGTGTTGTTTAAGTGTTCCCTTTATTTTTTTGAGCTATATATTTTTTTACTATACTAGAGAAATGTGAAGTTTAAAAAAAAGTCTGCTAATTTGGGCAATTGCTAACGGGACATTTGATAACTACAACATTCAAAGTAGTAGTAGCAGTTAAAAGTATACTAACGTAACTATGGTGCACATTGTTAGACTTATCGTTCTATTTATTTATTGTGATAATTCAGTCAATTTATTGTGATATGGATTTTTGTCCATATCGCCCAGCTCTAACATTAATAGAAACTACTGTTGAGGTTTATTTAATTCAATGATATGTGAGAAAATGGAAAAAAGGCAATTCATTCCTGATACAATGTAGTTGCAGCTTGACACTGGTCCGGAAGCTAATTTCTTACAATTCTATCCATTTTACCATGGGGTTTTGTAGTGTGTATTTAAATAATGTATTCTCGACATTGCTCATTCTAATATTTCTACTACTTTACATCTTAGTTACGCTGTTTATACACACTGCATATATATATATATACACATACACTGGATTCTTGACAGCTTACTCTAGTATATCTACTGCTGTACATACAGTGCATTCAAAAAGAATTCAGACCCCTTCCCCTTTTCCACATTTTGTTACGTTACAGCCTTATTCTAAAATTGATTAAATTAATTTATCAATCTACACACAATACCCAATAATTACAAAGCGAAAACAGGTTTAGAAATTGTTGCAAATGTATTACAAAATAAAAATACCTTACTTACATAAGTATTAAGAGCCTTTGCTCGAAATTGAGCTCAAGTTCATCCTGTTTCCATTGATCATCCTTGAGATGTTTCTACAACTTGATTGGAGTCCACCTGTGGTAAATTCAATTGATTGGACATGATTTGGAAAGGCACACACCTGTCTATATAAGGTTCCACAGCATGTTAGAGCAAAAACCAAGCCATGAGGTCGAAGGAATTGTCTGTAGAGCTCCGAGACAGGATTGTGTCGAGGCACAGATCTGGGGAAGGGTAACAAAACATTTATGCAGCATTGAAGATCCCCATGAAAACAGTGGCCTCCATCATTCTTAAATGGAATTAGTTTGGAACCACGAACACTCTTCCTAGAGCGGGACGCCCGGCCAAACTGAGAAATCGGGGAAGAAGGGCCTTGGTCAGGGAGGTGACTAAGAACCCAATGGTCACTCTGACAGAGCTCCAGAGTTCCTTTGTGGAGATGGGAGAACCTTCCAGAAGGACAACCATCTCTGCAGTACTCCACCAATCAGGCCTATATGTTAGAGTGGCCAGACGGAAGCAACTCCTCAGTAAAAGGCACATGACAGCCCACTTGGAGTTTGCCAAAAGGCACCTAAAGGACTCTCAGACCATGAGAAACAAGATTCTCTGGTCTGATGAAACCAAGATGTGACGCTTGGCATTCAGGCCAAAGAGTTCTGTCTGGAGGAAACCTGCCACAATCCCTACGGTGAAGCATGCTGCCACCACCATCATACTGTGGGGATGTTTTTCAGCGGCAGGGACTGGGAGACTAGTCAGGATCGAAGGAAAGATGAACGGAGCAAAGTACAGAAAGATCCTTGATGAAAACCTGCTCCAGAGCACTCAGAACCTCAGACTGGGGCGAAGGTTCACCTTCCAACAGGACAACGACCCTAAGCACACAGCAAAGACAACGCAGGAGTGGCTTCGCGACAAGTCTCGATGTCCTTGAGTGGCCCAGCCAGAGCCCGGACTTGAACCCAATCCAACATCTTTGGAGAGACCTGAAAATAGCTGTGGAGCGACGCTCCCCATCAAACCTGACAGAGCTTGAGAGGATCTGCAGAGGAGAATCTCCCCAAATACAGGTGTGCCAAGCTTGTAGCATCATACCCAAGAAGACTTGAGGATGTAATCGTTGCCAAAGGTGCTTCAACAAAGTACTGAGTAAAGGGTCTGAATACTTATGTAAATGTCATATTTCAGTTGTTTATTTTTAATACATTTGCAAAAATGTATAAAAACCTGTTTTTGCTTTGTCATTATGGGGTATTGTGTGTAGCTTGATCAGGGTAAAAAACAAACAATTTAATCAATTTCAGAATAAGGCTGTAACGTAACAAAATGTGGAAAAAGTCAAGGGGTCCGAATGCACTGTATCACTGAGTCTACCTTTAAGAAGACCCCCTTTGCATGATCAGCCTGAGAAGGTACATGCATGTAATAGATTACGTAATGTGGTTTCCTGTTAACAAGCTATAGAACCATTTCCCTTCTGTAATTTGGAATTAACCTCCATTAGTCTGTTCTCGTTAACTTGGCACAGTGCAAAGCCAAAGTTGCAATGCCTAATGCAAGACATTGCTGAATAACGGGCTAAGTGGCTTTACTTGTACATACTCACCAGGCATCAATCCATTTGTAGGCCAGCAAATTCCTAGGTTGTTGGGGTCCAGCTGAGACTGGAAGACAGACATGTTCATTTGGAGGAGCAATTGACAGCAAGAGACATAAATGGTCATAAAGCTGAGCACTGTGTTACAATCAAGACAAGGACATGCAAGCAGAGTCATAGGCTGACACAAGTGAAGACACCTTACCACGTTGAGGGCCCTTTGGTGAGCGTTGCTGTCCAGACTACTTTTCTGCAGATGCTCGATGATCAGTGTGACCATGCATGGTTGCGAGGAGCAGGGGGGTGTCCCTCTGTCTGTTCGTCTAATTGTGAGCGGCAGAGCTTCTCTGGCACCTCCACTCCTCCTCTGGGCCAGGTTGCCCTGCCCAGTCTCACTGGGACATGATCATCCCTGTAGTCAGCTCACCTGAACAGTCAAGTCCGACAGCAGGACCACTGTTAGTTTGGAACCACTTTTGTTTTCTCAACAGGAAATGACAGTGCAGGGGTTTTCAAACAGTGGTGGTACCTCTCAAATGCAAAAAAAACTGTTAATGTTTTCGGACATTTGTAATAATCACATATTCATGTTCTGTACAGTTCGCCATATTGACTTTTGGTAAACCCATCACTTTCTCTGTATCTTACGAAGTAGACAAAATAGGCCTAGATGTCAAAATTTTGTATTTTCCAGACCTAGAAGATGGACTGCCATAACTTTAACAGGTCTTTAGATGCTCAACCACTGACCAAACGTGCTCACTGATGTGTTCGGACACACCATCTCTGTGAGTGCAGAAATAATGGTGACAGGTGCCTGGGGAAAGCAAGTACAACGACTCAAGGGGCCTGTTGTCCAGGGATGGCCTGCCTGATGCCACTCGGGGTTTATTAAATACCTTCTCAAGATCACTAGGCACATGTCCAACAACCAGAAAATGTAACCAAAAACGAACACCTCAACCAGTAACCTGGATTATGGATACGTGAATTTGAAAAGGGTGCATACTGAGGTCCAATCTGGCAAAGTACCAAGCATGTCATGATCTATCAAGAACTGGCATGCTCTTCTTCACTCAATAATAACATTTGCAACGGAACAGATTGAGAAAAAGCTTCTTAGCTAGCCAGGTAGCTACCATTTTGATGAGGGCATTTGGAAAGCAAGAATGATAGCTACATAAATAGTAGATATCTAAATTATGGTATACTTGCTGTCCATTACAAACCTTTCAAATGAGCAATGTGTGGTAGCTAGCTATTCATTCACAATTAGTATATCATCGTTTTGAAGGTCGGTCTAAACCCCTTCACAGAATATGAAGCATTCACTTAGCTAGCTAAGTCAAGATGGCTAACGTTAGCAATAGCAAGCCGCACTGTGACAATCTGATACTAAGTGAGCTCCGTTAGCTAACGCTAATCGTCATTTTATATGGTTAGCAAGCTAGCTAGCTTAGCGTACGTCCATTTAACTGATTATGAAGACAAACACACATACTCACGAAAACACAATAGCTTGTTAGCCTGTAATAAATAAACAATGAATTACCCACTCCCCACTATCCGATTTAATCACTAGCTGTCGAGGCTCGCGAGCTATTGCATGCATATATTGCTACAGCCTTGGACCGCTGTGCTGTCTCTAGGACGCGTGCTAGCAAAACACGGCCATGCAGAATATGATGCAGCTAGACATTTCAGAGAAATAAAGCTGCTATCAATAACCTTTCTTTGTAACGGCTACTTGATTAAATGTCGTTCTTACCTTGACGACCAAGAACACCACCGGACCTCAGACAAGGATTAAATACTGCTCGTGAAGGATAAACCAATTTGGAGCCTGTGCAGCATGCGACTAGCAGCCACACTAGTATCTATGCGTCTCGGATATTATTGACCTATTAAAAGCATAACATGTACCAGACCATTCGTTGATTACAATATCTGGAACATAACATGCACGTCATAATCAACGTGCCGTTGAAATATACAAGACATAGTCTTAGAAAAATAGCATAGCGTACAATCAATTCAGTCGTCCATTTAAAATAAATAAAAAAAACGTTCAAGCCAGTGAGCGATTGGAATTTATAAATAACATCACTGCGTGAGAGTGGGCGCATTCAATGATAATTCAAACAAAATATTTAATGTAGTTGACGTACAATAGCGTAGAATTTTAAAAGCATGGATTACATTTTTTTAAAGGTTGTCAAGTCGCAAGAGTTCATTCATGCTTGAAAATGGCACAACTTTGACTGAACAGACGGAGGGTTATTAGATGGCTATAACGTGTGGTACTTGTAGTTCGCTATATTAGGATCAGTTAACTTGTGACAAATTGATAGGCCCTGGGACAATTTTACAATCACGCCTTAATACGGCACTTTTCATATTACCTACTGAAGGGTCTCGATATCATCCTACCGTACAAGGTATTGGTGAGGCAAGTACAAGAAATAGCGTATACCGTAATCTTGTGGATGCTTTGAATACTGCAGTTAGTGTTGCATGTTGGACGGGCCAAATGAAAGCGCAAGACGTTAGCGCTCAGCGCTGTCCCCCAATCCCGGAGACCCATTAAGCCAGGAAAGCCAACTTTGCGGACACTGCCTACATTCCAAACATTTCTATTGTGGATAAATCTCCTGAGAATTGTGTGGAAAAAGTTAAATTCTCCACATATTCAATTTTGAACACATCTTTATTAATTTCGCTTTGCATCAGTACTCAGGTTGTAACAAATGACAACTGAGAAAATCATTTTAAAAAAACGACAAAACAAAGTGATAGCATATTTCGCATCAACATTCTGTTTTTAGAAAAACATCCGAGGTAGGCAGGAGAGATTGTGCATGAGGCAGTAGAGCCTGACAGTCAGTTGGGTCACAGACTGGTGAACATGGTGAAGTGGATAGTGGGCCAAAAGCAACATAAAGCTTAAGACCTCTTTACTCTTTACAGAGAAAACAGAATTGGCAGGGTGAGAAGAGAGAAACGTTGGTGTTAGAGGGTTGGGCCATGAAGAAAACCTAACATAAATAAAATGTAATTGGGACAGACAAGTAAATGGTGCAAAAAAGTTAAGAATAATAGTGGGTCCAAATAAACATCTAGGTACACCATTAGTGAAGCATATACTGCTTAAAAAGTGTGTTTGATTACAAACAATAAGTGTGTAAAAAGGGACCCAAACTGACATTACAAAGTGTGTGGTCAATATTTTACAGCAATCACTTCTTTCAGTCAACACAACACCCAGTGTACCCCTGCAAGTCTATTAGGATATACCCCAGAGATATACCACTGTGACTGACAGCCATGATCAGTATGGTTTCCACGGTAGCCGGTCTCCCTGCATGGGCACTTGTTGATCGTGGTCCGTTTCCAGGAGAAATCTCAGCCACCCCAAAACATTCTCTTCAGCTGTTAGGCCACTGCTAAAGGAGTACCCCAAGCCTGGCTTGGATGAGACTTGAGGACCAGACACATCCACCTAAAGAACCAAACCACACAGTGAATGGATGTCTCCAAACAAGAAAATGCCTGCTAACCTAAGAACAGTAAAACTCAGACCTGGGATCCATGGGGCAGCATCCAGGGACTGTTGAATGACATTCCAGCAGGTTTAGGGGAGAAGGGGGCTTTTGAATCTGAAGGCACCCCTCTCCCTTTGGCCCCCTCTTTAACACCACTGTCTTCATATAGCTTGCAATTCATCTGCTCAAGCAACCCCTTCCTGCATATAGTCAAGCAACGATGAGGTCAACTTAAGACAATGAAATACCATTACAAACGTAAAATCACCCAATACCTACAGTTGGTCAACAGGGTCCTGTCCTTCCAGTCCCTTGGCTTCTCTCTGCGCTTTAGATGGAGGGTCCCACCCATGCAGAGCTCTCCGCCAAAGACGAACCTGCATGTCCCAAGATCGGCGGCTGTATTTTCTATATTTGTTTGGAGTGGATGGGTGCAGCCCAGGGATTCTCAGACGCCTATTATCAGAGAGAGGGGAGACAAGCAAAAATACATATTCCACCCACTCTCGTGACGGAGACTTACATTTATTTCCATCTTTTGTGTTCGCAAGTAGCAGTGAATTCGGAAAGTTCTCAGACCACTACGTTACAGCCTTATTCTAAAATTGATTAAATAGTCCCCCCCCCCGCCCCCAATCAATCTACACGCAATACCCCATAATGACAAAGCAAAAACAGGTTTAGAAATGTTATCAAAATTATTAAAAATAAGTATTCAGACCCTTTACCCAGTACTTTGTTGAAGCACCTTTGGCAGCGATTACAGCCTCGAGTCTTCTTGGGAATGACGCTACAAACACTGCTACTCCTACTGCTCTCTCCTCGTCTGACCATGTGTTCTCGCATACCCGAGAGCATCTGGTCAGCAGGGTGGTGGCACAGGAATCCTCAGCTCTCCCAAGTGGACATTGTCTCTTTCTCCCCTGACCCATCTGTCTATCTCCTCATTTTAATTCCATGCTCTCACGGTCACTAGCCCATTCAAGCTTAACATCCTTATCATTTATCACCCTCCAGGTTCCCTTGGAGAGTTCATCAATGAGCTTGACAAGTTCCTTTCCTGAGGATGGCTCACCCCTCACAGTTCTGGGTGGGCATGGCAAGAATCTGTCTCCGCACCACATGCTCTCACCACTGGTGTCCCCCAGGGCTCAGTTCTAGGCCCTCTCCTATTCTCGCTATACACCAAGTCACTTGGCTCTGTCATATCCTCACACAGCCTCTCCTATCATTGCTAAGCAGACGACACACAATTAATCTTCTCCTTTCCCCTTTCTGATAACCAGGTGGCGAATCGCATCTCTGCATGTCTGGCAGACATATCAGTGTGGATGACGGATCACCACCTCAAGCTGAACCTCGGCAAGACGGAGCTGCTCTTCCTCCCGGGGAAGGACTGCCCGTTCCATGATCTCGCCATCACGGTTGACAACTCTGTTGTGTCCTCCTTCCAGAGTGCAAAGAGCCTTGGCGTGACCCTGGACAACACCCTGTCGTTCTCCGCTAACATCAAGGCGGTGACCTGATCCTGTAGGTTCATGCTCTACAACAGTCGCAGAGTACGACCCTGCCTTACACAGGAAGCGGCACAGGTCATAATCCAGGCACTTGTCATCTCCCGTCTGGATTACTGCAACTCGCTGTTGGCTGGGCTCCCTGACTGTGCCATTAAACCCTAGAACTCATCCAGAATGCCGCAGCCCGTCTGGTGTTCAACCTTCCCAAGTTCTCTCACGTCACGCCGCTCCTCCGCACACTCCACTGGCTTCCAGTTTAAGCTCGCATCTGCTACAAGACCATGGTGCTTGCCTACGGAGCTGTGAGGGGAACGGCACCTCCGTACCTTCAGGCTCTGATCAGTCCCTACACCCAAACGATGGCATTGCGTTCATCCACCTCTGGCCTGCTGGCCCCCCTACCTCTGCGGAAGCACAGTTCCCGCTCAGCCCAGTCAAAACTGTTCGCTGCTCTGGCACCCCAATGGTGGAACAAGCTCCCTCACGACGCCAGGACAGCGGAGTCACTCACCACCTTCCGGAGACACTTGAAACCCCACCTCTTTAAGGAATACCTGGGATAGGATAAAGTAATCCTTCTACTCTAATTATATATATATATATATAGTAAAGTGGTTGTCCCACTGGCTATCATAAGGTGAATGCACCAATTTGTAAGTCGCTCTGATTAAGAGCGTCTGCTAAATGACGAAAATGTAATGTAAAAATGTATTTGGTTATTTCCTCCCATTCTTCTCTGCAGATCCTCTCAAGCTCTGTTAGGTTGGATGGGGAGCATTGCTGCACAGCTATTTTTAGGTATCTCCAGAGAGGATGTTCGGTCGGGTTCAAGTCCGGGCTCTGGCTGGTCCACTCAAGGACATTGAGACTCCTGCGTAGGTCTCGGCTGTGTGCTTAGGGTCATTGTCCTGTTTGAAGGTGAACCTTCGCTCCAGTCTGAGGTCCTGAGCAGGTTATTATCATCAAGGATCTCTGTACTTTGTTCCATTCATCTTTCCCCTCAATCCTGACTAGTCTCCCAGTCCCTGCCGCTGAAAAACATCCCCACAGCATGATGCTGCCATCATGCGTCACCGTAGGGATGGTGACAGGTTTCCTCCAGACTTGACGCTTGGCATTCAGGCCAAATAGTTCAATCTTGGTTTCATCAGACCAAATAAACTTGTTTCTCATGGTCTGAGAGTCTTTAGGTGCCTTTTGGCAAACTCCAAGCGGGCGGTCATGTCCCTTTTACTGAGGAGAGGCTTCCGTCTGGCAACTCTACCATAAAGGGCTGATTGGTGGAGTGCTACAGAGATGGTTGTCCTTCTGGAAGTTTGTCCCATCTCCACAAAGGAACTCTGGAGCTCTGTCAGTGACCATCAGGTTCTTGGTCACGTCCCTGACCAAGGCCCTTCTCCCCCGATTGCTCAGTTTGGCCGGGCGGCAAGATCTAGGAAGAGTCTTGGTGGTTTCAAACTTCTTCCATTTTAGAATGATTGAGGCCACTGTGTTCTTGGGGACCTTCAATGCTACAGACATTTTTTGGTACCCTTCCCCAGATCTGTGCCTCGACACAATCCTGTCTCGGAGCTCTTCGGACAATTCCTTCGACCTCATGGCTTGGTTTTTACTCTGACATGCACGGTCAACTGTGGAACCTTATTTAGACATGCGTGTGCCTTTCCAAATCATGTCCAATCAACTGCATTTACCACAGATGGACTCCAATCAAGTTGTAGAAACATCTCAAGCATGATCAATGGAAACAGGATACACCAGAGCTCAATTTCAAGTCTCATAGCAAAGTTTCTGAATACTGATGTAAATAAGGTATCTTTTTTTTTTTTTTTAAATACAGTCGCAAATATTTCTTAAAACCTGTTTTCGCTTTGTCATTATTGGGTATTGTGTGTACATTGTTGAGGATTCTTAAAAAAAAAATCAATTTTAGAATAAGGCTGTAACGTAACAAAATGTGGAAAAAGCCACGGGGTCTGAATACTTTCCGAATGCACTGTAGGTTTAAACCAATAAACAGTTCAGTAAATGTGTTTTTGTGGGCTCTTCACAGGCCATCAGCTCCCTTTCAGAACCTAGTTACAATAAAAATGTATTGTAGAATAATCAGTTGTCATACTTGGGAACTTGCTCCAGGTAATTCTGGTAGCCAGACGTGTTCTTGCCGTACTGAATCTGTTTCTGCCGTCGTTTCAGAACCGATTCATTGCCTTCTGTGTGAGCTGGATCCAGGTTTCGTGGGACCCACCGCATCCCTGACTGGGACCTAGGAAAAACAAGCCTCCATGATTTCCCCTATAATATTGCTGGAAATAATATTGTGCATGGAATTTTCCATCTAAATAGAGAACATGCACTACATTTCAAAAGAGGAAGGGTAATGTAGAATGGTAAATGGTTGTATTCCACCGATTGAGGTACTGAGGCCCTTCATTGTGCTCTTTAGGTTGACAAGAAAATAAAAATGATCTGTATTTTAGTCATTTAGCAGACACTCTTTCCCAGCGCAACTTGCAGTAGTGAGTGCATACATTTTTCATACTGACCTCCTGATACCATCCATGTCCTCGGTTCCAACAGCAACACTGGCAGTAGACATCCTTAGGATACATCGCTCAAGGATGGATGACCTGATGGGAAAAGCAACCAGACAAAAGGTCAGGTTAGAGTACTCACGGTAACGTGGAAGAAAACTGACCTAAACGGGAAGGGACTAAGTGAACTTGTCCAATAAGAAATGTATATTTTCATTTGGAAGACATTTTGCTCCGTGTGCACTAATACACTGCTGAAAAAAATAAAGGGAACACTTAAACAACACATCCTAGATCTGAATGAATGAAATAAATCTCATTAAATACTTTTTTCTTTACATAGTTGAATGTGCTGACAACAAAATCACACAAAAATGATCAATGGAAATCAAATGTATCAACCCATGGAGGTCTGGATTTGGAGTCACCCTCAAAATTAAAGTGGAAAACCACACTACAGGCTGATCCAACCGATGTAATGTCCTTAACCCTCCTGTTGTCCTAGGGTCAAAATGACCCGCCACTGTGTTGAACCAACTTTATTTAATTTGTATATTTTTTGGAACATTTGTGAGAAGGAGGCAGTGATACTTTCTTTAAAGTCTCACTGCCTCCTCACAAATGATCCCAAAAATATAAAAATTAAATAAAGTTGGTTCAACACAGTGGCGGGTCATTTTGACCCTAGGACAACGGGAGGGTTAAAACAAGTCAAAATGAGGCTCAGTAGTGTGTGTGGCCTCCACGTGCCTGTATGACCTCCCTACAACGCCTGGGCATGCTCCTGATGAGGTGGCGGATGGTGTCCTGAGGGATCTCCTCCCAGACCTGGACTAAAGCATCTGCCAACTCCTGGACAGTCTGTGGTGCAACGTGGCGTTGGTGGATGGAGCGAGACATGATGTCCCAGATGTGCTCAATTGGATTCAGGTCTGGGGAACGGGCGGTCCATAGCATCAATGCCTTCCTCTTGCAGGAACTGCTGACACACTCCAGCCACATGAGGTCTAGCATTGTCTTGCATTAGGAGGAACCCAGGGCCAACCGCACCAGCATATGGTCTCACAAGGGGTCTGAGGATCTCATCTCGGTACGTAATGGCAGTCAGGCTACCTCTGGCGAGCACATGGAGGGCTGTGCGGCCCCCCAAAGAAATGCCAACCCACACCATGACTGACCCACCACCAAACCGGTCATGCTGGAGGATGTTGCAGGCAGCAGAACGTTCTCCACGGCGTCTCCAGACTCTGTCACGTCTGTCACATGTGCTCAGTGTGAACCTGCTTTCATCTGTGAAGAGCACAGGGCGCCAGTGGCGAATTTGCCAATCTTGGTGTTCTCTGGCAAATGCCAAACGTCCTGCACGGTGTTGGGCTGTAAGCACAACCCCCACCTGTGGACGTCGGGCCCTCATACCACCCTCATGGAGTCTGTTTCTGACCGTTTGAGCAGACACATGCACATTTGTGGCCTGCTGGAGGTCATTTTGCAGGGCTCTGGCAATGCTCCTCCTGCTCCTCCTTGCACAAAGGTGGAGGTAGCGGTCCTGCTGCTGGGTTGTTGCCCTCCTACGGCCTCCTCCACGTCTCCTGATGTACTGGCCTGTCTCCTGGTAGCGCCTCCATGCTCTGGACACTACGCTGACAGACACAGCAAACCTTCTTGCCACAGCTCACATTGATGTGCCATCCTGGATGAGCTGCACTACCTGAGCCACTTGTGTGGGTTGTAGACTCCGTCTCATGCTACCACTAGAGTGAAAGCACCGCCAGCATTCAAAAGTGACCAAAACATCAGCCAGGAAGCATAGGAACTGAGAAGTGGTCTGTGGTCACCACCTGCAGAACCACTTCTTTATTGGGGGTGTCTTGCTAATTGCCTATAATTTCCACCTGTTGTCTATTCCATTTGCACAACAGCATGTGAAATGTATTGTCAATCAGTGTTGCTTCCTAAGTGGACAGTTTGATTTCACAGAAGTGTGATTGACTTGGAGTTACATTGTGTTGTTTAAGTGTTCCCTTTATTTTTTTGAGCAGTGTATATACAACCCTGATGAGTGGAAGTCCAAGGCAGGCGCTGGAATACCATAGTCATGAACAGTACCTGCGAGGCTTTTGCATAGTAGGTCCCCTTTCACCATTCATGGGTGAGGGAGGCATGGCTGGGGCTGCATTACTAAAAAGGGACAGTAACTGGTGATTAAAAACGTGATAAACATAAAAAAGTAGGGAAATGGATATTCAACCGACTGAACAAATATTTAAGAGTAGGCATAGGGGTTGAAATTAATTAAGGTCAGGGTTAAAGGTAGAATCAGCAATATGACGTAGGTGCACAAAGTAAATGGCATAGTGGGTCAATTTCCGAAACTAAGAGCGTTGAAGCGCAAGGCTAAACTCCCCGCAGTGTTTTGTACCTACCACACTCGAACAGAGTGAAGCGAACCCATGCACAGACACTGTGTGTGACAGCGAAGTCTTGCATCTCAATATCTGCGGTGCTGCTCGTGGCGTCCTTAATTTAGCTGAGTCTACCTTTAACGTTAGGTTAAGGAACAAGGGTTAGGTTAGGTATAGTTTCAGTAAGGTGAAGGTAAGGGTTAGTGTTAGGGAAAGGCATAAAAGTTGAAATTGGTTAAAGCACCGCTGTTCATTTTCTGCCTGTGTAAAGATAGCCAGCAGATCCGACTCGCTTGCTTACAGCTGCACTAGGGTCAGACAGCATTCCTGTGTAGATTAAGACCCTGCAGAGCCGCCGCGAGATATGCCTCGGAAAATGTACCTCAATCCAGGGATGAGAAATGCTTAGTCAAATATTTTTTTTAACTAACCTAAGATCGACCAGAGCCTGTCGTTTCCAATGGGAGCAAATTAATCCAATGGGCAGAGCCAAGCAAGAGGTGGGCAGAGCCAAGCTAGTGAGATCCTATTGGCACGTTCTAGCATTTATTGCATATTGCCGTTAGGGAACGCCTACTCTGAAGTGCACGTGTGCTATAACTCAATTCGCCCTTGCACTCCTAAACAACCATTTTTAATAAACTTTGGCAAAGTACAAAACGCAGTCTTCTGCTACAGATTCTAGTTTTGGAAACAAAACTGTATGGAGATCAAATGTTTCATCGATAAGTTTGGCCAGAATATATCTCACGCCATCTTCTCCCACTGCCGGCCACTGGGCTTCCTCTCATCACCATATTTGGTAGTGAGTTGAAACTCCAACCGGATGAGTCACATATATACATCAAGTGAAATATCTTTCTCTTCGTTGATCTGTGGAGTGGTCCTCTGAATTGTCCCAACTGAAAACACCTAGAAGATTGAAAGACTGCTGTTTACGTAAACTGCCGTTTTTGTCCTCGTGCTAGCTAGCAGTAGTCACAGCAGCCATTATGGAATTGCACGTCGCGTTGAACAACAAATGAGCTGATTGGCTGACACTGCCATTCCAAAATGGCTGCTGTGGCTTCTGCTACCTAGCATGAGGACGAAATAGACAGTTTTCCGTAAACTAGCAGTCGTACAATCTCCTCTGTAACAGTTGGGCTAATAGGACAATTCGGTGTACAACGCATTCTTCTATTCCTGGATTGAGGTACGTTTTCCGAGCCATTTTTCATTTCTTAAACTACACAGGAATGCTGTCTTACCCGAGTGCAGCTGTAAGCAAGCGAGTCGGATCTGCTGGCTAGTCTAAAAGTACACCATCTTTTTTGGCCTAAACCTGCTTCTCTGGGTATGTTTTTAGTTTGGCTGTTGTGCTCAATCAACAAAGAAACTCTGGTATCTCAATTAGAGGGCTCTCCTGCCACCTTACCTGACCAGACTGTCATACACAGAGCTACAGCCTGGAAGAAGCCAAGGTTCAGGGCTGCATGAATGAGTAGTTGCTCTGGACCTGAAGCCAGGGGGCAGCTCTGGGATGCCAGACCAGAGAGGCATTGACCAACCCCTAAAAACAACAGCACACAGGGAGCAGGGACCAAAATGTTACTCTGTCAATATACATCAGGGATGGCAACTCCAGTCATCGGGGGCCTGATTGGTGTCACTTTTCCCTCAGCCCTATAGCTAACACACCTGATTAAACTAATTGCGTTCTAAACTAAAGACCATGGTTAATTTATTCTTGGATTCAGGTGTTTACTAGCGGCAAAGGTAACCAATCAGGGCCCCCCCAGGGCTGGAGGTGCCTGTCATTGATATACATGAATTTGAGTTTCTTTGTTAAACTATACCACTTTGCATTACACTTTGGGGGAAGGCCTAAGCAATTTGTCAGAATCAATTATGTGATCATCTTAATGGTGACATTAATTAGTGGCAGATAAAACTAAAACAAACAATTTAAGTGGTAGGCAACTTCATGGACAGGGGATTTTCGGTCATGTAAATATTGAAAATAGGCTAATCATCTTAAATGTCGAGTCAGTAGGGTCGTTTTAAACTACACATGATAGAATGACAAAAAAGAACATACAGACCTCGGCTCCATTAATGGACCTTGAAATGCGGTTTCGACACGTGTTGACATGATGAATTTGTCTGCAGTAAATGCGTCATTACTGCAAGGACAGTTCTTAAATTAACGCCAGGCGCCATCAGGGCGGGGCGGCAGGGGTGTGCGCCAGCCTCATCTTGGGTGCGTTCAGTTCGATTGAATGTTTGTTACGTTGCCTACGGTTTGGAATGAACTACACGTTTCCTCAAAACGCCAATACGCGTCGAAACCGCACGCAATTAAAGGTGCAGTTATCTGTATGTTTTTTTTGGTCATTCTATCACGTGTAGTTTGACTGAGTAACATTGTGATCCCTGTTCCCTGTGTGCTGCTATTTTAGGGATTGGTCAATGCCTCTTTGGTTCTGCATCCCAGTATGATTAAAGTAATTTATTTAATCATCTTACCTGATGTACAGCAGATAACAATGTGATTGTTTATCTTAATGCAATGCAATCAGTTATTCCATCAAATCAGGCGAACATTCAAAGAAAGGGGTTCGATTTTGTTTAGAAAATGTATTATATGATAAATCTACATTTTACATTTATATTTTCGTCATTCAGCAGACGCTCTTATCCAGAGCGACTTACACCTTATGATAGCTAGTGGGACAAGCACTTTACAATTTTTTTTTTTTTTTTTGGGGTGGGGTAAGGGAAGGATTACTTTATCCTATCCCATGTATTCCTCAAAGAGGTGGGGTTTCAAGTGTCTCCGGAAGGTGGTGAGTGACTCCGCTGTCCTGGCGTCGTGAGGGAGCTTGTTCCACCATTGGGGTACCAGAGCAGCGAACAGTTTTGACTGGGCTGAGCGGGAACTGTGCTTCCGCAGAGGTAGGGGGGCCAGCAGGCCAGAGGTGGATGAACGCAATGCCCTCGTTTGGGTGTAGGAACTGATCAGAGCCTGAAGGTACGGAGGTGCCGTTCCCCTCACAGCTCCGTAGGCAAGCACCATGGTCTTGTAGCAGATGCAAGCTTCAACTGGAAGCCAGTGGAGTGTGCGGAGGAGCGGGGTGACGTGAGAGAACTTGGGAAGGTTGAACACCAGACGGGCTGCAGCGTTCTGGATGAGTTGTAGGGGTTTAATGGCACAGGCAGGGAGCCCAGCCAACAACGAGTTGCAGTAATCCAGACGGGAGATGACAAGTGGCTGGATTAGGACCTGTACCGCTTCCTGTGTAAGGCAGGGTCGTACTCTGCGAATGTTGTAGAGCATGAACCTACAGGATCGGGTCACCGCCTTGATGTTAGCGGAGAACGACAGGGTGTTGTCCAGGGTCACACCAAGGCTCTTTGCACTCTGGGAGGAGGACACAACGGAGTTGTCAACCGTGATGGCGAGATCATGGAACGGGCAGTCCTTCCCCGGGAGGAAGAGCAGCTCCGTCTTGTCGAGGTTCAGCTTGAGGTGGTGATCTGTCATCCACACTGATATGTCTGCCAGACATGCAGAGATGCGATTCGCCACCTGGTTATCAGAAGGGGGAAAGGAGAAGATTAATTGTGTGTCGTCTGCTTAGCAATGATAGGAGAGGCTGTGTGAGGATATGACAGAGCCAAGTGACTTGGTGTATAGCGAGAATAGGAGAGGGCCTAGAACTGAGCCCTGGGGGACACCAGTGGTGAGAGCACGTGGTGCGGAGACAGATTCTCCTGTCAGGTAGGACGCAATCCAAGAGTGAGCCGCGCCGGAGATGCCCAACTCGGAGAGGGTGGAGAGGAGGATCTGATGGTTCTACTACTTGATATGAATAGGGGAAATAGGCTATTTATTTTGGTAATAAAAACAGGGCGCTTGCTATAAAAACTGCAATTTACTTCCCTACCCCATTTAAGTTTAAATGTGAAATGGTTAAGGTTAGGGTATGGGGTTAAGGTTAGGGTTTAGGGTGGGGACTTTCCAAGGACTGGAATAGCACCGACCTGAACAAAATGGCGTCCTGCAATGACTACAAAGTCAAAATTGGCTAGATCTGAAAAATTCATTTTAAAAGAACATTAGCTTTTTGGTCTTAATTTAAGGTTTGGGTTAGGCATAAGGTTAGCAGTGTGGTTAAGGCTAGGGTTAAGGTTGAAAAAAATTAAATAAATATATTTTTGGAACTCAGTCGGGTCTCAACTTACTGTTGTGAGTACGAATAGCAGGATACACAAGGTACTATTTCGAAATGTGGTTGTGTCACGCCCTGGCTCTGGGGACTCTTGTATGTTGAGCCAGGGTGTTAGTTTCTTTGTGTAGTGTCTATGTTTAGTTTTCTATGTTCACGATCTAGTTTAAGTGTTTCTATGTTGGCCGGGGTGGTTCCCAATTAGAGACAGCTGTGTCTTGTTGTCTCTGATTGGGAACCATACTTAGGCAGCCTGTTGTGCACTTGTCTTTTGTGGGATCTTGTTCCATGTAGGTTTGTGTTATGGCCGAGGACTTCACGTATCGTTTTTGTTGTTTTGTGTTATATTGAAAGTACCTATTAAAGTATGTACTCATATCACGCTGCGCCTTGGTCCGTTAATTTTGACGATCGTGACAGGTTGCGCATCAGCAGTTTTTCTCTTGTTATGTCAGTCACTCATAGTCAGTCAATTAACCCATGTCAGCTAACATTTTTTAAATATAATAAAATAAAATGTTATTGACCATCCAGGATGGAAATGTTTCTTTGGCATCACCTTACATTAAAAGGATCACATACACATACAGTCGTGGTCAAAAGTTTTGAGAATGACACAAGTATTGGTCTTCACAAAGTTTGCTGCTTCAGTGTTTTTAGATATTTTTGTCAGATGTTACTATGGTATACTGAAGTATAATTACAAGCATTCTATAAGTGTCAAAGGCCTTTATTGACAATTACATTAAGTTTATGCAAAGAGTCAATATTTGCAGTGTTGACCCTTCTTTTTCAAGACCTCTGCAATCCGCTCTGGCATGCTGTCAATTAACTTCTGGGCCACATCCTGACTGATGGCAGCCCATTCTTGCATAATCAATGCTTGGAGTTTGTCAGAATTTGTGGGTTTTTGTTTGTCCACCCGCCTCTTGAGGATTGACCACACATTCTCAATGGGATTAAGGTCTGGGGAATTTCCTGGCCATGGACCCAAAATGTCGATGTTTTGTTCCCCGAACCACTTAGTTATCACTTTTGCCTTATGGCAAGGTGCTCCATCATGCTGGAAAAGGCATTGGTCGTCACCAAACTGTTCTTGGATGGTTGGGAGAAGTTGCTCTTGGAGGATGTGTTGGTACCATTCTTTATTCATGGCTGTGTTCTTAGGCAAAATTGTGAGTGAGCCCACTCCCTTGGCTGAGAAGCAACCCCACACATGAATGGTCTCAGGATGCTTTACTATTGTCATGACACAGGACTGATGGTAGCGCTCACCTTGTCTTCTCCGGACAAGGTGTTTTCCGAATGCTCTAAACAATCGGAAAGGGGATTCATCAGAGAAAATGACTTTACCCCAGCCCTCAGCAGTCCAATCCCTATACCTTTTACAGAATATCAGTCTGTCCCTGATGTTTTTCCTGGAGAGAAGTGGCTTCCTCGCTGCCCTTCTTGACACCAGGCCATCCTCCAAAAGTCTTCGCCTCACTGTGCGTGCAGATGCACTCACAGCTGCCTGCTGCCATTCCTGAGCAAGCTCTATACTGGTGGTGCCCCGATCCCGCAGCTGAATCAACTTTAGGAGACAGTCCTGGCGCTTGCTGGACTTTCTTGGCCGCCCTGAAGCCTTCTTCACAACAATTGAACCTCTCTCCTTGAAGTTCTTGATGATCCGATAAATGGTTGATTTAGGTGCAATCTTACTAGCAGCAATATCCTTGCCGGTGAAGCTCTTTTTGTGCAAAGCAATGATGACGGCACGTGTTTCCTTGCAGGTAACCATGGTTAACAGAGGAAGAACAATGATTTCAAGCACCACCCTCCTTAAAGCTTCCAGTCTGTTATTCTAACTCAATCAGCATGACAGAGTGATCTCCAGCCTTGTCCTCGTCAACACTCTCACCAGTGTTAACGAGAGAATCACTGACATGATGTTAGCTGGTCCTTTTGTGGCAGGGCTGAAATGCAGTGTTTTTTGGGGATTAAGTATATTTTCATGGCAAAGAAGGACTTTGCAATTAATTGCAATTCATCTGATCATTCTTCATAACATTCTGGAGTATATGCAAATTGCCATCATAAAAACTGAGGCGGCAGACTTTGTGAAAATTAATATTTGTGTCATTCTCAAAACTTTTGACCACGACAGTACAGTCTCACATCATACATGTTTAAACCAGTCAGTCCATCATATTGCATACACTAAAAACATAGAGGACATCGATACATTCACGCATAACTGACCGCTGTCCCAACTGCACTGGATACAGTGGGGAAAAAAAGTATTTAGTCAGCCACCAATTGTGCAAGTTCTCCCACTTAAAAAGATGAGAGAGGCCTGTAATTTTCATCATAGGTACAGTGGGGAAAATAAGTATTTAGTCAGCCACCAATTGTGCAAGTTCTCCCACTTAAAAAGATGAGAGAGGCCTGTAATTTTCATCATAGGTACACGTCAACTATGACAGACAAATTGAGGAAAAAAAATCCAGAAAATCACATTGTAGGATTTTTAATGAATTTATTTTCAAATTATGGTGGAAAATAAGTATTTGGTCACCTACAAACAAGCAAGATTTCTGGCTCTCACAGACCTGTAACTTCTTCTTTAAGAGGCTCCTCTGTCCTCCACTCGTTACCTGTATTAATGGCACCTGTTTCAACTTGTTATCAGTATAAAAGACACCTGTCCACAACCTCAAACAGTCACACTCCAAACTCCACTATGGCCAAGACCAAAGAGCTGTCAACGGACACCAGAAACAAAATTGTAGACCTGCACCAGGCTGGGAAGACTGAATCTGCAATAGGTAAGCAGCTTGGTTTGAAGAAATCAACTGTGGGAGCAATTATTAGGAAATGGAAGACATACAAGACCACTGATAATCTCCCTCGATCTGGGGCTCCACGCAAGATCTCACCCCGTGGGGTCAAAATGATCACAAGAACGGTGAGCAAAAATCCCAGAACCACACGGGGGGACCTAGTGAATGACCTGCAGAGAGCTGGGACCAAAATAACAAAGCCTACCATCAGTAACACACTACGCCGCCAGGGACTCAAATCCTGCAGTGCAAGACGTGTCCCCCTGCTTAAGCCAGTACATGTCCAGGCCCGTTTGAAGTTTCCTAGAGTGCATTTGGATGATCCAGAAGAGGATTGGGAGAATGTCATATGGTCAAAATATAACTTTTTGGTAAAAACTCAACTCGTCGTGTTTGGAGGACAAAGAATGCTGAGTTGCATCCAAAGAACACCATACCTACTGTGAAGCATGGGGGTGGAAACATCATGCTTTGGGGCTGTTTTTCTGCAAAGGGACCAGGACGACTGATCCGTGTAAAGGAAATAATGAATGGGGCCATGTATCGTTAGATTTTGAGTGAAAACCTCCTTCCATCAGCAAGGGCATTGAAGATGAAACGTGGCTGGGTCTTTCAGCATGACAATGATCCCAAACACACCGCCCGGGCAACGAAGGAGTGGCTTCGTAAGAAGCATTTCAAGGTCCTGGAGTGGCCTAGCCAGTCTCCAGATCTCAACCCCATAGAAAATTTTTGGAGGGAGTTGATAGTCCGTGTTGCCCAGCGACAGCCCCAAAACATCACTGCTCTAGAGGAGATCTGCTTGGAGGAATGGGCCAAAATACCAGCAACAGTATGTGAAAACCTCGTGAAGACTTACAGAAAACGTTTGACCTGTGTCATTGCCAACAAAGGGTATATAACAAAGTATTGAGAAACTTTTGTTATTGACCAAATACTTATTTTCCACCATAATTTGCAAATAAATTCATTAAAAATCCTACAATGTGATTTTCTGGATTTTCTTTTCTCATTTTGTCTGTCATAGTTGACGTGTACCTATGATGAAAATTACAGGCCTCTTTCATCTTTTTAAGTGGGAGAACTTGCACAATTGGTGGCTGACTAAATACTTTTTTCCCCCACTGTATTTAAGTACATATACAGATACAATTTACATTGCATATAGTAGTCCAAAAGCACAAGGAACAAATGAATGTTTGAACACGTTCTTCTTGGCCATACGCATTCTGAAGCGCCGGCCAGAGGGAAGCCTCTGTAGGGTGTAGAGGGTGGGAGGGGTGGCAAACGACAGCCAGTGCCTTCTTTTAAAAACAGCCGCTTGCTTGCTTTGAAAAAAAGACAGTCTGCATTCTCTGTAAAAGTCAGCTTGTTTTCAATTTGTGTCCCTAGGTATTTGAAACACTCAACCACCTCCACTGGTTGGTCGTTCAGAGAGAACGGTTGGGACATTGGCATGTTGTTGCCATTGATGATCAGCTTCTTTGTCTTTTCCACATTGATGTGGAGGGCACTTGACCGGCACCATTCTTGAAGGTTGTTGGTCTGTTTAAAATAGCTGCCCCCGTCTTTTAAAAAAAGAGTCCCACCAGAGCCATGTTTGCTAATTTGCTTTGGTCACAGTGGGCGAAATGTCCTTTCGTAGGACAGCCAAAGGCAAAGTCATTTTATACGTTGGGTGATTGGTTGAGCCTTCTTGGGTGAGTGATATTACGATCCCCGGGACCACCCATACGTAAAAATGTATGCGCACATGACTGTAAGTCGCTTTGGATAAAAGCGTCTGCTAAATGGCATATTATTATTATTATTATTATTATTATTATTATTATTATTATCACTCCGAGCCATTGAGACAAATATTTTAATGTTCTATCTGTGATTGAGCTATGCTCCGAGCCCTTACCAAAACAATGGCGGACAGTGTCCTTGGCCCCTGCCTGTCGGGCATGGTTTTCTCGGTACACAGCAGGCGGGAGGCTGGAGCAACACTGTGTGCTAACTAGCTAGCTAGCTTGCTAGTTAGTGACACCGTGTGCTAGCTTGCTAGTTAGCTAGCACACGTTGTTGCCCCCACCTCCCGCCTGCTATGTACCCGAGAAAACCGTGCGGGGGCCAAGGACAGTGTCTACCGGTCGCCCCCGCCTCCCGCTAGCACTGCAGGCGGGAGGCTGGGGTGACAATGTGTGCTAACTAGCTAGTTAGTGACACAAAACATTTTTATTACAAAACCAAGATAGACCACAGCCTGTCATTTCCAATGGGAACAAATGAGTCATAGTGGGCAGAACAAGCATGGAGGTGGGCAGAGCCAAGCACGAGCTAGCGAGATCCTATTGGCCCATTCTAGCATACATCTGTATATTTCCGTTAGGGAACGCCTACTCTGTGAAGTGCGCGTGTGCAATAATGCCATTCGCTTTTGCACTCCTTCTAAACAATGCGATTTTGTAAAACTTTGGCAAAGGGTAAAGTCTACAAAACCTAGTCCACTCTGTTCATAACATATTCTAGTTTTGGGAACAGAAAACTGTATTGAGAACAAATGTTTAATCAATGACAAAGTTGGCAGAATGTTGGCCAAAATCCATCCCCTTCCATCTTCTCCTACTGCCGGCCACTGGGCTTCCTCTCACTACCATATTTGGTTCACATTTATACATCCGGTGAAATATCTGTCTCATTGTTCTATTTGTGGTGACACCGTGAGCTATCTTGCTAGTTAGCTAGCTATCACATGGTGTCGCCCCCTCCTCCGGCCTGCTGTGTACCAGAGAAAACCGTGCCCGACAGGCGGGGGCATTTATTTTAAATAAAAAAGTAAAGTAAAACAACAACAAGAAAGTGTTGAGGAAAAAAATAGTAAAATTAAATAACAGTAGGGAGGCTATATATACAGGGGGGTACCGGTGCAGAGTCAATGTGCGGGGGCACCGGCTAGTTGAGGTAGTTGAAGTAATATGTACATGTGGGTAGAGTTAAAGTGACTATGCATAAATAATTAACAGAGTAGCAGCAGCGTAAAAAGATGTGGTGGGGGGGCAGTGCAAATAGTCCGGGTAGCCATGATTAGCTGTTCAGGAGTCTTATGGCTTGGGGGTAGAAGCTGTTGAGAAGTCTTTTGGACCTAGACTTGGCACTCCGGTACCGCTTGCCGTGCGGTAGCAGAGAGAACAGTCTATGACTAGGGTGGCTGGAGTCTTTGACAATTTTGAACTACCTCAACTAGCCGGTGTCCCCGCACATTGACTCTGCACCGATACCCCCCTGTATATGTAGCCTCCCTACTGTTATTTTATTTTACTTATGCAATTTTTTTCTCAACACTTTTGTTGTTTTATTTTACTTTTTTATTACAAAATAAATGCACTGTTGGTTAAGGGCTGTAAGTAAGCATTTCACTGTAATGTCTGCACCTGTTGTATTCGGCGCATGTGGCCAATAAAATTTGATTTGATTTGATTTGACTCTCAGTTCCATTACATTACACATAAGGCGCCTTCTGCACAGCAGAGTTTTGTTAACACGCATTGCTTGCGGTTTTGGAAGCATAAGGACCTTATCTTTCATATCAAAAATATGTTTTAAATCCAAAAATAAAACGTTAAATTGATACACACCTTTATAGGGTTAGGGTTAGTGTTCCCACTCGGCCATATCTCCATGTTACAGCGCGTTTACGACAGACAGAAGACAGAGGGACCACCTGTGCTAATTAGCTTTCTAGCATGCTCCGAACACCTGTGAAGACCGCCAGAAACGTGTTGTCACTGAAAAATACTGTCGGCTGCAACTGTGATGAAGCCGGCTAAAGCCATCTTGGGCTAGCAAAGCGTGTGTTACCAATGGCTGTTGTTTTTGTTTGTCTAACTGAATGTACGTAGCAAGTAAATGCTATTAGTAAAAGCAATTGTGCTTGAAGAAATCGGATGTTCTGTGTTGAAATGTATTGTGTCATCATGCATTTCTCAAACTAACTGTGGTGGTGGTGGCAGTAATAGCAGCAAGAATGATTTTCTACGAAAGTGGGAGAAAGATGAGTATGAACAACTGGCTCAAAAACGACTCAATGAGGAGAGGGACAAAAAACATGGTAATTGAGTCCAAGCTGGGGAATACCATTGTTATCACCAAGACCACACCACAGGTTGAGATGGGGGGGTAAGAGGCTGTCATCCAAAGATACTCCTGAAATTAACTTGACAATGGGTTTTCACTCCCTTATCTAATGGTTGTATGCATTTAATTGTTTGATACAGATTAAACCTAATTGCTGTATTAGTTAGGTCCTTGTCTTTTTGACAACAGTGATACAGGCGTGTGATAAAAGCATTATGAATGCTAGTATCTTCTATTCTCACGTTCAGGTACTACTGCAATGTGTGTGATTGTGTCGTGAAGGATTCCATCAACATCTTGGACCCCGTCAATGGCAAGAAACGTGAGTATGTACAACATTGTCATCTACACTGAACAAAAATTTAAACGCAACATACAACAATTTCTAAGATTTACTGAATTAAAGTTCATATAAGGAAATCAGTCAATTAAAATAAATTTATTGGGCCACAATCTATGGATTTCACATGACTGGGAATACAAATATGCATCTGTTGGTCACAGATACCTTTTTAAAATGTAGGGGCGTGGATCAGAAAACCAGTCAGTATCTGGTGTGACCACCATTTGCCTCATGCAGCGCGACACATCTCCTTCGCATAGAGTTGATCAGGCTGTTGACTGTGGCCTGTGGAATGTTGTCCCACTCCTCTTCAACGGCTGTGCGAAGTTGCTGGATATTGGCGGGAACTGAAACAAGCTGTCATACACATTGATACAGAGCATCCCAAACATGCTCAATGGGTGACATGTCTGGTGAGTATGTAGGCCATGGAAGAACAGAAAACTGTAATGAGATGAAAATGTTTCATAGATGAGAAAATTAGCAAAACATCGGCCAAAATCCATCTTGCTCCATCTTCTACTACTGCCAGCCACTGGGCTTCCTCTCATCACAATATTTGGTTGTGAGTGTAAATGCCAACCGGATGCTTCCGTCTCATTGTTCTAGCTGGGTCGTCACTAGTTACGACAGCCACAAAGTCATAAACCCCACCTATTTCTACAATTTCCCTTCTTGAAATGTGATTTTAACCCTTACCGTAACCACTCTGCTAACCATATGCCTAACCCTAACCTTAAATTAACCTTAAAAAATCCATGCACCGATATAGCCACATATTTTGACTTTGTGGCTGTGGTAAATAGTGGAAACCTTTATCTGTGAGATGGTGGCGATAATTCACCTTAAAGTTGGTTGCCAACCTCCATATAAAATCCACAGAAGAAGAAGAAGAAGAAGAAGAAGAAGAAGAAGAAGAAGAAGGATGATGTACGAGGAGAGATACATTTTTTAAAAACAAAATAAAAAAAACTAGTAGAGAACACATGATTTTGTATGACTCAAAATGGGTTACAATTCTACAAAGATCCAGCAAAAAAATTGACCATATGCATTTCAGGTGAAATAACAACCCAATGTTAATCCCTTAGGACAAAGTAGCTAGCAGCAGCATGCTAGATAGATGTCCATGAACTTTTCATGTGTGTTTCGACCTGTCCCAAAATTAATATAGTTGCTTCACAGTTCGGTTTTGGTATTTTGACTTGCGTGTCATGAACGCATCGGGTGGGGATAGACAGAATCAACATGCGCATGCAGACAAACGCGCGGAGCCGGTTTGGTCAGCATGTAAAACACTTGAGTTTAATGGCTTTAAAGCTATGCTACAACAAATAGTGAAAGCATGTATCCCTGCTACTTATTTTCCCAGGAGGAGAAAGAGAAAGAAAGAGAAGCAGAAAGAAAAGAAGCAGAAAGCAGAGGAGGATCTCTTCCAGGAGAACGATGAAATGGCTGATATGATAGGATTCTCAGGGTTTGGTTTCTCAAAGAAAGACAAATTACCTAAAGAAATGTATTTGATCAAAAAGAAAACTTTGCTGTCTGTACTATTCTATCAGACTCAGGGTGTTCTGTTTTATTCCTCACCTGGCTATTTCCTCCACGAGCCCCATAATTAGAGAATAAACCAGCAAGCATAAAACCCAGACCCCTGGAATTAAGTATCCTGATATAAAAAGAAAGTGAGACACATGATTCATGTGGGTTTTGGGGACGGAAGATATCCACCTTTACAGCACAGAGGAATGGCAAAAGCCGAGAAAGAGGAGAGAACCACTGGCCCCACACATGACTGCCACACCAGGCATGTACTGTAGGTTTCTGCACACACTGCCACCTGTAAACACCAAGGAAGGACAGGACTCTGAAGTCAGCGTAAAAAGAAATGCTTTGTTATTGATAATGCACTGGTCAATGTAAGCCCCTTGGATTATGTGCAATCAGAACAGACAGACAACAACTTCAAGCCCCGAAGTGTGTTACCATGCCAGCAATGGCCCCAGAGAGCATGCTGTCGAGATCATAGTAGTTCTTGTCGATGCGTTGGACCAATAGTCCGTAGAGTCCTCCGCTTGAAGCGGCATGCAGCAGGTTTATAGTGGGCAGCCCTCATCAGCATCCAACACATGGGGGTGAGCGCCCATCACCAGGCCCAAGAAGCCCAGCATTTGAAGGCATCCTCCCAGCACCGCCATCTATGAACAGTCATACACAAGGGAGACATAAGGGCCTTTTATCAATTAGATGTGCTCACCTCCTGCGTCCTCTCTCCTCCGTCCTCTTTCGCCTCCTTTTGAAAAAGGTCAAAGTTAATCGAGGAGAGTCAGCGAGGAGAGTGAAGGTGGATGGGAATGCGCTTGTTTGAAATGAGACGCTCCTTCTCCACTCGCCCATCATTAGGCAAATTACGTTTACAGGGGTGGATCCCAAAATAAATGTGTAAAGTGCCCACATGAAAAAATACTATAGTATACTATGGTATAAATACTATAGTATTCACTGTAGTGATTTTGCGGACTTTACTAAAGCCTAAATAAGTTCAGGAGTAAACATGTGCTTAATAAGTCATATAATAAGTTGCATGGACTCACTCTGTGTGCAATAATAGTGTTTAACATGATTTTTGAATGACTACCTCATCTCTGTAGCCCACACATACAATTATCTGTAAGGTCCCTCACTCGAGCAGTGAATTTCAAACACAGATCCAACCACAAAGACCAGGGAGATTTTACAATGCCTCACAAAGAAGGGAACCTATTGGTACATGGGTAAAAGTATGGAACACAATATATGGTCTATACTTGGCTTTCTCACTTATGGGCTGCACAAATTGGGATATGGGGAGGGGAATGTGCACGGTATATGCAAATTAAATACGGTAGTATTTACTATAGTTAAAGTGTAGTGTTTTTGTGGACATTACTGTTACATTACTGTAGTATTTACTACAGTTTCTTTTGCGGATAATACTGTAGTATTTACTATAGTATTCTACAGTATACTACAACGTTCTATAGTAAGTACTACACATGATCGAGGGATACTACAGTGTGTAGTATAGTATTCTACAGTATACAGTGCATTTGCATTCTGCAGCATTGAAGGTCTCCAAGAGCACAGTGTCCTTCATCACTGAGCAATTGGAGGAGAAGGGCCTTGGTCAAGGAGGTGACCAAGAACCCAATGGTCACTCTGACAGAGCTCCAGAGTTCCTCTGTGGAGATGGGAGAACCTTCCAGAAGGACAACCATCTCTGCAGCACTCCACCAATCAGGCCTTTATGGTAGAGTGGCCAGATGGAAGCCACTCCTCTGAAAAAGGCACCTGTTTTTGCTTTGTCATTATGGAGTATTGTCTGTACATTGATGAGGGGAAAAATAATTTAAAACACTTTAGGATAAGGCTGTAACGTAACAAAATGTGGAAAAAGTCAAGGGGTCTTAATACTTTCCGAATGCACTGTACTACAGTTTACTACAGAATTCTATAGTAAGTACTGTAGTATTTTTTAATGTGGATGCTAAAAACAATTTAAGTTAGTTGTGCAAGACATTAAATAGATAAAACAATATGTAGCATATTGTTAAATGTGTGTATGTTTTTCTCCTCTGACAAAACAAAAGCTGATTCAAAGGGGGGCAGATTTCAAAACTCTTCTGCGGTAGGATACACATGAGTATACGTGATGAAAGGTGGCTATCGAGGAGGGGAGGACGCTGTTCCGTTTGCCTACTAACGAATTGACACACTCTTTGACCACTCTACCTTTATCGGTTTCCGGGTCACGGAGGAGAGAGGATGGAAGATGGTCCTTTGCCCAAGTGAGAAAACCCCAGGGAGTTGGTGGATGCAGAAGCATGTAACAGAATCTACTTGTGTAGTCTTCTGATGGCCTTTGAAATGGGGACTCCAGCATCAAGCCCGTGATCCTATAACCTGCAGTGAGATGGCTGCAGCTGCACAACCCAGCAAGATCACATTGATGCCTACATAGTCCTGAACAGAGATGTGGGTCAATACGAGATACTCTCTCTGCTTATAATACATACCTAAATCCTGAATTTGAGTATGGTATGTGACTGGTTCACACCTGTGATGGGTAGGAGGCGGAAGTTTGACTGAAGATGCCTTGCTGGTCCCAGACACAGTGACAAGCCAGGGGGTAGATTAGTTCTGAGAAAGCAAGAAAACTCTCAACACAAGCCATATAACAAACCTCACCTCAAAAGTATTGAGTTGAGAGAAAGTGGCACAAAAACCGTGGTTTTAGAATCAGTGAGTGAGAATACCTGAGAAAACATATGCAGGTTTGAGTAGGTTACTTTCTAAATGTAATCGGTTACTAGATACCTGTCCAAAATTGTAATCAGTAACGGAACTTTTGGATTACTTTCCCCTTATGCATTAGAAGAAGACAAAAACAATCCATCAAACACATTTAGGGTGTCATCATAGTGGTCTCTGACTTGTGGTCAGACTCGCTCAGGTGGAACAAACTTAAACTTGTGCACATTTTTTAATGCTGAATTGAATGTCATTGTGAAAACAGCAAGGTGTCATAATGTATTTTTTTGTATACATCTGAATTTAAAAGTAATCAACAAGTAACATATCATTTTTTGTAAATATCTGTAATCTGATTACAATATTCTTGCTTGTAACGTAACTAATTAGTTTGGGTTTTTGTAATCAGATTACATGTAATCAGTTACTCCCCAACCCTGCAGAATGAGGTAGCCGATGGGTTCTGTCCTCTTGTTGGCGGCCCCTAGTGCCAGAGTAGTGGCCACAGCACAGCGAACATAGTTGAAGAAGAAGTGCACCATGTTTGTGTTGTCCAGTGTGAGGAAGAATTGGGTTCTGATAACAGTGTTATGCTCCCTAAAGACAAATGCAGGGCCAGCAAAGTGACAACTGTGGAAGCAAAAAATGGATGGAAAAGGGGTTAAAAGAAATAGTGAACTTTGCTTTACCCGTGAGGCCTATTGTTTTGTCAGTTGTTTTGCATAAAAGCATGAATACTTTTTTCCAGCAGATTTAAAGATCTTCATGACCTAAACAGTCACCTACTCATTTTCTTCTTTGACCTGTAAACATAGTTCACAAACTCCCACTACGCCACATCAGTCACCAGGAAGTGGAAACTGTGCTATTGAAACAACTGCTGTCAAGACAGCAAGCAGCATGCATGCAAGCATAAAGCTTACAACCTGTTTATGGGTTGGTGTCAGTGGAGGCCTGTGAGCATGTGACAGCTACAGTAGCCTGAAATATCAGTCTCATTTTTTGGATGTGATTCTTGATTCTTCATAGATTAAACACTTACACAATGATCTTCTTCACAGTTAACATTTACATATTGCAAAAGGTGTTATTGAAGATGGCAAAAAAAAAAATCCTAAATTGGGTGTGCAGCTCAAGATAAGTGCCCCCCCACCACCCACCATTGGAAACAAATTGTGAAAACGTTCAATTTGTTTTCAACTGTCTGCTAAACATTTTTAAATATGACATTGGAGACGTTCTTTGGATCTGTCTTGTCAGCCTCCACAAACGCAAACCCAAATTTGAGTCATGTGCAATCAAAGTTGTAGGTATTAGTTATAATAATTGTTTATACACAAATAAGAGCTTTTATATGGCAAGGATAAAATTAACAAATTTACAAAGAGGGAAAAATGTAGGAGGACTATCCATACCAAACTTTAAATTGTATTTCCAGGCATTAGCGTCTCGCCCCATCCTAAATTGGTTTAGACATGTTTCTTCTGCCCCTGGCTGAGTATAGAGAGAAATATGGTGTCTCCTATTGCCCTGGAAGAGGTGGTCTTCACTGATATATCCCTTAAACAATGTAAACTGTGCTTTGGTCCTATCATTGCTCACACAATCTCTATTTGGAGTGTAGTATCTAAACAGTTTCTGATTTTGCTGACATTTGCAAATGGTGTGTTAGAGGAACTTGGCTCTGCTTGCGGAAACATCTGGAAAACATTATTATAGGGGCCCCCTAAAACAGAGGAGAGTCTGCTATGTAGAGGCCGGGGATTGGTCTTGTCACGGTTTCGGCCGAGGCTGCTCCTCCTCCTTGTTCGGGCAGGCTTCGGCGGTCGTCGTCCCCGGAGTACTAGCTGCCACCGTTCGATGTTTCATGTTTGTTTGGTTTTGTCTGTTTGTACACCTGTCCCTTGTTAGTGTTTGATTTGGTTGCCTATTTAGTTTTCGTGTGTGGGGGCAGGTGTTATGTGGTATTGTTTATTGTCAAGCTGTTGCTCTTTTTGTATTACTCTCGTGTTTGTTGTTTTCCGAGAGTCCGCACTGTGTGCGCTATCTTCATTTTACGCACTGTGTGTGTTGTGCGTAATTTGTATTTTGCCTCCCGGTTGGGTTGGCTGTTCGCCTGTTTGGTGCTGCATTTTGTTAACTAAAGTCTGTTGACGAACGCCCGTGTTTCCTGCGCTTGATTTCCTCACCGCATCTACACTCAGCTACTGACAGGTCTATTAAAATCACGCCATATTATGTTACATAGGATATAAATACCATGTTTTGAACAAAGGACGGAGAGAGACAACATATTAACAGATTGGGCCGTTGTTCTCCAGATATCTGCAGATGTCTGTAAATTGATACTGTGATCTTTGATACAATAAACCTTTATAATCAAAGTACAGTGTAAGCGGACTTCTTATCATCACAGCATAGATCAGCATCGTTGTCTCTGACACCGCAGGAGCAACATTGAAAAGCAATGTAAGTTGGAATCAAAATGGCATGCCCATACTCCAATATTTCACAATAATGCCCTTGCGATCTGGAGGCCGGCCTTTTGCATCCCCGCAATGGTCCAAATGTGGACGCCGTACCCATACCAATATCATGGACAGTAATGATTTTAGAACATTCCTAGATTTGAAAGATACATACACATTACCAGGCAACCCCTTTTTTCTATATTAACAATTTTGTATAGCTATGCTGGCCTATGGAGTCCCTTGGGAAACCCAACTACCCAATCATCCAGTAATGGGATTTATAAATAAATTATCCGGGCTCCCGAAAGGACTGATCTCTATAATATATATAAACACATTTTGGAAAGCTTATATTAAAAAAGTATGGTCCATAGACCTAACTGAATCTGAGCAACCCTTTAACTGGAACAGAATATGGAAAAATATGAGCTTGGCATCCCATAATCTCAGACTGTATTTAACACCAAGGAAATGTTTTATGATGAAATTGGCCCCAACTTCTAACTGTTCCTTCATAGGATGTGGGAGTGCCCTGCAGTTAAATGCTTCTGGGGCAAAGTTACAAAATTTAATTTGGATTTGCATGAATGTAAATATTTAATGCTTTGCATCTATTTTGTTACTTAACGTTGATAGCCCCTTCAATCTCTCAATCAATCAGAGAAGATTACTGCTGGCAGGCAGCACTTCTGGGGCGAAAAATGTTGGCTCTAAGATGGCAACCACCTCACTCTCTCCCATTTAACCAGTGGAGAATGAATGGAGCTAGTCAAATGGTGCAAGCCGGGTTGGATAACGTGGTTTCCGGGTGGGGTGGGAGGATGCGGTCAGGTGGATGGTGACTGAGGTGGGGAATGGGTTGGGGTTGTCTTTGTATGCATTTCTTTGATTGTTTTTTAAACTGTACCCACCCCCCACCACCCCTGAAAAAAAATGACAACATTAAATAAAAAGTTGGTCACAAAAATAAATCTAATAAGAGCTTAGTTTACTTACAGTGGGAGAAAAAAGTATTTAGTCAGCCACCAATTGTGCATGTTCTCCCACTTAAAAAGATGAGAGAGGCCTGTAATCTTCATCATAGGTACACGTCAACTATGACAGACAAAATGATAATTTTTTTCTCCAGAAAATCACATTGTAGGATTTTTTATGAATTTATTTGCTAATTATGGTGGAAAATAAGTATTTGGTCAATAACAAAAGTTTCTCAATACTTTGTTATATACCCTTTGTTGGCAATGACACAGGTCAAACGTTTTCTGTAAGTCTTCACAAGGTTTTCACACACTGTTGCTGGTATTTTGGCCCATTCCTCCATGCAGATCTCCTCTAGAGCAGTGATGTTTTGGGGCTGTCGCTGGGCAACACAGACTTTCAACTCCCTCCAAAGATTTTCTATGGGGTTGAGATCTGGAGACTGGCTAGGCCACTCCAGGACCTTGAAATGCTTCTTACGAAGCCACTCCTTCGTTGCCCGGGCGGTGTGTTTGGGATCATTGTCATGCTGAAAGACCCAGCCACGTTTCATCTTCAATGCCCTTGCTGATGGAAGGAGGTTTTCACTCAAAATCTTACGATACATGGCCCCATTAATTATTTCCTTTACACGGATCAGTCGTCATGGTCCCTTTGCAGAAAAACAGCCCCAAAGCATTATGTTTCCACCCCCATGCTTCACAGTAGGTATGGTGTTCTTTGGATGTAACTCAGCATTCTTTGTCCTCCAAACACAACGAGTTGAGTTTTTACCAAAAAGTTCTATTTTGGTTTCATCTGACCATATGACATTCTCCCAATCCTCTTCTGGATCATCCAAATGCACTCTAGCAAACTTCAGACGGGCCTGGACATGTACTGGCTTAAGCAGGGGGACACGTCTGGCACTGCAGGATTTGAGTCCCTGGCGGCGTAGTGTGTTACTGATGGTAGGCTTTGTTACTTTGGTCCCAGCTCTCTGCAGGTCATTCACTAGGTCCCCCTGTGTGGTTCTGGGATTTTTGCTCACCGTTCTTGTGATCATTTTGACCCCACGGGGTGAGATCTTGCGTGGAGCCCCAGATCGAGGGAGATTATCAGTGGTCTTGTATGTCTTCCATTTCCTAATAATTGCTCCCACAGTTGATTTCTTCAAACCAAGCTGCTTACCTATTGCAGATTCAGTCTTCCCAGCCTGGTGCAGGTCTACAATTTTGTTTCTGGGGTCCTTTGACAGCTCTTTGGTCTTGGCCATAGTGGAGTTTGGAGTGTGACTGTTTGAGGTTGTGGACAGGTGTCTTTTATACTGATAACAAGTTCAAACAGTTGCCATTAATACAGGTAACGAGTGGAGGACAGAGGAGCCTCTTAAAGAAGAAGTTACAGGTCTGTGAGAGCCAGAAATCTTGCTTGTTTGTAGGTGACCAAATACTTATTTTCCACCATCATTTGCAAATAAATGCATAAAAAATCCTACAATGTGATTTTCTGGATTTTTTTCTCTCATTTTGTCTGTCATAGTTGACGTGTACCTATGATGAAAATTACAGACCTCTCTCATCTTTTTAAGTGGGAGAACTTGCACAATTGGTGGCTGACTAAATACTTTTTTCCCCCACTGTATCTAACTAGCAAGCTACCTAGCTTGCCCGTTGGACAGCCAGATTCATGAACCATACTCACACAATGCAAAGAAGCTGCAGAGGAGGATGAACACATCGAGTCAGAGAAAGCCATGTCCAAAGACAGGTCTGTCTATACAGCTAGCCAGCTGTAGCTTGATAGCACAAATAGCTATTAGCTTGCTAGCAGGTTCGTTAGCACAACCATTAGCTAACTATGCAATGAAAAAAAAGACACGATACATAGATTCTGGTGCTTCTATTACATCAAAGATCCTTACCTGTGTGATTAGCTAGCTACGTAATAATGGACCTCCCCGAGGAGCGTGCAAAAGGCCTGTGTGACTGGCCTTGGTCTTGGACCTTGTTTACAAGTTAATGACCTTGCAGAAGTCTCAAATCATTAAAGTAATAGCAACAATGTATGTGAAGTGTGTGTGTGTGTGTGTGTGTGTGTGTGTGTGTATGTTAGTGAGTGTCATTAGGCCTATTGTGTATGTTCTACTCCTATCTATGTTAACTGGTATTCTTCTTAAAAGGGGCTGTACTTCCCCTTGCTGTTGCCACCACTACTGTCATCATCGACAGGAAACGCAAGAGGAAGTTTGCTTTCTTTCTTTTCTCAGAGCTCTGAGAACTGACTAACTTAACTTTGAAAATATTGACATTTAAATGTATGTGTTGCTGTTGTCTGGACTTCAGATCATACATAACTCTTGATGGATGGATTTCATCACCTACCAGGCACTTGACATCACACCTGACACGATTTCACAGAATATTCTATTTTTTTTCTACTGTAGCCCTCAGATAGTGGTGGGTGTTGTTCTGCCTCTTTTCTGTGTTGTGAAAGAGTGATATCTTCCCATTTTATTTCTCTGAACACGGTTCAGGCTGCACACTTCCTCCACACAGCGCCAGACAGAGCATTGCCAAGGGCGTCACAGCAAGATACAAGGAGCCATTTTCTGACAGGCCTCGAAGTCAAACATGGCTATGGATATGACTGCACCGTAACAGAGGAGGTGTCCAAGCCAGCTGTCTTTCAAAGGAGTTTGTAAATATTTAATTTATATTCAGAAGACAGAGGGGAAAAAATGAGTTTTGACCGAGTGCCATCCAAGTCAGAGGTCATGGGCTGGAATCCACACCAATTGTCAGACTACATGAGGAGGGTAAGTCATTTTCAGGTTAATTTTGCACCTTTTGTTGACAGTTCACAACCTGTAAAAGCTTTCCTTAATTCTCTGTCTTACAACATCATATTCAAAGCTACTTCACAGTGCCCATATTAATTCATTTTTTTCTGAATTTACAGTTGGAGTTAAGTGGATGTGACAAAGTCATCATGAAATGTAAAATAAATGGGCAAAGGTTCTTGGTAAGTGATATGAAGCAAATGTGTGTCCATTTTCCCATGTTTTCCTTGTATAGTTGGACTAGAAGACAAAATAATTAATCTTTGATTAAGGATTTCATTTTATTTGGAGGGGGACTGTCATGTAATATATCACTTGATGGAAATACTTAATCTATCATTTTGTAGAACATGAGTGAAAATGAGCTTCAGAAATTCCCCAAAATCCATTCACCGTGAGTATTTCATTACTTTTTCTTTAATTATGTGAAACTGAACATTTCAACAATTACATCAAACCATTTTTACATGCTCACACGGAAAACCAGCATAGGCACCCAGGTACACTTTTGGGTGGACCATTGTGAGGCAAAATGAAGACCACTCAGCTTCTTATGCCCCTGAACAATGAAAATGTTGGGAAGTATGATAATTGCACAGGGAGAGGAAACTATTCAACAGAGATAAAAAAAAAAAAAATGGAGCAACATTAATGTTTTAGGGCAGGAAACTGTAAAGAGGGGGACCAAGAAGGACCAGAGGGATAGCCAGATAGGGAGGAGAGTGGTAGGGTGCCTTATTTTAAAATACAAATTGGAGAGCCAAAGCATGACATTGAAACTTCAATCTACTTAAGATACCACATCCTGTCACAGGCGGACTCAAGTAGCACTCACCAATCACTGCTCACAATATTGAACATGTGACAAATGCTCAGAACAAAACTATAAGGGAATTATTGACTGTGTCGATACGCGACTGTGTGACAAAAGATGGAAACACTGTTTGCCCCAAAATATTGTAGCAGTATTGACTGCCACAATGTTGTCTGCTCTTTTTACAGACTCATCTCCAAAATCTGCTGTGAAATCAACAGGAAAGAAGAAAAAAGGCCATTCTTTACTAAAAGGTAACTTATTGCAATTCTTAGCTATTCAACATAAGTAGTTTAATTCAAAGCAATATCCAAGCACAACCTTGCTCTCCTCTGTATTTTCTCTAGATCTGCAGCACCAAAATATAATGAACCAGGTATGGATGATTTTGAATTTGAAAGGATAGACCTTACCCTAGATCAAGTTATTATGATCGACATAGAAGCAATTGGAACATGATAAATGGGCAATTTTACCATTGTACTGCTACTTACTGCAGATACATCGCAAGAGGTTCAGCCCTGGGGACCTGATGAATTTGTAAGTCTGTCTTTGGCTATGTTACTCTACTGCATTCCATTCCTCCCTGTTTTATTCAGTTTAAGTGTCTTGTTCCTCTCTGGATTATTTATCTTTTCATCAATATTTAACTTGGTTGTCTGTCACTCCCAGGATGAGGTGAGTGACGATGACTATGAGAGCCCAGATGCTGATGCTGATGACGGCAGTGGGGGCGATTACGAGTCACCAACAGAGGGGCCGGAGGTTGGAGGTGAGGACAGTGACAACGACTATGAGCCACCTCCGTCTGAGCCGCCTGATGAGATTCCCCATCAGCTCTGTGCTGCCAAGCGCAATGCTGACGATTACTACATTGGTACGGAGACATCAGTACAACACTGCCTTGCTCAACTCCTCTCACAAAGGACATATGTTGTGTCTTTGTATTGTCCCACATTGATTATATTTTGTGTGTGAATGTTTGCATCTATCTGTCTGTATGTATGTCTGTCTGTGTTTCTGTCTGTGTTTAGATAGTACCCCGCATCGCGGTACAGCTCTAAGCCAGCCACCTCCACCACCTCAACGCCCTGGGCCTGGTCCTCCACTCCCCTCCGCCAGTCGCCCTAGTGTAAGTGTGTTCCCTCTGACTGCACCCCTCTTTCAATCCTCCACTCTCTCCTTTCACTCAGTCCCTCACCATTACGTTAAACTCCTTGTATCTGCAGCTAGTGGAGCCTCCCCCACCCAGAAGGGAGCAATCTCCCCAGCGCCCTGGCAGACTACCTGGCAAGAGTAAGTGTACACTCTGGAATGTTAATATCTCACTATAAATACAGCATTTGAACACTTTTTAGTCACTTGTATTGATTTTTACCTTGTCTTTTTGTATTGTCTTTCAAAGTGCCTGCTCCTTTCTCAAGTGCTCCTCCTGCTCCACCAGTTGACCGTAGAATAAAGCCCACCAAACTGGATCGAACAAGCCTTAATGATTCTCCAATACCAGGTACTCTCAAACCAATCCAAACCTAGCATAGCAAGCAAAAGTTTACTACAGTAGTTGTCTGTTCTTACACCTGCTCTGTTTGTCCACACAGCAAGGAAGTTGAACACAACAGATAGGGTGAGAATAAAATTTGATTATGTTCTGATTAGTCCTATATTGTGTCCAAACAACTTTCTTCTCATCCCTACATCATCGCTCAATGTCAAGTGAAGATAAATATACATGTACATAAACTCAGCAAGAAAAGAGACGTTCCCTTTTCAGGACCCTGTCTTTCAAAGATAATTCGTAAAAATCTAAATAACTTCACAGATCTTCATTGTAAAGGGTTTAAACACTGTTTCCCATGCTTGTTCAATGAACCATAAACATTTAATGAACATGCACCTGTGGAACGGTCATTAAGACACTAACAGCTTACAGACGGTATGCAATTAAGGTCACAGTTATGAAAACTTAGGACACTAAAGAGGCCTTTCTACTGACTCTGAATAACACGAAAAGAAAGATGCCCAGGGTCCCTGCTCATCTGTGTGACAGTGCCTTAGGCATGCTGCAAAGAGGCAGGAGGACTGCAGATGTGGCCAGGGCAATAAATTGCAATGTCCGTACTGTGAGACGCCTAAGACAGCGCTACAGGGAGACAGGACGGACAGCTGATTGTCCTCGCAGTGGCAGACCACGTGTAACAACACCTGCACAGGATCGATACATCCGAACATCACACCTGCGGGACAGGTACAGGATGGCAACAACAACTGCCCGAGTTACACCAGGAACGCACAATCCCTCCATCAGTGCTCAGACTGTCCGCAATAGGCTGAGAGGGGCTGGACTGAGGGCTTGTAGGCCTGTTGTAAGGCAGGTCCTCACCAGACATCACCGGCAACAACGTCGCCTATGGGCACAAACCCACCGTCGCTGGACCAGACAGGACTGGCAAAAAGTGCTCTTCACTGATGGTCGGATTCGCGTTTATCGTCGATGGAATGAGCGTTACACCAAGGCCTGTAATCTGGAGCGGATCGATTTGGAGGTGGAGGGTCCGTCATGGTCTGGGGCGGTGTGTCACAGCATCGTCGGACTGAGCTTGTTATCATTGCAGGCAATCTCAACGCTGTGCGTTACAGGGAAGACATCCTCCTCCCTCATGTGGTACCCTTCCTGCAGGCTCATCCTGATATGACCCTCCAGCATGACAATGCCACCAGCCATACCACTCTTTCTGTGCGTGATTTCCTGCAAGACAGGAATGTCAGTGTTCTGCCATGGCCAGCGAAGAGCCCGGAACTCAATCCCATTGAGCACGTCTGGGACCTGTTGGATCGGAGGGTGAGGGCTAGGGCCATTCCCCCCAGAAATGTCTGGGAACTTGCAGGTGCCTTGGTGGAAGAGTGGGGTAACATCTCACAGCAATAACTGGCAAATCTGGTGCAGTCCATGAGGAGATGCACTGCAGTACTTAATGCAGCTGGTGGCCACACCAGATACTGACTGTGACTTTTGATTTGGACCCCCCCTTTGTTCACGGACACATTATTTAATTTATGTTAGTCACATGTCTGTGGAACTTGTTCAGTTTATGTCTCAGTTGTTGAATCTTGTTATGTTTATACAAATATTTACACGTTAAGTTTGCTGAAAATAAATGCAGTTGACGGTGAGAGGACGTTTCTTTTTTTGCTGAGTTTATATATTTTATGTGCTTGCTGAAGTTATATTTTGCTTTTATATAACTGCTATAAGCATGTCTATATGTGAGTGTTTAAAGGCCATCCCAGAATCTTTACTAATAGTTTGAAATAGGAAGATTTCACAATGAAGTGTATGACATGTTTGTTTTTCCTCACACACGCAGCCTGCTCCACATTTATGGAGGTAATTCATTTTTTTTGTCTATTGCTTTCCTTCATATAACTTCTCTCAATTCTATTTCATGTCATTGACAATGCACCTCCTTCCCTGATTGAATTGTGACTGCACGTGTATACGTGCCACATTTGTTGTACATATACTCAGTAATAGAACTGTACCTTTTCTTAAGAAATTAAACAAGCTATAACTGAAATGCTCACTACACTGAACTGTCTGGGAACATCTGACTTCACATACCTTCTATTTCCAGGCCTCAGGCAGAAGAGAGGAGTCCAGACCCTCCCAGGATGCCCAAACCTCCCCTCCCCGTGTCAGCTAGAGTCATCAGGAGCAGCTCATCGGTGGGCAACAGGTCTGCAGTGCACCCAGCCTCCCTTCAAACTCCATACAACACAGCTCCAGACACACATCATGTCATATACAGTGAGGGGAAAAAAGTATTTGATCCCCTGCTGATTTTGTACGTTTGCCCACTGACAAAGAAATGATCAGTCTATCATTTTTATGGTAGGTTTATTTGAACAGCGAGAGACAGAATAACAACAAAAGAATCCAGAAAAACGCATGTCAAAAATGTTATGAATTGATTTCCATTTTAATGAGGGAAATAAGTATTTGAACCCCTCTCAATCAGAAAGATTTCTGGCTCCCAGGTGTCTTTTATACAGGTAACGAGCTGAGATTAGGAGCACACTCTTAAAGGGAGTGCTCCTAATCTCAGCTTGTTACCTGTATAAAAGACACCTGTCCACAGAACCAATCAATCAATCAGATTCCAAACTCTCCACCATCGCCAAGACCAAAGAGCTCTCCAAGGATGTCAGGGACAAGATTGTAGACCTACACAAGGCTGGAATGGGCTACAAGTCCATCGCCAAGCAGCTTGGTGAGAAGGTGACAACAGTTGGTGCGATTATTCGCAAATGGAAGAAACACAAAATAACTGTCAATCTCCCTCGGCCTGGGGCTCCATGCAAGATCTCACCTCGTGGAGTTGCAATGATCATGAGAACGGTGAGGAATCAGCCCAGAACTACACGGGAGGATCTTGTCAATGATCTCAAGGCAGCTGGGACCATAGTCCCCAAGAAAACAATTGGTAACACACTACGTGAAGGACTGAAATCCTCCAGCGCACGCAAGGTCCCCCTGCTCAAGAAAGCACATATACATGCCCGTCTGAAGTTTGCCAATGAACATCTGAATGATTCAGAGGAGAACTGGGTGAAAGTATTGTGGTCAGATGAGACCAAAATGGAGCTCTTTGGCATCAACTCAACTCGCCGTGTTTGGAGGAGGAATGCTGCCTATGACCAAGAATCTGCCAAGAACACCATCCCCACCGTCAAACATTGAGGTGGAAACATTATGCTTTGGGGGTGTTTTTCTGCTATGGGGACAGGACAACTTCACCGCATCAAAGGGATGATGGACGGGGCCATGTACCATCAAATCTTGGGTGAGAACATCCTTCCCTCAGCCAGGGCATTGAAAATGGGTCGTGGATGGGTATTCCAGCATAACAATGACCCAAAACACACGGCCAAGGCAACAAAGGAGTGGCTCAAGAAGAAGCACATTAAGGTCCTGGAGTGGCCTAGCCAGTCTCCAGACCTTAATCCCATAGAAAATCTGTGGAGGCAGCTGAAGGTTCGAGTTGCCAAATGTCAGCCTCGAAACCTTAATGACTTGGAGAAGATCTGCAAAGAGGAGTTGGACAAAATCCCTCCTGAGATGTGTGCAAACCTGGTGGTCAACTACAAGAAACATCTGACCTCTGTGATTGCCAACAAGGGTTTTGCCACCAAGTACTAAGTCATGTTTCGCAGAGGGGTCAAATACTTATTTCCCTCATTAATATGCAAATCAATTTATAACATTTTTGACATGCGTCTTTCTGGATTTTGTTGTTGTTATTCTGTCTCTCACTGTTCAAATAAACCTACCATTAAAATTATAGACTGATAATTTCTTTGTCAGTGGGCAAACGTACAAAATCAGCAGGGGATCAAATACTTTTTTCCCTCACTGTACATTACATATCAACTGATCCTTAAATAAACACACTGTGTTCAATGGTTAGGGAAGTACAGTACACTCAATCAGGAATAAATGGGGTGGCGGAGTGGAATTGTGGTTGTTTACTTAGTGGGAGCTAATTGAGCTGGGGTGAATCACTGCCACAGATCACAGCTTTGTAGGACCTTTGCTTGTGGTACAAAGGAGAAACTCTTTGCATCACAACATGTGAATCGTTTTATGATTACCCTTCCAGTTTTCCATCCGTGTTTCGTTTGATTTGTTGGTTGTTGCACATATTTGGCCAAATCTTTGTGCTCGCTTACTCAGTTTGACACGAATTAGCAATATGCAAGTTAATATAACAACTCATTCATCTGTAACGTCCATTTCTGTTGCAGATATGTGCCTGATCCAAGAAATGAGGTAAGGCTATTTCACGGGATCACCACAATGGTGGAAGTTGCTAATAAGGATTTTGAAACTATCTTTAGCTTCACTAAAGCCCTGTTTATACCTGGTTCTAACATGCATCCTTTGTCCTGATCTTGTCCACATTCTGATTGTGCCCACATTTGACAGATATAGTAAACAAATAAAATACGCATTGTGATCAGATCTTCCTGACCACCTCTGGAGGTCGTCAGGCACTCATTGTCTCTGGATATCTTGCAAGTGTAGATGGATCTGGATAGTGAAAACATTTAAAATCATAAATATCCCGCCCTCTAAAATCATTGACAGGTGTCATGCGTTTTAAAATAAATACATATTCTTTTGAAAGAATATCCCTTCAAATAATAACCAGGAAATTCGGTCACAATGCGGACATAGTGGACAGATAAAATACATTTTAATACCATGTGTAGACACATCTGAAAAAGTGGGCACAATCAGTATGTGGACAAGATCAAAACAAAGGACTCATGTTAGCACCAGGTATAAACGGGGCTTGAGAAAAGGCTGCAGTTCCACCTCATACCATGTTCCTCTCTTATGTCATCAACAGGTACGAGATGAAGGTAAGCCATTTTCTAAAAGCTTTTTCTTCTTGTATAAGGGGACTTTACATTGTACTTCATCTTCATCCTGTTTTACCTTGAAGGACTATGCAGTATGTATTTAGTTCTCATAATGATTATATGTATCTCTCTTCTAGTGCCCATGGCCAAACCCTTCATCTCCAACACATTTCCTAGACCAGGGCTCCCTAGACCAATGCTCCCCGGATTGCACTTACATTCAGACAGGTAAGCAGTGGTGGAAAAAGTACTTAATTGTCATACTTGAGTAAAAGTAAAGATACCTTAGAAAACTACTCAAGTAAAAGTCACCAAGTTAAATACTACTTGAGTAAAAGTCTAAAAGTATCTGTTTTTAAATGTACTCAAGTACAGTGGTGGAAAAAGTACTCAATCATCATACTTGAGTAAAAGTAAATGTTATACATCAAATTCCTTATATTAAGCAGTGGTGTAAAAAGTACCCAAAAGCCATACTTGAGTAAAAGTATGAAACGTAAGAGCCGTAAATCCAAAACAGCCAGACCTTTTATTTGGTTTGAGCTTTTCTGAAAGGTAACAATCTTACAGATACAAGAGCTCAGATAAAAAAAAGAAAGAACGTGGATTCTCAAATAGGCATCACTTCAAAATACATCTCTTACAGACTAAATATAATTATTCCTTAATTACAAAGGAATATAGCCAGTAAACGTAAGCACTTACAATCACAGTCACTTTGCTTTAGAAAAAACATCCTATAATAGAACCCTATACATAAAAAATTGATGAGCTTATCAAAAGTACATGTACAGAACTGCACACAACCTCACTGTAGGAATATGAGGACATCACCACTGATAGAACTGTATTACAAATCAGTGTGTCAGGTCATGCCTTTGTAACAAGGACACCTATAACTTGTGAATTCTAAACATAAATTAACAAAACGCATAAGGCATCCGTGTCCTTGCTAGCGTTAATGCTGAACAGCCTTTCACATGCAGCTGATGCAGGTAAGGGTGTGTTTAGCCTCCGAGACAGCTTACAGACTGACGGGAAGGACTTGAGCAACTCCATATGATCAGCTGAACAGGCCAGGTATCCGTCCAGCTGAGAAGAAGTCCTCCTCATCTGATGAACTGGTGCCATCACCTAGCTGTAGCAAGGGTTCTTCCAGGTGGTCCTTGATGTAGTCCATTCCTGATATACAAGGAAGATGACAATAGAAATCAGGCCGTTATGAGCCTACATTAATCCATCCCCATCCCCCATCTACAGTGGGGAGAACAAGTATTTGATACACTGCCGATTTTGCAGGTTTTCCTACTTACAAAACATGTAGAGGTCTGTAATTTTTATCATAGGTACACTTCAACTGTGAGAGACGGAATCTAAAACAAAAATCCAGAAAATCACATTGTATGATTTTTAAGTAATTCATTTGCATTTTATTGCATGACATAAGTATTTGATCACCTACCAACCAGTAAGAATTCCGGCTCTCACAGACCTGTTCGTTTTTCTTTAAGAAGCCCTCCTGTTCTCCACTCATTACCTGTACTAACTGCACCTGTTTGAACTCGTTACCTGTATAAAAGACACCTGTCCACACACTCAATCAAACAGACTCCAACCTCTCCACAATGGCCAAGACCAGAGAGCTGTGTAAGGACATCAGGGATAAAATTGTAGACCTGCACAAGGCTGGGATGGGCTACAGGACAATAGGCAAGCAGCTTGGTGAGAAGGCAACAACTGTTGGCACAATTATTAGAAAATGGAAGAAGTTCAAGATGACGGTCAATCACCCTCGGTCTGGGGCTCCATGCAAGATCTCACCTCGTGGGGCATCAATGATCATGAGGAAGGTAAGGGATCAGCCCAGAACTACACGGCAGGACCTGGTCAATGACCTGAAGAGAGCTGGGACCACAGTCTCAAAGAAAACCATTAGTAACACACTACGCCATCATGGATTAAAATCCTGCAGCGCACGCAAGGTCCCCCTGCTCAAGGCAGCGCATGTCCAGGCGTGTCTGAAGTTTTCCAATGACCATCTGGATGATCCAGAGGAGGAATGGGAGAAGGTCATGTGGTCTGATGAGACAAAAATAGAGCTTTTTGGTCTAAACTCCACTCACCGTGTTTGGAGGAAGAAGGACCGGTACAACCCCAAGAACACCATCCCAACCGTGAAGCATGGAGGTGGAAACATCATTCTTTGGGGATGTTTTTCTGCAAAGGGGACAGGACGACTGCACCGTATTGAGGGGAGGATGGATGGGGCCATGTATCGCGAGATCTTGGCCAACAACCTCCTTCCCTCAGTAAGAGCATTGAAGATGGGTCGTGGCTGTGTCTTCCAGCATGACAACGACCCGAAACACACAGCCAGGGCAACTAAGGAGTGGCTCCGTAAGAAGCATCTCAGGGTCTGGAGTGGCCTAGCCAGTCTCCAGACCTGAACCCAATAGAACATCTTTGGAGGGAGCTGAAAGTCCGTATTGCCCAGCGACAGCCTCGAAACCTGAAGGATCTGGAGAAGGTCTGTATGGAGGAGTGGGCCAAAATCCCTGCTGCAGTGTGTGCAAACCTGGTCAAGATCTACAGGAAACGTATGATCTCTGTAATTGCAAACAAAGGTTTCTCTACCAAATATTAAGTTCTGCTTTTCTGATGTATCAAATACTTATGTCATGCAATAAAATGCTAATTAATTACTTAAAAATCATACAATGTGATTTTCTGGAATTTTGTTTTAGATTCCGTCTCTCACAGTTGAAGTGTACCTATGATAAAAATTACAGACCTCTACATGCTTTGTAAGTAGGAAACCCTGCAAAATCGGCAGTGTATCAAATACTTGTTCTCCCCACTGTATATAAACCAAGCAACAGGGCTAAGTAGGCTACCCATTGGACTGAACCACAAAGTCAGGACTGTAGTTTAAATGGGTGGTTCTCAAATCTATGAAGTGTCAAAATGTACACTATACACAGTTGTTTATGAATAATAAAATACTGTTAATTAACCATGTTGTCTTACCCATTCTGATGGTGGCGTCATCCTTTGCCCACGTTGTTTTGCATTTGGGGAGAAAGGATTGCAGCTGCGATCAGCTCAGGGTCGTGAAACATGTGGCTGAAGCGCTTCTTCAGTCCCAGTTGTAGCGCATCCACCAGAGGCTTACAGTACTTCATGGACAACTTGAGTCGGTCAAGTTTTGTGATCAGCAGGTTGATAGTTGATAACTCTGACGGCCGCCTCTCCTTTGTCTTTGACGATCCTCAGGAGTCTTTCTACAGCCATGAACCAGGAGTTCCACCTTGTAGCATTCGGGCGTAGCAGCTGGAGGTCGCAAGCATCTTCAACCGTTTCAGCTGCAAGTGTGGATCTTCCGCATTTGTTCCAAAGTGCTTGGCACTTGCCAAATGTTGAACGGGACACTTTTTTGTAAGCCTCACTGGATGTTGCTTTCAGGGCATCGACTGTAGATACTAAGTTGAGTTGGTGGCAAGCACAGCGCTGGTGCTTCGGCAGCTGGTACTCAAAACCATCATCTTCATTCAGGATCGTTGCCACATCAACAAACTCCACTTCTTCACTCTCCTCTTGTTCCTCTTCACCATCTTCCTGTCCTGGCTGAGCTGCTTCACCACCCACTGCTTCCACTGTCTTGGGGTTTTCATCTTCTCCAAAAACTTGGAAAGCTTTCAAGAAGTTAGAGCCGTTGTCTGTTGTTGTTCTCACAATCTTACCCCGGATTTCAAACTCAGAATGGATGTCATTTAGGGCGCCTGCCAACACGTCAAAGGTGTGCGATCCTCTCAACCGTTTACAGGCCAGGGCTGCAGAGCATCTGTTGAGATTGTCAGGGTCTATCCAGTGGGCTGTGACACCAATGAAGCTCCGTCTTCTTGCAGACCAGCAGTCGGTGTTGGTGGCGATGTGGTCAACTCCTCTCATGGCCTCAGTCACCTTCTTCATTTCCGTGGAGGCTTCATCAATCCTGGAGCGCAGGGTGGGCCTTGATAAGATCTTTGAGTTAGGCTGCAGATCCTGGACAAACTCTCTGAACGGTTCTTGTTCTACAACAGCGAATGGTTGGAGCCCTTGGACCACACACTTCACCACAGCTTTGTCTATGAATTTTTGAGACTGTCTTCAGTAATGCGCTCTGCCTGGTGGAGGAGGGAGTCTTAGGGGCATGTTTTCTCTTCAGTGTGTTTGCCATCAGTTCTCCATACTTCTTAAGATGGTGTACATGCTTTCTCTGAAATAAGAATAAAAGGAAAAGAGAAAGACTGTTACTTAGCTACATAACTACCATCACCAAATACTTAAGGTATAGGATCCTAATTTTAAAGCTATAAACAACATTAGTTAAGTGAGAGTTTGTGACCACCATTTAATATTACAATGAGAAAAAAACTATGTTAATTGATCTAGCAAGTAGGTTAAGTCAATAACTTAAGTCTACAGTAATTAGCTAGGTAGGAACAACTTTATCAACTAACACAATTAATAAAATGGCTAGTTAACACCCGAAAGCTAACATTAGTTAGTTAGACCAGGTGTTCACAGAAAAGGTATTTGGCTAGACTAACGCTAGCTGACTAAAATGTGCCCAGATTTGGAAACCTACTAGTTAGCTAGCTTATTAACAAGCCAGCTAGTTAGCTCGTGTCAGTTTAGTTAGATTGCGTTAGCTAACAAAGCTTTCGAATCTGGGCACATTTTAGCCAGCTAAAGTAGGTAGCTACTAGCTAGTGAACTATTTAGGTATATAGGATTAGCTAGCATCAACGAACACTGCTTGTTGCATTAGCAAATGTGGGCTAGCAAGGTTAGCTAGCATGCTAACGTTATTCTAGCTAGCAAGCTAACAGTAGGCTTACCTCAATGTGTTTTGTTAGCTTCGAAGGCGAGTTCTTGAACGCTAGTATTTCCTGAACTTTTGGTAAACATAACAGACGTTTCAACCGGTAGGATGAATCCTTCATTCTGAGAAAATAAAACATTTATTTTAGATACAGCGAAGGGTGTTCGTCCTCATCGGGAGGTGGTGGTAGAGCGATGTCTGACATGATTGTGCGATTTCGGACACGCTTGGCCAAAGTGCTACTGAGTGGATGACTGTTTTGCAAGTGACAGGCTCCCGGTGTTTGGCCTTTGCACTTTAGGACCCTTGGATTTGCCCAAACTGATGAGGATTGGATCAACTCTGAATGTCGTCGCCTGCTGCATTGCAAAACAAGTTCACCCATGAGTGTGCCGACTCGCCGATGTTGCTTGCATATTTTTTCCAACATGATTCGTTTTTTTCTTCCAGCTTCAGATTGATTTGATTTTGTAGCGAGTAACGAAGGTGTCAGGGGAAATGAATCGGAGTAAAAGTATACTTTTTTTTTAAATTTAGTGAAGTAAAAGTAAAAGTCGACAAATATAAATAGTAAAGTACAGATACCCCAAAAAACTACTTAAGTACAGTAACATTACTTTACACAACTGCAGGTAAGATCAGTTGTTTTGTCATGTCAAAGTTAGGAAGGAAAATGGCTATATGGTTTATATGGAGGACATAATTTTGCAGAGGTGATGGAATTAAAAGGTGCACACATTTGAATGGTAATCTGCAAACTCTTGTTCCATCTCTCTCCAGTTTGTCACCTAATATCGCTTCAAGTGCTTCAAGACTGCAGGCATGTGAGTGCTGTATTTTCACTTCAGTCCCCATTATCAGACACTACCGTGGTAAAGGATACTGTGTAAATATGACTCACAATTTCTCGATTGATAACTGATTGGATTCTCCTTTTTCCTTTGTAAGCTTTCTCACACAGGAGCAAGATTATGCCCGCGCCGCTACCTGTGCAAGCTTCTATGCCCCCACCGGCAGACCAAGAGGATGAACAGGTGACCGCCTACCATACAGACAGACTCTCGAATATGAACGTACTTACGTTGAACCTGATCTAGTGATGCAATGACTTGCATAGCTCAGTAGGTAGCGCCATTGTATTGTTCTTCTAAGGGAGTATTGTAGATTCTGGCTGCAGCCCCTAGTCTTAATAGCTGTAGTGTCTACAAGCTGAGCCCTTTGACTCTGTGAGACTAGTCAGATCCTATTGAATAAATCAAATATTTCAGTAGGCCCTCATACAATAATGTATATGCAAATAATGGTAATTGAGCATTTAATCAATCAAATGTATTTATAAAGCCCTTTTTACATCAGCAGATGTCACAAAGTGCTATACAGAAACCCAGCCTAAAACCCCAAACAACAAGCAATGCAGATGTAGAAGCATGGTGGCTAAGAAAAACTCCCTAGAAAGGCATGAACCTAGGAAGTACCCTAGAGAGGAACCAGGCTCTGAGGGGTGGCCAATCCTCTTCTGGCTGTGCCGGGTGGGATTATAAGAGTACATGGCCATTAAGGCCAGATTGTTCTTCAAGATGTTCAAATGTTCATAAATGACCAGCAGGGTTGTAGAGGGTGCAACAGGTCAATACCTCAGGAGTAAATGTCAGTTGGCTGTTCATAGCCGAGCATTCAGAGGTCGAGAGAGAGGTCGAGAGCGAGACGAAAACAGCAGATCCGGGACAAGGTAGCACGTCCGGTGAACAGGTCAGGGTTCCATAGCCGCAGGCAGAACAGTTGAAACTGGAGCAGCAGCACGACCAGGTGGACTGGGGACAGCCAGGAGTCATCAGGCCAGGTAGTCCTGAGGCATGGTCCTAGGGCTCAGGTCCTCTGGGAGGGGAGAGAGCACACTTAAATTCACACAGGACAACAGATAAGACAGGAGAATTACATCAGATGCAGTGCATTTGGAAAGTATTCAGACCCCTTTACTTTTTCCACATTTTGTTACATTCTAAAATTGATTAAATTGTTTTTTTCCCCTCATCAATCTACTCACAATACCCCATAATGACAAAGCAAAAACAGATTTTTAGAAATGTTTGCAAATGTATTAAAAATGAAAAACGGAAATATCACATTTACATAAGTATGCAGACCCTTTACTCAGTACTTTGTTGACGCACCTTTGGCAGTGATTACAGCCTCGAGTCTTCTTGGATATGATGCTACAAGCTAGGCACATCTGTATTTGGGGAGTTTCTCCCATTCTTCTCTGCAGATCCTCTCAAGCTCTCAGGTTGAATGGGAGCGTCGCTGCACAGCTATTTTCAGGTCTCTCCAGAGATGTTCAATCTGGTTCAAGTCCGGGCTCTGGCTAGGCCACTCAAGGACATTCAGAGACTTGTCCCGAAGCCACTCCAGCGTTGTCTTGGCTGTGTGCTTAGGGTCGTTGTCCTGTTGGAAGGTGAACCTTCGCCCCAGTCTGAGGTCCTGAGTGCTCTGGAGCAAGTTTTCATGATGGATCTCTCTGTACTTTGATCGTTCATCTTTCTCTCGATCTTGACTAGTCTCCCAGTCCCTGCCGCTGAAAACATCCCCACAGCATGATGCTGCCACCGCCATGCTTCACCATAGGGATGGTGCCAGGTTTCCTCCAGATGTGACGCTTGGCATTCAGGCCAAAGAGTTCAATCTTGGTTTCATCAGACCAGATAATCTTGTTTCTCATGGTCGGAGAGTCCTTTAGGTGGCTTTTGGCAAACTCCAAGTGGGCTATCATGTGCCTTTTACTGGGGAGTGGCTTCCATCTGGCCACTCTACCATAAAGGCCTCATTGGAGGAGTGCTGTAGAGATTGTTGTCCTTCTGGAAGGTTCTCCCATCTCCACAGAGGAACTCTGGAGCTCTGTCAGAGTGACCATTGGATTCTTGGTCACCTCCCTGACCAAGGCCCTTCTCCCCCAATTGCTCAGTTTGGCCGTGCAGCCAGCTCTAGGAAGAGTCTTGGTGATTCCAAACTTCGTCCATTTAAGAATGATGGAATCCACTGTGTTCTTGGTGACCTTCAATGCTGCAGAAATCTTTTGGTACCCTTCCCCAGATCTGTGCCTCGACACAATCCTGTCTGAGCTCTACAGACAATTCCTTTGACCTCATGGCTTGGTTTTTGCTCTGACATGCACTGTCAACTGTGTGACCTTATATAGACATGTGTGTTCCTTTCCAAATCATGTCCAATCAATGTAATTTACCACAGGTGGACTCCAGTCAAGTTGTAGAAACAAGGATGATCAATGGAAACAGGATGCACCTGAGCTCAATTTCGAGTCTCATAGCAAAGGGTCTGAATATTTGTAAATAAGGTATATCTGTTTAGTTTTTTTCACTTTGTCATTATGGGATATTGTCTGTAGATTGATGAGGATAAAAAAAATATACAGTGGGGAGAACAAGTATTTGATACACTGCCGATTTTGCAGGTTTTCCTACTTACAAAGCATGTAGAGGTCTGTAATTTTTATCATAGGTACACTTCAACTGTGAGAGACGGAATATAAAACAAAAATCCAGAAAATCACATTGTATGATTTTTTAAGTAATTCATTTGCATTTTATTGCATGACATAAGTATTTGATCACCTACCAACCAGTAATCATTCCTGCTCTCACAGACCTGTTCGTTTTTCTTTAAGAAGCCCTCCTGTTCTCCACTCATTACCTGTATTAACTGCACCTGTTTGAACTCGTTACCTGTCTAAAAGACATCTGTCAACAAACTCAATCAAACAGACTCCAACCTCTCCACAATGGCCAATACCAGAGAGCTGTGTAAGGACATCAGGGATAAAATTGTAGACCTGCACAAGGCTGGGATGGGCTACAGGACAATAGGCAAGCAGCTTGGTGAGAAGGCAACAACTGTTGGCGCAATTATTAGAAAATGGAAGAAGTTCAAGATGACGGTCAATCACCCTCTGTCTGGGGCTCCATGCAAGATCTCACCTCGTGGGGCATCAATGATCATGAGGAAGGTGAGGGATCAGCCCAGAACTACACGGCAGGACCTGGTCAATGACCTGAAGAGAGCTGGGACCACAGTCTCAAAGAAAACCATTAGTAACACACTACGCCGTCATGGATTAAAATCCTGCAGCGCACGCAAGGTCCCCCTGCTCATGCCAGCGCATGTCGAGGCCCGTCTGAAGTTTGCCAATGACCATCTGGATGATCCAGAGGAGGAATGGGAGAAGGTCATGTGGTCTGATGAGACAAAAATATAGCTTTTTGGTCTAAACTCCACTCGCCGTGTTTGGAGGAAGAAGAAGCATCATTCTTTGGGGATGCTTCTCTGCAAAGGGGACAGGACGACTGCACCGTATTGAGGGGAGGATGGATGGGGCCATGTATCGCGAGATCTTGGCCAACAACCTCCTTCCCTCAGTAAGAGCATTGAAGATGGGTCGTGGCTGGGTCTTCCAGCATGACAACGACCCGAAACACACAACCAGGGCAACTAAGGAGTGGCTCCGTAAGAAGCATCTCAAGGTCCTGGTGTGGCCTAGCCAGTCTCCAGACCTGAACCCAATAGAAAATCTTTGGAGGGAGCTGAAAGTCTGTATTGCCCAGCGAGAGCCCCGAAACCTGAAGGATCTGGAGAAGGTCTGTATGGAGGAGTGGGCCAAAATCCCTGCTGCAGTGTGTACAAACCTGGTCAAGACCTACAGGAAACGTATGATCTCTGTAATTGCAAACAAAGGTTTCTGTACCAAATATTAAGTTCTGCTTTTCTGATGTATCAAATACTTATGTCATGCAATAAAATGCAAATTAATAATCTGGATTTTTGTTTTAGATTCCGTCTCTCACAGTTGAAGTGTACCTATGATAAAAATTACAGACCTCTACATGCTTTGTAAGTAGGAAAACCTGCAAAATTGGCAGTGTATCAAATACTTGTTCTCCCCACTGTATATCCATTTTAGAATAAGGCTGTAACAACAAAATGTGGAAAAAGTCAAGCGGTCTGAATGCACTGTATAACAGACTGACCCTATCCCCCTGGCACATAGACTATTGCAGCATAGATACTGGAGGCTGAGACAGGGGGGCTCGTGGACACTGGCCCTGTCCGACGATACCCCCGGACAGGGCCAACCAGGCAGGATATAACCCCACCCACTTTGCCAAAGCACAGCCCCTACACCACCAGAAGGATATCAACAGACCACCAACTTACTACCCTGAGACAAGGCTGAGTATAGCCCACGAAAATCTCCTCCAACGTACGAGCCCAAGGGGGCGCAAAACCAGAGAGGAAGATCACGTCTGACTCAACCCACTCAAGTGACGCACCCCTCCTAGTGACGGCATGGAAGAGCACTAGCAAGCCAGTGACTCAGCCCCCGTAATAGGGTCAGAGGCAGGGAATCCCAGTGGAGAGAGGGGAGCCGGGCAGGCAGAGACAGCAAGGGCGGTTCGTCGCTCCAGTGCCTTGGCTTTCACCATGAGTCTTCAGTAAAGACTTAAAGGTCGAGACCGAGTCTGTGTCTTTCACATGGATAGGCAGACCATTCCATAAAAATTGAGCTCTATAGGAGAAAGCCCTGCCTCCAGCTGTTTGCTTAGAAATTCTAGGGACAATAAGGAGGCCTGCATCTTGACCGTAGCGTACGTGTAGGTATGTATGGCAGGACCAAATCGGAGAGATAAGTAGGAGCAAGCCCATGTAATGTTTTGTAGGTTAGCAGTAAAACCTTACATTTACCAGACGCTCTTATCCAGAGCGACTTACAGTTAGTGAATACATATATATTTTTTTTATACTGGCCCCCCGTGGGAATCGAACCCACAACCCTGGCGTTGCAAACGCCATGCTCTATCAACTGAGCTACATCCCTGCCGGCCATTCCCTCCCCTACCCTGGACGACGCTGGGCCAATTGTGCGCCGCCCCATGGGTCTCCCGGTCGCGGCCGGCTGCGACAGAGCCTGGATTCGAACCAGGATCTCTAGTGGCACAGTTAGCACTGCGATGCAGTGCCTTAGACCACTGCGCCACTCAGGAGGAACTCACCTTGAAATCAGCCCTAGCCTTAACAGGAAGCCAGTGTAGAGAGGCTAGCACTGGAGTAATATATGATCAAATGTTTTGGTTGTAGTCAAGATTCTAGCAGCCGTGTTTAGCACTAACTGAAGTTGTATTTAGTGCTTTATCCGGGTAGCCGGAGAGTAGAGCATTGCAGTAGTCTAATCTAGAAGTGACAAAAGCACGGATTAGCTTTTCTGCAAAATTTTTGGACCAAATGTTTCTGATTTTTGCAATGTTCCGAAGATGTAAAAAATATTATTGATATGTTCATCAAAAGACGACAAATCATTTATATTCAAAAATGTGGAAACGTTGCAAATGTATCAAATGTTTGTTGTGTCATGGTTTTTGTCTGAAGCCTATTACAGAAATGATCAACAGGTCACAAAGTCACAAATCCCATAGTATTGATGTGTGATTGTGTGAATGTGTAGGACATGAACCCTCAGTGGTACGTTGGCAAGGTGACGCGGGGCCAAGCAGAGGGCTGTCTCAGACAGGTCAACAAGGTGAGACGTCTTCTGCTGCCAACATCACTCACACACCTGGTTGACTGTAATAACAGGCAAACTCTCATTCATGCACTGTACTCATAGATTAAACGTGACAATGGTTTTTGAAGGGGACAATGAAATATCATATATAGTCCAATGTCAATATATATATTTTTTTAATGTGTATAGTTCACCAGTGCTCTGTGGTGATAGAATACAACACAAACACCACTATGATGAGCAATGTTTTTCTGTTTCATTTGCCTATTAGGATGGTGCATTTCTGGTACGAGACAGTTCGAAACGCTCGTCCATCCAGCCCTATACGCTCATGGTGCTCTACCAGGACAAAGTCTACAATATCCAGATTCGCTGCGAACAGAATGAGTTTCTGCTGGGAACTGGTCTTAAGGCCTCAGAGGTACACATTATCTACCTCATTCATCCTGACCAGGGCCAGGAGTTGTTCCTGATCATGTCACATGGTCAGAAATAAATTCAGAGCCCTAATTATGACAAGTCAGAGTAATATGTGTAATTCTATATCATATTATCAATCACTCTGGGGATGACGTATTGAGCTTTGTGAACTGAATCCATGTATATGTAATCTGAAAGTTTGTTATATAGTACTTTTTGCCAAAACATCAACTAGAAGATTTGATTAGATGTACAGCCATCTGACATGTACAGTATGTTTCAGCTTCTGTTATGTTACGGCTCAATGAAACCCTGCTAATGGATGGGTTCATGTTTTATGTTTCAGACCTTTCTGATGGTGGCACACATCATCAACCATTACAGACAGTCACCACTTCTGCTGATTGATGCTAAGAACCGTGAATCAGGTCAGCAGAACCAGTGTCCTCTGATCTACCCAGCAGGTCTCCATCCATCCTTTTCATAGACACCTGGGGGAGGGAGAACAATGACATGGAGCAATAGTCAAGATTCACATTGGTTTTAATAAAATAATACCACTAACATTATGGGGGAATTAATTATGCAACCTTTGAATTCCAGTTCATTGTCTTTACATGTACAGTCATTTCATGTAAAGCCAAGTGACTCTTGGATGAAGAGTACGCCACTGTCAACTGTTTACTCTATGGACCTCAAAAAGAAAAGTCAATACGGGTTCAACAATATTTGTCGTTTTTTTTTCTCTACTTATATATTTATTTGAGTATGGAAAGCACAGAAGCTGAACATGTCCGTGTGTAGTTCTGTAAATGTTTGTTGCTCTCTTATTTTCCCGTTACATGCAATTATCCAAGTAAGGAAATAGTGGTTTAAACAGTCAGTCACAACTGCTGAGCTTTCATAATATGGAATTTTATCCGCTTCTAAATAAAACAGTATTTCTTTCCTGCATTGTTTAATGGTTAAATGAAAACAATATTATTTAATATCTGACACTATGTTCCATTATGTACAGTTGAAGTCAGAAGTTTACATACACCTTAGCCAAATACATTTAAACTCAGTTTTTCACAATTCCTGACATTTAATCCTAGTAAAAATTCCCTGTTTTAGGTCAGTTAGGATCACCACTTTATTTTAAGAATGTGAATTGTCAGAATAATAGTAGAGAGAATGATTTATTTAAGCTTTTATTTCTTTCATCACATTCCCAGTGGGTCAGAAGTTTACATACGCTCAATTAGTATTTGGTAGCTTTGCCTTTAAATTGTTTCACTTGGGTCAAACGTTTCGGGTAGCCTTCCACAAGCTTCCCACAATAAGTTGTGTGAATTTTGGCCCATTCCTCCTGACAGAGCTGGTGTAACTGAGTCAGGTTTGTAGGCCTCCTTGCTCACACACGCCTTTTCAGTTCTGCCCACAAATGTTCTATAGGATTGAGGTCAGGGCTTTGTGATGGCCACGCCAATACCTTGACTTTGTTGTCCTTAAGCCATTTTGCCACAACTTTGGAAGTATGCTTGGGGTCATTGTCCATTTGGAAGACCCATTTGCAACCAAGCTTTAACTTCCTGACTGATGTCTTATAATAATAATATGCCATTTAGCAGACGCTTTTATCCAAAGCGACTTACAGTCATGCATGCATACATTTTTCATGTATGGGTGGTCCCGGGGATCGAACCCACTACCTTGGCGTTACAAGCGCCGTGCTCTACCAGCTGAGCTACAGAGGTCTTGAGATGTTGCTTCAATATATACACATAATTTTCCTTCCTCATGATGCCATCTATTTTGTGAAGCGCACCAGTCCCTCCTGCAGCAAAGCACCCCCACAGCATGATGCTGCCACCCCCGTGCTTCACGGTTGGGATGGTGTTCTTCGGCTTGCAAGCATCCCTCTTTTTCCTCCAAACATAACAATGGTCATTATATATTTTTGTTTCATCAGACCAGAGGACATTTCTCCAAAAAGTACGATCTTTGTCCCCATGTGCAGTTGCAAACCGTAGTCTGGCTTTTTTATGGCGGTTTTGGAGCAGTGGCTTCTTCCTTGCTGAGCGGCCTTTCAGGTTATGTCAATATAGGACTCGTTTTACTGTGGATATAGATACTTTTCTACCTGTTTCCTCCAGCATCTTCACAAGGTCCTTTGCTGTTGTTCTGGGATTGATTCACACTTTTCGCACCAAAGTACATTCATCTCTAGGAGACAGAACGCGTCTCCTTCCTGAGCGGTATGACGGCTGCGTGGTCCCATGGTGTTTATACTTGCATACTATTGTTTGTACAGATGAACGTGGTACCTTCAGGCGTTTGGAAATTGCTCCAAGGATGAACCAGTTTTTTTTCGGAGGTCTTGGCTGATTTCTTATGATTTTCCCATGATGTCAAGCAAAGAGGCACTGAGTTTGAAGGTAGGCATTGAAATACATCCACAGGTACACCTGCAATTGACTCAAATTATGTCAATTTGCCTATCAGAAGCTTCTAAAGCCATGACATCATTTTCTGGAATTTTCCAAGCTGTTTAAAGGCACAGTCAACTTAGTGTATGTAAACTTCTGACCCACTGGAATTGTGATACAGTGAATTATAAGGGAAATAATCTGTCTGTAAACAATTGTTGGAAAAATTACTTGTGTCATGCACAAAGTAGATGTCCTAACCGACTTGCCAAAAATATAGTTTGTTAACAAGAAATTTGTGGAGTGGTTGAAAAACGAGTTTTAATGACTCCAACATAAGTGTATGTAAACTTCCGACTTCAACTGTAGCTGTATTCACTGTTTAAACAAGCTTTTATTTTTTTTATTGGAAACTTGTGGCAGAAATTCTACAAATCATTGGTCATTGATGGTGGCACACTAAAAAAACTTTACTGACCTCTGTGCCAAATTCTCCCCATCTTTTTAATTGACTTTTGTCAACGACTTCCATTGTTTCTCTAACTTGCCTGAAACATAGAAGATGATAAAAGGGTTGTCTCACTGCTGCTCTGGCAGTGTAAAATTAATACATGTTTTAAAAAATGTAAGTATGTTGCATCTGCACCACTAACCTGTTGTAAAACATAATGCCTCACCACCGGAATCATAATCTGTGTATAAAAGCTTTATGTCCCTAATCTCTCATTTGTCTGTTATAATTTACACAAGCCTTGTGTAATACATTTGAAACCTGACTCCTCTGCCTAGAGAGAAGATCTAAAGCATACAGTATGTCAAATACAATAGCAGACAATATAAACCCCCTGGAGAGACAGACATGCTGTTATGTCTGTGTCAGCACAGCAGGAGAGGATTACTTAATCCCACTAACTGCCATCCTTGGCAGCCTCCAATATTTTTTTTTCCTGGAAATGAATAATCGAACACTTTACCTGTCCTTGCAGGCAACTTGAGAGCGACAACTCTGAGCTGATAAGGTGGGATGTATCTTTGGGAGCAACTTCCATGTTCACGAATGATGAAGAGCAGAAACTATCCAACTGCCGTATGCCTCTGTTTGCCCAAATTCAGGCTTGAATTACCCATGACTGTGCAGAAATGTTTGCAGTAAAGCCTGCATGGATCACTGAAATCAAAACCTTCGCTCACCCAGAAAAAGTCCATGGCGGTACAGTGCCTTGCAAAAGTATTCATCCCCCTTGGTGTTTTTCCTATTTTGTTGCATTACAACCTGTAATTTAAATGGATTGGATTTCATGTAATGGACATATACAAAATAGTCCAAATTGGTTAAGTGAAATTAAAAGAAAAACTTGTTTCAAAAAAACAGAAAAGTGGTGTGTGCATATGTATTCACCCCCTTTGCTATGAAGCCCCTAAATAAAATCTGGTGCAACCAATTACCTTCAGAAGTCACATAATTAGTTAAATTAAGTCCACCTGTGTGCAATCTAAGAGTCACATGATCTGTCACATGATCTCAGTATATATACACCTGTTCTGAAAGACCCCAGAGTCTGCAACACCACTAAGATAGGGGCACCACCAAGCAAGTGGCACCATGAAGACCAAGGAGCTTTCCAAACAGGTCAGGGACAAAGTTGTGGAAAGATACAGATCAGGGTTGGGTTATAAAAAAATATCAGAAACTTTGAACATCCCACGGAGCACCATTAAATCCATAATAAAAAAATGTGAAAGAATATGGCACCACAACAACCCTGCCAAGGGAGGGCCGCCCACCAAAACTCACGGACCAGGCAAGGAGGGCATTAATCAGAGAGGCAACAAAGACCAAAGATAACCCTGAAGGAGCTGCAAAGCTCCACAGCGGATATTGGAGTATCTGTCCATAGGACCACTTTAAGCCATACACTCCACAGAGCTGGGCTTTACGGAAGAGTGGCCAGAAAAAAGCCATTGCTTAAAGAAACAAATAAGCAAACACATTTGGTGTTCGCCAAAAGGCATGTGGGAGACTCCCCAAACATATGGAAGAAGGTACTCTGGTCAGATGAGACTAAAATTGAGCTTTTTGGTCATCAAGGAAAATGCTATGTCTGGCGCAAACCCAACACCTCTCATCCCCTCGAGAACACCATCCATGTTTTTCATCAGCAGGGACTGGGAAACTGGTCAGAATTGAAGGAATGATGGATGGCGCTAAATACAGGGAAATTCTTGAGGGAAACCTGTTTTCAGTCTCCCAGAGATTTGAGACTGGGATGGAGGTTCACCTTCCAGCAGGACAATGACCCTAAGCATACTGCTAAAGCAACACTTGAGTGGTTTAAGGGGAAACATTTAAATGTCTTGGAATGGCCTAGTCAAAGCCCAGACCTCAATCCAATTGAGAATCTGTGGTATGACTTAAAGATTGCTATACACCAGCGGAACCCTTCCAACTTGAAGGAGCTGGAGCAGTTGTGCCTTGAAGAATGGGCAAAAATCCCAGTGGCTAGATGTGCCAAGCTTATAGAGACATACCCCAAGAGACTTGCAGCTGTAATTGCAAGCTCAAGTTTTCTTTTTTTTAAATATTATTTCTTGTTTGTTTCACACAAAAAAATATTTTGCATCTTCAAAGTGGTAGGTATGTTGTGTAAATTAAATGATTAGACCCCCCCCCAAAAAAAATAATAATAATATATATATATATTTTAATTCCAGGTTGTAAGGCAACAAAATAGGAAAAATGCCAACAGGGGTGAATACTTTTGCGAGCCACTGTACATACGTCCCTGTCTAAGTAAAAATGAATTATTCTGCATGAAGAAGCCGTGTAGCTCAGTTGGTAGAGCATGGCGCTTGCAACGCCAGGGTTGTGGGTTTGTTTCCCACGGAGGGCCAGTATTAAAAAAAAAATGTTTTAATTGTTTGAACTAACTGTAAGTCGCTCTGGATAAGAGCATCTGCTAAATGACTAAATGTAATTGTCATCAAGCTCTCTGGAGCCATGCAGCCTGGTCTCATAGAATAGACATAACATAGTAAATGAAAACCCAGGATACAAATGAGTATCATTTGTTACGTTTGGTATGGTTACATAAGACTGAAGGTTACTTGATGCTGCCTGCAAACCGTGGCTAACTAGGCTACCACATGAAAATAATTGTGCCATGGTATTTCTGATCAAAAGTTACCATATAGCTAGACCCTTTCTGCTAAATGTACTGTGAACAAAAGGTTAGCTATCTAGCTAGCTAGCCAGCAAACGTTAGCTGGCCCAAGGGTGGCGTATAGATAGCTAGCTAGCCAAGGCAAGAAGATCCATGTGATCTCTCCTGTCGAAATTCCTTTGATAATCATTTTCACAATCACAAATACTCTCACCACTTTAGCACTGTCCCTAAATAAAGATCACTATAAACAGTAGCATTGTTACGAGTTATTTATTATAGTTAGCTAGATGGAGAACAGCATCTGTCTTCACATTCTGCAGCAGAAATCTGACTGACCAACTATCTGGCACCCAGTTGACAAAAACATGCAGTGAGAATTGCAGGTGGCATTTATTGGGATGTCTCATGTAGCCTACTAGATGCAGCTCTGCAGAGTGCAAGCTGGCACAGCCACAAAGTCATCAAATCATATTTTAAACCTAACCTTAACCAAGCTGCTAAACTTAAATTAAGACCAAAAAGCTAATTTTTACTATATAGCCAATTTTGACTTTGCAGCAGGCCCATCTAGCGGAAATCGCTGTTAACATTTATTTAATTTTGCATTATTATTATTTAGTTTTTTTTTTGCACAAACCACCAGTATACATACAGGAAGTATACAAACAAACAAACAAGAACAATATATACGCTATCCTTGAGAGTACGCCATAGTCTGATACTATTCCATCTGGAACTCACATGCTGTTTAGAGGTGTAACCAGACCTCACGTTTTTGAAATACCCTTGCTTTGTCCAGTTGACTATCCAGTAGGAAAAATGTGTTTCTCCTTGCTCCCTCAGTTCAATGATAGATCTATACGTGCTTTATTTCAAAGGGATGTTGTATCTATTCCTGATGTTACAACTTACTGGAATTCATTTGTCATTATAAACTGTGTGGTTTGAGCCCTGAATGGTGATTGGCTGAAAGCTGCGGTATATCAGACCGTATACCACGGGTATGACAACAAAAACAACTTTTTACTGTTCTAATTACTTTGGTAACCAGTTTATATGGCAGTATCCAGGCACTCCACGTTGTGTCGTGCTTAAGATCAGCCCTTAGCTGTGGTATATTGGCCACACACCACACCTCCTCGGGTGTTGGAAAAAGGTTTGGTTATTACCACACAAATTCCTGGTCAAAAGGTCTCTTTCAGAATTATCCATAAGTATTACCCAGCAAATCATTACCTGAAGAAACTAAAAACATACATTAACTGTACATTTTGTGATGAGCATCCAGATTTTTTAAAATGTATTTTGGCATTGTCTACATGTTTAGCATGTTAGCTAACCCGTCCCCTAACCTTAACCCTTTAGTCACAACAAATTGGAATTCGTAACATATCATACATTTAGCAAATTTGTAACATATTGTGCATTTTGCAAATTCGTAACCAGGGCCTAAAATTAACACCCCCCACCCGCCAAATGCGGGTAGATTTTGTCATTGGAGGTTATGAATGTCTAATTCACCAGCCACGTTGGCGGATGCTCACACACAGGGCTCTACAAATCTAAGTATTTCTGCCATTTTGTTTAATATCTGGTAATGCACAAATAAATAGGAATCCTAACGTTATAGCTAACCCACCTCGCGCAGCAACACTGCCTGCTGGGGGGCTGTGTGCACTCTGAGTGAAGTGCTGAAAGATTAGTTTTTAGAAGCAATGCGCACAGGCATAACAGCTGCTCTAACTACTAAAGTGAGACTTTATCCTCGTGCTTCTTTGATATTTACATTGTTTTGTTCACAAGTTAGGTTGTTTTTCACTGTTTGAGTTTGCTTCCACTGCTAGCGAAGAGAAGAGATATAGTCGGCCTCTACTAGTGAGATTCTCACAGGCTCACTTGAGGAATTGAGTGGCCCCACTACCAAGGTAACCTTAAAGGGGCAGCTGAACATTTTTGTCTCATCTGTGATATTTTTGTTAAAAGACTCAGGTCACAAAATATTAAATTAAATTGAGCAATATACCACATTACTTCTTAATAGTAATATATTCCTTGTTTAAGAAACATTACAAAGCATGCTCATCCATTTTGTTTAGTGTTTTTTGGTGTAATTAATCTGTAAAAAATATTTTGGCTGGTAAAACAATCTTAGTTGCTGGTAGATTTTTTTTATCTAGTTGCCACAGTGGCTGCTAGACAGAAAACTTAGTTTTAGGCCCTATTCGTAACATATTGAACATTTAGCAAATTCGTAACATAATGTACAAATTATAATTCAGAACATATCATATGAAATAGATGATGGACATCCACAAATGAATACATACCATATCATACTAAAAGTAGTGTCTCGGATTTACATACAGAATAATACGAAATGCTCTGAGACCAGGTTGGGTATCAAGAACAAGATGAAACTAGCTGAAACAAGTCACTTACTATTCCCCACATGGCAGTTTATTTTCATTGTTGGTAGCTATCTGGCCACCCAGAATCACAACAACTCACGGACTTCTGCCCCATTGAAGCATGCACATCATTTTGATGTTGTTAGCTAACCCATCTATAGGCTTTCTCCAAAGAATAAGTGACCTATTATATTGGAGTCGAAATTGTTATACCTGCTTTTAAATTACTGTAATATTTGTAAATGTAGCACCAATTTCCCATTATGCTGTAAAACAACCACTTTTCACATGTTCTTAACCATAGTGACTGGGTGGGTGTCCAATTAAAATTGCAAAACATTTCACAGAGCTTAGACTAACTACTGGTGGAGTACTGGTGGAATTCCACCTTCTATTCAAAGGGAATCCTCCACGCCTAAACTCACTCAAATGCAAAGTGTGACACGATTACAGAAACAACCAATCAGAGCAGACGTGGGTGTCGCTGTAGTACTATAAATTGACCAGGTGAGACAGTTGGCAGCTTGTGATGCACCTGTACTGGACACAAAATAGTATTGAACAGAGAGAAAGGCAAATACACCTCTTAGCTGGAAACAGAGGAACAGATAATACTGAAGAAAAGTGAGATCAATATATTTTTTTTTACCAGAGCCATTTATCAGACTGAAGAGACCAGCTGCCAATCCAAGGACCAGTCTGTGGGTGAGCATGACGTCGTTTGTGCCACAGAGCCTCTCTCCACCTCCATGTGGGACCCAGTACCCCAGTCTGGGACAGGAGTCTCCAGAGTTCAGCCTGTACAGCGACAGCTTCTACAGCCCTCCAGCCCTGCCTAGCCTGCAGCAGGCCACCCCTCCTGCCTACGACCTGGGAGACTACACCAGCCCTCCTACCAACCCTTACCTGTGGTTCAATGGCCTAGAGCTCAACAGTGTTCCCTACCTAGGGGGACCCACGGGGCCAGTCTGTGGGCCCTATGTACCCCAACACTACAACATGCAGAGGCCCTATCTGGGTGCTGACGGACCAGGGGGTGGTGTCGGGGACCTGAGCTGGTTTTCCATGCCCTCTCAGGAAGAGCTGATGAAGCTGGTCAGGCCACCCTACTCCTACTCTGCCCTTATTGCCATGGCGATCCATGGGGCCCAAGAGAGACGGCTCACCCTGAGCCAGATCTACCAATATGTAGCAGACAACTTCCCCTTCTACAACAAGAGCAAGGCCGGGTGGCAGAATTCTATCCGCCACAACCTCTCCCTCAATGACTGCTTCAAGAAGGTGCCCCGAGATGAGGATGATCCAGGTAAGAACATTTCCTTGGTTTTAAAAATGTGTCTTTTAATTTCAAGGTGTTCCATGTTTACACAATTTTTGATTTACAAAAGGGAAATGTATACATTTATAACCTTTAAAAAATGGTGTAATGTGTCTCAGACTGATATTAACTGTTGCCTAACTATGTGAGAGCAATTCCTTAACAAACATGTCTTATGTGTCTCCTTATAGGCAAGGGTAACTATTGGACCTTGGACCCCAACTGTGAGAAGAGGTTCGACAATGGCAACTTCCGTCGCAAGAGGAAGAGGAAGTCGGAATCCCTGCCTGGCGACGGGGGCTCCTCAGGTTCTGAGTCGTTAGAGTCCAGCCCCAAACACCCCAACAACATGAGTGATGTGTCCAGCTCCTCTGACCTTGGCCCCTCCCCCATCTCTTCAGCCCCCTCCCTCTGCCTGAACAGCTTCCTGACTCAGATGGCTGAAGTGGAGGCAGTATCAAACACAGTAGTGGCAGATACCCTCCACAGACCCAGCCTGCCTATAGAGGTACTCCAACGGGCCTCTCCGTCCCAAGGATACGGCTCCTACTCTCCCAACGATACAGTGCCTCACTGGGAGGTCCATATGTCCCATCCACAGCAGCCTACCATCACCTCCTCCCCTCCCCTCTACCCTGGGGGCTACAGGGACTCTGTCCTCAGCCGGCTCAGCAGCCAGTTATACCCAGCCTTGGACTCTGCCTCAATGCTTTACCCACAGGAAGGCACAGAGGTGTAAAGAACAACTGAAAGAGCTACTGTACACCATAGGGCGGCAAACTCTCACTGCAATGTCTTCCCCAGCAAAGAATGAAACTACACTGAACTCATACTAAAGAAGGTGATTTACAATGTTTTTTTTCTCTCTTAATTGATTGTACATATGCATATTGTTTGCGGGTTCCATATATTGTCTTTATAATATAAACTGAACTATCTGTAAAATGTTTGAGGGATTCTTGGCTTTAATAAAAAACTAGTGGGTTTTGTTTGTGATGTACATAAATGTCCTGTCATCATGCGTTTTCATATTTGTAAAATAAAGAACAACAAATATAAGAATTCTCAATGCTATTTTTCGGGGAGTATTTATTGCATGAAAACAGAATAAAAGAGGCAAATACAGTATATGGTCACACTTTAAAAAAAATGTGGGGTCATGATTAATTCTGAAATACCTATTTAGGATGGTACATATCATGCAGTTTGATCAAGATTTGATTGCCAGTGCTTTTGTTTGAGATAAGACAAGTCAAGCTCCCATTACAGTCAATAATCTGAGAGACAGGGTGTGAAATGAGCGAGGCAAAGAAACCGTTAAACACTGAACGGGGGGGGGAGAGCCAGGTGAGAGCCAGGGAAAAAAAGATAGATGCAACAGAACTTGTTCCTCAAGGTTGTCCTCTGCTCCCACTTACAGCTACAGTCACTTCTCCTCACCTCAGTCACCCTTTATTTGCCTCTCTTGGGTTCAGGGTATAAGCTAATGCCTCTCACCATCAGTCAGCCATGCTTTTGGAGATATAATAACATATTTAACAGATCGGTTTCCTTTTAAACTATATGAACAGCACTCCTGAAAACTTTAAAAGGCTATTTGCAATTGTATTATATTTCCCATATTGGTAAATACAATCTTTAAACAACTCCATGAACTCTTCTGCAAGGGTTTGGAGGTGGGTGTGGCATTTCAACTTTGGATGGCCTCTTTTCTCCTTTGGACATGTAAAATGTAGACCACACACCTGTCCCCACTCTGCCCAACCCTTTTTACAATTCAAATTGAGTTCTGTTCAAGTCACATTATTACATGTAGACTTCAAGATCTCTCTAGCACACTATTGGCTTGAAGCTTCTTTTAGCTTCTCTATGCCATTTTGTAGAGTATCCACAACTGTACAACTGTACCGTTTCCCACGGGTGGCCAGTATGAAAAAAAGATATATGTATGAACTCACTAACTGTAAGTCGCTCTGGATAAGAGCGTCTGCTAAATGACTAAAATGTAAATGTACAACTTGGGAATCAATGTGAAAGTAGACTTGTCTCATTACATACAGTATATGGCATGTATTTATTTGCTTTCATCTCAGCACAATGTAAAAACTGCTGACTGTAACATTAAAATCTCACCTCCAATATTTACATGAGCTAAAAAACATGTAAACTCAACATATACCCCTGAGGAGGTCTGTGAGATGCCGAGGTCAACATCTGTAGCCCAACGCTTAGAGCCGTGGGAACCAGCACCCCATGTCTCCCTCTGAGTAGCAGGCAGCAAAGGTCGACTAGAGGACAGGTTTGAGGAACCATTCCCACGTAGATCTGTGGAGAGGCACGAGAGAAACACGGAGTGAGAAAATGAAGGGGATAATGAGGAGACGGGGGGAGTGTTTGTTTAAGATCATTCTCAGAGATCACCACTTGGAGAGAGGGACACGTGGGTAATGATACTCTCTACTCTACAGGCCTCAGCGCCCTCCAATCCATCTCTCCTCTCCTCACACCCCTCATTCCACATCTCTCCTGTTACTACTCAGTCTGGAAGGAGAGCGAAGGGAGAAGAGGGTTCCCTTAACATGGAAGCATGATCACTTGTCTTAGTTGTTTTGGTTGTGTGGTTTTCACAGGTATAATCATTCGCCTCTGTTCTTTACTTTGATGCTTCCTTTCCTCACTTAGAGAAGAAGTGTGATTGTGAATGGTTGGTTTTGACACTAAATTGTGTCAAACATCAATACAGTATGTGTCCTTACTCTTACTTGTGCTAAGTAAACTCCACACTTCTGCAGTATCGAAAATGTAAGATATAAGAGTGAGTCAAAGATTTCAATTTGATAGCTGAAAGAGGCCTCGTGATATAGTCTTGGAAACCCAGACTTAGGAGCAACAGCAGACATTGGTACATTGCGGGAGGCAACCTGTCTGTCTAGAGAGACTTCTCGTGAGGAGTCGTGATAATCAGTATTTACCCCACCTGATCAGGTGATATACAGTAATCACCCTACCTTGTGTTATTAGCCTAATGAACCCTCAGAGAGGCAAGCGTCCAATCCCTCTGTCAGCGCATGACAACAGCAGGCTCGTCATTACCCAGTCAACACTGATAAGAATGGCATGGGCCACACATCTCTAACTATAGCCCCATCCCCGCCACCACCCCACCCACATGCTCCAGGAACCCCATCCTTATGTGTTTTTATTGACACAATACTATTTTGACTGGATGAAACAGCCCTCCCCTTTCAGATGTGTCATAAAGAGGTGATTAATACGCGACCAACGACACAGTAAGTGTGCCCTGTGTTTATGGTCTTGAGCCTCTTCGATTGTATCTGTCAGTGTTGCTTATGGGGAAAGATAGAGATTTTGCCTTTAGCTTTCTGCATGACAGTAGGGGAAAAAATCCCCATCTCAATACAGGATGCTGTAACCAGCTCAGGCTCCCTATGTTTAAAGGTCTTAGCCATGCCGATTTAATTGAGATAAATACAATTGCTACACATAAACAATTTTCCTGGATTAGAAAAAATATATAATAATCATATAAAAACCCAATATGTAAATGAATGTCTCTAACAAGTCAAATAGATCAACAGCTGCCAGATGGTTGTAAATGAGGGGATTAATCTGTCCTGTGTGACATGTGGAATGTGCCGGTGGTCTGTCTCTAATTCACATGTGTCTCTAGCTCACAGCAGGCCAAAAGGGGCAAACGGCATCCTGAAACCCCGGCCCCCTCTACCTGTTCACTGTACACGTCTCTCTGCTCATCCACCCGCTCAGTCTAACACCAGTTACCTGTTCAAATGCTTCTCTCCTGATTCACTGTCTTATATCAATATTTCTAGTGTCTTGATCAAAAAGGCATTTTCATCACTACCACGTCAATTCAGGCAGGTTCTTTATTTTCATTTGAAAAGACCTGCTGACATTCTCTGACATGAAAAGGCTCTATCAGACATTATATTTTGTTAAGAAGTTTTTTCTCTCCAGTTGCTTAAAATAACTTTGGACCAGTATTGTATCCCAAAAGACAGGGTTGAACAGTTTGACTGTGATTTATTGATGTTGTGTCCTATGCTGAAGCAATATTTTTCAACTGTCATCTCCTTTTGTATCAATGTCCACCTGCACATGTATTACGTTGTTTTAGGAAGTTACATATGATCATAATGTAGGTAGGTAATTTCTGAGTAATCATTTAAGTATATTTCTGTAATACACCACATGCACAGTTCATTGTACGAACCCTAATGTGAGTACTTTTAATCCAAACCAGTAAACCCATTTGACAAAGAGAAAGGTGTGCTACCATCCCAACTGGGTCAATCACTTAATGACTCTAATTAAGGAGAGGTGGGGGAGAATAATGTGGATCTTAATACCAAGATCCCAGCCTGGCAACACTGGGGCAATAATCACCCAGTCAACACTAATACATTGATAAGGCCGGCATGTGCCACACACACACACACGCACACAGACACACACAAACACACACACACACACACACACACACACACACACACACACACACACACACACACACACACACACACACACACACACACACACACACACACACACACACACACACACACACACACACACACACACACACACACACACACACACACACACACACACACACACACTTATCTTCACCTTATTGACCTCGCCCTATAAATGACACAAGCCTTCATCTTTGGTGATACAACAGGGCAGGCATAATGCTATCTCTATCTGCCCTTGGTAAGATGGGGCACCCATTCAGAGGTGTAAGTCTGACGAGATGCCTCACGTCCAACGACACAGTAAGTGTGCCTTGTGTTTCCTGACACATTCCACATCAATAGGACTGTATTGTTGGTAAACACTGATGCTGATGCGGGTAGAGATGAACACCTCACTATGCCCTCGAGCTCAATCATACAGGTCTGGAACAAACTGTTGGATCCACCCAAAGAAAGAAGAAGAAGGATACAGCGTATGTAGAAGACAATTTAGTTTTTATTTGTTTGGTACTGTTAAAAAATATGATCAGTGTTGAGTAAAAGCATCAAAGATATTAATTACATTTTAAGACATTTGAGAAAGTTGATTGGTATGACTTTGCCCCAGATAGTATTATCTTATTGCAGGTATTGTAGAAGAACAAAAGCATCATTGGGGGATTGTTCGGTTAGACTGACGTTAAACCCAAACATACATTGTGTCACGGTTTCGGCCGAGGCTGCTCCTTCTCCTTGTTCGGGCAGGCTTCGGCGGTCGTCGTCTCCGGAGTACTAGCTGCCACCGTTCTTTGTTTTCGATGTTTGTTTGGTTTGGTCTGTTTGGTACACCTGTTCTCGTTTAGTGTTGATTATGTGTCCTTTAAGTTCTCGTTGTTTCTGTCATGTGTTTGTGTGTAGTTGTTCTTTTGTCAGCTGGAGCAGTCAGTACATTTTTTCTCTATTTGTTTTGTTTATAGAGAGTCCGCACTTGTTGTGCGCGTTTGTTGCATTTAGCTCGTTTACGCAGTGTTTTGTAGCCGTGTCATTTTGTCTTGACTAAAGACTTTTGGACTAAGCCTCTGTGTCCTGCGATTGATTCCTACACCACATCCACGCCTTCTGACACATTGTCTTCAATTGGAATTTATGTCTCTAAAACATTGCTAAATTAATTACACGTTTCTTTATATATGTCAGAACATAATCCAGTTTTGGCCTGCAGTGCTTTGCCCCGGGAAACATGATCTTAAATGGTGCCATTGTTGATACAATATTCCTCTTACCACAGACATTATCCTTGATCAATTTGGCCCAGTGCTCATTCTTGTTATTCCTACAATTATAGCTCCAGACAATTTGCATAGGAATATGGGTGGTACAGCACATTGCCAAAGTGATACTTGGATTGAGAAAACATGACCCCAGTTGCCTGTCTGGCGTTACAAATGTTATATTAACTACCAAAAATGTTGTGTCTTACTGATTTCACTGAACTTAATGAACTTTTTCACTTTACTTTTGTTGTATTGTAAGTGTGTTTATTTGGGGTTTACAACAGTTACTCTCCACTTCACCTTTTTAGACTAATGCTAATTCTACTGTGTATCTGATGAAACCAGAGGGCTCAGTGGGTTTCTATGGCCCACTTCAGATGTCCAGATCACATAACAAAAGGCTCATGTACACTGTCATGTACACTCTCTTGTACTCTCAAGGCTCTTGTACACAATCCATGCTGACCCATTTCAAACACAAGACATGGAATGACAATACTTTAGGATTGTTTACAACCCTTTTATTTCCAATATTCTATTATGTGCAGTACATCCATTATTTCCCCATTCATACTGAAGGTTATGGATCAATTTATAAAACAGTGTTACGGTCCGGCACTGTTGGTCCTGTTCCTGCTGGTTTTCCTTTCCCTTTTTCCCTGTGTGTGTTGTTTGTGTCTGTCTCCCCCTGCTGTGCAGTCCAGTCAGAGGATCTAGGTCAGGGGGCGTGGCCATTCTCTCACAAGATCAGTTACACCCAGCTGCAGCTAATTGTCAACAATCAACCAGCAGTTATCTACCCGGGCTGGACACCTCTCCAGCGCCAGTTCGTTCCTACACTACCTGTGGTAACTTGGCCCCGTACAGAAATCTCAGTTTAGTTGTACTCTCTCAGTATTTTAGTTGTTTCTGCCACGTTTGTAACCTGTCTCTCCTTCGATTAGATCTCGTCTGTTCCTGCTGCCTGCCTGCCTGCCATTCCCACGCCGCAACCTGCTCTGTTGTCTGATATCCTCGTCATCCAGCCCTCAGGACTACTGGCTCTCCACCCTACTCAGCTCCTACCCCGGCCTGAAGCTACTCCACCCTGTACTGCTTCTCTCTACCGTAACACGCTGAATAAACTACATCATAATTCACCCTCGTTGTCCGCGTGTCCGTCTCTGCACCTGAGTCCCCCACCCAAGCCTAATAGAACGAACTGGCCAAACATGGACTCAGCAGAGATGCCACATGAAACAACGGGTGATGGCATACAACGCCCTCCATTCACAGGGAATGCTATTGGGACAACACGACCAACTCATCCGGACTCTATTGGATAACAACCAGCAGTTGTTGGATCAAGTATCTCATCTCTCCTCTCAGGTAGCTAACCTGGTAACACTCACTACCCTTCCTCCCTCTGTTTCTCCTCCGCCTGTTCCTCCTACAGTGGCTCCAGGTTCGGCTTCCGCTCCTGCCCTTCGGGAACCCCCCTACAACCTCACCCGAACCTTTCACCGGGGACCTGAACAAATGCTGTGGTTTCCTGCTTCAGTGCCGCTTGGTGTTCCAACAGAAGCCCCTGTCTTTCTCCACGGAATCCTCAAAGGTACATTACGCACTGGGGTTAATGAGGGGCAAAGCTTTGATTTGGGCAGAAGCGGCTTGTTCTACTCAGCAGATTGCCAGCCTGTCGTTTGACGATTTTTCCTCTCAATTGAAAGTTGTGTTTGATCACCGGACCATGCCGGGACCGCCACAAAGAGACTATTGAAGCTACGACAGGGCACGGGTAGCGTGGCTGAATACGCCATTGACTTTTGGACCTTGGCAGCCGATTCCAAGTGGAATGACGAAGCTCTTCAGGGAGCGTTTGTTAACGGTCTAAGTGACCCGATTAAGAATGAACTAGCTGTTCGTGATGAGCCTGCTAACCTTCATGTTCTCGTTTCCCTTGCTGCACGAATAGACAACAGGCTACGGGAGAGGAGACAGGAGAGGGGCGGTCGGGTCCACACCACAGGCGGCCCCCTCGCTTTCGGCAGCCCGAGCTACACCACCACTCGGACACCGCCCACACACCTCAGCGGATCCCTCCACGGAACTAGACGAGCCCATGCAGCTGGGCCGTGCTCGTCTGTCCCCTGCCGAAAAGAACGGGCGCATGCGGGCTGGTGAGTGCATGTACTGTGGGGACCGCACTCATTTCCTGGTTAACTGTCCGGTTCGCCCAAAAGACCAAGCTCGCAGGTAAAAGTGGGCGTACTTGCGAGTGCTACACCTGACTCAATGCCCACAGCACCCCGTCTAGTTATCCCAGCTACAGTCCAGTTCAGGAATCTATCTCTCCCACTAGCTGCTCTAATCGACTCTGGTGCTGAGGATAGTTTCCTTGACGTCAACCTGGTCACTCAGGCTGAGATCCCTGTTAAGCCCCTGCCTAAGCCTATAACAGTAACCGCTATTGACGGCCATCAGTTTGCCAACATCACCCACCAAACTGTCCCCGTTTCTCTCATGCTGTCCGGCAATCACAAAGAAACCATCCAGTTTAAAGTAGTCTCCTCCTCGGCCTCCCCCCTTATCCTCGGTTTCCCTTGGCTTAGCCTTCACAACCCCCCATATTGACTGGCAAAACCACAAGATACACAGTTGGAGCACTCACTGCCATTCTGTTTGCCTTGGGTCGGCTATTCCGCCCTCGGTCGGCTCCCCTGCTTCCCCTGTCAAAACCCCAGACCTCTCTTCAGTCCCTGAGGAGTACCTGGACCTGGCCGAGGTATTCAGTAAGTCCAAGGCACTTTCATTACCACCTCATAGGCCATACGATTGCGCTATTGAGTTACTGCCTGGAGCCCCTTTGCCGTCCAGTCGGCTTTTCAATCTGTCCCGTCCTGAGAGAGAAGCTATGGAAACCTACATAGGCGACTCCCTAACCTCTGGCATCATTCGTCCCTCATCTTCCGCTGTTGGAGCTGGGTTCTTTTTTGTAGAGAAGAAGGACAAAACATTACGCCCCTGCATTGACTACAGAGGACTAAATAACATCACAGTCAGAAATACATACCCCCTGCCTCTCATCAACTCAGCATTTGAACCCCTTCATGGTGCCACTGTGTTTACCAAACTCGACCTACGTAACGCTTACCACCTCGTTAGGATCAGGCGGGAGATGAATGGAAAACTGGGTTCAATACCCCTCTCGGACACTTTGAATACCTAGTCATGCCATTCGGTCTCACTAACGCCCCAGCAGTGTTTCAGGCCATGGTTAACGATGTGTTGAGGGATTTTCTACACCGTTTTGTGTTTGTCTATTTGGATGACATTCTAATATTTTCTAAGTCACAGGATGAACACGTCTCCCACGTCCGTCTGGTTCTCCAACGCCTCATGGAAAACAAACTGTATGTGAAAGCAGAAAAATGTGAGTTCCACCGGCAGTCCGTCCCCTTTTTGGGCTTTATTATCGAGCCGGGGACAAGTGTCACCAGACCCTGACAAGATCAGAGCGGTTGTGGAGTGGCCCACACCCACGTCTCGGAAGCAGCTACAACGCTTCCTGGGCTTCGCCAACTTCTACCGCCGCTTCATCAGGGGTTTCAGCCGAGTGGTTGCCCCCCTGACCAAGCTCACCTCCCCTAAGGTGCCATTCCTGTGGACGCCTGAGGCCGAGTCAGCCGTGAGTACATTGAAGGAACTGTTCACCACCTCACCTGTTCTTATTCATCCAGACACTAGTTTGCAGTTTATTGTGGAAGTGGACGCCTCTGATTCGGGGGTGGGGGCTGTCCTGTCACAACGTTCCCCCACGGACCAGAAGCTCCATCCTGTGGCCTTCTTCTCCAGGAGATTGACCCCTGCTGAGAAGAACTACGACGTGGGTAACCGGGAGTTGCTTGCTGTCAAGTTGGCGTTGGAGGAGTGGAGGCACTGGCTAGACGGAGCTGAGCAACCCTTCATAGTCTGGACAGACCACAAGAACCTGGCTTACATCCAGTCGTCCAAGAGGCTGAACTCCCGTCAGGCCAGATGGGCTCTGTTCTTCAGCAGGTTCAAGTTTATTTTAACATATCGTCCTGGCACACGTAATGTCAAGCCTGATGCTCTCTCTCGCCAGTTTACAGACAATGAAGACTCCAGCAATCCTGAATCTGTTCTGCCCGCTTCCTGTTTGGTGGCGGCGGTTCACTGGGAAATCGAGTCCCTCGTCCGATCGGCACAAGAGTTGGAACCTGGACCGGCCGATGGCCCCCGACCTTCTCTATGTTCCCGCAGCCGTGCGGCCCGCAAGTGCTCAACTGGATCCACACCTCACGCTTCTCCTGCCACCCTGGTATGAACCGTACACTGTCGCTACTGAAGAGGCACTTTTGGTGGCCATCCGCCGAGGCTGACGTCCGGGAGTACGTGGCGGCCTGTTCCATCTGTGCCCAAAATAAGGCTTCCCACAGGGCTCCTTCGGGCCTGCTGCGGCCTCTCCCAGTCCCGAGTCGTCCTTGGTCTCACGTGGGCTTGGACTTCGTCACTGGACTTCCTATGTCTGAGGGTAATGACACCATACTCACCATCGTGGACAGATTCTCTAAATCTGCCCATTTTGTTGCATTACCAAAATTACCATCTGCCAGTGAGACAGCCGACCTCTTTGTCCTACATGTATTCCGTCCCCATGGAATACCTGTGGACATAGTGTCCGATAGAGGCCCACAGTTCATTTCTCGGGTATGGAAGGAGTTTTGTTCGGCTCTGGGTGCCACTGTCAGTCTCTCATCAGGTTTCCATCCCCAGTCCAATGGCCAGACTGAGAGGACCAATCAGGACCTGGAGGCTGCTCTCACGCTGTGTGACATCCCAGAACCCGTCCACCTGGGCCAAACATCTCCGTGGGTCGAATATGCCCACAATTCCCTCACCTCATCTGCCACCGGCCTCTCACCATTTGAGGCGGCTGTGGGGTACCAACCGCCATTGTTCCCGTCTCAGGAAAGGGAGTTAGCCGTCCCGTCAGTTCAGGATAACCTTCGTCGCTGCCGCAAGGTGTGGGTGGACACCCGTGAGGCTCTTCTACGGACAGCAGAGCGTAACAAGAGGGTGGCGGACAGGCACAGGGTAGTCGCTCCCCAGTTCCAGCCTGGTCAGCGAGTCTGGCTCTCCTCCAGCAACATCCCCCTGCGCACTGACTCCCGTAAGCTGTCGCCCGGTATTTGGGTCCTTTCGAGATCGACTCCATCATCAACCCTTCGGCTGTTCGGTTGAAGCTTCCCCAGGCCATGAGAGTCCATCCTACATTTCACGTGTCCCAGCTGAAGCTGGTCTCCTCCAGCCCTTTGTGTCCGCCTGTGGATCCCCCTCCGCCACCGCGTATTGTGCGACCATCCAGCCTACACGGTGCGGAGACTGCTGGACGTCCGGAGGCGTGGTAGAGGGTTTCAGTACCTGGTGGACTGGGAGGGATACGGTCCCGAGGAGAGGTCCTGGATTCCCCGACGATTTATACTGGATCCGCAGCTGGTGGCTGACTTCCATAGGGACCACCCTGACAAGCCGGGTGGGTCGCCGGGTGGCGCCCGTTGAGGGGGGGGTACTGTTACGGTCCGGCACTGTTGGTCCTGTTCCTGCTGGTTTTCCTTTCCCTTTTTCCCTGTGTGTGTTGTTTGTGTCTGTCTCCCCCTGCTGTGCAGTCCAGTCAGAGGATCTAGGTCAGGGGCGTGGCCATTCTCTCACAAGATCAGTTACACCCAGCTGCAGCTAATTGTCAACAATCAACCAGCAGTTATCTACCCGGGCTGGACACCTCTCCAGCGCCAGTTCGTTCCTACACTACCTGTGGTAACTTGGCCCCGTACAGAAATCTCAGTTTAGTTGTACTCTCTCAGTATTTTAGTTGTTTCTGCCACGTTTGTAACCTGTCTCTCCTTCGATTAGATCTCGTCTGTTCCTGCTGCCTGCCTGCCTGCCATTCCCACGCCGCAACCTGCTCTGTTGTCTGATATCCTCGTCATCCAGCCCTCAGGACTACTGGCTCTCCACCCTACTCAGCTCCTACCCCGGCCTGAAGCTACTCCACCCTGTACTGCTTCTCTCTACCATAACACGCTGAATAAACTACATCATAATTCACCCTCGTTGTCCGCGTGTCCGTCTCTGCACCTGAGTCCCCCACCCAAGCCTAATAAACAGAAAAGTGGCATTAGTTCAAATACTGTCTGATAAGATTAGAGGAAGGAAATGGGTCACAACCAATTATTTATATATACACTATATTACTGACAGGGGCGCTGTGTTGAAGCCACCTTGCCTCCATCTTGGCACTCCCCCACCGGTGTAAAAAACTATTTTGCAAGCTATAGCAATGCATGTATTAATGGAAAAACAAAATGCCACATTTGTTCTATTACAGACACCTTAATGCATACTTTTAAATTATATTATTTGAACTAAACATACAAATAAAAAATGTTTTTTTTTTTTTCTTAAAGTATAATTTTTAGAGATAACTAATGTTACTGTGCCCACTACAACAACAAAAATATACTTATATACATTTAATTGTATTGACACGCCTACTGGGGAGTGCCAATATGGCAGACCGGTGGCTTCAAAGCCTCCCAATGACATGGCATCAGCAATATAGGGTTTATATACATCATTGATCACAACACATAGATAGATGACCTTTGGATGGTGCAAACTTGAGGACATCCCTAAGCAACTGTAACCGGTGTGAAATGGCTAGCTAATTAGCGGTGCGCGCTAGTAGCGTTTCAATCGCTGACGTCACTCGCTCTGAGACCTTGAAGTACTTATTTCCCTTGCTCTGCAAGGACCGCAGCTTTTGTGGAGAAATAGGTAACGATGCTTTGAGGGTGACTGTTGTCGATGTGTGCAGAGCATCCTTGGTTCAAGCCCAGGATGGGGTGAAGAAAGGGACAGAAGCAATACGTTTCATTGGTGCCCTGACCCGGATCACTGGTTGCTGCAGAGAAAGAGGATGTCAAAGGGGGGTGAGTGTAACCGGTGTGAAATGGCTAGCTAATTAGCGTTTCAATCGGTGACGTCACTCGCTCTGAGACCTTGAAGTACTTGTTTCCCTTGCTCTGCAAGGACCGTGGCTTTTGTGGAGAAATAGGTAACGACGCTTCGAGGTTGACTGTTGTCGATGTGTGCAGAAAGTTCCTGGTTCAAGCCCAGGTTGGGCCGAGAAGAGGGACAGAAGCAATACTGTTACACAACCATGCTTGTCAGCTAATGCACACAAGCTAGATTATATTGTATTTGGCAGGCCACCTCAAGATATCGCAAGAGGCACTGATGTAAAACTTGATAGAACAGATAAGATGATGATATGAACGCTTTCACCAGCATCTCCATGGAGAATTACCCACACACCAGTGTGTCGCCAGTGTTTTATGCAGTAGTGGTGCGTGGGTAAAATCACTGAGGAAGCCAAGCCACGCCAAGCCAGTAAAAAAGCCATATTACAATCTATCTTGTGATAATTTAGTTGTTTGCTCTATAACCCATTCGTTCATACGCCACCGTGATATACAATAAGGCCGTGACAACAAAAAGACAACAGTCACACAGTGACAGAATAAATTAAACTACACATACAGTACCAGTCAAACGTTTTGACACACCTACTCATTCAAGGGTTTTTCTATATTTTTTACTATTTTCTACATTGTAGAATAATAATGAAGACATCAAAATTATGAAATAACACATATGGAATCATGTAGTAACCAAAAAAGCGTTAAACAAATCAAAATATATTTTAGATTTTAGATTCTTCAAAGTAGCCACCCTTTGCCTTGATGACAGCTTTGCACACTCTTGGCATTCTCTCAACCAGCTTCACGAGGAATGCTTTTCCAACAGTCTTGAAGGAGTTCACACATATGCTGAGCACTTGTTGGCTGCTTTTCCATCACTCTGCGGTCCAACTCATCCCAAACCATCTCAATTGGGTTGAGGTCGGGTGATTGTGGAGGCCAGGTCATCTGATGCAGCACACAATCACTCTCCTTCTTGGTCAAATATCCCTTACACATCCTGGAGGTGTTATTTGGGTCATTGTCCTGTTGAAAAACAAATGATAGTCCCACTAAGCCCAAACCAGATGGGATGGCGTATCGCTGCAGAATGCTGTGGTAGCCATGCTGGTTAAGTGTGCCTTGAATTCTAAATAAATCACTGACAGTGTCACCAGCAAAGCACCCCCACACCATCACACCTCCTCCTCCATGCTTCACGGTGGGAACCACACATGCAGAGATCATCTGTTCACCTACTCTGCGTCTCACGGCGGATGGAACCAAAAATCTCAAATTTGGACTCATCAGACCAAAGAACAGATTTCCACCGTTCTAATGTCAATTTTTCGTGTTTCTTGGCCCAAGCAAGTCTCTTCTTATTATTGGTGTCCTTTAGTAGTGGTTTCTTTGCAGCAATTCAACCATGAAGGCCTGATTCACACAGTCTCCTCTGAACAGTTGATGTTGAGATGTGTCTGTTACTTGAACTCTGTCAAGCACTTATTTGAGCTGCACTCTGAGGTGGAGTTGACTCTAATTAACTTATCCGCTGCAGCAGAGGTAACTCTGGGTCTTCCTTTCCTGTGGCGGTCCTCATGAGAGCCAGTTTCATCATAGCGCTTGATGGTTTTTGCAACTGCACTTGAAGAAACTTTCAAAGTTCTTGAAATGTTCTGTATTGACTGACCTTCAAGTCTTAAAGTAATGATGGACTGTTTCTCTTTGCTTGTTTGAGCTGTTCTTGCCATAATATGGACTTGGTCTTTTACCAAATTCTGTATACCCCGCCTACCTTGTCACAACACAACTGATTGGCTCAGTTGAGGAAGGAAATAAATTCCACATATTAACTTTTAACAAGGCACACCTGTTAATTGAAATGCATTCCATGTGACTACCTCATGAAGCTGGTTGAGAGAATGCCAAGAGTGTGCAAAGCTGTCATCAAGGCAAACGGTGGCTACTTTGAAGAATCTCAAATCTCAAATATATTTTTATTTGTTTAACAATTTGTTGGTTACTACATGATTCCATATGCGTTATTTCATAGTTTTGATGTCTTCACTATTATTCTACAATGTAGAAAATAGTAAAAATTAAGGAAAACCCTTGAATGAGTAGGTGTGTCCAAACATTTCAATGGTACTGTATGTTTGTTTCATCACAAAACTGGAGAGCAACATCTGTCCGGTGAAGTCCACAAAGCAAATATTGCATGCAACAAACAGTTATATCACCTGCAGCATGGTCAAGCAAGTTCATGTTTTTGACAGTTTACTAAACAGCTACTGATTTAGAACCACGGAGTTACCGCAAGTCAGAACAAAGACAACAGGAGCACTGTCTTCTCTATTCCAGCATAATTTCAATTTAAACATTTAAACATCATCAAATCAACAAGGCTATATATGCTTAGTTTAATACACTGAAAACACACTTAAAGATACCAAAAACTATTTAGTCCAATCATGTGGCTGTCCATGGTACTGATTTCTGTCTGTGTGTGTGTGTGTGTGTGTGCGTGCGTTACTCATCCTACTTATAGACTAGTTGAATGCCAATGCCATCCTCCTCTCTTTCATGTTGGCAAAATGGTCTATGGCTCTGTCATACAGTACATTTTTAGTTTTTGTTGTCATAGGCTACCTAGCTAAAATGCTTGCTAGCCTAACATCCTCGAATGGGCAACAATGAACCAGCTAGGTTAGCTTGCTAGTTAACGTGAGCCTACTAGGCTACATCTAGGCTACATATTTAACTTAAATCGTCTCAGGCCAGTGGCACAACATATTAATGTATGGTGAGATCAGTATCGCCATCATAATCATTGGCCTGCACAGAGAACTAAGTCAAAACCACAAGTCCAAATCCCCATCTCCATCCATGGCTTAGGAAAGGGCCAAATTAGCAAGCTAGCTACTTTTTAAAATGTATTTATTTATTTAACCTTTATTTAACTAGGCAAGTCAATTAAGAACACATTTTTATTTACAATGACGGCCTACCAAGAGGCAAAGTCCTCCTGCGGGGACGGGGGATTAAAAAGACAAATGCTACTGCAGGACATCAACACAAGCAGACCTGAAACAGACACATTTTTCTGAAAATTAGGTTTTGCTTAGAAATGTATTTAATTGTTGTGAAGCCAAATCCAGACTGGCCTCCATTGGGGGGCGTTTTACTGCACCAGGACAACCCACAGTTCAGCTCAGCTCAACCCTGATTGGCTAATTATTTTATAAAATGTTTTATCAAGGGAGGCCAAATGCTTGCTGGCATCAATCAATCAAATGCTACGGCGGAAACATGTTGTTCTCTTTTGGTCCAGACAGCATCAGATACATGGGCTACACATACTGAGACCGATGGGCACCTTTTCCCTTGCTCTGATGATTTCTCTGGTGAGATTCAGCCACTTGCGAATTGACAGAAAATTATGAAAACACTGAGAGAGACGAAATATACATTATTGTATCATTTTAACATAAAACACTGGCGACACAATGGTGTGAGGTAAGTCTTATGTGGAAGTGCACCATTAAGGAGGTGGCAGACAGAAGAATATGGGGGAAGCACTCCCTATGTGTTTCAGTGTGTGTCCCACTCCCAGGTCGCCTGCCTGTGGTCTTGTCCCAGCCTGCCTCACTTGTCACCCTGGCGGGCCGCTCTGTGAGCCCCTATACGAACCGCCTCGCCCCTATACCCATCCACTCGTCCCACGGGTTTCATTCAACGGGACGGGCACACACAGGAGTAAACAAACCTACACACATAAACACATAGTGAAACAGAGAGGTCGGCGACTGTCGCCAGCTAACCCCCGCACCACAGAGTCCCTGTCTGAGGAGAGGATTACGTGTTCGTTGTCTGATGAGAGTCTCTGGTGACAGACTGTGTGACGACGCTCAGATCCACTGATACCCCCTGTCTCTCACATCTTCAATTGCACCCAAACACATCAACACAGTCATCCATCATATCAAACCACAGAGGCGTTTATCACCTGACAGATACACCTCAACATATTGTAAAGTCATAGAGCTACAACCATAGAAAAATAATCACTAGAACCAAATTGCTGCGGTCTGAGGGGATCAGCAGATTCTAGTGATTCTATTTCTATGGTAACAACCCAGCTAGCACATAACGTTCTGAGAACCATATGTTTCTTAGAGCTTGGAAAAGAGTGTGGTTGTTAACAGAATGTTTCCTAAAAGTTCAAACATGGTTACGTTTTAACGTTCTCCAACTGGTTTGACATTGGGAATGTTCTCAAATAGTTCCAAGAACATTAAGAAACAACGTTCTTCTGTGGGAATTTCAGTACTTCAGCATAACATTTCCTACAGGTTTCCTCGTGGTTCTATTTAAGGTAATGTTCTCAAATTGTTTTGAGAATGTTAAGAAACAAGGTTCTTCTTTGGGAATTTCAGTACTTCAACAGACCATTGCACACAAGTTCCGATGTGGTTCTATTTAAAGTAATATTTTTACTACACTACCGTTCAAACGTTTGGGGTCACTTAGAAATGTACTTTTTTGGTCTATTAAAATAACATCAAATTGATCAGAAATACAGTGTAGACATTGTTAATGTTGTAAATGGCTATTGTAGCTGGAAACGGCTGATTTTTTATGGAATATCTACATAGGTGTACAGAGGCCCATTATCAGCAACCATCAATTCTGTGTTCCAATGACACGTTGTGTTTGCTAATCCAAATTTATCATTTTAAAAGGCTAATTGATCATTAGAAAACCCTTTTACAATTATGTTAGCACAGCTGAAAACTGTTGTGCTGATTAAAGAAACAATAAAACTGGCCTTCTTGAGACTAGTTGAGTATCTGGAGCATCAGCAAAACAGAAACAAATAACTTTCTTCTGAAACTCGTCAGTCTATTCTTGTTCTGAGAAATGAAGGCTATTCCATGCGAGAAATTGCCAAGAAACTGAAGATCTCGTACAAAGCTGAGCTGAGCTGAGCTGGGAGGAGGTCGTCGGGTAAGTTTGGCTTTATACATAGCTTGGGCTTTGTCGAGTAAGGCTTAAACTATGTATTTAGATTGTAGTTAGGTATTGTAGGTAGGTATCGTGGGTTGTTGTGGGTAGTTGTTGTATGTAATTATTGTAGGTTAGTATTGTATTCGGCGGTGCCGGGTGTAGCACGAAGCTAGCTAGCTAGCTAACTCACCACCTGGACTAGCTGGTGAGTAGCTATTAGCAACGGTATAGTTGTTTCACGCCTGAGAGTGCCTGTAATTACGCCAGCTGGCTGCCTACAATAATTACATACAATAACTGCCTACCATTCAGCTGTTTTCTAACCTCATTGTCTGAACCGTTAACGTTAGGTAGCAAGTGGCTACTGTGCCTGAAAATTAGCAAGCTTGTTGCAACCTGGATAGCTACTTGTAAACAATAGCTGGAACGACCGAGCGAACAGACGCGAACTGGCTGAGTCAATTCAGTGGCTAGCTTTGCACTTGGCTAGCTAACAGTAGCTGCTAGGGGTAAGTCATAACCTACACTTGTGTTTTGTTTTTTTACATATTGATAGCCCGAGTCGCTCAAGGAATTCGGGACATGGGTGACTAGTTAACGTTAGTTTGGCTCTCTCTGTGTGTTTGTGCCGTGAAAGGAGGGGTTCTTCTTTGTCTGAAAGCAATGGCTAGCTAGTTTGCTAACTATTCTAGCTAACTAACTGGCTGAATAAGTTGACGACGGACTCGCTCAAGCTGTCGGGACTAACCCACAACGTTAGACACGGACACAAACGATCTGCTTGTGTGTTGATACACTGGTGGTTGTTGTGGCTGAGTATTGGCGCTAAACCCTGCTGCTGGAGAACGGCATGCTAGCTGGCTGTGGCGTCTTATGACGAGGTGCCCGGACGTTTTTCACGGAATAATACTGCACCTAGTTAGCTAGCTGAATAAACTAGGTTAGTCTATTCCTAGAAAACATTGAACCGCTGTAGTTTACAACAATTATAGTTTCTGAGGTGGAAGTTGGGAGAGTTATATTTGGGAGTTGTGGTGAGGGAGGCCCCGCTCTCTCCTTTCCCAGATGTTTAGTTCATTTTATTCCGATCTCCTCTGCATTATTGTAGCCATCTGCTGCAGCCTGTCAACTATGCCTCTGCCTATCCATGTTCTCTCCTCTCCGCACAGGCTACACAAACGCCTCACACCGCGTGGCTGCTGCCTCTCTAACCTGGTGGTCCCTGCACGCACGACCCACGTGGAGTTCCAGGTCTCAGGCAGCCTCTGGAACTGCCGTTCTGCTGCCAACAAGGCAGAGTTCATCCCAGCCCATGCTACCCTCCAGTCCCTCGACTTCTTGGCGCTGACGGAAACATGGATTACCACTGAAAACACTGCTACTCCTGCTGCTCTCTCCTCGTCTGACCATGTGTTCTCGCATACCCCGAGAGCATCTGGTCAGCGGGGTGGTGGCACAGGAATCCTCATCTCTCCCAAGTGGACATTCTCAATTTTTCCCCTGACCCATCTGTCTATCTCCTCATTTGAATTCCATGCTGTCACAGTCACTAGCCCATTTAAGCTTAATATCCTTGTCATCTATCGCCCTCCAGGTTCCCTTGGAGAGTTCATCAATGAGCTTGACGCCTTGATAAGCTCCTTTCCTGATGATGGCTCACCCCTCACAGTTCTGGGGGATTTCAACCTCCCTACGTCTACATTTGACTCATTTCTCTCTGCCTCCTTCTTTCCACTCCTCTCCTCTTTTGACCTCACCCTCTCACCGTCCCCCCCTACTCACAAGGCAGGCAATACGCTTGACCTAATCTTTACTAGATGCTGTTCTTCTACTAATCTCACTGCAACTCCCCTCCAAGTCTCCGACCACTACTTTGTATCCTTTTCTCTCTCCCTCTCCTCCAACACTGCTCACTCTGCCTCTACACAGATGGTAATGCGCCGTCGCAACCTTCGCTCTCTCTCTCCCGCTACTCTCTCCTCTTCCATCCTATCATCTCTTCCCTCTGCTCAATCCTTCTCCCTCCAATCTCCTGATTCTGCCTCCTCAACCCTCCTCTCCTCCCTTTCTGCATCCTTTGACTCTCTATGTCCCCTATCCTCCCGGCCGGCTCGGTCCTCCCCTCCAGCTCCGTGGCTTGATGACTCATTGCGAGCTCACAGAACAGAGCTCCGGGCAGCTGAGCGGAAATGGAAGAAAACTAGACTCCCTGCAGACCTGGCATCTTTTCACTCCCTCCTCTCTACATTTTCTTCATCTGTTTCTGCTGCTAAGGCCACTTTCTACCACTCTAAATTCCAAGCATCCGCCTCTAACCCTAGGAAGCTCTTTGCCACATTCTCCTCCCTGCTGAATCCCCCCCCCCCCCCTCCTCCCTCTCTGTGGATGACTTCGCCAACCATTTTGAAAAGAAGGTTGACGACATCCGATCCTCGTTTGTTAAGTCAAATGACACTGCTGGTCCTGCTCACACTGCCCTACCCTATGCTTTGACTTCTTTCTCCCCTCTCTCTCCAGATAAAATCTTGCGACTTGTGACGGTAGGCCGCCCAACAACCTGCCCGCTTGACCCTATCCCCTCCTCTCTTCTCCAGACCATCTCCGGTGACCTTCTCCCTTACCTCACCTCGCTGATCAACTCATCCTTGACCGCTGGCTATGTCCCTTCCGTCTTCAAGAGAGCGAGAGTTGCACCCCTTCTCAAAAAACCAACACTCGATCCCTCCGATATCAACAACTACAGACCAGTATCCCTTCTTTCTTTTCTCTCCAAAACTATTGAGCGTGCCGTCTTTAGCCAACTCTCTTGCTATCTCTCTCAGAATGACCTTCTTGATCCAAACCAGTCAGGTTTCAAGACCGGTCATTCAACTGAGACTGCTCTTCTCTGTGTCACAGAGGCTCTCCGCACTGCTAAAGCTAACTCTCTCTCCTCTGCTCTTGTCCTTCTAGACCTGTCTGCTGCCTTTGATACTGTGAACCATCAGATCCTCCTCTCCACCCTCTCCGAGCTTGGCATCTCCGGCGCGGCTCACTCTTGGATTGCGTCCTACCTGACCGGTCGCTCCTACCAAGTGGCGTGGCGAGAAGCTGTCTCCACACCACGTGCTCTCACCACTGGTGTCCCCCAGGGCTCAGTTCTAGGCCCTCTCCTATTTTCGCTATACACCAAGTCACTTGGCTCTGTCATATACTCACATGGCCTCTCCTATCATTGCTACGCTGACGACACACAACTAATCTTCTCCTTTCCCCCTTCTGATAACCAGGTGGCGAATCGCATCTCTGCATGTCTGGCAGACATATCAGTATGGATGACGGATCACCACCTCAAGCTGAACCTCTGCAAGACGGAGCTGCTCTTCCTCCCGGGGAAGGACTGCCCGTTCCATGATCTCGCCATCACGGTTGACAACTCCGTTGTGTCCTCCTCCCAGAGTGCGAAGAGCCTTGGCGTGACCCTGGACAACACCTTGTCGTTCTCCGCTAACATCAAGGCGGTGACCCGATCCTGTAGGTTCATGCTCTACAACATTCGCAGAGTACGACCCTGCCTTACACAGGAAGCGGCACAGGTCCTAATCCAGGCACTTGTCATCTCCCGTCTGGATTACTGCAACTCGCTGTTGGCTGGGCTCCCTGCCTGTGCCATTAAACCCCTACAACTCATCCAGAATGCCGCAGCCCGTCTGGTGTTCAACCTTCCCAAGTTCTCTCACGTCACCCCGCTCCTCCGCACACTCCACTGGCTTCCAGTTGAAGCTTGCATCTGCTACAAGACCATGGTGCTTGCCTACGGAGCTGTGAGGGGAACGGCACCTCCGTACCTTCAGGCTCTGATCAGTCCCTACACCCAAACGAGGGCACTGCGTTCATCCACCTCTGGCCTGCTGGCTCCCTACCTCTGCGGAAGCATGGTTCCCGCTCAGCCCAGTCAAAACTGTTCGCTGCTCTGGCACCCCAATGGTGGAACAAGCTCCCTCACGACGCCAGGACAGCGGAGTCACTCACCACCTTCCGGAGACATTTGAAACCCCACCTCTTTAAGGAATACCTGGGATAGGATAAAGTAATCATTCTACCCCCCTTTACTCCAACCCCCCTCCCCCAAAAAACAAAAAAACACAATTGTTAAGTGGTTATCCCACTGGCTATAATGCACCTATTTGTAAGTCGCTCTGGATAAGAGCGTCTGCTAAATGACGTAAATGTAATGTAAATGCTCCCTTCACAGAGCGCAAACTGGCTCTAACCAGAATAGAAAGAGGAGTGGGTGGCCCCAGTGTACAACTGAGCAAGAGGACAAATATATTAGAGTGCCTTGTTTGAGAAACAGGCGCCTCACAGGTCCTCAACTGGCAGCTTCATTAAATAGTACCCACAAAACAACTGTCTCAACATCAACAGTGAAGAGGTGACTCCGGGATGCTGACCTTCTAGGCAGAGTTGCAAAGAAAAAGCCATATCTCAGACTGCCCATTTTAATCTTTTCTTTTTATTGGCCAGTCTGAGATATGGCTTTTTCTTTGCAATTCTACAGATTTTACGGCAGATTCTTAAGTGTAAAACTAACAATGTGTCATGATCGTTTACGGACGAGAAGGACCAAGGCGCAGCATGATAAGCGTACATATTTATTCAAGTACTGAACACGACAAAACAACAAACAAACGATACGTGAAGTCTAAAGGTTACACAAAACAAACCTATACAGAACAAGATCCCACAACTAACTGGTGCCAACAGGCTGCCTAAGTATGGTCCCCAATCAGAGACAACGAGCTACAGCTGCCTCTGATTGGGAACCACCCTGGCCAACATAGATCTAAACGATCTAGAAACTAAACTTAGAAAACCTAACATAGAAACTACACACCCTGGCTCAACATTTAAAGAGTCCCCAGAGCCAGGGCGTGACAGTACCCCCCCACCCCAAAGGTGCGGACTCCGACCGCACAACCTAAACATAACAGGGTAGGGGCCGGGTGGGCATTCCGCCTCGGAGGCGGATCCGGCTCCGGGCGTGACCACCACCTATTATCCGCCTCCCTGTTGCGCCCCTGGTCTGGACCTTGGTGCACTGCTTCCCCTCTCCTTCCTCCCACGACATACCAAGTCCTGTCTGGACCCTGGTGTGGTAGACCCCGAACCTGGAGAGGGGCTGAAGTCTGGGTCTGGACTGGAACCGCTGACTCGAGCTGGACCCGACGACGGTGGAGCGAACTGCTCAGGCTCCGGACTGGAGCCGCTGACCGGATCTGGACTGGACCCCGGTGGAGCGGATTGCTCTGGCTCCGGAGTGGAGCAGCTGACCGGAGCTGAACTGGGCACCGGTGGAGCGGACTGCTCTGGCTCCGGAGTGGATCCGCTGACCGGAGCTGGACTGGACCCCGGTGGAGCGGATTACTCTGGCTCCGGAGTGGAGCAGCTAACCGGTGGGACAGGCACGGGCCGTGCCGTACTGGACACACGCACCACTGGCTTGATGCGAGGGACAGGAACGGGCCGGACCGGGCTGACGACGCGCACCACTGGCCTGGTGCGGGGAGCAGGAACAGACCGGGCCGGGCTGGCGACGCGCACCACTGGCTTGGTGCGAGGGGCAGGAACAGGCCGGGCCGGGCCGGGCTGGCGACGTGCACCACTGGCTTGGTGCGAGGGACAGGAACAGGCTGGACCGGGCTGGCGACGCGCACCACTGGCTTGGTGCGAGGGACAGGAACAGGCCGGACCGGGCTGGAGACGCGCACCACTGGCTTGGTGCGGGGAGCAGGAACGGGCCGGGCCGGACTGGGAACACGCACCACTGGCTTAGTGCGGGGAGCAGGAACGGGCCGTACCGGACTGTGGAGGCGGACTGGAGGTCTGGAGCGGAGAGCTGACACAACCCGTCCTGGCTGGATGCCTACCTCCACACAATATGTGTGAGGCATTAGCACAGGACGTACGGGGCTGTGCACGCGTACTGGCGATACAGTACGTAGCACCGGCGCAGGATATACGGGACCGAGGAGGCGTACTGGAGACCACGAGCGTTGAGCCGGCACACCCCGTCCTGGCTGAATGCCCAACTTCGCACGACACGTGTGTGGTGCTAGCACAGGACGTACATAACACGGAGCCTGCCCAGTCACACGCTTCCTAGCATGAGTACGGGGAGTTGGCTCTGCTCTAACACTAGGCTCCGCCAACCACCCTTTTAGCCCCCCCCCAAAAAAAATATTGGGGCTGTCTCTCAGCCTTCCTCCTCAGCCGGCACCTTGTGCGTTGCCGCTGCTCCTCTCTATACCGCGCCTCCACTGTCTCCTCCCAAGGACGGCGATCCATTCCGGCCTGAATCTCCTCCCAAGTCCAGGATCCCTTCCCGTCCAGGATCTCCTCCCAGGTCCAGGCTGTCTGCTCCTGGACACGCTGCTTGGTTCTTAGTTGGTGGGATCTTCTGTCACGATCGTTTACGGACGAGAAGGACCAAGGCGCAGCGTGATAAGCGTACATATTTATTCAAGTACTGAACACGACAAAACAACAAACAAACGATACGTGAAGTCTAAAGGTTACACAAAACAAACCTATACAGAACAAGATATTACAACTAACTGGTGCCAACAGGCTGCCTAAGTATGGTCCCCAATTAGAGACAACGAGCTGCAGCTGCCTCTGATTGGGAACCACCCTGGCCAACATAGATCTAAACGATCTAGAATCTAAACATAGAAAACCTAACATAGAAACTACACACCCTGGCTCAACATTTAAGAGTCCCCAGAGCCAGGGCGTGACACAATGACTCAATAATCCATGCTATAAAGTCAAAAAGTTATGGACGGAGCTAGAAAGTTGGCTTTCAGAAGTATTACAATGTAAACTTACTTTTAATCCATCTGCATATTTCAAGACATGGCATGTGGGGATGTAATGAGATACCCAATGGGCTGGACGATTCTCTTCTCATCACTCATCTTGAAAAAATTTATACTAAAAACGGAAATCAAACAATCCACCATCATTAACACAATGGAAAAATCTAATGATTTATTATTGACATATTGAAATTGCAAGGGTGACCGAGAAAAACAAATTGGTACAATTTAAGGCCAAGTGGCAAACAATAATGCAGGCACTAGGGATGGAGGTGTGAACATGCGGGTCTGGGCAGATGAGACGTAGTCGTTGTTTGTGTGCATCTGTAAGTTGTTGTTTGTATGTATACGTTTGTATCTGGAATGGGGGGGGGGGAAAGGGGGGAAAAACGTTCACAATATTTAGAGAATGCTATTTAATTACCTTCAAATAACCTATAATTTCCATTCTCAGAGCGTTAATAAAACCTTCCAGGAAAACTTTCAGGGAACCAGAGTAAAACGTAATTAACGTTGCCAGAACAGGCTAAATGTTCACTTCTGTTCTCAGATTGTTCCCGCAGCCAATGTGAAACCAGAAACATACGTTCCCACAACTTCCAAGGAACCAAATGTGCTAGCTGGGAATCCAGTGAGTCTAGGTCTTCCAACACTCAGACACTTATCTCAGCATCTCACCATTGTTGGAACAGAGCCAGGAAGGGGGAACAGAGACAAACTGCAGAGGTAAACCCCATACCCCCTCTAGGCCACATTTCCAGGTACCACAAACACAAGTTTAACCTCCACAACTACTACTGTGCTCTTAAACATACTGAGTTGTCCAGGTCCAGTAGATGGATTGGAGAGGCTTGGTGAGGATAATTGTCACATTTCCCATTGACCTTTCACCAGTTACACTTTTCTGACAAACTGTCGTCATACTCTCTGGTAGCCTTTTGGTCACATCAAACAGAGACAGAAACAAGCCCTGGCAGTCATAAAATAGAAAGGATATTTTCTCCAAACGAGTTGAGGGAGTGCGCACATGTGGCTATTCTGTGTTGAGCGGTTAACAAAGAAATAGGTACTAGTTTATGCTTAATTTAGAGTTATTAATGTAACTTTAGTTGTCCTACAAACGTTGAGCTATATGTTTTTATTTTTAATACATTGTAAGGTTGCATGATGCGACTAAAGTCGCTTGAAAGGCATGAGCTCTGCTTTGTTTTTTGCGCAGGCTGTACACACTTCATCAGTCTCTCATTCACAATTTGACAAGCACTTGAAAATGCCTCAAATTGTGTTACCGTAATGCACTCTAAAAAAAGATCCATGCCTTTTGCGGCCAGTGGCCGTTGTGCACTTCTCCCTGAGTGCTGCACGCTTCTAAGCACCTCTCACTCACACGGCTCTCCATCACGTGATCGGGTCTTTCTCACAGGCTACAAGTGAAGACAGACACATCAGGGACACAACTGCGCGCATCCTTATCCAATTCCGAGGTGCATATTGAAGATATTGGAAGAACTGTCCATATTTACTTTTCGTCAGCCAACAGGATGAGTAGGCCTAATGAACAGCAAAAGCACTAGCCTATGTCAATATACTATCCCCCATACTGTAGTACAAAAGTTGACCTATTCTATTCTGTACGATAAATAAATATTCCAAACATAGTCTGGGACAGTTGTGGGATCCGATAGATCGCAAATTAATACAACCACTAGCATCAAAAAAACTTTTTTTTTCGCAATGTGGCTGACGCAACAGATCAGAACATTTAGCTTTAAATGTTGATAAACTATTAGGCTATTTCTTCACATTATAAGTGCATCAATGCGCACATGGCAGTAGGCTATAAGTGAGAATGTTCCATTAGCGGGAAAACACCATTATCAAAAGTGACCGCAAAAGACATTTTGCATGTAATGCTTTTATTATTAAGGTGCATTTTATGGTGAAAATGATCTTCCCCAAACTTGAAACTCACGCACTGCTTATGTATGCCAGTTAGGCTCTACACCCCTTGTAAAGCGTATTAATGTGCATAATTTTAAGAAGTTATTTGGCCACTTTAGTTGTGATACAAACCATTTCAAAACATATAGGCCTATGGGCTAGGCTACATGAGGTGTGCGACTATGATTCGTAAAAATCGCAAATCAAAAAGGAATCGTTTCTTATGCTGCTCATCATTCACAAGTGATAATATATAATTCACACGTGATAGGCTAATATTGTCACCCATCAGATTATTCTTGATGTAATCTTGTCTTTACATATACTAAATAAAATATGTGTGAAATTTGTTTTGATTTAGAATGGACCATTATCCTGCACCTGTCTCGAAACAGGGGCAGCGGGGAAAATCTATGCACTTAAATAGCGAATGGAGGACACTTTTCCCGTGGTTCATTTTCATGCCAGCCAGGTAGGCTATACTCCTGTTGTAGAAGATAAGCAATGTGCTTAATATTAGGAAAATGGAGAAATAAATATAGTAGGCCTAGCCTGTAGAAAGCTGATGGGATCCTCCTCTTTTTAATAGAGGCCATCACTCTGTTTTCTCCCGCAATTGATAGCCTATAGAAATGTTGTGCAACATGAGCTCATGGGCTCTCATGAAGTGTTTGATTTCATTTTTGAATACATTTGCATTGATGTCAGAGTGATTAGAGGGACAATAGAGTGCTGAGTACAGGCAGTTAGCAAGTTTGGTAGGCTACTAATGACCATCAGCAGCATCAGAGCATGGAGAAGCCTAATTACTGTGACTAAATGGTCACGTGGAATTTGACTGCCTTCAAGACTGGTGACCGCCGTGTAGCGGTAACATGGTCACCGCAACAGCCCTACTCAGGTGTCAACTGCTGGAGCTGACAGGAGTTTATGAACAGTGAGACAGAGGTGAGAGATCTTAGAACAAGTCCCCACAAGCCGCCAGAGAGAGCAAAAACAGGTCGCCCCAAGGTTGTCCTGTTGGCTCACTGACAACCTACTTTTACACACAAACCTACACAGATGCACAAGAACACAGGCACTGCACCAGCAAACGCACACACATACGCAAGCACACACACGTACAGAGAAACGATGGCAAATTATAATGCAGTTGATTTAGTATTTGACTGAAATACTGTATATGACTGACAGCACAGGTGGCAGTTTAAGAAAACAGTTTAAGTTGTTTATAGAATCCCTTCCATTAAACTACACACTCCCCCTGATCCCATATCTTTGTTGGTAGTGTGTGAGGCGGTATCCTAGCTAACCCATTTGGTTCCTTGGAAGTTGTGTAACGTATGTTTTTGGTTTCAAATTGGTTGTGGGAACGAAGCCATTCTGAGAACAGAAGTGTCACGCCCTGGCTCTGGGGACACTGTTATGTTGAGCCAGGGTGTGTAATTCTATGTATTCTATTGCTATGTTGGGAGTTCTAGTTTGTATTTCTATGTTGGCCTGAGTGACTCCCAATCAGAGGCAACGAGTGTCAGCTGGTTGTCTCTGATTGGGAGCCATATTTAAATTGTCGGTCTTTCCCTTTGTGTTTGTGGTTTCTTGTTCTTATTTGGTTTGTGTTCAACCGTAGACATCACGTTTTCGTCTGTTGTTTTGATCGTGTGATCATACTCTTATAATATAATAAATATGTTCACCTTCAACGCTGCGCATTGGTCCTCCTCCTTAGACGATCGTGACAGAAGAAACCACCAGAACTGGACCAAGCAGCCTAGTGAGGAGCAGAGTGGGTGGACTTGGCAACAGTGGAGGAAGAGCTTCGACTGGGTCAAGCCGAATGAGGAGCTGAATGGCGGAGATTGGAAGCAGAAGAGCGAGAGTTGGGCGAGAATTATCGAGGCCTGGCCCACGGGGAAGAGAGACTCCCAGAAATTTTTTAGGGGGGGGCTCACGACGTCGGGACAGCAGGAGGCCGCGATAGAGCGGCCCAGCGGGTTGCCAGAGGAGGCCGCCAGGTTACGGGGGCCACTGGTCGAAGAGGGGATGGTGGATGTAGAGGCACGGCGAGAGGTACTGGCGTGTGTTGCCAGTCCGGTCCGGCCTGTTCCTGATCCCCACGTAGGGCCAGTGGTGTGTGTTCCCAGTACGGTCCGGCCTGTTCCTGCCACTCGCACCAAGTCAGTGGTGCGCTTCATCAGCCCGGCACGGCCCGTTCCTGCTCCCCGCACCAAGTCAGTGGTGCGCTCCGCCAGCCCGGCACGCTCCGTTCCTGCTCCCCGCACCAAGTCAGTGGTGCGCTCGTCAGCCCGGTCCGGCCCGCTCCTGCTCCCGCACCAAGTCAGTGGTGCGTTTCGCCAGCCCAGCTCGGCCCGTTCCTGCTCCACGCACCAAGTCAGTGGTGCGCTTCGTCAGCCCGGCTCGGCCCGTTCCTGCTCCCCGCACCAAGTCTACGGTGCGTGTCGCCAGCTCGGCCCGGCCTGTTCCTGCTCCCCGCACCAAGTCAGTGGTGCGTTTCGTCAGCCCTGTCCGGCCCGCTCCTGCTCCCCACACCAAGCCAGTGGTGTGCGTCGTCAGTCCAGCACGGCCCGTGCCTGTTCCCCACACCAAGCCAGTGGTGTGCGTCGTCGGTCCAGCACGGCCCGTGCCTGTTCCACTGGTGCCTGGTCCGGCACCGGTCAGATGCGTTACGCCGGAGCTAGAGCAATCCGCTCCATCAGTGTGCAGTCCAGCTCCGGCCAGCGGGGCCAGACCGGACCAGGGGTACTTTGGGGGGTTGGAGAGGGAGTGGGGATCAGGCCCGGAGCCGGATCCGCCGCCAAGGCGGAGTGCCCACCCGGTCCCTCCCCTGTGTATTTAGTTGGCGCGGTCGGAGTCCGCGCCTTTAGGGGGGGGTACTGTCACGCCCTGGCTCTGGGGACACTGTTATGTTGAGCCAGGGTGTGTAATTCTATGTATTCTATTGCTATGTTGGGAGTTCTAGTTTGTATTTCTATGTTGGCCTGAGTGACTCCCAATCAGAGGCAACGAGTGTCAGCTGGTTGTCTCTGATTGGGAGCCATATTTAAACTGTCGGTCTTTCCCTTTGTGTTTGTGGTTTCTTGTTCTTATTTGGTTTGTGTTCAACCGTAGACATCACGTTTTCGTCTGTTGTTTTGATCGTGTGATCATACTCTTATAATATAATAAATATGTTCACCTTCAACGCTGCGCATTGGTCCTCCTCCTTAGACGATCGTGACAAGAAGTGACAATTTCGCCTGTTCTGAGAACGTTTTACTCTGGTTCCCTGAAAGTTTTCATGGGAGTTTCCATAGGTTATTTTAAGGTAATGAAATAACATTCTGAGAACATTCTCTAAATGTTGTGAATGTTTTATGGTATTATTGAGTTTTCTTAACACACTAAGAACATAATTTAAAGGTTATTTTGAGGTTTTTGAACAACTTCCTTAAAACTTTCACTGAATTTTTCAATAAGACTTTAAATAACACTGCTGGCTTATTTTGGGTTAACTCTTTTGAACTCCACGCATAGATAGGATACATGGAAATGCATCTGCTTAGGCGTGCATCAATAATGCAAATATGCATTAATCATGAAAACACATCTTTTTTTATTGTGGCATTGTGATCTTCTGCTCTCTATTGCTGGAATTAGTCCACTGCGCCAACAGGATGGAGCTAGCATGCCATGTTTTTTTTACGCATACAAACTCATTCCACGGAGGGCCGAGTGTCTGCGGGTTTTCACTCCAACCTTGTACTTGATTGATGAATTAAGGTCACTAATTAGTAAGGAACTCCCCTCATCTGGTTGTCTTGAAAGGAAAAAACAAAAACCTGCAGACACTCTGCACTACGGTTCTGTTATCTAGGCGTTCCGTCCACCACTGCCCATCGTAGTCTGGGACTACTAGAACAAGTGCTATTGAGCACGGGGTGTTTTATATGGAAGTAGCGGCAAGAGAACCGTTGAAGATACATATGGTGCATAGGATGTAATGATAGAAAAGTCTACATGGCCTGTACCACTGATAATAGTACGAGGTGTTATTGTTATTTTAGGCATTTAGGAATCGTTGAAGATGCACATGGGGTGGTGTGGATGTAGATACCTAAGTCCACCACCGCCCGTCGGATCTACAGGTAGAGGATAACATGTCTCAGGATCTCAATCGAGGGTAACATGTCTCAGAGGATAACGTCTCATTAGTAACGAGGATAACATGATAACATGTCTCATTAGTAACTAGGATAACATGTCTCAGAGGGTAAAATTACTCATTCGAGATAACGAGGATAACATGTCTCATCAGTGGAGTTTGATGGTATAACAATGTATTTTATAAATTCAGCGCATTACATGTTCATCTTAAAATAATAGACATGTAATAAGTGTGAAGCAGAAAGTGAATATCCAACAGAAATTGATAATAAATATTAAGAGTAACATTGTTAGGGTAGACTAAAATGAAAACAATGCCTTCCAATACGGAGAAAGTTATCATGTTTGTTTTGTTTTTAAACCTGGTAATAGGGGGGAAAGCAGAACATTGTTTGAGGGTGATCCGTGTGCATTAGCAGTAGAGATTGAGAAGGTCTTCCTATTGGGAAGAAGGGAGTCCTAGTTGAGAGAAACAGATATGGAGACTAGTGAAAGTAACAAAGTGAATGGTAATATTAGTGGCTTTCAGATAGCACTCTAATAATGCAATATCTTAGTAATTTGAAGAGTAAAAGACGAACAGAGGGATTGATCATTGGAACTGATATTAAATTAGAGGCCGCCATCTGGTGTTTGGGTTAGAGATAAGTGGAACAATAGATAGTCGCCAGTACTCACTGAACTCAAACAGGCTGGAAATTTGGGACAGAGGTATGAATAATTGAATAAGAGACGTTTTTGACAATTTCCAATTATTATTACTCATTTCTATAGTTTGCGTAACACAAATTATTTAAGTAAGAAAGTAATGTCATCTAAAACAATAATATGTTTCCATTATGTGGAACTGTGTCCAGAATTGAAGTATATTCAAGTAAATGTTTTTAGTATCAAATATTGAGCTAATAAGCCAGCACCAACTTTTGAAGGTCCTAGCAGATTTGTTAAACAACAGGTTTCATATTTTGACTAGTTTATGTCCCAGGGACAGTTAGTACAGATCATATATCAATGCAACAGGTCAAAATGATAGGATTACAAGAGAAGGACTCTGGGATTGTTTACTTTAGAAGGTTCCTATTCAGCTTTACAGGACACCGTATCATCTGATGTGAAGTATAATTCTGTATACGCATGGTTTTATCAAGACTTCCTGCCCAAGATGCAGTAAACTCGATTAAGATTAAGAATTTTTAGGACTGATTAAGATGGGCAAACTAAGTACATGTTTATTTTCTTTTTTCCAGGACTTATGGAATGTCCGCTACCAAGTTTTTTTAAACATGTTTATCAATTATTCTGTATATCTTCCTTTGAAATGCTTTCTGAGGCAGGTTCCTTGGGAGTTAGTATAAAGGTAACCGGATCCGTCTGTTAACGGAGCTCCCAAATTAAGTAAGGCCATTTTGTTTGTTTTTACCCTACGGTTTACCACAAACACAACCCACCTGTTACGAATATTTGTAAGTGGTGTTAATTCTCTGTTTGATGTATTGTGTGGGGTCTTTTTATTTTGGTTTCAGTGGGTTTTTCACAGGTTAGAAAGGATGCACCTTAAAGGGCACACAAATGAAATATTCTGAAGTATCTATTGTCAGAGTTTTGGTTGCACACATGTAAATTCTCTTGATAAGAAATGTACTGAAAAACCCAATGTAAACATCGTACACAAAATGTTTGGAATGTTTGAAATATCTTTAAATAATGTATGAGGTACAGGGAAAGAAACACTCACTTAATGGGGTTTCATGACTACCTCTGTTCTGACTTTCTGCTGAGGCCTGATCACCCTCACTAGAAAGACTACACTCTAAAAAGTAAAGGTTCCTGGAGGATCCTTTAGGGGTTCTTCAAATTGAAACTGTGGGGGAACCCCTATAAATTATTTGAAGAACCCTTTAAAAGGGTTCTTCAAAGAACCCCTTTTAATGGATCCTCAAATAACCTTTTGAATAACCTTTTAGGGTTCATTTTTGAATTACCCCCCTCCCCTATTATTATTATTAATTAATAATATAAATAATAATATGCATAACAATAACACAATATTTTAGTTGTCAGTGTCTATTATGATTTTAGTGGCAAAGCAGAATAAAAAAAACAAAATATGAGGTCAACAGCAGAGCCCCAAGTCCAATGGGTATATCCTCTGGTGTGTTGATGTTAATGTGTTGATGTTCTCCGTATCCATAGCCATAATGATTTTACAGTGTATTGTGATCGAAGAGGTTTCCTGTTAAATTCATCAGAGGTGTAGGGAGGGTGATGTCTGTGCATCCAAAAAATAGTACTTATACAGATGTTTAACAAAACATGCACACAACATTATTCATACCTTGGTTTTTGTGGTAAATGTGAATGAAAAAAACTGTTTTGATAATGGTTTTCATACACATACCAAGTCCATAATGTAGGGGCCTATGGGATTGTCATTGAAGAGGTAAGGGAGGAGGATGGCACATGTAGCTCAGTTGGTAGAGCATGGCGCTTGCAACGCCAGGGTTGTGGGTTCGTTTCCCACGGGGGGCCAGTATGAAAATGTATGCACTCACTAACTGTAAGTCGCTCTGGATAAGAGCGTCTGCTAAATGACTAAAATGTAAATCTACATAACATACCAATACCAATTGACATACCTTTGTATGCCTCCTCGTCTGTATACCTGCAGACACAGACACAAAAGTGAGCAGTTCAGTCATCTGCACCATCTGCTAGCCTTCAACATAGTCTTATAGCATACATATTGTTACCTCTTTGTTGATTGATATCCATTGAATTATGTCCATTTTCTGTTTTAGAAAGATTTGCACAAATATGAAAAGATAGATGGTATCATCATAAAACAATATCAATTTAGATCATATAATGGACAAACCTTACCTTAAATTGAGGAGATCTTTAAAAATGTAGTTAAGTGCCTACATCTGCTGTCCTTTCAAATCCAAATGTTTCAGTTGGGCAGTTAGGTTCCTGCAAGAACCCCCACCAACTAAGGAGGTTCCTTGATGAACCCCACCTCCTATGGGGTTCTTGGAAGAACCTTTTGGGGGCAATTTTCAGTGCCAAGAAGCCTAAGGTTCTTCAAAGAACTTTGAGGATCTTGGAAGAACCCTTGTTGAAACCCTAATTTTTAGAGTGTAGAGACATTGGATGAGATTTAAATAGGCTACGTAAACACTAATAATTAGAAGAAGTTTATAATTTATCAATAGTCCTATGTGTGATTTGGAACAAGAGAAGGACAGAGTGAGGGACACCTATCTCTAGTCTATTTTACTATTCCTTGAATTACCTTATGGGATACAATTAAGTTAAGATGGAGTTATCAAGGGTTGTAATTCTAATTTTATTTGTTATTTTGATTTAACAGGCAGTGTTTTTTTTGGACGCATGAATCACGATGTGAGTCATGTGTCCAAAGTTGGATTTACCGGTCCCCTGTGGCCCTTTGGTAAATATGCAAATTGATTTTCTTCACATGCCTGCCAGTGAAACGAAAAAATATATGTTGGTAATGGTTGACAGTTACTCCAAATGGATTGAAGTTTTTACCACCTCGAGTGATATATGAAGAAGTGTATTGCTGTTGCTGTTGTTTGTTTTGTTTGTTTTTGTCTTGCTTCAATACAAATCTCACCAGATTGGTTCTGCGGGACGGTCGGGATTTCTCCCTAAGGACTAGCCCTCTGACTCCCTGACCCTGTAACTGCAGTGAGATAGCCAAGATGATAGGGGAGTATAAGCCAATTTGCAGTGTGTTGTTATTCTCTTTGACATTTGTCTTAGACATCTGTATTAAGAATATTGGTAGTGGTAATAATTTGTCTTACAGTGAATAGTTTGTCTGGATTTCCTGAATCAGAAATGCCCTAAACTAAACTGTTGTTCTGGTCTGTCCTCTCTCGAGGTTATGGCGAAGGTGACCACAGATAGTATCTAGATGCATGGAAGGGATCATTTGACCAAGAACAGTGTGAACCTCACCCCCTCTAACCGGCTGAAGTAATGGCAACAATGGCATTCACTATGGCCCTGTTCTTCACCACTTCTACCGTGAGACCTGAGTCCGAGCCAGCAACCTGTACACAGCATCCAGTCGAAACTATCAACTGCCTTTTCTCTCATGCCTTTTCTCTGAGGAGTGCGACATGAGTCCACGTGGAGTGAGCATGGAGAGAGATCCCATCCAAACTTCTCTCATGCTGCTGGTGTACTGGTAGGAAAATGGATAAGACATAATAAAATAAAATAAGATGTTATTTATCACATGCGCCGAATACAACAGGTGTCGACCTTACAGTGAAATGCTTACTTACAAGCCCTTAACCAACAATGCAGTTTTAAGAAAAATAAGTGTTAAGTAAACAATAGATAAGTAAAAAAGAAAAGCAGTAAAATAACAGTAGCGAGGCTATGTACAGGGGGTACCGGTACAGAGTCAATGTATGGGGGCAGCGGTTAGTCGAGGTAATTGAGGTAATATGTACATGTAGGTATAGTTAAAGTGACTATGCATAGATAATAAACAGAGAGTAGCAGCAGCGTAAAAGAGGGGGTGGGACAATGCAAATAGTCCACGTATCCATTTGATTAGCTGTTCAGGAATGTTATGGCTTGGGGGTAGAAGCTGTTAAGAAGCCTTTTGGACCTAGTCTTGGTGCTCCGGTACCTGCTTGCTGTGTGGTAGCAGAGAGAACAGTCCATGACTAGGGTGGCTGGAGTCCTTGACAATTTCTAGGGCCTTCCTCTGACACCGCCTGGTATAGAGGTCCTGGATGGCAGGAAGCTTGGCCCCAGTGATGTACTGGGCCGTACGCACTACCCTCTGTAGTGCCTTGCGGTCGGAGGCCGAGCAGTTGCCATACCAGGCAGTGATACAACCAGTCAGGATGCTCTTGATGGTGCAGCTGTATACCTTTTTGATAATCTGAGGACCCATGCCAAATCATTTCAGTCTCCTGAGGGGGAATAGGCTTTTTCATGCCCTCTTCACAACTGCCTTGATGTGTTTGGACCATGATAGTTTGTTGGTGATGTGGACACCAAGGAACTTGAAGCTCTCAACCTGCTCCACTACAGCCCTGTCGATGAGAATGGGGGCGTGCTCGGTCCTTATTTTCCTGTAGTCCACAATAATCTCCTTTGTCTTGATCACGTTGAGGGAGAGGTTGTTATCCTGGAACCACATGGCCAGGCGTCAGACCTCCTCCCTATAGGCTGTCTCATCGCTGTCAGTGATCAGGATCACTGTTGTCAGCAAACTTCATGATGGTGTTGGAGTCGTGCCTGGCCATGCAGTCATGGGTGAACAGGGAGTACAGGAGGGGACTGAGCACGCATCCCTGAGGGGCCCCCGTGTTGAGGATCAGCGTGGCAGATGTGTTGTTACCTACCCACACTTACCACCTGGGGGCGGCCCATCAGGAAGTCCAGGATCCAGTTGCAGAGGGAGGTGTGAGAAGAAAATTGGGACATTATCAAGGGCCATCCACTTTGAACATGTGCCATTGGGAGGACGAACTCATGGGTACACGTCAACTATGACAGACAAATTGAGATTTTTTTTCTCCAGAAAATCACATTGTAGGATTTTTAATGAATTTATTTGCAAATTATGGTGGAAAATAAGTATTTGGTCACCTACAAACAAGCAAGATTTCTGGCTCTCACAGACCTGTAACTTCTTCTTTAAGAGGCTCCTCTGTCCTCCACTCGTTACCTGTATTAATGGCACCTGTTTGAACTTGTTATCAGTATAAAAGACACCTGTCCACAACCTCAAACAGTCACACTCCAAACTCCACTATGGCCAAGACCAAAGAGCTGTCAAAGGACACCAGAAACAAAATTGTAGACCTGCACCAGGCTGGGAAGACTGAATCTGCAATCGGTAAGCAGCTTGGTTTGAAGAAATCAACTGTGGGAGCAATTACTAGGAAATGGAAGACATACAAGACCACTGATAATCTCCCTCGATCTGGGGCTCCACGCAAGATCTCACCCCGTGGGGTCAAAATGATCACAAGAACGGTGAGCAAAAATCCCAGAACCACACGGGGGGACCTAGTGAATGACCTGCAGAGAGCTGGGACCAAAGTAACAAAGCCTACCATCAGTAACACACTACGCCGCCAGGGACTCAAATCCTGCAGTGCAAGACGTGTCCCCCTGCTTAAGCCAGTACATGTCCAGGCCCGTCTGAAGTTTGCTAGAGTGCATTTGGATGATCCAGAAGAGGATTGGGAGAATGTCATATGGTCAGATGAAACCAAAATATAACTTTTTGGTAAAAACTCAACTCGTCGTGTTTGGAGGACAAAGAATGATGAGTTGCATCCAAAGAACACCATACCTACTGTGAAGCATGGGGGTGGAAACATCATGCTTTGGGGCTGTTTTTCTGCAAAGGGACCAGGACGACTGATCCGTGTAAAGGAAAGAATGAATGGGGCCATGTATCGTGAGATTTTGAGTGAAAACCTCCTTCCATCAGCAAGGGCATTGAAGATGAAACGTGGCTGGGTCTTTCAACATGACAATGATCCCAAACACACCGCCCGGGCAACGAAGGAGTGGCTTCGTAAGAAGCATTTCAAGGTCCTGGAGTGGCCTAGCCAGTCTCCAGATCTCAACCCCATAGAAAATCTTTGGAGGGAGTTGAAAGTCCGTGTTGCCCAGCGACAGCCCCAAAACATCACTGCTCTAGAGGAGATCTGCATGGTGGAATGGGCCAAAATACCAACAACAGTGTGTGAAAACCTTGTGAAGACTTACAGAAAACGTTTGACCTGTGTCATTGCCAACAAAGGGTATATAACAAAGTATTGAGAAACTTTTGTTATTGACCAAATACTTATTTCCCACCATAATTTGCAAATAAATTCATTGAAAATCCTACAATGTGATTTTCTGGAATTTCTTTTCTCATTTTGTCTGTCATAGTTGACGTGTACCTATGATGAAAATTACAGGCCTCTCTCATCTTTTTAAGTGGGAGAACTTGCACAATTGGTGGCTGACTAAATACTTTTTTCCCCACTGTATGTGTAACTGTATGAAGTGAAGGTCTTAAGCCATGGTTTTACAAATTGGATTGTACAACCCATAATGAAGGGTTTGAAAGTGTCTGTGGTTTTATGCGTTGATTTTGTTTACTTACTACTTTGATTGTAGATTTTAGCTTTATTATGATGATTATGAATGAAATTAGATTCCCTCACGTTAATTTAAGTATAACTTTTATTATGATTTATTATAATGATGTATTTTGATATACAAGCTAAAATCTAAATGTTACATTAAAATGTAATGATAATTATCACATATTGAGTAATAAGAGGAGGGAATGTCATGGAAAGTTTCATATTTGTGCTTTTCTAATATCACATTTTTGTGTTCATGCAAGTGACTGATTGAACGAATCCTCACTATCAGTGTCTGCAATTTGGCAGTACGCCCAGAACCATGTTTTGAGAATGAAAGGATACCTCAGTTTCAAGGTCTCAGCTTGGAGAGAAGAATCCTCGTGAGGTATTGGTCGGTCATATTCATGAACCCAGAATGTAGTAAAAATATTACATTAAATAGAACCACATCCGAACTTGTGTGGAATGTTCTGTGGAAGTACTGAAATTCCCAAAGAAGAAACGTAAGGTTCTCGGATGAATTAGAGAACGTTACTTTAAATATAACCATGAGGAAACCTGTAGAAAACGTACTGAAATTCCCTCAGAAGAACGTTGTTTCTTAACGTTCTCTGAAACATGTGAGAACATTCCCAATGTCAAACCATTTGGAGAACATTCCTAGAACATTACCAAAATATGTATTAAATGTAACGATGTTTGAACTTTTAGGAAACGTTCTGTTCAGGTAATGAAATAGCAAGAATATGTTTTTTGTCAAGCCAAAGCCAAGCAACAATCCTGCACCATTCCCAGAAAGTTGTGGGAAGGTTGAATGCAAAATAACCACAGGACAACCACGCTCTAACCAAGCTGTAATAAACATATGGTTCTCAGAACGTTATGTACTAGCTCGGATACCTGCCTATCACCCTTCAGTCATATGGGTGTCAGCGGTCGGAGGGCATGCCTGTGTGGTGACACTGATGATTTGTCAGCACAGATGATCTGTTAGAATAATTAACGTGGCAGGTTAGGTGAATTAACGTGGCAGGTTAGGAGAACTAATGCAGTAGGTAAGGTGAATTAATGTAGCAGGTTAAGAGAATGAGGTTAAGGTTAGGAAAAGAGTTAGGGTTAGGCTTAGCTACAATGCTAGTTGTCAACAACTGTTGTCCCTGACGCGACCACTAGATGGAGCTGTAGGCCTACGAGATCCAGCCACAACGATATAAACGTAAACAACCCGGCTGTGATGACAAATCATCAGTATCATAACACCTGCCTCACGCCCGGGGCTGGGAATTATTGCTCAACAGAATGTGATTAAAATCAATACATCGCCAACTATACCTGCTCCATCACTCAGTGCAGACATCCACACACCTGTCCGATAAACTGACTGTACTGCAGAGAGAGAGAGAGAGAGAGAGAGAGAGAGAGAGAGAGAGAGAGAGAGAGAGAGAGAGAGAGAGAGAGAGATAAAGTGAGGGAGGGAGGGAGCGAGGGAGACATAGAGAGAGGGAGAGGGAAAGGGAAAGGGAGAGGGAGAGGGAGAGGGAAAGAGAGAGAGAGAGAGAGAGAGAGAGAGAGAGAGAGAGAGAGAGAGAGAGAGAGAGAGAGAGAGAGAGAGAGAGAGAGAGAGAGAGAGAGAGATAGGGGTGGAGAGAGGGGAACAGGATAACATTTGATCCCCATCTAAACAATAACAAAATCAACCAGTGAAAAACAGGTGTCAGCTCGAGTGAGTTGGTGGTGAACATGTTGGTTGTCGTTGGTGTGCCCAGCAGTGTGACCTGGGCCAGAGTTGTACGCTTGGTGAGTGAGGAGATTAGCGGAAATGGCACGTGTTAAGTAACAGCGTGTGATACGGTGAGTTAGAGAGGGGGTAGGCAGGCAGCAGGTGCACTGTTGACACAATAAACATCCACACGGACAGAGCCAAACTCCAAATAACTCATCCAGCTCGCAGCACAGAGAGGAGAGGGAGAGGGTCAGGGGGATGACACAGCTGCATGTGTTTCATAAGTCATGCCACAGGAGGAGGTGAACTTTGGTGCCGCTGCCTGCCTGCCTTCCCTCTCTGTGTTTTTCCAACTCTGCTGCTCATCCATGGATCTCCCTCTGACAGCCCACTTCGATGTTGAACATGTCAATAAAGCACTGTCAGACAGAAAATGACAGAGAGAAACACGGAGAGAAAATAGGATCAGATGAAGAGAGATAAGAAATGACACATCAAGACAGCAACCAAATGACATGGTCACTGTCAAATGCTCTATTACAAGCTGTAGGGTGTCTAATCAAAAAATGCATCTTTTGAACAATGGGTAAAAATATGTTAATTGTATAGATACTCCTCTAAGAAAACCAATGGTCCAAACCTCACATCTCTATCATAATCTGTTCAACAATTATGGGAGTTTTTACCCTTGTAGGATAACCAAAATTAGGCTGACTAAATCAATGGAGGCCAGATAAAAAAAGTGGTCAAAAATCAAGAAAATAGCATTGCGTCAGTTGGTGCGAGAAATAAGGCTAACTGACAGGCTCACCGTTGAACTCTTCATCTTTCCTCTCGAATCCAGAGGACATAAAACAATATAGAGGTAAGATAGATATCGATTTTGAGACGAGATGTAGTATTTTCATATTTTAGTATATGCTTTCATATTAATGAGAAATTCGTTCTTTTTCGAAGATTTCTCAAAATCTTTGAATCAGCCTTTTACAAGTAATTCAGCTCGTGTCATGCTAATTTTGCTTTTTGCGACCGGTGGAAACAACTTTACAGATGACTACAAAAACATGTAAAATCCTCAAAAGTCACTGAAAGAAAGCGGCCTGCTCTGTCAACAGAGCTTGGTGCTTATAGAGTACCACAGTATGAGTCATAATACCCATAAAACATAGCGGTCAAACAGGGAAATGGTTCCAATTGTTTTTTCACCATTAATTTTTCCCAAAGGGGCTTTTAGAAACACTTAAAATAAGGGCTGTGTTTCGTGTAGGCTTACCCTGACGTGACGTTTTGAAAACCGTGTAAATCTCTCTCGGACAAGGTGACTTTTATCAATATGTTTGCCTGCATTTACCCCCAAAAATGAAATGCTAATTAGCTGCTAATGTGGCTATCATAAAGTACTACAAATGCCATGATGATCTGGATGAGACTGCCGAATCGAGGCAAAGGTAAGAATCTCTGGATTAACTATCTAATGTTACCTAAATGTAGTAATTTATAAATTGGCTAAATTTCCTTAGATTTACAATTCTGTGAACTGTCTTGGGCAAGTTTTAAATTTACACAATACCTGTTAGTAAAGGTGTCAGCTAAAGATAATGTGCAGGAGCTTGCAGGGATTTGTAGTCTTGCATGATGTCTACGTTGATGCTAATTAGCATTTTTGAATCTGACACTAAATAGAGCTGAATATATTGATAAAAGTCACCTTGTCCGAGAGAGATTTACAAAGTTATCAAAATGTCACGCCAGGGCAAGGGCAAGTCTACACAAAACACAGCCCTTATTTTGAGTGTTTCTTAAAATCCCAGATGGGAAAAATGAATTGTGGAAAAAAAGATTTTAACAATTTCCCTGTTTGACCGCTAGGTTTTATGGGTATTGTGACAAGTCCACTGTGGGGCTCTATTATCGGATATATTAGGTTACAAAATCCTACTTTTTGGATATAATGTTAATGATATGTTAGAGAAATACCCCACTGAACAATTCAGAACATGAAGGATCATATTTGTTTTGGTAAAATGTATTTTATAACATAAGCAAGTAACATTTCATCACCAATGTGTGTTTTCACCCACTCTGGGCAGTTGTAAACTCCACTACGGCTGTAACATCTGCCACAGAGGTTCAGCTAGGCTGCACTTAACAGGGAAGTGAGGGCTATGAGGAATTTTGGAGGACAGAAAAAACACTTTCTGGATTTCTTAACACACACACATTCTGAAGAAGAGATCAGGTTATGTAAGAGAGCAGCCCTCATCCCAAACCTGAAGGCCCAGCTCGATCCACCCACCATGCTGTTTACTAAAACAAAGCTGACCTATGAGGCTTGTTTGGTAAATGGAGAGAGCACCACGCAGTTCTGTTCCTGTCACCCTGCTCCTGGACACCCGTCTCCTCCTCCTCTGACACTGAGGTGTGGAAACAGGGCCACTAACAGCCAGGGACGTTTCACAAAGGAAGGACATCCACACGTCCTTGGTTGGTCACCACCTCCATCTCTCCAACTGCACAAAGTTGTTCTGTTCTCCAACTACTGTGTGTCATCCAATGGCAAATGAAACCATCTAAAGTACTTTACTAGTTTTCCCCTTCATTAGCTCCTAAATAAAATGTGGGAAAAAGATTAAAAATGACCCCTCAAAAACGACATACGTTTCAGGCATTACAGTGAGTATACTTTTTTATTTTTATGAAACAGCCGAAATAAGGCCTTTACAACCAAATCTGTTAGTTATAAACCCTGATTACTACTACTAGAGCACGTTGAACCTTACCTGAGAAAAAAAGAGAATAGTATATTGGTAAAAATATCTAATTAACTCCCTGTCCTTTAAGCTGTTTGTTCAGACACCTACCAATTTAGGTGGTTCAAAGCTAAATTATATCCATAGATATCCACCCGACTGGGGAAGACAGCATCCAAAATGGAAAGGATTATCTCCATCCTTGTAAGTAGACGTCGGAAAATCATTTCATAATTTCCAAGAAATACATCTGGAAAGTACTAGATGTTATCTTCAGCTCAAGATCCTTCTTGGATGTGGTGCCCTGCTGGACTGAAACACCTCTCCTGTTTTTATACATGATTTGTGGAAAATAATTCAAATGTCAACACAGAAAAAACAAGCAACATAATGCTTGGCCTGGTGGGGACTGAGCAGAGGCATACACAGTGAGACTGTTTATCACTTTCAACAGCCCACACGTGCAATGTTTCCTCACCAAATACAGAGCAGCACTACTCGGATTCACCCCATTCAGTTCACACAGAATGGTTTAATGTGTGAGGGTAAGTGGGCATAACATTTTGTCAAATGTTCTGAAGCTCAGAACCCAAGCACCATTACATTATGAAAGACATACTTTAAATGTCAAGTTAACCAATGAATAATGGGTTTAAAACTAAAAGACTGAATAACAGCAGGTGAAACCCGACTATGCTGACACCTAGAGAAGGAATACGTCTACATTGAAACATGCGACTACTGCCACCTTGTGGTTGTTAGTAATAGCATCATTGACAGTTTTATGGGTGTATGTTACCACCCAGTATCATAGGATACATTTTGCCCACAACCTGCTCCAACAGCAAGGGTGATACTGATGCAAAAATATTTAATTATTGAGTTGTACTCAGCTCAATGTTTACAGATAACAGGGCATTTGTTTAGAAATGCTAGTCTGTAAATTGTGAAAACAAAAAACATATCTGTGAAAAGGTGATCGTCTGCTCAGTTCGCTGCTACCAAACATGCCCTACTAACTTCATGTTTCCACCATATTAGTCTTCTCAATAATGGTGATCTCCAATGCCCACATAGGCTTTTGCCAAACAAACTTTGAGGTCATTCAATTCTCATTTACATTTTAGTCATTTACAGACGCTCTTATCGAGAGCGATTTACAGTTTGAGAGTGCATACATTATTTTTTCATACTGCCCCCCCGTGGGAATCGAACCCACAACCCTGGCGTTGCAAACGCCATGCTCTACCAACTGAGCTATTCCCTCCCCTACCCTGGACGACGCTGGGCCAATTGTGCGCCACCCCATGGGTCTCCCGGTCACGGCCAGCTACGACAGAGCCTGGATTCGAACTAGGATCTCTAGTGGCACAGCTAGCACTGCGATACAGTGCCTTAGACCACTGCGCCACTTGGGATCATTGGATTCATGATGCAAACGTATTCCCCCTCTTTAAAATGAAAGCAGACTTTGCATCAAGACTTACAAAAGAAACAAGGGGTATTTATTGCATCAATACAGCAATGTATCACATGCCAATTTACGTTCCTCAAAACAGAATCAGAATAACCTTTATGCAAAGGGAGATGTCTATATGCCTGTGACAAGACATCTAAGACAAATGATGAATCGAATTTTACCTACCAAATTTCAAAATAGGAGTTATGATACAGTAGTTTACAACTGCAATGAGAATGGGATTGCAAGAAATCATGTAATGTTTAACTGAGCAGGCATCCTGTAGTCCCATATGGTCACTCAATTAGAACTGTTCAAGCGAACAAAAAAAGCATACACAAGATAAGCTCAGCATATTATCTGTAACCTTACCTGAGTCCTGACCATTCAAATACAATGAGGGTGATCACAATATAGTGTTCTGTTTACTTGTTGAAAAACAAAAACAGTGGGTGCTGACTTCTTTTCATATTTAAATGATACCAAAATTAATGTTTTAAAGCAGTGCAAGCCATAGTAGCTGCGACATTTAAATCACACGAGTTATGAAAACACACAATAGAATATTCAAAAAGTATGTACTTGGCCGTGGACAATGCATGGATCCCACAGAATTAGGAAAATAAAGTTATCATGTGCAGCTACAGTTTCAAGCCAACACATACTTAAAACACCAAAAAAGGGGCATCATCTACCTTCATATGCCCTGTTGACATTTTATGGGGATCACTGCTAGTGTATGATATTCCGGCTTCAATGTACACAGAGATATTACTACAACACCCTGTAGCTTGGCTCTAGTGTGAAACAGTCAATTTCACTCCCTCATTCATTCTGCCTACAGCCAGACATTCTCAGATACCATAGGGGTATGCCTGTCCATCTGAGTCCACTAGCCAGTGACAGGGTTCAGAGGGGTTTAGGCAGGGCAGAAACCTCCTCGAAACACTCATCATAGGCCTCCTTATAGTCCTCATGAGATTTGATCATGATGACGCAGGTGGGCCGCTTTGAGCCAGCAGACGAACCAAGGTCCTGAAGAGACAAATCGCAGGGTTATAAGGCAATCATTCACATCACCATATGTTTAGCCGGACTAGACATGAAACCGCTGAACAAATGGGATGGTATGTGATTTACTGGGGGAAAACTAACATATGTCAGCAATTCATAGTAAGCTATAGATAACTGTCAAAATAAAGGAAACACTTGAGTAAATGAGGGATACAAAGTATTTAGAAAGCAGGTGCGTCTACACAGGTGTGGCTCTTGAGTTAATTAAGCAATTAACATCCACATAATACTTAAGGTAATATATAAAAATGCCCAGTTGCCCATTATTATGGCTACCATGGCTAGAAGACCTCTGACTTTGAAAGAGGGGTCTCAAAGGATCATGGGGGGTTTAAAGTGTCAGTCACCAGATCAACGCAATTGAACACTTATGGGAGATTCTGGATCAGCGCCTGAGAGTGTTTTCCACCACCATCAACTAAACACCAAATAATGGCATTGCATCTCTCCAATAGTTCTAGACACTTGTAGAATCTATGCCAAGATGTATTGATGCTGTTCTGACAGCTCGTGGTGGCCCAACGCCCTATTAAGGCACTATGTTGGTGTTTCCTTTATTTCGGCAGTTACCTGTATATGGTTTACATTTTCCTTCAAGATGTATAGGTAAAATGATTACTCACCACTTTTGAGGGAATGTAGGCATATGGCAGACTCCTGTCCTCACACATGACTGGTACATGGCAGTAAACATCGATTGGAAGAGTATCCCCAGCCAACACCACAATGCTGCAAAAAAAAGTTACATGTTAGTTATCTGGATGTTACACCTAAACAGGGGATAATGCACCATACAGCTAACATTAGCACACTGAGAACAAAACTTACCCAGTCTCTCCTTTGTTGATAAACTTCTGGACTTCTTTCACTCCTCTGCGAATTTGTTTGAGCTTCGATGCTGAAAAGGGCCATAAGAGCGTTGGAAATAAGAAACGTGCTAGTCTTGTTGACAGTGTAGCAACAAACATTTCAGTTGCCAACTCGCTAGCTAGGACACGTGCTAACGTAGCAAGCTAGCTAACTTTCACTATTTACCAAGCTACACTACTTAGCTAGTTACCTGACTGTATATCACTAGCAAATACATTTCATATCTTAACATGTATCTGGCGGTAGGTACATTAAGCTAATAAGACAGGTTAAATCACCCTTTTTGACACATTTGTAGAGCTTCTTGCTTAGCTTCTTGGTGGCCAGCGGATTTGCGATTGGGTTGATGTTTGCAATCAACTCTACATACGATTTCTCTGTCCCTCCAGTCTCCGTCGCTCCAGCCTCCTCCTTGATGGCTTTTTCCTTCTTTACCTTTGTCATGTTTTTGATTAGACAAAATGTTTGCTTGCTGTTTGCAGCGTGCTTTGCAAAGAGAAAAAAGCGATACACGTGCTGCCTAAAGTTTTCTGGTAGTTGCAACGTGTTTTCCCCTTCTTCTTCTTCTTCTTTAATGGGGTTTAACGGCGGTTGGCATCCAATTTGTTGCATTACCGCCACCTACTAGACTGGAGTACAACTCCCTTATCTATTCCTTGAAAAATAAAAGAAAACAAAGCTAATAAATACCCTACCATCTAACACTACACTTACAAATGCAAAACTATTACTAATAATTAACCCCACCCTTCTCCACTATTTAAATATACTCACTCCTACCTCATGCCCTCATCCTGAAATGATGAGACATCACCACTTAACACTCCCTGTAACTCTTCTGCTGTCAAGTCTCGCACACCCAAATATCTCTCTGCAGCTGCCATCACAACCTCAATTTTCTTTGACTTGCGTTCCATCCCTGCAGTACAATTAATAACCATTGCTATAAACGCTAAAAATCCAATCTTACTGAAACATATACTGTATCACTTGCTTGCCTATCCCCCTGTACTGGTACATACCTCCTACTCTCACCACCTCCCCCCCCTTGACCCCTCTTCCTCTACTTTCTTCACTTCCTCTGCATATGACAACTTCTTCTCTACTCTTACCCTCAAAACCTCAACCTGCTTCTCTCAAACGGGATGTGTCCCAGCCCCATGGCCACCCCTACAATTAGCACATACCACCACTTTCCCCACTACTTCACACTCCTTTGTCTCATGTCCTTCTGCACACTTCTCACACCTTGGAATCTCCCTCCTACATACTGCTGCCACATGCCCATAAGTTTGACACCTGTAACATCGTAATGTACTCGGCACATAAGCTCGCACAGGATAACTTATATATCCTAACTTCACTTTGTCAGGCAAAGACTCATCTTCAAAACTCAAAAGAACAGACAATGACTCTTCTGTTTCCCCACTCTCGCCCCCCTGTTTGTGTCGCACCAAACGACGAGCATCACACACACCGGGAATATTCTCCTTCAGTTGGTCAACTTTTACATTTACTGCTACCCCATTAATCACTCCTTTCAATGGCGCCCTTTTCTTGAGAGCGAAACAATTCACAATTCTTGCCCCCATTTGTTTAACTCTGAGCGCCTTCTCCCTCTGACCAACAGAAACACATACAATTATCACTAGACCACTTCTGGTTACCCTCACCGATTCCACTATACCCAACGCTTTTTTCACCCATCTTGAAACCACAAATGGATCAGCCAAAAGGCAAGGATCCACTTTTTCCACAAACTTCACTCCTACTGTCACAGACTCATCTTTATCCTGACCCTCTGAGCAAGCCTCTGGCTCCGAGCACTTCACCATACCTACCACCTCCGATACTTCACCCTCATTCTCTTCCATTTCTCCTCCTGTCTTCAGCTCACTTTGCTTCCATTTCCTACCTGTCTTCTTTAACAAACCTTCTCCCTTTTTCCCTCCATTTTTAACCGACTCAAAGGCACAGTCTTCCTCCCTCTCTCTCTTAGACCTCCTCTGCTTCTCCTTTTCCCTCCACTCCTCCTCCGTCATCCAAGCACACATCTCCTTATTATAATTTCTTCTAACCAATATCTGCTTCTTGCCTTCTCAAAGGACTCCATTTCCCCCCTCCTTTCCCCTCCGCGTCTATTCTATCCTCTGGACTTGTGTCGACATCTTGGCCTGCGTCTTCCATCAGAAAACATGTGGTCCGCCACATAGTCCATTGGCCACCACTTCATACAATTTTCATGCTGCCTGCTGCTCAACGCTTCCGATCCCCCTTGGTCAACGTGTTTTCCGACAAGCAAGTGTGTCTTTTTTTTGGTGAAAAACTACACCCAAAAAAGGTGTATTGCCGCCACCTACCGTGTGGGATGAAACAAAAAGATCCCACAAAACTGGAAAATTGTGGGGTTGGGGAAAAAATCCATACAGACTACCAACAACAACAAAAACATCCTATTTCTTATGTTAAAAACATAATAGCCAGGGGAGGGTGGGATATCTTCTGATGCCAGTATCCCATGTAGGTTCTCTTTCAAGTATTCATTTCTTTATTTCACTTATGGGATACGCCCCCAGCTTATTCGTCAGAAGCCTTTATTACACTATGCCAGGCATAATTGGCTGGACGTCGAGACGTGTGCGTCGGGGAAGGGTGTCCTATAAAAGGTCAGACGCAAACACCTCTTCTTGCTTTTCATCAGAAGGCTTACCTCGACAGACTGCATTTTCCGGAAGTAGCTAAACTGTCCACAGATGTGAGCTTACAACTCGCTCGCAGGGCGCTATTCTCAGGACTGTGCGGTGGTGGCAATTTTCCTTTTCCTTCACCATAGTTGGAAGAAAATTATTTGAGGGAGGAACGGGTACAGCTGTAACACGGCTAACTCGTTCACGGCCAAGTTAGCTGTATCCAAACCGTGACAAGTCGTTAGCAAGCTAGCTTTTGTGGTTTTTATTTCGACAAGAAACGTTTTTACTAGCTACACCAAGCTATCTTTTCTAATCTGTATTTTCTGAAAACTGTATCTGGCCATCACACCGAGTGCCACCGTCGGAGATAACCCGCTAATCGCTAGCTATCTGACTAGCCTACCAAGCTAGTTTTCTTCTGACAGCTAAAAAGCTATGGCGACAAAAGCATCTCCCACCCCAAATGAGGAGAAGCTTTCGGCACGAATATGCTCCTGTGGAAACAAGATTTTGGCCAAGGACACCCACTCGGTGTGCTCCGCTTGCCTTGGGCTGCATCATGCCCAGGAAGCATTAACTTCCCCCGGCTCCTGTCCACACTGTGCCCTTTTCACTGTGAAGAGCCTCCATTGCAGGCTAGCCTGAGTCAACAGGACCCTAACATGGGGGCTGGCGTCCCCGATGACTCATCAGAGGCCATGGATATCCCCACGGGGAATCCTGGAGCGACGGCTAGCGCTAGCTGGGGCAACCAGCTCAATGCCATTGCCCCCTGTTGGAGGACTCCAGCAACAACCTCCCTGCCGGGCTTCCTGACTGGAGACGACAATGACTCCATAGGGTTTTCCGACGGCCTCCTTTCGGAATCATCTGACGGAGATGAAGACTCCTTCATCCCCTCAAGCCAGGCCACCAAGCCTCCTGCCGGGGAATCCAAAACCGGACATGCAGATGGTACACCACCCCCACCAGCTCTCGGTGTGGACCTGCAGGACGTGTACAAACGCGCTACGGATAAACGGGTAATTCCCTGGCCCAATGCAATAGCAGAGACCACCAAGTCCCACTACGAGGGTAAGAGGCTACCCAAAGCCAAACGGGCGGCCAGGCAATTACTACCAGTCGTTCCAGAATGCCTGGAGGTTACCCGTACCTGGAGTACACATTTCTCCTCCAAGAAGCCCTCCAGCTCTGTCTGTCTAGGTAGACACAGCCCAGTGCCTCCGCTGTGCCTCGCCGCACCTTTGCCCAGGGTGCAGCAGGTCGACCCCCCTCAACCTTTAAGATCCCCAGACGCCCAGGCCCCCAGGCTGCGAGCCCAGGGCAGCAGAGAACCTTGGACCCTAAGGGCCACTGGTCTAAGAAGCCTCCCTTCCCACCCATGGTACCAAGGAGCCAGTCGGCCCCTAACCACACCCAGGGGTAAGGAGGAAGAAGCGGATGGCCTAACGGTGTCCCCATCACCAGAGAGGCGAGAACGGCCTCCCCTAAGCGCAGTTCTATCTCCTCCGCCAATCCTGAGCTTGTTCCAGGGTACAAGTTCCCAGGCACCTCAGTGTTCTTTCCGGTGTACCGGGCCCAAGACGGTGGCAACAGAGTACAGCCCAAAGAGGAGAAGAGACAATGTGCAGGTGGATGCCCCTACAAGGTCCCCCTCTTGTCTCATAAACACTCCCCAATGTCAGTTCACATAAAAAAATTTAACACCAGCGCAACCAGGCTACAGACCAAGGACGCAGTCAGATAGGTTGTTTCTCAAAAAATAAAAACAAACATGGTGCCTCCCTATAATGCCACCAGAGTGAGCTATCGCTCCTTCTGTGGAGATAGGCCACATAAGCGCTCTGCCGGTGCGGGCCAGCCAAGCATGCGCAGTGCGTCACGGATTGTCGTAACCCTCCCCCCGACAGAGGGTGCTGCTGCATCATCTGTGGGGAGAAGTCCCGTCAGCCCTCTCTCGGAGCGGAGAGAGAACTGGCGGGCATGCGCAGCGTCAAACTGGGTACAGGCCACGATAGACAGGGGATACAGAATGCAATTCGCTGTCACCTCGCCTCGATTCAAGGGAATCATACACACACCGGCTCGGGGGAATCAGCGCGTGTCCTCCGGGAGGAAATCACATCGCTAATTGGGAAAATGGCAATAAGAATAGTTCCTCCCCAGCAAAGCCACTGTAGTTTTTACACGAGATATTTCCTGGTTCCAAAAAAGGGGGGCGGCATATGCCCGATCCTAGATCTACCTGCTTTGAACAGGCACATGAGGAAGTACACATTCAGAATGTTTTCTAGGCGTAATCTACGAATTTCTGGTCCTCCCTTTCGGCCTCTCACTGTCACCTCAGGTTTTTACGAAGTGTACCGAGGCAGCCATAGCCCCACTCAGAGAGAAGGGCATTCGGCTGATGACGTACATAGACGGCTGGCTGCTGTGCGCTCAATCGAGATAACATTTATTAGAACACAGTCAGCTGCTCTCGAAACACCTGACATTTCTGGGTTTCAGAATAAACACAGTAAAGAGCGTTCTGATCCCCACACAGACAATCTCTTTCCTAGGTTTATCCCTAGATTCGGTATCATTCAAAGCTCGCCTTTCAGTGAAACGTATAAGAACATTCCAGAATTGCCTAGCACTGTTTCGCAGAGGAACCTGGTCTCTTTCAAAACATGCCTGAGGCTGCTAGGTTTGATGGCATCGGCTTTAGTAGTCATCCCATTAGGACGCCTGAATTTGAGAGGGTTTCAACGCTGGGTCTCTTCTCTAGGTCTGAGCCCATTACGTCACAAACATCACCGTGTACAGGTCTCCATAAATTGCACGGTAGCACTGTACTCCTGGATAAACCTGACGTTTCTGTCACAGGGTGCCCAGATGGGCACTGTTTTATCCAGGAAAGTAGTCATGACGGACGCGTTTCTCTCGGGTTGGGGTGCGACCCACGACGGCAAAACGGTCAACAGGGTGTGGGGACCCCATCTCCGATCTACTCACATAAACTGCCTGGAACTCCTTGCTGTGTCCCTAGCATTAAAGTAGTTTCTCCCATTTCTGGAGGGTCGTGTACCGGGAGTACTGAATCTGGGGGCAGATTTACTCTCCGGGGGAACCCCCTATATGGGGAGTGGAAGCTCCACCCAGAGGGAGCCAATCAGGTTTGGATGCACTTCGGCATTCCAGCAGTGGCTCTTTATGCATCAAGGGAGAATACACATTGTCCACTGTTCTTTTCCCTGAGGGATCGGGATGCACCAATGGGAGTGGACACATTGGCGCACGAGTGGCCACGCATCCTCCTGTATGCATTCCCCCCACCGGCCCTGATTTCCTCCACCCTATCCAGCGTGCGGGAGAAGGGTCTATCTCTCATACTAATAGCACCACATTGGCCAGAGAAACACTGTCTAGCGGAGATCACACAACTACTATGCGGTCAACCGTGGCCCCTCCCTCTGCGTCGGGACCTACTGTGCCAGGCGCGAGGGGAGATTTTCCATCCTCACCCAGAACGGTTGGCACTCTGGGCCTGGCCCATGAACGGTTCAACTTGAACACTGCCAGGCTTCCTCAAAATGTCATTTCGACTATTCAGAGTACTAGAGCCTCATCTCCCAGATCCCTTTATGATTGTAAATGGCGTGTGTTTGAGGAATGGTGCACTAAATCACTGATAGTACCATTCCAGTGCTCTGTCCCGGTAATCCTGTCGTTTCTACAGGAATTATTAGACAAAGGAAAGGCTTTTTCTATATTAAGGTACAGTGTATATCTGGCAGCTATTTCGGCTTGTCATGTGGGTTTTGGGAGCACGACAGAGGGGCAACACTCCCTTGTCCCCCGTTTTATGAAGGGTGCACGTCGTTTGCGTTCGGTGTCCAAACAGCTTGCCCTGTCATGGGACTTATCAGTTGTTTTGGATGCTCTATGCCAACAGCCTTTTGAGCCCCTGGATCAGGTGGAGCTGAAAATGCTTTCATTTAAGACAGCGCTATTACTAGAAATGGCCTCCGCCACGCGTGTAAGTGACATTCACGCACTCTCAGTGCACCTGTCATGTGCACAATTTGCACCTGGTAACAATAGGGTATCGTTGCGGCCTAACCCCACCTTTATCCCTAAGATTATGAATCCATCTTTGATGTGTCTTCCCCTTGAGCTGGTAGCTTTTTATCCTCCACAGTTTTCCTCTCCGGAACATCAACGGTTGCATATGTTGTGCCCAGTACGCTCTCTGCGCATCTACATGGACAGGACTAAGGGGTTTAGAAAATGTGATCAGCTGTTTGTTTCCTGGGCGAAACCTTACACGGGTAAAGCGCTCACTAAAAAGCGCCTCTCCCACTGGATAGTGGGGGCTATCGCTTTGGCCTACACAAGTACAGGTATTCAGTCTCCTGCTGGCCTACGGGCTCATTCTACTAGAGGAATGGATACGTCCTGGGCTTTATTTAAGGGCATATCTATCCAAGATATTTGCTCAGCAGCGAGTTGGGCTTCGCCTCTACATTTGCATAGTTTTGTAGGCTCGATGTCACTGCACCAACCCTGGCGCATACTGTTTGACGTGTAGGATCTTTTGAGGAGCAAGGCCTATTTGTGTGACATATCGCACAGGGCAGTCGGTCGTCAGGATAAGCTTGTCTGGCAATACGGGAGTCAGTATATCCCATAAGTGAAATACTGAAACGAATACTTAAAAGAGAACTTTAGGTTACGACCGTAACCCCGGTTCTCTGATAGTATGAGTGAGGTATTTCACGAGACCACCCTCCTTGCATGAACGAGGAAGACGTGTTGCTTATTTTTGAATGACTCAGAGACGCTGAGTCAGACCTTTTATAAGGTAGGAGGGACACCCTTCCCTGACGCACACGTCTCGACGTCCAGCCAATTATGGCTGGCGTAGTGTAATAAATGCTTCTGACGAATACGCTGGGGGCGTATCCCATAAGTGAAATACCTCACTCATACTATCAGATCGTTTTTGCCCTGTAGTGGTTTGGGGACGAATTCTCTTACCTTACATAGCTTCACATGTGTAGGGAGGTGCTCTTTATAAAAAAACAATAGAACCGATAGACTTTCTTTTTTCCCCCCTACGATCACCATTCGGGTCAGGCGACGGGCACCAACCACACCTTGGATTGTTGAGGTATTCAACTTCTACTTCCATAGACACCCCGGAGATGACGCCTTTAAGACTCCTTTAACAGGGGCCCTACTCTGAAATTCAACTCATGTTACTTCGGAATTCGCGAATCTTGCAAGACCTAGTACAATTTCCTTATTTTCATCAGAAATACAATTAATCAGGACCAGCCCACTTCTGGTCACTCTGATTCATTCCACTTTTCACAGTGAATGATACACCTTCTTTGAGACCTCAAAATCTCGAACAACATTGCTTATTCAAAAAACGCAGCCCAACAAACAAATCCTTTCCCTCACTGTAGATAGATAGGTCCTCTGTAGCTCAGCTGGTAGAGCACTGCGCTTGTAACGCCAAGGTAGTGGGTTCGATCCCCCAGACCACCCATACACAAAAAAAATAAGAAATGTATTCACGCGTGACTGTAAGTCGCTTTGGATAAAAACGTCTGCTAAATGGCTTATTATTATAGGCCTACTATCATCATCCACTCTGTTTTCCAGTCATCATCAACTTTATTAGACACGCTTCTCGATTCATTCTCGACATTCACTTCCATCATGATTCTCCGTCAAGCAAGTTCTTTGTGTGGCTTTCTGGCAGACTAGATGCTGTGTTGCCTATTGCTGCCTTTCAACGTTTGGAAAGTGCATAGCACATTTTCTCACAAGAAAATGGGGAAAAAAGGAAATTGCACCTCCATCTAACCCTATACACTACCGGTCAAAAGTTTTAGAACACCTCCTCATTCAAGGGTTTTTCTTTATTTTTTACTATTTTCTACATTGTAGAATAATAGTGAAGACATCAAAACTATGAAATAACACATATGGAATCATGTAGTAACCAAAAAAGTGTTTCCCAACCGTCTTGGAGTTCCCACATATGCTGAGCACTCTGCGGCCGACTCATCCCAAACCATCTCAATTTGGTTGAGGTCGGGGGATTGTGGAGGCCAGGTCATCTGATGCAACACTCCATCACTCTCCTTCTTGGTAAAATAGCCCTTACACAGCCTGGAGGTGTATTGGGTCATTGTCCTGTTGAAAAACAAATGATAGTCCCACTAAGCCCAAACCAGATGGGATGGCGTATCACTGCAGAATGCTGTGGTAGCCATGCTGGTTGAGTGTGCCTTGAATTCTAAATAAATCACAGACAGTGTCACCAGCAAAGCACCCCCACACCATAACACCTCCTCCTCCATGCTTTATGGTCGGAAATACACATGCAGAGATCATCCGTTCACCCACACTGCGTCTCACAAAGCCACTGCGGTTGGAACCAAAAATCTCAAATTTGGACTCCAGACCAAAGGACACATTTCCACCAGTCTAATGTCTATTGCTCGTGTTTCTTGGCCCAAGCAAGTCTTTTCTTATTATTGGTGTCCTTTAGTAGTGGTTTATTTGCAGCAATTCGACCATGAAGGCCTGATTCAAACAGTCTCCTCTGAACAGTTGATGTCGAGATGTGTCTGTTACTTGAACTCTGTGAAGCATTTATTTGGGCTGCAATTTCTGAGGCTGGTAACTCTAATGAACTTATCCTCTGCAGCAGAGGTAACTCTGGCTCTTCCTTTCCTGTGGCGGTCCTCATGAGAGCCAGTTTCATCATAGCGCTTGATGGTTTTTGCGACTGCACTTGAAGAAACGTTCAAAGTCTTGAAATGTTCCGTATTGACTGACCTTCATGTCTTAAAGTAATGATGGACTGTCGTTTCTCTTTGGTTATTTGAGCTGTTCTTGCCATAATATGGACTTGGTATTTTACCAAATATCTTCTGTATACCCCAATACCTTGTCAAAACACAACTGATTGGTTCAAACGCATTAAGAAGGAAAGCAATTCCACAAATTAACTTTTAACAAGGCACACTTGTTAATTGAAACGCATTCCAGGTGACTACCTCATGAAGCTGGTTGAGAGAATGCCAAGAGTGTGCAAAGGTCTGTCATCAAAGCAAAGGGTGGCTATTTGAAGAATCTCAAATATAAAATATATTTTGATTTGTTTAACACTTTCTTGGAACTACATGATTCCATATGTGCTATTTCATTGTTTTGATGTCTTCACTATTATTCTACAATGTAGAAAATAGTAAAAAATAAAGAAAAACCTTTGAATGAGTAGGTGTTCTAAAACTTTTGACCGGTAGTGTATATACTGAACAAAAATATAAATGCAACATGTAAAGTCTAGGTCAGAAAATATCCTTGAAATCTTCCATATGCACAAAGCTTATTTCTCTCAAATGTTGTGCACCAATCATCATGCCACCAGAATAAGACCCTCAATATTTATTGGAAAGGTGCATCAAACTCATCACCGTGAACTTTCACCACCCTGTGAAGTTCATGACTTATTTCATCTGTAGCGTAATAGGACCACACACCATATCATCGTGTCACTCCAAGTTTACTTCGATATGACGATTATTAAATCAATATTTGCACACAAAGGTGTTTCCACCGACATTTCTCACGTAACAAAAAGATCCCACCATGTCGAAAGAACACCATCTGTCGGCATTTATAAAATTGTACCAAAACCTATTGTTTCCATCACAGCTGTCATATGGTTTACTTTATTTTTACTCACATAAAAACTGTGGATAGAAACATGGTTAATGACAAAAAGTGTACTTCACAAATAATTTATGGTGATACTCTAGTGTAGGCCTACCGGTCTTCACTACCACCGGACCTTCAGAGATACACAATCTGTCTACCCTTTTCGACAAGCAAGTAACTTCCTGTTCCTGGTGTTCTATTTTTTTTCTCTCTCCAACCTTTAGGGCAGGGTTCTTCAATTCCGGTCCTGGAGGGCCGAAACACTTCTGTTTTTTATTTCTACCTGGTAGTTAATTGCACTCACCTGGTGTCCCAGGTCTGAATTAGCCCCTGATTAGAAGGAGAGGATGAAAAACAGAGGTGTTTCGGCCCTCCAGGACCGGAATTGAAGAACCCTGCTTTAGGGCCATCTTCAAACTTTCCTTTTCCAAATTTTAAAACTGATCACCTGCTGAAACCACCTCCACATTTCAAATGATTAAACTCAAGAGTGACAAACAATTTTCTAATACATTTATTAAGGCAATAACGTGATGTACTGTGGTAGTCTGAAAGCAAAATAGTTTATTAGAGAACACCATAACTTCACAACCACACATCACTCTGACTAGACAGAGGTTGCTTCCCAATTATTTTAATCAACGATTAATAATTAAATCATTACTGTGCTTCATTTATAGGCTAAAATTACTTGATAGAAAATGTTATCCATACTATCTATAAATACGTCTTAAAAGGCTCAAAGATCCTTCTTGAAAGAGATCCTGGTTCGAATCCAGGCTTTGTCGTAGCTGGCCGCGACCGGGAGACCCATGGGGCGGCGCGCAATTGGCCCAGCGTCGTCCAGGGTAAGGGAGGGAATGGCCGGCAGGGATGTAGCTCAGTTGATGGAGCATGGGTTGTGGGTTCGATTCCCACAGGGGGTAGGAAAAAATAAAATAAAAAATAATGTATGCATTCACTAACTGTAAGTCGCTCTGGATAAGAGCGTCTGCTAAATGACAAAAATGTAAATGTAAAAGTGCCTTTAACTGAACCTATTCCATAGCTGCATCATACAGAATATTTGGGTAATGCTAAACATACATTTGTCTATATAAATACATAAATCCCAAAATGTTCAATATAAAGGTGCCACCATCATAAGGGACAATTCCAGGTCACAGCACATTCTACATAACCATCCCATCCTATAATATCACAGATTCTCTCAAACATCAAGAACTTCATTCTTACTTGCTCACACACAAGAAAAAAACTAAATCTGAAGTGCAGTGTGAATAATGCAACCTTTACAAATTTCCGCACGTTCCACGTTACAGATAACAATGTGGGAGAAATGTATGTGGACCTAAAACCAGAAATGTTCACAGTAACACAAAGGGTCCTTAAAAGAAACCTATCTTCCATTCACATAAATAAACAAAGGTTTTCCTCAACCAGGTCTTATGTAAATATGCGGTATAACAATATCCTCAAGTATCTTTACATATCTGTAAATGCTAGTAAAATAGCTAACACCAGTGTTTTCCGTAAGTCCATGGAGTAGCCAGCCAAATAGAAAAAGCAGCCAGCAAGGGAGATCCGGGCTGGGGTGATCCAGGTGGGCATGCCCCCTGGGACTTTTTTTTGCAGAACGAGCTCTATTTTGGTGGCCTCTGGTACATTCTAATGCCTTCATTCAATCCGAAATACACAGCTAAATTATGGAATACTTTAATGACTTACCTCCCAGGGCCTGGTTTCCCGATGGAATTTAGGCTTACGTGTGTTTTAACTATACATCTTTCCTACAACGACCGAAGATGTAAGATGCGTTTCCCAAAACACCACGCAGAAACCACGCCAAGTGCGTCGTTCGAGCATGTGTCAATATGGATAGGATCAAAAGAAATGCAGCGATTCGATTCGGTTCACTGAACAGATCCATTCAAAAAGAGCCGTTCGTTCGCGAACAACCCATCACTAGGCTACACTATAACGGTCACTGGCAAGTCTCGACATGGGCTACGAATCCTAGGAAAATACAAACAATATATTTGGTTTCCTTGTCCCGATGCGGTACAATGGACATATAACTACGTTGTATTATTTATGAATAGCAAAGGGATATAGGAGATTGACTTTATTCAGTCAGTTCCACCCCTTTTATAAACAACTGACTCCGTGGCTGTATAGGCCTATGAAACATGCAATAGAAAAATTAAGTGGATTTCAACTCATTGTTACCACCTTACATGGGACGTGTTAATTCACTCACAGGAGACGAAAAAGAAGCATCATGCTTTCCCTCATCCGTGAAAAGATATTAGACTGCAGCCAACCACAGCGTACAAAAATAACCGGTACTGAGAGCTGGGACAGACAGCAGACCATCAGTTTCCCTGTCATCGCTCGCTTTTTGACTGACAGGTGCCTGTCCTATCAATAAATCACTAGAAGATGCATGAAACTCTGGATCCCTGTTTGAGTGGTGGTAGGGGAGAGGAATTAGAACTGCACAAAGTAGAGCTGTGGTATTCAAAGTCGGGGTCTCAGGGGAATTGCAGTGGGGTATATTGTTTTGGGAAACAAAATTAAGACTACAGATTATTGTATGGGACAATATACAAACTGTATTTCCAGGGAAAAATCGAAACAAATCTATGCCGGCTGTGAGTAGCACCAATCAAGACAAAGAGTCTTTCTCCTTACTCTCACCGCCATCGAGGCTCTTACCATGAGCTCCCTGACCTGCTCCTCCAGCTTGCTGGCCCTCATCTCCAGCAGTCTCACATTGGTCATTGCATGGCTGGAGTCATCTGTGGTGTCATCACCATGGCAATCATCACCTGTTCCCCACTGCTTTGCCGCTGTGCTGTAAATGCCAATCAAGGCCCTAGAAAGCAAAATATGGAGGAGGGAAAACTATTAAATTGTGCACCTAGCACGAGACCATTTGGCTAGTGGTGTTTCTGTACTGTAGGCTACAATGTAGGCCTACATGTACAGTGGGGGAAAAAAGTATTTAGTCAGCCACCAATTGTGCAAGTTCTCCCACTTAAAAAGATGAGAGAGGCCTGTAATTTTCATCATAGGTACACGTCAACTATGATAGACAAAATGAGAAGAAAAAAAATCCAGAAAATCACATTGTAGGATTTTTAATGAATTTATTTGCAAATTATGGTGGAAAATAAGTATTTGGTCAATAACAAAAGTTACAAATCATCATGAAATCATTCTGCCAGGAAGGCCTACTTTGCAGTCAACATTTAGTTGAAGGTTTTTTGGGAAAGCCTTTAGAAATTAATTCAAACAGCACACGATGACTGAATTGCGCGTCGCTAAGATTCAACCAAGATCATTTTCAATACCTCGTTTGCATACCATTGTTGCCTTAGTTAGCATTTACTGGTAGATAGTTGAAACGTCTTTCCTACCCTACTGGCTACCTTTGTCGTTCAATTCTGTGAGCCGCTCCATGCAGCAACCAGTTGAGAGCTGCGCGCTCTTGCTGCCAATGCCGCCTGATATTCAGCTGAAATTAGCTATGTGTGCTGCACGCATGTTAATATATTTCACGTGCTTTGCGATTGTGTAGGCTACTTTGTGCATGACTCTATTGTACTACATAATTGATACGGCATACACCTCCACGACACTACTTTGATACGCATCAGTGGGGATTAAGAAGTGAATATACCAATGCTCACTGACAAAAAAGTGGGTATAACATCTGCAAAATATGTGTATGCGACCTATACATTTGATTTGAGCTGATGAAACGAACACTGTAAAAGTGGGAAAAAATTGGATCAGTGTTATTTCCTGATAGTGGCTGGTTGAAAATACAATCTAACATTAGAATGTACCAGAGGTTTGATTAATTAAAATGTATGTTTTGCGCGATATTCCAAATACCTGTATCGCAAGAATCACGTTTTTGTGTTATGTTTCGTTTTTATGAGCGTCTACACTGATTGTACAAAACACCTGCTCTTTCCATTACATAAACTGACCAGATGAAAGCTATGATCCCTTATTGATTTGTTTGTCCCGTCAATAAATATATCAGATTTACGCATCAACAGCGTGCTCCTTTTTTAAAAGTATTCTTATTATTTTTTTTAAATCCTCCCGGATAGTCACTAGTTGAAGTATCCTGGGGTAAGGAATGTTTTTTGGATTTTTAAGTCCCTCAGTCGGGCACCTGATCCCCCCTTTTCGTTTAAGCTGGGGTGAAGCGTGTTTGGGTATACCTTTTTTTTCATTGTCTTTTTGGTCTCGTCTCCTTCTGTGCTATGTGCACCTTCCCATTTACACCAGAGATCTGTATATAAATAACGAGATGCTCATGTCTCTGCCCTAACAATGGGGGGGAGTCGTCCCAAAGGCGGGAAAGCATGCAACGAGTTTAGGTCCAAAATAAGCCCAAAGAGACGCAATGGGTTTATTTTGGACAGATTTTGGCGAGAATTAAACCCCTCGCGTTACCTCTTCCTCTCCATTTACACACATTACATGCCCCTCCCCATGCCACCCACACAACAAAGATGAGAGATCACTTCTTCCTCTCTGACAAGTGGTTTTAACTTGCTATTTGCATTTGAGGTTTGGTTCAGAATCGGTCATATGGACACTAACATATTGAGACATTATTTTCCTGCAATAGAGGAGAAGTTAATCATTCTAATGATACCCTTGTTATGTCTCAACTGCTCAAATTGCAAGCAGAGCAGACTACTAAAATGGGAGTATTAATGAAAATGTATCCTGGAAAATAAATGCTCAGTTGGTTGCGTGCTGCACTGCGTTACAACGTACTGCCAGCAGCATTTTAGCCAAAGATGTATGCTAGCTGTCTAGTCTGTTTTATAAATGTTCAATAAGCATAAAACACATATTATAAGGAATGGGCAACTCGTTCTCAGAAATAAGGTAGGCAATTGATTTCAACATCTGAACAAAGTGGACAGGCTAGCATGCTGTTCAAACTGTTGGAGACGGACAGAATGGTGTGTTCATAACAATTTAACTGTTCTGCCTTGTTAGCTAGCTGCTAGCAAATAGATCCAAGTTGGCTAAACTTCAAATATAACAATTCCTATAAATTGATTAGCTGGCTACTCACTAGCACGTGGGCTTGTGCTTGAGAGATTGTTTATGTGTTAATGTTTTAAAATGCCTGCTACAATAAGTGAATGTGCATTATGCATGGTTCTGGTTATATTTGTAACAAAAAGGGAATTTTCATAGACTTGAAAGCCAGATCAGTGATTATTGCAAAGAAGCAGGTCAAAAATATTTTGACAAAATAATTAAATTATTAGTGGGTCTTATGGTTGCGAAAGGCTTTTATTTAGCCTAGGTATAATTTCACAAGCCCTGAATTCATTAGATTATTGTTGACTGTTTGAAATGCACTTATCAATTTATAACATTTTTGACATGCGTTTTTCTGGATTTTGTTGTTGTTATTCTGTCTCTCACTGTTCAAATAAACCTACCATTAAAATTATAGACTGATCATGTCTTTGTCAGTGGGCAAACGTACAAAATCAGCAGGGGATCAAATACGTTTTTCCCCCCTCACTGTATAATTGTGAATCAGACATACATTTGAAAATATCTGGATATGATGTTTAGGCCCTATTGCCCAGCCCTAGCCTGGCTTGCTACTTTTTCTATTTGGCTGGCTACTCCGTATGCTTGTGGAAAACATTGACTGCACATCACGACATTGCTTGCCTCGTTGCTCAAGTGGTTTGCAAGTGATTTCCATTTTTCTAATGATTGTGTCGTGTCGCGTCTGCTGTTGGTGGCTTATTGCTGTCAATCAAAGAGTCCGCTTAGGCTGCACCGTGATTAGATGCTTTTATTAATATCACACGTTTACAGCATAAGTTACAGACCCGCGGTGTCTGGAGAAGCACCGTCCCAAATTAATCTGAATGCTCCTGACTCCCCCTTTGTCTAGCTCCTACTTATAAACAATGGCAAAAATGGGTTGCTCCCTCTTTCGTCCAATCACCGGTCTCCCCTGGGGCGTCACCCTCCAACTGCTACATTTAAACTAAGATAAACAGTTTTTCTTTGTCCCTCAAGACCAGTCATAATCTTCATACACGACATATCCCCCCTTCGAGACTAACTAAAAGTCTCGAAAACAAACAGAATAGGATTATGACCAGTAACAATTTATCTTATTGAGTATCTTTAACATTAAACCAAAAACATTCTCCTCTAGAGTGTAAATACCTTTCTATGAAATATGAATAACTGTTTATGAAGTGTGAATACATTATTATGAAATATGAACAAATCTTTATGGAGTGTGAGAGCGAAAAACCTGTCCGGCAGCCATCTTTCCAGATATCCATCCATCAATCAAGACAGTAAAATTCTCTCACGGTCCCTCTGCCCCAGGCAACCACCTAGATACTCCAGATAAACTCATAAACCATGTAAATGCATTTGAAACTATGATGCAATTAAATACACATGTAAGCCCCTGCAAACAAAATACTATCCAAAAATGTCCACTCTAAGGCTGGTCAACCCATTGGACCCTACAGTGGACCTCTCCCTGCCTAGACTCCCTGTCCCTAAGCATCAACGAAATAAACAAAAACATCTAAGATCCTCACATGTATTCAAAAACATCAAATATCCTTCTACAAAAATTAATACCTAAGAATATGACACAAATTATGTATTACACATGCAAATATGTCTATATTTCATTGCAGACATTGGAACGTAGTCCACTACACTTCATCTCCCCGTAGTCTCGACTTCCAATGGATTGTTGATGATGGAATCGGAATCTTTCCACACCCTCCTTGTTTCATCTCCTCCAGTCATTGTCCTTTCATATTGTCCTTGTTTGAGTATTTCAATCTCCACATATTCCCCCAAATGCTTCTGGAAGAAAAGAAAAGACCAAACAGTATCTTTTGCAAAACAACACTTTCAAATTGAACATCAATATCAACTAAGAATATAAAAATGATATATAAATGATGTATGAATCACATTATCCTATTCCCCCCCTTTGATTCATAAAATCATACTAAAAATTACACTAATATTGAAAAAAATGAAAAATGATCAAATAATCAAAAAGGATATTTATCCATTAGTACTCCATCCAGACCCCCTTGTCCATCTTCATCCAGATCAGGAACAGTCAACAACGGCATCTGAGTGTTGTCTCCAGGCATCACAACACCAACCCATCTTAATATCATAGCTTTCGCAAAGGTCAGTAACAAAGTACAAAAGCAAAACATCACACACAACGCTATCAGAGCTGCAACTAAAATCTGAACCATCACTGCTCCTATTGGGCCTAACTGATCTTGCAACCAAGACTTCGCTGACCATCCAGCTCCTTCAGATCTACCAAATGCATCCCTTATATTCTTCAATGCATATATAACCCTAGTGATAATATCTGAACTATCTGGACTCAAAGTATAACTAACATTATCAATATGATCTTCCCAAATGTTACACCATACCATGGAAAAAGTCCCCCCTTCTCTCTTGGACTCATCCTTCAATGATAGGCTTGAAGACTACGACATGTCGCCAAGTCACTTTTCATCCTATTTCCAACCCTAGATTTATCTGTGTCCGGTGGTACCCCTCTTTTAATGGTAGAAACCTCATATGGAAGCTTCAACGTTGACATGTAACAACATCCTATCCATCCATAGGGTAAGAATATATATGCTTTATCACCACAAACCCTCAAAATATCTCTAAAATTCCCAATAGTTACATTGACAGGCAAAAGCTGATCTTTCACCATCAAAGTCCTGCTCTTCTTACTACCTGGTACATAAAAAGTTACATTATATTTGTCCTCTCTAACCTTATGTTCGTGCTTATCCAAAGTAATCATATAATCATCACAATCTGATATTCCCATGAACATACCCTTTACATCATATGTTTTATTAGAACAAAAACAACTTTTAGCCCTCAATGGTTTCACCTCCAATGCTTCAGGGTTTGCTGTTACCTGATTTTACTTTCCATCTAACAAATTCACATAAGTTAATTTACTTAACCCAATAACACCTAACCCTAGGCTTAAACAAATGTTTTGACAACGACATTATTTTATCGGTTACTGATTGTTGCTGATACCACAGTCATGACAAAGCATAAGATTGACACATACTTGATAGAGGTTGAGCGACCGTCTCTAAAATGTTTGGCTGGAATTCTCAACAGACATGGAACCTCAAGATTCCTCACTGATCTTACAGAATGAGCTGCTGGAACCAAAGATTCCTACCTGCCCAGCTATCTCTAATTTTCACACCAGAAGAATCAAACCCATCCATTTAGTTTCTCTCTTCCCTAACGAGCGGTACTGATCAGATACCTCTCCTTGTCTGTCATTAAAATCAAAGACCTCATCCTGTACCTCCATGATAGTATCCTTCACTATTTCAGATGAATCTATATTGACTCTCTATCCGTATCATAAACCCCTGAGTCCTTCTTGCTACCCCCTTTAATTTCAGAAAAGTTGTTGTCGGTGTCATACTTCCTACATTTGCTATTGCCATCGTATCATTAATCCCTTTCCAAAGTTACCATTAAAGTAGTTGATTTAGTTGATGTATTAACCTTAATTATTTCTAGTGGGAAAGCTACCGATATCCTATGTGCATTATTTACTGTTGGAGTGACTACTGTAACATATTCTTCCTGAACTCGTTTGGTGACTGTGGAAACTTCAACAGACTTCAAATATTCCATTATAAGCGTCACTTTACGAATTACATAGCCCTTTAACCAATAATTCTTAACCGGAACAAATTTTAATGCTTGCACTAGATAAGTACACATATATTCTCCCTAATCTTCTCTTATCATTTATGCAAAATAAGTGAACAATCACTCATAACCCTCTTCCACTTCATATTGTTGTACAAACTATACCTCCTTTGATTAGGTGCAACAGCTTCTACATCTGGTCCTGATAACAATACTTCTTCTCCATAATTATCTCTCCATGTGGGAGGAACTGTCACACCTTGGCAATGGGACTCTAGTTGTTGAGCCAGGGTGTGTTTGTTCTATGTGGTGTGTTTCTATGTTGGGGGTTCTGGTTTGTTGTTTTCTATGTTTGCCTTAGTGACTCCCAATCAGAGGCAACGAGTGTCAGCTGTTCGTTGGTTGTCTCTGATTGGGAGCCATATTTAAACTGTCTGTTTTTCATTCGGGTTTGTGGGATTTTGTTCGTGTTGTAACCATAGACGTCACGCATCGTTGTTTATTGTTTTGATCGTGTGATCATTTAATAAATATAATATGTTCACCTTCAACGCTGCGCATTGGTCCTCCTCATTAGACGATCGTGACAGGAACGTCCCCATCCTAACCCTAATAAGTATTTTTCCCCCTAAAATTGGTGCTGGAGCTATTGGTTCCCTTATAATCAAATGCGATATATTTATGGCTTTAATAACTATCAATGTTGAAAGAGTTAAATTGCTTCTCACTGTTGTTTTAATAGACTGAAGTGTTAATGTCCTTAGTTACTTCATCCATTTTCCCCAAAGCTTTGAACTCTTTGCTTGTACTTCCATCTATTACCACTAGTGTCACTTTTTCCAACTCTCAGTCCTACCTCTAATCCCTGACTTTCAAACTTTTGATTATAAAAAATACACCTATAATTACCTTGATCTCCCTGCTGGGAACTGTAAATATAGATACTCAATCACCCTCAATCTTCTCTCTCTCTTACTACTAACTTTGAAACTTAGCTTACCGTCTTAGAGTTCCTTCAAGCTAGTTCTCCTAACTTATTTAATCTAATCTTTTCTCCTAACCTTTAAAAACCCTTTCCACTGATTTATTCACAAAATCCCTTTACCACCAATTTTGGAATATGTGATGACTTCTTTACACACAGACTTGGCAAACGACTAAACACCTTTTAGCCTAGCCTGAAATCTCTTGGTGTAAGAATGTAACCCAGAATAACAGTCACCCCTTTTAACTTTATTTTTCAGACAGATTGTCTAATAGGCAGTCTAATAGATTATCATCCTTCCTATGATATTATCTTTTTAAGCAAATATGATTCCCAAAAACCCTATTCTTTTTTAAAATCTTCTACCAGACAGCCGTCTAGTGTACATCTTATTGTACAGTTCAATTTACACAATGCATCTCTTTCCAACAATGCAATAGGTATATGTTCTAATATTAGTATGTCTATTTTAATTTCTCCTTGATTTTTATAGCAGAGCTCACTTGGTTCCTTAAGAGTAATTAGCTGTTTTACTACCTCAAATCCCTATCATAATTAGTTAATTTTACATAGTGAGATGTTTAACCTCTTTAGGCTCAACACAGATAAAAGCTTTTCCACTATTCACTATCACTTCTCATAGTCCTCTGGTTTTACTTCAATTGTTAGATATTTTCTCTTCTTCTCTAATCGGTGCTATCAGCTGACACCCCCCTTCGTACCTTCTAGGCACTCTAGAATCCTTAGGGTTCACCTGGAGAACAGGTGATCTTGACTGGCCCCTGTATCTTCCTTAAAAATGTCCTCTGTTGTTTCCTCCTGGCCCACTGCACTCACAGGTAAAGTGACCACCCTGTCCATAATTATAACAGTCTTCTGGAGATTGCTGGAAGTGTAGCTGAAATCTTCCTCCTCCTTCTAAGCCTTCTCGTCCTCTTCCTCTCCAATTCTGTGTTTGTCCAGAAACTGGCTGTGGATATGGAACACCTGGTACCCCCCTTGGTGGCTGGTACAATTGCATTTGATATTGTTCAGTTGAAGCTGTAACAGTGATTGTTGATTTGGTTCACTCTGATTCTTTATAACCAAAGCTTCTCTTCTCCACCAGTTGTATGATTGAGTTCTCTGAGAGTTTCTTGGTCCTGTTCTTTCTTGGTGTTGACATATCAGGATTCTTCAACAGCTTATATTCTAAGTTCTGTCCTCGAAATATCATCTTCCATCATCTTCTTACTATTGGCCTTTCCTTGACCTCAATGTATTATTCTTCTCCTCCAATTCTTGGGATTATTTTCTCAGCAGGTTTTCTCCTTCTGTATCTTCTCTTCTTGAGTTGTTCATCCAGTTGTGTTACTTCTTCTAAACTATTCGCTTTATCCAGGCATGATAAGCATCGGTCTATATCTCCTTCTATTTCTTCTGTGCCAGTCCTTGTAGGATAAACTCCTTTTGAATACACAGCACCTTTAGTCTCCTCTTTATCGCTGTCTTCATCTGAACTCGAATCTCTTGTATCCTTCTTCCTTCAACTTCCATCAGAGATCAAATCTCTAGTATCCTTCTTTCCTCTCTTGCCAACTTCCTTCTGATCACAGAGTCATATCCACCCATGATCTCTTCTCAATCACTCTGATCTTCATCTTCATCATCTTCTTCAAGTTCCATCTTCCTTAACCTCACTCTTCTCTTCCAGACATCTCATTTTCTTCCTTCTGGAGTTTTGGATTCATCTTTCTGGTCGTTTCTGCTTGTCCTCTATCTATTATTCGTTCATCTTCCTCTCTGATGCAACAATCACCCTGCTGGATGATCACTGGAAGCTGAGGATAAGCATCCCTAAGCTCTACTTCCTTCTCATAAGGTGGGTGTCTTTTTGCTGAATCCGTATGTGAGAAAGGTGTACTAACTTCTGCCATTAGTTTTCCTGTCGCCTTTTCTTCCTTTAGCATTTTCCTCTATACCTTTATCTTATCGCTGGAATCTTTTATCAGTTTTTGTTTGAGAATGAAGGGCAACTTTTGTTTCATTTGCCGGATAACCTAACCCTACTTTAGTTAAAGGATTACTATTTTGTACTATATCAACCGGTGTAATCACTTTCATAGCCTTGATGTCGTTTTTCCCCATTGTAACAACCCTTTTATATTCCTTTATCGTGAATTATTTTATTTTAGACTATATAGCCTATGTCTTCCCCCCTTTAATTATTAATATAAACCAAACAACCCCCAACATTTTATTTTTTTATTTTTTTATATTTTTTATTTTTTAAACCAATCAACCAAAATATGAATATGAAAAAATGCAATTAAATGTTTTATTCAAAAACCATTTCTAATTAAAATAACAAATCAATTAAAAACTCAATTAAAAATTATGAATAATTAAAACCAATTTGTATTTCTATATCCTATCTTACCCATTTATCAATTAGTGGCTATCTTACCACAACCCATCAGGAAAGTAAATGTAAGTTAGTCAACTTCAAAGCAATCCCAAAAACAAAGCCTTCTAACTTTACAACACTACAATTCCCATAAACCCCCTTGCTCTATAAGCACCTAATTATCTTAATTTTACAGAATAATGTCAGTCCTTGATTCCCAACACAATTCCAATCAAATCCAAGTGATGCCAGAGACTCTAAAATGCAAATGTTATTCAAATGATCAGTCTGTTGCCAAGCCTCTGCGAAATTGTCATAACATCAAATATCCTGTAGGGGAAGATTTTGTAACCAGACCAGTACCAAAACCTTTTTGACTTGATCCTCTGTCGCGTCACGTGACGTGTACGTCAGCACCCCTTCTCTTTCTCTCTCCATTGTTCCTCTCATATGACAAAAGAACAGAGACACAAAAAGATTTTTGTAGTTAATGCAATCACTGAGTTATTTCAACCACATTCAATATTCCCCCACTCACATTCACTTTAAGACTTAACTCAGGACTAAATAGATCGCTCAAAAACATTTTTATTTTATTTAAATCCGTCATTTAATTTAATTCATTATAATTCGTCAACATATATCTAATTTATAAATTCACTACATCTCAACAAATAGTTTCATTTTCGAACAATAGTCACTTTAACGATTAGAAGATTCGTGTCCAAATCTCTCCTCTTTGTGGCTATTTCTCTGTCTCCCCCTGAGCACGCAACCCCACAGAAATATGACCCTTTACCCACAATCCCGTGTTGTAGTTTAACCAATCTCCTCGTGTTGTAGTTTTAGCGCCGTAAAATCAAGCGCATGCGCAAATCCATTTAACAATACGATTGCCACACAATAGAACGCTAGCCTTCCGCTACAACCTCACTATTTTATACCTTATAATCGAACAATTACACGTAACAGAGCTCACATTTGCGTAGAACTCTGAATTCCACACACACAAACAAGTTTAAGAGGCTTATCTCATCGCAATGAGACCTCTAAGGACACCCGTTAGCATGTAGCACGCAACACAATTAGCATTTAGCCTTAGCATTTAGCATTAGCCGCTATGTACAATGTGGCCTGAACCAACATTTAGCATTAGCATTAGCATTAGCCTTTAGCTAACTGCGGCCTACCCCACACAAATAAGCATCCTGCACTGCCCTTTTTCTTTTTGACTTATTATCCTACCGTTTTGTGCTACCGTGGATTTAATGACAATTCACCGAGAAATTACACCCAACAGACCCCCCGTCGGACGAAAGTCGAGCAATAATCACAATCAGATACATTTCATTAACCCGAGTTTTTCTTTAAAAACACACCGACTTGCACATTCTATCGTGCAACCGGATTTGTCGGCCCATTTCTAAATGGCCCCCCTGGGGTCTTAAGCGGTACAGTGCTCTAATGTATGCATATCTGCCTTAATTGTACACCTGCCAATACTTAATTCCTACCGTTTTGTGCTCTAAAATTCCAATTATCTACCGTTTACCAATGGAACCACATTTTAGAATATTATTACAGACTCCTAGTCGACCACAATAGCACCACATCAACAACGACCCAAGTACTTTTAACTGTACACCTTCAATGCCCTCTCATGAATCAGCGGAATAACTAATGCCCAAATTTTGTGAGTAATCTCACCTTTAAAGCCGGCTTGAGCAGTAGTCAACTCGCGACTCAGGAAGGGAACCAAGAACGATGCAATCAATATCCCGGACGAGCCCCCATTGTGTCATGTCGCGTCTGCTGTTGGTGGCTTATTGCTGTCAATCAAAGAGTCCGCTTAGGCTGCACCGTGATTAGAGGCTTTTATTAATATCACACGTTTACAACATAAGTTACAGACCCGCGGTGTCTGGAGAAGCACCGTCCCAAATTAATCTGAATGCTTCTGACTCCCCCTTTGTCTAGCTCCTACTTATAAACAATGGCAAAAATGGGTTGCTCCCTCTTTCGTCCAATCACCGGTCTCCCCTGGGGCGTCACCCTCCAACTGCTACATTTAAACTAAGATAAACAGTTTTTCTTTGTCCCTCAAGACTAGTCATAATCTTCATACACGACAATTGACAATTCATTTGGATGTTATTTTTCGCTGTGCTCATCTCTCAGTCTGTCCTGTGCAACAATTTGCAATGCATCAGTGCAACAATGCTATCAACACTGGCCAAAGTGATCCCAGCAATGCACTCACTCTCTTTAACTTTCCCCCGACAGTTCATTTGGCCTATTTTACATTCAGCAAGAGCAAGCTGGCTTCTCTCCACGAAAAAGGCGATTAGGCCTAGTATTAAAAAAAGGTCCAGAAAGGCACATTAGCAGGCCAGTCCAAGTGTGTATTTTGTCAGGCTGTATCGGTGTTAACAGATGGCCATATTTTCCGATGGTATGGCTTTCTCATGCACTGTTTGTTGTGGATCATCATTCTCCTAAGTCGTCCTATAATTAATGTGGCCACCAATATGCTCACACATGACCAGTTATTCAGGCAAGCTTACCGTGCGCTCTGCCTTCTCTCCTCTAAGAGAAGGCTTGCGCACCTAGAACGCTTCAATAGAAAGTGTTTTTGATTTGTTGTCAATGTTCTCGGTGGGACAGAAAAAAAAGGTACAAAAAATAAATAAATAAACTAATCGCTCTGAAAGTAATCCAAACGATAGCTCTCATTATCATCCACCACTCTTTTTGTAGTTATCGTTGTAGAGTGAACGCTCTTGTTCACTTGAATTACAATGATTTAATTTGTTTTGTCGTTATAGTTATCATCCTTGGTGTGGACGGCCCTTTAGACAAGTTGTAAATACAACAAGTACTGACATTGTATCATAATAGCACTTACAGTTTTCCAAGAAAACAAACATTTTGACATTTATGGTCTGTTTCAGGGATGTTAACGGTTAACCTTTAATCAGTTAGCAGCCGAAAATACATTTGACCAGTCATTCTTATCCGTCTATAGGTTCATTTGCATAATTGAGTGGAATTAAATTGTGCCGTGTATATTTTTATTAGTCGTCATGTATTTTATTTATCACACGCGCACAGCATACAAGCCTAGTTTAAGGAGCTGAATGACCTATCACTTGTTAGACAGTGCGAGAGCAGCTCCTCAAAAAGATGGTAGGCCTACTGGATTGAAACGTGCTTTTATAAGCCCTGTCATTGCAACAAATTACAATTCTAAATGCAATCCCATACTAAAAACTGTTTTGATGGCCACGATTAAAAAGAGCTGCTATATTTATTTCTCAATCACAACCCATAATTAAAGTGCGCCCCCCATTCGCCATTAAGTGCATAGGCTATAGTTAACGGTAGCGCGCCACCCACCACTTTACAATGTGAACTTGAGGCAGTATAATAGTCTACCACTGTATGAGTCATAATACCCATAAAACCTAGCAGTCAAACACGGAAATGGTTCCAATCGTTTTTCCACCATTCATTTAATCCATTGTGGATTTTAGAAACACTTCAAATGAGAGCTGTGTTCCTCGTGTAAATCTCTCTCGAAAAGTTGTACTAAGCTTGATGGAATTGTTTAAAGGTCATACCAAGGATCATTTTGCTACATGATTTTGAATTTTAAGACCCCTTGAAGTATCCCAAAAAAATTTATACAAAAATATTAGCCCACACAAACGCATTGAAAAAAGATTAACTACATGGAACAGACAGTTCCATGTAGTGTCTGTCCTATATCTGACAGATATAAGAAAGATATGAACACATGTTTTTATTTTAATACATGTATTTAACCCCTTATTTTTGGCACTAAACAGTCTCAGAGCAAAACAACCGACATGTACGTGTCCGTGAGAGTCTCACCTTTCCACAGAGGGGTCATATTAGTGTGCTACAGACAGTTGCAGGTCGGCTGAACCGACTTCAGGCAAGTCCCAAGACGCTTGTGGGGGTTGTAGAGCAAAACGGAGACAATTTTGTGAGAAGACAGATTTTCAGGAGGTCTCATGCTCTGACAAACACCACTCTAGCTGTCACCTTTCACCAAAGATGCTGAAGTGCGACATAGGAGGATTTTTAATGGGGATTTTTGTATTATGCTAATTCAATTCGACCTTAGGTGGTTAAACAGTATGGTCGTTACACAGGGGACAATAAAAGGCCACTGTAAAATGTGTTGTTTTGTAACACAACACCACAGATGTCTCAAGTTTTGAGCGAGCTTGCAATTGGCATGCTGACTGCAGGAATGTCCACCAGAGCTGTTGCCAGAGAATTAAATGTACATTTATCTACCAACGTCATTTTAAAGAATTTGATAACAGTCTGCTGTAGTTTACAACAATTCTAATTTCTAATTTCTAAAGTGGAAGTTGGGAGAGTTTTACTCGGGTGGTTCAGTGAAACAATTATAGTTTCTGAGGTGGAAGTTGGGAGAGTTATATATATATATATTTTTTTTTTGGTGAGGGAGGCCTGCTCTCTCCTTTCCCTGATGTTTAGTTCATTTTATTCCGATCTCCTCTGCATTATTGTAGCCATCTGCTGCAGCCTGTCAACTATGCCTCTGCCTATCCCTGTTCTCTCCTCTCCGCACAGGCTACACAAACGCCTCACACCGCGTGGCTGCTGCCTCTCTAACCTGGTGGTCCCTGCACGCACCACACACCTGGAGTTCCAGGTCTCAGGCAGCCTCTGGAACTGCCGTTCTGCCGCCAACAAGGCTGACTTCATCCCAGCCTATGCTACCCTCCAGTCCCTCGACTTCCTGGCGCTGACGGAAACATGGATTACCACTGAAAACACTGCTAATCCTACTGCTCTCTCCTCGTCTGACCATGCGTTCTCGGATACCCCGAGAGCATCTGGTCAGAGGGGTGGTGGCACAGGAATCCTCATCTCTCCCAAGTGGTCATTCTCAATTTTTCCCCTAACCCATCTGTCTATCTCCTCATTTTGAATTCCACGCTGTCACAGTCACTAGCCCATTTAAGCTTAATATCCTTGTCATCTATCGCCCTCCAGGTTCCCTTGGAGAGTTCATCAATGAGCTTGACGCCTTGATAAGTTCCTTGCCTGAGGATGGCTCACCCTTCACAGTTTTGGGGGATTTCAACCTCCCTACGTCTACATTTGACTCATTTCTCTCTGCCTCCTTCTTTCCACTCCTCTCCTCTTTTGACCTCACCCTCTCACCACCCCCCCCCACTCACAAGGCAGGCAATACGCTTGACTTCATCTTTACTAGATGTTGCTCTTCTACTAATCTCACTGCAACTCCCCTCCATGTCTCCGACCACTACTTTGTATCCTTTTCTCTCTCGCTCTCCTCCAACACTACTCACTCTGCCCCTACACAGATGGTTACGCGCCGCCGCAACCTTCGCTCTCTCTCTCCCACTACTCTCTCCTCTTCCATCCTATCATCTCTTCCCTCTGCTCAATCCTTCTCCCTCCAATCTCCTGATTCTGCCTCCTCAACCCTCCTCTCCTCCCTTTCTGCATCCTTTGACTCCCTGTGTCCCCTATCCTCCCGGCCGGCTCGGTCCTCCCCTCCAGCTCCGTGGCTTGATGACTCATTGCGAGCTCACAGAACAGAGCTCCGGGCAGCTGAGCGGAAATGGAAGAAAACTAAACTCCCTGCCGACCTGGCATCTTTTCACTCCCTCCTCTCTACATTTTCTTCATCTGTTTCTGCTGCTAAGGCCACTTTCTACCACTCTAAATTCCAAGCATCTGCCTCTAACCCTAGGAAGCTCTTTGCCACATTTTCCTCACTGCTGAATCCCCCCCCTCCTCCCTCTCTGTGGATGACTTTGTCAACCACTTTGAAAAGAAGGTTGACGACATCCGATCCTCGTTTGTTAAGTCTAATGACACTGCTGGTCCTGCTCACACTGCCCTACCCTATGCTTTGACTTCTTTCTCCCCTCTCCCTCCAGATAAAATCTTGCGACTAGTGACTGCAGGCCGCCCAACAACCTGCCCGCTTGACCCCATCCCCTCCTCTCTTCTCCAGACCATCTCCGGTGACCTTCTCCCCTACCTCACCTCGCTGATCAACTCATCCTTGACCGCTGGCCATGTCCCTTCCGTCTTCAAGAGAGCGAGAGTTGCACCCCTTCTCAAAAAAACCAACACTCGATCCCACTGATGTCAACAACTACAGACCAGTATCCCTTCTTTATTTTCTTTCCAAAACTATTGAGCGTGCCGTCTTTAGCCAACTCTCTTGCTATCTCTCTCAGAATGACCTTCTTGATCCAAACCAGTCAGGTTTCAGGACTGGTCATTCAACTGAGACTGCTCTTCTCTGTGTCACGGAGGCTCTCCGCACTGCTAAAGCTAACTCTCTCTCCTCTGCTCTTGTCCTTCTAGACCTGTCTGCTGCCTTTGATACAGTGAACCATCAGATCCTCCTCTCCACCCTCTCCGAGCTGGGCATCTCCGGCGCGGCTCACTCCTGGATTGCGTCCTACCTGACCGGTCGCTCCTACCAAGTGGCGTGGCGAGAAGCTGTCTCCGCACCACGTGCTCTCACCACTGGTGTCCCCCAGGGCTCAGTTCTAGGCCCTCTCCTTTTCTCCCTATACACCAAGTCACTTGGCTCTGTCATATCCTCACATGGCCTCTCCTATCATTGCTACGCTGACGATACACAACTAATCTTCTCCTTTCCCCCTTCTGATAACCAGGTGGCGAATCGCATCTCTGCATGTCTGGCCGACATATCAGTATGGATGACGGATCACCACCTCAAGCTGAACCCTGGCAAGACGGAGCTGCTCTTCCTCCCGGGGAAGGACTGCCCGTTCCATGATCTCGCCATCACGGTTGACAACTCCGTTGTGTCCTCCTCCCAGAGTGCGAAGAGCCTTGGCGTGACCCTGGACAACACCCTGTCGTTCTCCGCTAACATCAAGGCGGTGACCCGATCCTGCAGGTTCATGCTCTACAACATTTGGAGAGTACGACCCTGCCTTACACAGGAAGCGGCACAGGTCCTAATCCAGGCACTTGTCATCTCCCCGTCTGGATTACTGCAACTCGCTGTTGGCTGGGCTCCCTGCCTGTGCCATTAAACCCCTACAACTCATCCAGAATGCCGCAGCCCGTCTGGTGTTCAACCTTCCCAAGTTCTCTCACGTCACCCCCCTCCTCCGCACACTCCACTGGCTTCCAGTTGAAGTTCGCATCCGTTACAAGACCATGGTGCTTGCCTATGGAGCAGTGAGGGGAACGGCACCTCCGTACCTTCAGGCTCTGATCAGTCCCTACACCCAAACGAGGGCATTGCGTTCATCCACCTCTGGCCTGCTGGCTCCCTTCCTCTGCGGAAGCATAGTTCCCGCTCAGCCCAGTCAAAACTGTTCGCTGCTCTGGCACCCCAATGGTGGAACAAGCTCCCTCACGACGCCAGGACAGCGGAGTCACTCACCACCTTCCGGAGACATTTGAAACCCCACCTCTTTAAGGAACACCTGGGATAGGATAAAGTAATCCTTCTACCCCCACAAAAAAAAAAGTATAATTGTAAAGTGGTTATCCCACTGGCTATAGGGTGAATGCACCAATTTGTAGTCGCTCTGGATAAGAGCGTCTGCTAAATGACGTAAATGTGCCCTTGAGCAAGGCACTTAACCCTAATTGCTCCTGTAAGTCGCTCTGGATAAGAGCGTCTGCTAAATTACTAAAATGTAAATGTAAATGTAATTGCATTTTATCGATGGCAATTTATCCCGAGGCCCATTGTCGTGCCATTCATCTGCCGCCATCACCTCATGTTTTAGCATGATAATGCACAGCCCATGTCGCAAGGATCTGTACACAATTCCTGGAAGCTGGAAATGTCCTAGTGCTTCCATGGCCTGCATACTCACCAGACATGTCACCCAATGAGCATGTTTGGGATGCTCTAGATCGACGTGTACGACAGCGTGTTCCAGTTCCCGCTAATATCCTGCAACTTTGCACAGCCATTGAAGAGGAGTGGGACAACATTCAACAGGCCACAATCAACAGCCTGATCAACTCTATGCGAAGGAGATGTGTCGTGCTGCATGAGGCAAATGGTGGTAACAGATACGGACTGGTTTTCTGATCCACGCCCCAATTTTTTTTTTTTAAAGGTATGTGTATTCCCAATCATGTGAAATCCATAGATTACGGTCTAATTCATTTATTTAAATTGACTGTTTTCCTTATTTAACTGTAACTCAGTAAAATCTTTTAAATTGTTGCGTTTATATTTTGGTTCAGTGTAGTTGTATTTTTTGAAAAACAAGCATCAAAAACCCTATTGTTATTTTCTAACTTATGGGAGATTCGCGAGATTTTATATATACAGTGGGGAGAACAAGTATTTGATACACTGCCGATTTTGCAGGTTTTCCTACTTACAAAGCATGTCTGTAATTTTTATCATAGGTACACTTCAACTGTGAGAGACTAAATCTAAAACAAAAATCCAGAAAATCACATTGTATGATTTTCAAGTAATTAATATGCATTTTATTGCATGACATAAGTATTTGATCACCTACCAACCAGTAAGAATTCTGGCTCTCACAGACCTGTTAGTTTTTCTTTAAGAAGCCCTCCTGTTCTCCACTCATTACCTGTATTAACTGCACCTGTTTGAACTCATTACCTGTATAAAAGACACCTGTCCACACACTCAATCAAACAGACTCCAACCTCTCCACAATGGCCAAGACCAGAGAGCTGTGTAAGGACATCAGGGATAAAATTGTAGACCTGCACAAGGCTGGGACGGGCTACAGGACAATAGGCAAGCAGCTTGGTGAGAAGGCAACAACTGTTGGCGCAATTGTTAGAAAATGGATGAAGTTCAAGATGACGGTCAATCACCCTCGGTCTGGGGCTCCATGCAAGATCTCACCTCGTGGGGCATCAATGATCATGAGGAAGGTGAGGGATCAGCCCAGAACTACACGGCAGGACCTGGTCAATGACCTGAAGAGAGCTGGGACCACAGTCTCAAAGAAAACCATTAGTAACACACTACGCCGTCATGGATTAAAATCCTGCAGCGCACGCAAGGTCCCCCTGCTCAAGCCAGCGCATGTCCAGGCCCGTCTGAAGTTTGCCAATGACCATCTGGATGATCCAGAGGAGGAATGGGAGAAGGTCATGTGGTCTGATGAGACAAAAATAGAGTTTTTGGTCTAAACTCCACTCGCCGTGTTTGGAGGAAGAAGAAGGATGAGTACAACCCCAAGAACACCATCCCAACCGTGAAGCATTGAAGTGGAAACATCATTCTTTGGGGATGCTTTTCTGCAAAGGGGACAGGACGACTGCACCGTTTTGAGGGGATGGATGGGGCCATGTATCGCGAGATCTTGGCCAACAACCTCCTTCCCTCAGTAAGAGCATTGAAGATGGGTCGTGGCTGGGTCTTCCAGCATGACAACGACCCGAAACACACAGCCAGGGCAACTAAGGAGTGGCTCCTAAGAAGCATCTCAAGGTCCTGGAGTGGCCTAGCCAGTCTCCAGACCTGAACCCAATGGAAAATCTTTGGAGGGAGCTGAAAGTCCGTATTGCCCAGCGACAGCCCCGAAACCTGAAGGATATGGAGAAGGTCTGTATGGAGGAGTGTGCCAAAATCCCTGCTGCAGTGTGTGCAAACCTTGTCAAGACCTACAGGAAACGAATGATCTCTGTAATTACAAACAAAGGTTTCTGTACCTAATATTAAAGTTGTGCTTTTCTGATGTATCAAATACTTATGTCTTGCAATAAAATGGGCGGCAGGTAGCTTAGTGGTTAAGATCGTTGTGCCAGTAACCGAAAGGTCGCTGGTTCTAATCCCCGAGCAGACTAGGTGAAAAATCTGTCAATGTGCCCTTGAGCAAGGCACTTAACCCTAATTGCTCCTGTAAGTCGCTCTGGATAAGAGCGTCTGCTTAAAAAAAAAAAAAAAAAAGGCAAATGAATTACTTAAAAATCATACAATGTGATTTTCTGGATTTTTGTTTTAGATTCCGTCTCTCACAGTTGAAGTGTACCTATGATAAAAATTACAGACCTCTACATGCTTTGTAAGTAGGAAAACCTGCAAAATCGGCAGTGTATCAAATACTTGTTCTCCCCACTGTATGTGTATTGAACATTCAGAGCTAATGTAGCTAATTTCACAGTGGTTTCAGAGTCATGCAGTAAGAGTTAAGATGCTAATATACAGGACCAGTCAAAAGTTTTAGAACACCTACTCATTCAAGGGTTTTTCTTTCTTTTTACTATTTTATACATTGTAGAATAATAGTGAATATATCAAAACTATGAAATAACACATATGGAATCATGTAGTAACCAAAAAAGTGTTAAACAAATCAAAATATATTTTATATTTGAGATTCTTCAAATAGCCACCCTTTGCCTTGATGACAGCTTTGTACACTCTTGGCATTCTCTCAACCAGCTTCCCCTGGAATGCTTTTCCAACATTCTTGAAGGTGTTCACACATATGCTGAGCACTTGTTGGCTACTTTTCCTTCACTCTGCGATCCGACTCATCCCAAACCATCTCAATTGGGTTGAGGTCGGGGGATTGTGGAGGCCAGGTCATCTGATGCAGCACTCCATCACTCTCCTTCTTTGTAAAATAGCCCTTACATAGTTTTGATGTCTTCACTATTATTCTACAATGTGGAAAATAGTAAAAATAAAGAAAAACCCTTGAATGAGTAGGTGTGTCCAAACGTTTGACTGGTAGTGTACATGTAAACTCTACATAGTTATGATCTGTGGGTGTCACTGAGTAGGCTGATAAAAAAAAAACCTTAACACAAATGTAGATTTGTTCATTGTTTATTTATTTGACTATTTAAAAACACAATACAACCACACATATGGACACAATGCACATAAAATAATCGAGGATGACACAATCCACTTGAGTAAGATTTCAATGTTCAGTTTGTTTAGGATTCATTTTGGAATGTGTTGTTATAAGCAATGGGAATGCTTAGCCTCAGCTCTACAAACACTGTACTAGGAGATGGGAATAGGGATTGTTTTGGGACTGGATTATTCTTTTCAATCCAGTGTGACTGTGACCTTAGACTCTACTATCTGTTTACTTGCAAACATTTTGGCTTCTCTTTCATGTAAATGACCCACTCTTTGTTTGTTGACAGGATGGGTGCACAATCCATAGGTAAGGCTGTGCAGTGCATATACTGTAAGTATGCCCATACCCGACTCCGCAAGGCTTAGCCCCCGCAGTTGAAACTTGTGCCCCCTCAGTTTTTGTTCTACAGTGCCTTCAGAAAGTATTAACACCGCTTGACGTTTTCCACTTTTTGTTGTGTTACAGCCTGAATTTAATATGGATTAGATTGAGATTTTGTGTCACTGGCCTACAGACAATACCCCATAAGGTCAAAGTGGAATTATTACATTTTTACTAATTATTAAAAATGAAAATCTGAAATGTCTTGATTCAATATGTATTCAACCCCTTTGTTATGGCAAGCCTAAATAAGTTCAGGGGTAATATTTTGCTTAACAAGTCACATAATAAGTTGCATGAACTCACTCTGTGTGCAATAATAGTGATTAACATTATTTTTGAATGACTACTTCATCTCTGTAACCCACGCATAGAATTATCTGTAAGGATCCTCAGTCGAGCAGTGAATTTCAAACACAGATTCAACCACAAAGAACAGGGAGGTTTTCCAATGCCTCGCAAAGAAGGGCACCTATTGATAACCATGTAGTATAGTGGGAAAATACAGCCTGCCTGAGCAGGCATAGCCTAGACTCAAAACTTGTGTGTGTGTGTGTGTGTGTGTGTGTGTGTGTGTGTGTGTATAAAAGGATTGACCCGTCTTGAGAGGGGCAGAGCTCTCATGAATAAAGAAACTGATTAATTGCAGAAATGGGACTATGTTTAATTCATTGTTAACTAGAGTCTTACAACCTCTGGGAATTAATCAAAGCCTGAGAAATAGTTGAGTTCAACCATTGAGATAACAAAATTCTCGTGACAATTACACTTTGGATGGTGTATCAATACACCCAGTCAGCCTCCCATGTGGCGCAGCGGTCTAAGGCACTGCATCACAGTGCTTGAGGCATCACTACAGACCCGGGTTTGATCCCAGGCTGGGTCACAGCCGTCCGTGACCGGGAGATCCATGAGGGGGTGCACAATTGGTCCGGTTAGGGGAGGGTTTGGCCGGGCCGGGTTTTTCTTGTCCCATTGCGCTCTAGCGATTCCTTGTGGCGGGCCGGGCGCCTGCAAGCTGACTTCAGTCGCCAGCTGGACGGTGTTTCCTCCGACACATTGGTGCTTCATGGTTAAGCAAGCAGTGCGGCTTGGCAATGTTGTGTTTTGGAGGACGCATGGCTCTCGACCTTCGCCTCTCCCGAGTCCGTAGGGGAGATGTAGCAACGGGACAAGACTGTAAACTACCAATTGGATATCACGAAAAAGGGGTAAAAAGTACAACAACAACAAAAAATCCTACACCCAGTCACTACAAAGATACAGGCGTACTTCGTAACTCAGTTGTCGGAGAGGAAGGAAACTGCTCAGGGATTTCCTCATGAGGCCAATGGTGACTTTAAAACAGTTACAGAGTTTTATGGCTGTGATAGGAGAAAACTGAGGATGGATCAACAACATTGTAGTTACTCCACAATATTAACCTAAATGACAGACTGACAAGAAGGAAGCTTGTACATAATACAAATATTCCAAAACATGCATCCTGTTTGCAATAAGGCACTAAAGTAAAACTGCAAAACATTTGGCTAAGAAATTAACTTTATATCCTGAATACAAAGCGTTATGTTTGGGGCAAATCCAACACATCACTGAGTACCACTCTTCATATTTTCAAGCATGGTGGTGGCTGCATCATGTTATGGGTACGCTTGTCATTGGCAAGAACTAAAAATAAATAAAAATAAACGGATTAGAGCTAAGCACAGGATAAATCCTAGAGGAAAACCTGGTTCAGTCTGCTTTCCAACAGACACTGGGATACAAATTCACCTTTCAGCAGGACAATAACCTAAAACACAAGGCCAAATAAACACTGGAGTTGCTTACCAAGACGTCAATGAATGTTCCTGAGGGGCCTAGTTACAGTTTTGACTTAAATTGGCTTGAAAATCTATGTCAAGGCTTGAAAATGGCTGTCTAACAATGATCAACAACCAACTTGACAGAGCTTGAATAATGTGCAAATATTGTACAATCCAGGTGTGCAACGCTCTTAGAAACTTACGCATGTGATTCTAACATGTATTGACTCAGGTCTGTGAATACTTATGTAAATTAGATATTTCTACATTCATTTTTTCACTTTGACATTATGGGGTATTGTGTGTAGATGGGTGAGATAAAACAAAAGTGATCCATTTTGAATTCAGGCTATAACACAACAAAATGTGGAATAAAAATAGCAAAAAAGTTCTAAATGATTGAGTGACAGGTTGGCACAAAATCTGTCTCTGCTGCGCTGTCAACACAATGGACAGAGCGCGCCGTGGTATGTGTAGGGGGGCTATGGAAAGCCACTGGGGCAGTTAGCTATGACTCCTTTGGGTTTCCATAAAAAGCAGCTCCATAGCCCCCTCCTCCTTCGACTGTTCCTGACGATCTTGGAACAGAGGAGCCAGCCCAGGGTAGCCTAGAATCCTACCCTAGCTGCAGGTTTTCTGTCCAAAAACATTCATTTAATAGCAACTGGATCATAGGAAGAGAGAGGCTGGAATAATCGGTTACTGTAGATGCTGCCTTTTGTTTACTATGTTGAATGTTCTGTGTTGGGTCCAATGCTAACGTAGACAAGGCCTTCACCCAAGCTGGGTATTCTAACTGGAAGCCTGCTATTAATAGTACCTAAGTGTGTTGTTATGTGTTAATAACATGAAGACTACGTTACCCAGCAGGCTATGCAAGGGGGGTAAGTTGAAGTATGCCTTGCATGGCTACACAAGGAGATTGCTAGCTAAAGTATCAGTTTATTAAAAGTAGTTCAACCTATGCCCCGGTTTGTCATTAGTTAATGGAACAAACATAACATGGTGTCAGATTGGTAGTCACCATGACGAGACAGAGAAAAGGAAGGAGTAACTCTGCAAATTTCCGCAACGAAAATTTAACATTCTACCACAAGTCAAGTGACGTGAGTAGTCTAAAATGCTAGCTTGCAAGAGCGATGCCAACGAGCCGCAGCAGCGAAAGTGACAGCACCGAGAGCGAGGCTGCACTGGAATCTGTTGACGAGCAAGTTGATGAGCAACCTACCGAAGTAAGAGAAATTGAAACTGTACCTGTTTCCCGAGTGTTTCCCGTCATGGATAGGCTTAGTCCTCCTACTCCTATGCAGTTAACAGGCAATCTAGCTGACAATTGGAAATGTTTCAAGCAGAGATTCAATATCTACCTAGCAGCCAGTGGAGCAGGGGGAGATGATGACAAATTGAAAGCTTCCATTTTTCTGCATGTTATTGGAGAGGATGCATTGGACATTTACAATAGCTTTCAGCTAGATGAGGTAAACTTGACATTAACTGTGCTCATGGCTAAATTTGAGGAGTACTTTGTACCAAGCCAGAACGTCACGTTTGAGAGATACAAGTTTTTCTCTCATGATCAGAAACAGGGAGTCAGTTTTGACCAGAACACACTGAGCAAAACGTGTGAATTTGAAAATCTGAAAGACTCACTAGTGAAAGACAGGATAGTCTATGGCACACTTGATAATGGACTCAAGGAGAGATTGCTGCGTGAGCAGGATTTAACTTTGGATAAAGCAGTGAATATGTGTCGAGCAGCTGAAATCACCAGAGCACAAGCTAAAAAGCTGCGCAGGGATGAGACGTCAGTGCATGCAATACAAAGAGAGGAGCAACACACACAACGCTTTACAAAACAAAAACAAGCAAAAGAGAAAAATCTAAACACTAGATGTGGAAAATGTGGAGTTATCCACAAGCTAAAAAATGTCCCTGCATATGGCAAATTGTGTAACAACTGTGGGAAAAATAATCATTTCTGAAAATGCTGCAAAGCTGAGGCTACAAAGAAAAAGGTTCACACAGTCAAAGAGGAGACTGAATAATTCTTTGTTGATTCTGTGGAAATATGCTATGCAGTAAAAGCTGAATGGATTGTGCCATTGACTGTGAATGAAACTATAATACCATTCAAGCTCGATACTGGAGCTCAGGTAAACCTGTTGTCGCTGGATGACTACAGAACACTGAAAGTGAAGAGCAAAATACACCCTGTGTAAATCAAGGTTACTGGTTATACTGGGGAGAACGTACCAGGTAAAGGAAGCTGGATAGTAACTTTACAGCACAAAGGAAAACAGTTCAAAGCACAGCTGCTGATCGTGGAAAAGAGTGTACAGCCTATTCTAGGAATCAGTGCATGTGAAAAGCTCAATTTGGTGAAAAGAGTGTATGTAGTGACATCACAGACTGAAAATGACCAAGAATCACTACTGGCTGAGTACGAGGATGTGTTTGAGGGTCTCGGATGTTTAGCTGGAGAACACAAAATATGTACTGATGATAACATTACTCCAGTTGTGCATGCCTGCAGAAAAGTTCCATTTGCACTGAGGAAAAAGCTCAAGGAGGAACTCGGATGCATGGAAAAGATGGACGTCATCACAAAAATGGATGAACCTACAGATTGGGTAAGCTCACTGGTTATTGTGGTGAAAAAGAACGGCGATCTCAGGATATGTCTAGACCCGAGAGATCTCAACAAAGCTATCATGCGAGAGCATTTCAAGTTGCCAACCAGAAAAAAGATAATGTCGCAGTTTGCTGGAGCAAAGTGGTTCAGTAAGCTTGATGCCTCATCAGGATTCTGGCAAATGAAGCTAGATGATGCAAGCTCAAGGCTGTGCACATTCAACACACCTGAGGGCAGGTACAGATTTCTTTGTCTACCATATGGGATTCTCTCAGCGCCAGAGGTCTACCACAAGACAATTCACATGATCTTCGAGCACATTCCAGGAGTAGAGACCATGATGGACGACATCATCGTCTGGGGGTCCACAAAAGAAGAACACGACGCGCGAGTGAGACAAGTGCTGGACCTGACACGGAAAGTCAACCTGAAACTAAACAAGGACCAATGCGAGTTTGGTGTGAAAACACTTACCTTCGTGGGAGACGTACTTTCAGAGGATGAAGTCAAAACAGACCCGAGGAAAACATCAGCCATCAACAACATGGAGCGCCCGAAGAACAAGGACGACGTGAGACGCTTCATGGGCATGATCACCTACCTGTCGCTTATGTGTCCAGAGTCTTGACAGGTGCAGAAAGAAGGTATGCACAAATAGAGAAATAACTACTGGCGAGCACATACGTGTGCGAAAGGTTTCACCAATGCGTCTACGAACAAGCCTTCCAAGTAGAAACCGACCACAAACCATTGGTGTCAATCATGTTTAAGCCACTGAATGATTGTCCAATGAGAATCCAGAGAATGTTGATCAGACTGCAAAAGTATGATGTGAAGATGATCTACACCCCGGGAAAGTTCATGTTCGCCGCCGACACTCTTTCTCGAACTGTCGACAAGAAGGAGAGCGCCGACACACAGAAAAACGCTGAGATTCAGGCCTACGTCGACATGATCGTTTTTGACTGCAATGGCAAAAGTCACATTGTTGTTTCTGACTACTACTCAAACTACCCTGAAGTAGCAACACTGCCAACTACCTCCAGCAAAGCTGTAATCACCTACCTGAAATCAGTCTTCGCAAGACATGGGGTTGCGTCTGATCGTTCGCTAACGACTGGGGATTCCGACACAACACCTCCAGCCCCAACTACCCAAGGTCCAACGGCTTAGCAGAAAGTTCAGTCAAAATTGTCAAAGGTCTGATGAAAAAGGCACATGATGGAAATGAGGACTTCCTAAAAAGTCTGATCTACCGCAGCGCACCGCTGCAGAATGGACTTTCACCTGCACAAATGTTGATGGGACGTCGCATCAGAACCAACCTACCATCCATGAGGACTTGCTAACACCCAGAGGTGCTCACAACGTCAAACTCGCAAAGGAAAAACAGAAAGACAAACAAAAACAGCGACATGACAAAAGTGCAAGACACTTACCTGAACTGAAACCTGGAAATCATGTACGACTCCGAGACATCACTACAGGAACCTGGATGCAGCACGGGTGCGTGCAGAGAGAAGTTGCACCGCGATCCTATGAGATCCAAATGGAGCATGGATCACAACTGAGACGAAACAGAGTGGATCTAAGGCTTCAGTCATTCACTCAAGGGACTGAGGATCATCAGAAGGATACTGCTGAAGTGTCAAATGCCTTTACCAATGGACAATTCAGTCAGAACATCCTGACTGACAATAAACACTGTCCAACTGCTTCAGGAAGCACTTCAGCAGAACGACCAAAAAGGACTGTCAGAGCCCCTGAAAGGCTTATTGAGAAAATATATATGAAAAAAAAGGGGCACATGGATTGGATGTTTTTGTTTATGTGAAAAGAAATAGAGCCACAATAGAGTATTGTTGGATAGAGACTGCATTTAGTTGAGGGGGAAAAAAAGGGGAAAGAAATGTGTTATTGAAAATTACATGTTATGCAGGTTGAGTAAACAAATGTGATGTGACATGTTTAGTTACAGAGAAAAATGTGTTTTCTTTCAAAGGAAGGAAGATGTGTTGTTATTGGTTTTCCTGGTTGTAAAAGGAACTGAACGTATTGGAAACTTGTTTATGGTAGGCTGGCATTGCTTAATTGATTACGTGGGTCAAAGTTGATTCACAGAAGTGTATTGTGCCATATCACAACGTGTTGCTGAACTCATGAGCGCTGAGCGGCATGATTTTCCATGTTTGAAGCGGGCCTATATGCCTATTTATTTGGCAAGACAGCTGTGCATGGCTGCGTCTCACTGTAGTAGGCTGTAGGCTATGTTTTGGTTATTTGGATCTCCATTTGTTTACTGCGTTTGTTTACTGTTAGTGTAACTAGCCTACATATACAGTGCCTTCGGAAAGTATTCAGACCCCTTGACTTTTTCCACATTTTGTTATGTTACAGCCTTATTCTAAAATGGATTACATTTTTAAATATCCTCAGCAATCTACACACAATACCCCATAATGACAAAGCGAAAACAGGTTTTTAGACATTTATTACAAATAAAAAACAGAAATACCTTATTTACACAACTGTTCAGACCCTTTGCTATGAGACTCGAAATTGAGCTCATGTGCATCATGTTTCCATTGATCATCCTTGAAATGTTTCTTCAACTTCATTGGAGTCCACCTGTGGTAAATTCAATTGATTGGACATAATTTGGAAAGGCACACACCTGTCTATATAAGGTCCCACAGTTGACAGTGCATGTCAGAGCAAAAACCAAGCCTTTAAGTCGAAGGAATTGTCCATAGAGCTCAGAGACAGGATTGTGTCGAGGCACAGATCTGGGGAAGGTTACCAAAAAAATGTCTACAGCATTGAAGGTCCCCAAGAACATTCTTAAATGGAAGAAGTTTGGAACCACCAAGACTCTTCCTAGAGCTGTCCGCCCTGCCAAACTCTGACAGAGCTCCAGAGTTCCTCTGTGGAGATGGGAGAACCTTCCAGAAGGACAACCATCTCTGCAGCACTCAACCAATCAGGCCTTTATGGTAGAGTGGCCAGGCGGAAGCCACTCCTCAGTAAAAGGCACATGACAGCCCGCTTGGAGTTTGCCAAAAGGCACCTAAAGACTCACAGACCATGAGAAACAAGATTCTCTGGTCTGATGAAACCAAGATTGAACTCTTTGGCCTGAATGCCAAGCGTCACGTCTGGAGGAAACCTGGCACCATCCCTATGATGAAGCATGGTTGTAGCAGCATCATGCTGTGGGGATGTTTTTCAGCGGCAGGGACTGGGAGACTAGTCATTGTCGAGGGAAAGATGAACAGAGAAAAGTACAGAGAGATCCTTGATGAAAACCTGCTCCAGAGCGCTCAGGACCTCAGACTGAGCTGAGAAGGTTCACCTTCCAACAGCACAACGACCCTAAGCACACAGCCATGACAACGCAGGAGTGGCTTCGGAACAAGTCTCTGAATGTCCTTGAGTGGCCCAGCCAGAGCCCGGACTTGAACCCGATCGAACAACGCTGCCAAATGTGCTTCAACAAAGTACTGAGTAAAAGGTCTGAATGTGATATTTCAATTTTTTAAAATTTAGATATGCAAAAATGTATTAAAACTTGTTTTTACTTTGTCATTATGGGGTATTGTGTGTAGATTGATGAGGATTTTTTGGGGGGGAATAAGGCTGTAACTTTACAAAATGTGGAAAAAGTCAAGGGGTCTGAATACTTTCCAAATGCACTGTATGTAATTTACATAGATCGACCATGTTAATCAATAGACTTACCTGCCCTACCATGAGTCAAGCAGGAGATGGCGCCATCAACCAAGCTAAGGGACCTGAGAACTTTGAGAGAACCACATTTAGAGTGAAAAGTTCATTCGTACCTCCCCCCCAAACGCAATGCATCCATAGAAACCTTCTTCAGGATTGTTGAAAATGATGTAGGTGACCTACTGAAAGACAAACAGAAAGACAAATCCTATGATAACTTGAGTAGAGATGAGAGAACGGCTCTTAAGGACTTACAATCAGATCCTTCGATTATCATAAAATAAATTGATAAAGAGGGAGGAATTTGTATACAAAACAAATGTGACTATGTGAATTAATGTCGCCGACAACTATCTAAAGGTGACTTCTATCACAGACTGTATTATGACCCTACCCTAGAATTCCAGCATAATATCACATCCACAGTGGAAAGCTGTTTGGAATCAGGACAAATCACCAAAAACTATGTGAATTTCTATGTGTGAAATTTCCTAAAATATCAAATGTTGCTAAATTACACAAACAAGTGTCTCCTCCCCCAGGTACACCCATTGTAGCAGCAATCGACTCTGTGACGTCCAACATTTCTAAGTTTGTGGACCACCACATTAAACCGATGGTTGAGAATCTCCCGTCTTATGTCAGACACTAGTCACATGACCTCATTGATAGAGGGCTTAGGAAGGATACCAGAGGGCACCCTGCTGGCCACTTCTGATGTGGAGAGCTTGTACACTAACATCCCACACACTGGAGGCTTGCAGGCACTGCAACATTTCCTTCAGAAGAGTGACCCACCCTTGCTCCATCCAATGATTGCATCTTGCAACTCACTGAACTGGTATTATCCAATAACTACTTCATCTTTGAGTCAGACTTTTTACTTCAAGTCCGGGGTGTAGCCATGGGTTCCCCCTTTGCCCCCAATTATGCAAACCTGTATGTGGGACAATTTGAGGAAGCACTCACTTACAAAACAGAGACACACCACCTACTTTCTAAAATCCTCCTATGGAAGAGATACATAGATGATGTCTTTGTGTTCTGGGAAGGAAGTCAGCAGGAACTAAATTAATTCCAAACTCTGTTAAACGAGAGCTGTGAATATCTCAAATTCACCATGCAGACTGATGAGAGACAAATAAACTCGCTGGATTGATGGATAATCAAAGAGAATGATGCAGTACATACAGACTTATACACCAAGCCCACAGACTGCAATACCCTGCTTCATGCGGATAGTATGCATCCCCTTCCCTTCAAGAATGGTCTACCATATAGCCAGTTACGCAGGGTTAAACGAATCTGTGGCCACCAGTTAGATTTTGACAGCAACGCTAAGAAAATGATAGATACATTCAAAATGAGAGGCTACATACAAGGACAAAACTCTTGATGCTGCAATTATGAAAATATCTCAAAAACCAAGAGAGGAATTCCTTAAAACTAAACCGAAGAAGAAAAACAACGCAACAGTATTTTGCACTAAGTACACCAAGTGTTCGGAGAAAATGAAAGCAATCCTGAAAAAGCACTGGCATATTCTGCAATCAGACCAAAGAAATTGCACACCTCTTCAAGGAACCCCCACTGGTGGTCTATAAGCGGGGTCGCAATATTGGGGATAGTTTAGTGAGATCTGACCTGCCCCCTGAGCCCACTCTGACACTCTTGACACCCATTCCAAATGGGAACTACAAATGTGGCTCATGCGCACAGTGCAATAGCACAAAAAAAACATCCTTCTTCAGACACCCACATACAGGTCGAAAAATCCTTGTTAGGGGTATCATCTCATGCAAGACAAAGGGAGTAATCTATCTCACCTGTTCATGTGGGAAAGACTACATAGGACAAATGAAAAGACAATTAAAACAAACCATAGCTGAACACTGACTATCCAGTAGCAGCCCACTTTGTTGAAGCTAACCATCCCATCTCCTCCCTCAAATACACAGGCATTGAGCATGTTGCTCTACCAAGGAGAGGAGGTAACATGGAGATCCTACTACTACAGAGGCAGGCCTACTGGATATCCTGTCTAAAAACACTGACCCCTAGTGGTCTGAATATTGAGTTTGATCTCAGACCCTTCTTATGAACAATAATGTTTTTAGTCTTGTAAATGAATATATTCTTTCTACAGCTTGTCAGAATACACCCAATATGTTCCCCCTGTTGATGATGCTTATTATGCATTATGGTTGAACCAAAAGATTACATGTAATAAAAATGTAATGAAATTGGAAACAATTAAATATATGTGTGAAATTAAATTAAACAATAAAGTACACTACCGTTCAAAAGTTTGGGGTCACTTAGAAATGTCCTTGTTTTCCATGAAAACATACATGAAATGAGTTTGAATAGGAAATATAGCTAAATGAATAGGAAATGTAGTCATTGACAAGGTTAGAAATAATGATTTTTAATTCAAATAATAATTATGTCCTTCAAACTTTGCTTTTATCAAAGAATCCTCCATTTGCAGCAATTACAGCCTTGCAGACCTTTGGCATTCTAGTTGTCAATTTGTTGAGGTAATCTGAAGAGATGTCACCCCATGCTTCCTGAAGCACCTCCCACAAGTTGGATTGGCTTGATGGGCACTTCTTACGAACTATACGGTCAAGCTGCTCCCACAACAGCTCAATAGGGTTGAGATATGGTGACTGTGCTGGCCACTCCATTATAGACAGAATACCAGCTGACTGCTTCTTCCCTAAATAGTTCTTGCATAGTTTTGGAGCTGTGCTTTGGGTCATTGTCCTGTTGTAGGAGGAAATTGGCTCCAATCAAGCGCCGTCCACAGGGTATGGCATGGCGTTGCAAAATGGAGTGATAGCCTTCCTTCTTCACCTCAAACTTCGATTAGTCTGTCCATAACACTTTTTTCCAATTGTCCTCTGTCCAGTGTCTGTGTTCTTTTGCCCATCTTATTATTTTCTTTTATTGGCCAGTCTGAGATATGGCTTTTTCTTTGTAACTCTGCCTAGAAGGTCAGCATCCCGGAGTCGCCTCTTCACTGTTGACGTTGAGACTGGTGTTTTGCGGGTACTATTTAATGAAGCCGCCAGTTGAGGACCTGTGAGGCATCTGTTTCTCAAACTAGGATGTATTTGTCCTCTTGCTCAGTTGTGCACCGGGGCCTCCCACTCCTCTTTCTATTCTGGTTAGAGCCAGTTTGCTCTGTTCTGTGAAGGGAGTAGTACACAGCGTTGTACGAGATCTTCAGTTTCTTGGCAATTTCTCGCATGGAATAGCCTTAATTTCTCAGAACAATAATAGACTGACGCATTTCAGAAGCAAGTTATTTGTTTCTGGCCATTTTGAGCCTGTAATCAAACCCACAATTGCTGATGCTCCAGATACTCAACTAGTCTCAAGAAGGCCAGTTTTATTGCTTCTTTAATCAGCACAACAGTTTTCAGCTGTGCTAACATATAATTGCAAAAGGGTTTTCTAATGATCAATTAGCCTTTTAAAATGATAAACTTGGATTAGCAAACACAACGTGCCATTGGAACACAGGACTGATGGTTTCTGATAATGGGCCTCTGTACGCCTATGTAGATATTCCCTTAGAAATCAGCTGTTTCCAGCTACAATAGCCATTTACAACATTAACAATGTCTACACTGTATTTCTGATCAATTTGATGTTATTTTAATGGACACATTTTTTTATTTTATTTCAAAAACAAGGACATTTCTAAGTGACCCCAAACTTTTGAACGGTAGTGTATGTTGATGCTAATGTAATGCTAATGCTAACGATAACAATAGCCTAATATATTCAATATGCTGTAAACTATTGTATTTTAACAGTTTCACTCAATTAATTCTAATCAACCTAATTATTATGCAACAACCCCCACTATTGTTTGTCTACATAACCTTGTTCAAGCATTCATGACATTACCCTGAAGAATAATAATAATATGCCATTTAGCAGACACTTTTATCCAAAGCGACTTACAGTCATGCGTGCATAATTATTATTTTTTGTGTATGGGTGGTCCCGGGGATCGAACCCACTACCTTAGCGTTACAAGCGCTGTGCTCTACCAGCTGAGCTAAGAAGGCACAGTAATGCCGAAACGTTGGTGTTTTACCCAATAAATTACTGGGAGTTTATATATATAGAGTGTGCGACTCTCTCTTAATTTATTTTTACAGTTTATTCGCCGTTAGTCAGCACCTCCACACAAAATAATTGTGTGCTCCAGGTCCAGCTTTTAATTAGACTATTATTGTTTTCATTGTGCACCTTGTGAACGGGTACCTCGACTTCATCATGAAGCATTTTCAGCTGGCTCTGGCTCACTTCACTAGCACAGCAAATGTATATTGTTCTAGCTAGCAGGAGATCTGGTTCTCTGAGTAATCTGCCTCGCTCTTGGTCATTTGTGATTCCACACACAATTCTGTCCCGTATCAGTGACTCGGTAAGTTGTTGAAACGCACAGTCTTTTACTTTATTTTTTAGATCAGTCACATAAGCATCAATTGACTCTGTTTGTCCTTGCACTCTCGTAAAAAAAGATATGCCTCAGGTACGTCCGGTTTTTTGTTGGCTCACAGTACGTTCGGAAAAGCTCTTTTAATACATCCAAGTCATCTACATCATCGTCAAAATCAAAGTATAGAACACTTTGATTGTATCATCTCCGGCTACGTGCAGGAATGTGGCACATTTCACTTTTTGGGATTTCTTTGAGATGCCACTAGCATTATATAAAGGTTACATTTCTGGATCCACACTCTCCAATTTTCGGCTAGATTTCCCTCTAGGTTCAGAGTTGGTTCTCATTTGTTCCATGTTTTGTTATGTTGAGCTTCCCTTTGTATTACTTTTTAACTTCTGACACCATGTAATACAGTGGGGAAAAAAAGTATTTAGTCAGCCACCAATTGTGCAAGTTCTCCCACTTAAAAAGATGAGAGAGGCCTGTAATTTTCATCATAGGTACACGTCAACTATGACAGACAAATTGAGGGAAAAAAATCCAGAAAATCACATTGTAGGATTTTTAATGAATTTATTTGCAAATTATGGTGGAAAATAAGTATTTGGTCACATACAAACAAGCAAGATTTCTGGCTCTCACAGACCTGTAACTTCTTCTTTAAGAGGCTCCTCTGTCCTCCATTCATTACCTGTATTAATGGCACCTGTTTGAACTTGTTATCAGTATAAAAAACACCTGCCCACAACCTCAAACAGCCACACTCAAAACTCCACTATGGCCAAGACCAAAGAGCTGTCAAAGGACACCAGAAACAAAATTGTAGACCTGCACCAGGCTGGGAAGACTGAATCTGCAATAGGTAAGCAGCTTGGTTTGAAGAAATCAACTGTGGGAGGAATTATTAGGAAATGGAAGTGGTTTGACCTGTGTCATTGTCAACAAAGGGTATATAACAAAGTATTGAGAAACTTTTGTTATTGACCAAATACTTATTTTCCACCATAATTTGCAAATAAATTCATAAAAAATCCTACAATGTGATTTTCTGGAAAAATAATTCTCATTTCGTCTGTCATAGTTGACGTGTACCTATGATGAAAATTACAGGCCTCTCTCATCTTTTTAAGTGGGAGAACTTGCACAATTGGTGGCTGACTAAATACTTTTTTTCCCCACTGTATATTAGCACACTGAGGCAGGGATGCGGGTAAAATAACGTTTATCTGATGTCATCGGTCAAGTGCAAGTACAGATGATCACATGTAGTAATTAGTAACAGTACCACCCTCAACATTCCCGGTAAATACATGTATATACATGACAGGCACAAAGTCAGATTCCACAGCCACAAAGTCAACATTTCTGTCATTTAGCAGACACTCTTATCCAAAGCGACTTACAGTGGTGAGTGCAAACATTTTCATACTTTTTTTATACTTAGCTTTTTGGTCTTAATTTAAGGTTAGGGTTAAGCATAAGGTTAGCGGTGTGGTTAGGGTTGAGGTTAGGTTTAAAATAAAAGTTGAAGAGAAATTGTAGAAATGGGCGGGGTTTCATGACATTGTGGCTATAGAAGCTAGTGACGACCGCTCCACCCTTGTCCTTCTCCTCCTTCCAACTGGTGGGGTTAGTGCTATACAGGGATCTTTGGGACGTCCCTACCCTAACCCCTACCCTTACCATAACCCTTACCTAACCTTAACCCTTACCAGGAAGAGTAGCTGCTGCTTTCGCAACAGCTAATGGGGATCCTAATAATATACCAAATACCTTAACCATTTTCAATTTCAACTTCAATGGGGTAGGGGCGTCCCAAGGATACCGGATAGCAAGGACCCAACTGGTGGAGGTGGGTGGTGTATCCTCCCATCATCATTCTTCATTATTTATTTGATGGCTTTTAAATGAATTCTCCAATAGTCTATTACAGGCTTATTAACATTTTCTTCCTGCCATACACACACGCACGCACGCACACACACACACACACACACACACACACACACACACACACACACACACACACACACACACACACACACACACACACACACACACACACACACACACACACACACACACACACACACACACCCTCTGCCATCCTTTCTGTGACATTACCATCAGATAGGCTTGAAAAAGTCAGACAATTTCAATGAACAGCTTTTATGTAAAATACACATACAAATAACATAGTAAAGTGCAAAAGTCATTCAAAGTAAAAGGCTAATTACAGTGAGAAACAGTGAGTGAAGTACGTAATAAGGAAACATCATTGTTTAGTCACATAATTAGTCTCACATTACCATAACAACTGATTTCATACAGGTGTCATACTGTGTCTGTTTTCTGTCTGATGTCCAGCAAGTTGTTAAAACAAGATCTGGAATAATGTTTGATACACTTCATGAAAGGTTTTTTCCCCTCCCACTCTGAACATCTTACTGTGCATGTTTTGAAATTACTTACATAGTGGATACACCATAAAACTGTATTTCTATGGGATAGAGTATCTCCTTTAGGCTACTATTCCAACAACAAACTCACAATCGATACAACATTCTCTTTCCCTTTATTATCTATTCTTGCAGATACAGTGGGGAGAACAAGTATTTGATACACTGCTGATTTTGTCATGCAATAAAATGCAAATGAATTACTTAAAAATCATACAATGTGATTTTCTGGATTTTTGTTTTAGATTCCGTCTCTCACAGTTGAAGTGTACCTATGATAAAAATTACAGACCTCTACATGCTTTGTAAGTAGGAAAACCTGCAAAATCGGCAGTGTATCAAATACTTGTTCTCCCCACTGTATGTGCATAATTTGTATGCATATTCACCCTCTAAAAATCTCTCCTCTCTCAACATCTCAAGTCCAATCCGATGTGTGCACATGGAGTCCTCATAACATATCCTCTTCTACACTCTGAAGGAACAACAATACCACATGCAACACAAGCAATGACTAAATCACAAAACAAGTGTCATGCTACAGAATGAGCATTCAGTATTTCCTAGTGAGTGATAGGGCTTTGAATGATGTTTTTCAACAATTCCAGGAGTTGCAGTCTTGTCTTCCCCTGTCACAATTTTCTCAGCTCAGCGATGTGCAGTAAATATCTGTCTCTCCAGAGGGAAGTGGAAAAGTTGAGGAGAATGGAGTCCCTGCTTCACCCCTCCTCCTCTTTCAAATCAGCTCCAACATGTTCCAAGACAACAGGCATTTGACTGACCATCTGAATGAGCAGTGTTTCTCTAAGTCCCCTTTTTGGACTCCCATTCCTGAAAAACAGGACACACATTTAGTGTTTGTACATAAAGTAAACCTATGAGGGCTGATCTTGCTGTAAATGTGTTACAGTCTGTGTTCTGATTTTGATATTGAACATTGAGACACAGTGCTACTTAATAAAACAGGTAAATGTCAATGGGTGCCCTGGATTTTGTTTTATGACAGCCTACCTTGGCTTTCTGCATGACATTCCCCTTGCTAGATGCATAGATGGATGGGGGGTGCTTCCGCATCTCAGCAGCACAGTTGACTGGCATGGATGCCTCACTGTATATATTCTCAACTTTACTGATGTGGACCTGGACATACAGTATGAGGAAAGAGAATTTGAGAATATCTGTTTATGGGTAAATAATACTATTTCTACTTACAATACTCATCAAAACACCTCAGATGGAAATACACTGAGGGAAAAAAGTATTTGATCCCCTGCTGATTTTGTACGTTTGCCCACTGACAAAGAAATGATCAGTCTATAATTTTAGTGGTAGGTTTATTTGAACAGTGAGAGACAGAATAACAACAACAAAAATCCAGAAAAACGCATGTCAAAAATGTTATACATTTATTTGCATTTTAATGAGGGAAATAAGTATTTGACCCCCTTTCAATCAGAAAGATTTCTGGCTCCCAGGTGTCTTTTATACAGGTAACGAGCTGAGATTAGGAGCACACTCTTAAAGGGAGTGCTCCTAATCTCAGTTTGTTACCTGTATAAAAGACACCTGTCCACAGAAGCAATCAATCAATCAGATTCCAAACTCTCCACCATGGCCAAGACCAAAGAGCTCTCCAAGGATGTCAGGGACAAGATTGTAGACCTACACAAGGCTGGAATGGGCTACAAGACCATCTCCAAGCAGCTTGGTGAGAAGGTGACAAAAGTTGGTGCGATTATTCGCAAATGGAAGAAACACAAAATAACTGTCAATCTCCCTCGGCCTGGGGCGCCATGCAAGATCTCACCTCGTGGAGTTGCAAAGATCATGAGAACGGTGAGGAATCAGCCCAGAACTACACGGGAGGATCTTGTCAATGATCTCAAGGCAGCTGGGACCATAGTCACCAAGAAAACAATTGGTAACACACTACGCCGTGAAGGACTGAAATCCTGCAGCGCCTGCAAGGTCCCCCTGCTCAAGAAAGCACATATACAGGGCCGTCTGAAGTTTGCCAATGAACATCTGCATGATTCCGAGGAGAACTGGGTGAAAGTGTTGTGGTCAGATGAGACCAAAATTGAGCTCTTTGACATCAACTCAACTCGCCGTGTTTGGAGGAGGAGGAATGTTGCCTATGACCTCAAGAACACCATCCCCACTGTCAAACATGGAGGTGGAAACATTATGCTTTGGGGGTGTTTTTCTGCTAAGGGGACAGGAACACTTCACTGCATCAAAGGGACGATGGACGGGGCCATGTACCGTCAAATCTTGAGTGAGAACCTCCTTCCCTCAGCCAGGGCATTGAAAATGGGTCGTGGATTAGTATTCCAGCATGACAATGACCCAAAACACACGGCCAAGGCAACAAAGGAGTGGCTCAAGAAGAAGCACATTAAGGTCCTGGAGTGGCCTAGCCAGTCTCCAGACCTTAATCCCATAGAAAATCTGTGGAGGGAGCTGAAGGTTCGAGTTGCCAAACGTCAGCCTCGAAACCTTAATGACTTGGAGAAGATCTGCAAAGAGTGGAACAAAATCCCTCCTGAGATGTGTGCAAACCTGGTGGCCAACTACAAGAAACGTCTGACCTCTTTGATTCCCAACAAGGGTTTTGCCACCAAGTACTGACCTCTTTGATTCCCAACAAGGGTTTTGCCACCAAGTACTATGTCATGTTTTGCAGAGGGTTCAAATACTTATTTCCCTTATTAAAATGCAAATACATTTATAAAATTTTTGACATACGTCTTTCTGGATTTTTTTGTTGTTATTCTGTCTCTCACTGTTAAAATAAACCTACCATTAAAATTATAGACTGATCATGTCTTTGTTAGTGGGCAAACGTACAAAATCAGCAGGGGATCAAATACTTTTTTCCCTCACTGTACATGCTAATACAGTAAGAAATCTTCAACATAAAAACCTTAATAATGCAAAGCAGGGTTGGGGTCAATTCAATAAATTCTATGAATTCTCAATTAACTGAAACGTTGAAGCATTTTTTTTCAAAACTTGGTCCATTTATTTTATTTTAAATTTGAATGACTTCCTGAATTGGTTGCCTTCAATTTGAATTGACCCCAACCCTGATGCAAAAGTATATGGTTTAGCTTATCTACAATAAACCATTGTCTAGAGTAGACTTGATATAACTCTTTGTGATGTGCTGTAGGAGAAGCTGTAGGCCAGGTACCTTTCTGGGGGGTTTGCTAGTGGGGGGTTTGCTAGTGGGGGGTTTGCTCTTTGTGAGCGGCCCCAGCACCCCTCCAGCCAGGGACTTCTTTAGGTTCTCCTTCACCTCAGTGAGACGCAGCTCCAGGTCCACCCGCTCCCCCTCCTTCCCCCTGCAGCTTTCCTCCAGCTGGCCCAAACGCTTCTCTAGCTGCTTCTGCTGCTTACCTGACCACAGTCACACACAGTCATCCATTTGTTAGGCTCCATGGCTCCTCAATATGTCTGAGTGATGAATTCCTATACTGTGGCCAAGCAGTAGGTGGACCATTAATATATACAAAATAAATTGTCTAGGTTTGCTCTCTCTATTTAAGGAAATTCAATACAAGATTGTATGTGTTTTACTTTCTTACCTGTAGCATCCTTCAGTTGTTCCTTCGCCTCTTTCCTCTCCTTGCGTAATACGAGCAGGGCATTTTTGATGACCTCTCGCTCCTTCTCCATCTCTTCTGTCTCCTTCAGGTACCTCCTGGCGTCCTCCTCGGCTCGTGTTTTGCCATACTTCCCTGATACATACTGATTCGCATCTAAGATCGAGAAACCACGAAAATACATTCTGAGTGGTCACATTTATACATCATATAGGTGTTCTCTAGGCATACTCTTAAAGTTGAGATAATGTCCAATTCCCCCCTATCTTCCCAGCATCACACACAGTCTTGGCTGACCTTCGGGGGACTTACTGGAACCGTGTCTCTTTATAGTGACTAAGGAATCCACCTTCTCTATCTCTCTGCTGCTGGAGAAAGAAGAGTGGCGTTTCACCTGAGCTCCTGGTCTGGGTACTGGCTCCTCTGGCTGCTGTGGAGGGCAGGGAAGGGGGATAGGGAAAGGAGATATGATGAGAAAGGCAGGGTAACAGGGAGGGAAAGGTGTGTAGTGGAGAAAGATATGAGAGAATAAAGAGTTGAACAGAGGTGATGGCCAGGGATGAGAGAGAGGGAGGAAAGAGGAATGAACAGATTAACTCTTTCACTAATGTGTGATAAGTAAAGTGTGGTATTGCAAAACTTACTGGAAACGTACTGTTTTTGAGAAACTAGACCACAAGTTAAATAAACAAACCATTTCAAGTTGAGTAAACTGGAATGTGAGAGATGTATCACAAAGTATTACAGTCAAATTGTGAAAGCTGGATTTAAAGAAAATACTTGACACAGCTGGATACACAGTTGGATATGATTGTCATATTTTCCCTCAAAGAGTTTTCCCAAAAGCGTCAGGGCTGTGTGAGAGATCTCTGTACTGCTTACACAACTCAGAACTGCTCTGAAAGCAGCTCATCAGAACTCATCCCTGGAGCACTATCTACCCTCCCACATACACACAAAGGAGCCTATCGACTTTCAGCAGGCCTTCACACTGCTCTAGAATAAAAAGCCCTCTGACTCCTACTCTCTGATTCTGTGGAGAGATATGGGAGGATATAGGAACAGATCATTCATTAACTGGATCCTTTAAACTCCAGCTGCAGCTAAGGGTGGACACAGACGTGTGGATTCATTAGATTTACTGTAAATCTCCTTACCAATAGACCCTCGTAAGGAACCTCATCATAGGTTCTGGTGTCTGTGGAGGTACCACTGGAGGAGGTAGCCCAACTATGGGACAGGATGAGGAGGAAAGAGACATAAGCATTTACCAATATGACCATCTAGCATTAGCAATGTTCTCCCCTTAAAATGTAAAGCACTGAGCATTTGGAAACTACCACAGGCCAAAGGGCCAAGCACTACTCTATCAGACTCACAGGAAGGAGTGTCTTGCTGCGTCTGTGATGTTAGTGATGGTGTCCACGTCCACATAGTCGTAGTGCAAGGCCTCTGGGGTGGTGGCGCAGCCAGACTCTGCCAGCAGAACCCCCAGCCAGCGGCCCATTTGCTCTGAACAGCTGGCCTGATGGACACACAGAGACACTTACATCACAACATGTCACTGATCCCAAAGGGTACTAGAACCCATGAGACAGACCAGAGATACTGGGCAAGGGATTTAAGTCTGTAGTAGGGTAGAAAATATCAAACAGTGGGCTACAAATACACACAAACACAGAAATACCTCCAGTGCAGCCACCTCGTTGCCTCCTTGCAGGATGCGGAAAGCGAAGGGGTGCTTGGGCCCCAGTCCAGGTACGACCTCAGCCCCATGGAGGACCACAGCGCTGACGTGAGTACGCAGGTCACCCCTTTCTTTGTGCAGGTACAGTGTTCCATCCTTTACACAGCACCATCTCTCCCTCCAGCACTGGTTCACAAGCACATTCAGATAACCTGGGGACAGGGGAATGGAAAACATACATATTCTCACTGCTGGACTTTCCATAAAGGTTATTACATGGGGAAGTGGAAAATAACAGGTTTTAAAGGTGGGAGGACAAAAGAAAGATGAAAATAGTAACATAATGCAGAGTACATAATGTAGAGGACATATTGCAGAGTACATAATGTAGAGGACATAATGTAGAGTACATAATGCAGAGTACATAATGCAGAGTACATAATGTAGAGGAAATAATATAGAGGACATAATGTAGAGTACATAATGTAGAGGACATAATGTAGAGTACATAATGTAGAGGCAATAATGCAGAGTACATAATGTAGAGGACATAATATAGAGTACATAATGTAGAGGACATAATATAGAGTACATTATGTAGAGTACATAATGTAGAGGACATAATGTAGAGGACATAATGTAGAGTACATAATGCAGAGTACATAATGCAGAGTAGATAATGTAGAGGACATAATGTAGAGTACATAATGTAGAGGACATAATATAAAGTACATTATGTAGAGTACATAATATAGAGGACATAATGTAGAGTACATAATGTAGAGTACATAATGTAGAGGACATAATGTAGAGTACATAATGCAGAGTACATAATGCAGAGTACATAATGTAGAGGACATAATGTAGAGGACATAATGTAGAGTACATAATGTAGAGTACATAATGCAGAGTACATAATGTAGAGGACATAATGTAGAGTACATAATGTAGAGGACATAATATAGAGTACATTATGTAGAGTACATAATGTAGAGGACATTATGTAGAGTACATAATGCAGAGTACATAATGCAGAGTACATAATACAGAGTACATAATGTAGAGTACATAATGCAGAGTACATAATGTATAGTACATAATATAGAGTACATAATGCAGAGTACATAATGTAGAGGACATAATGTAGAGTACATAATGTAGAGTACATAATGCAGAGTAGATAATGTAGAGGACATAATGTAGAGTACATAATGTAGAGGACATAATGTAGAGTACATAATGTAGAGGACATAATATAGAGTGCATTATGTAGAGTACATAATTCAGAGTACATAATGCAGAGTACATAATACAGAGTACATAATGTAGAGTACACAATGTAGAGTACATAATGTAGAGTACATAATGCAGAGTACATAATATAGAGTACATAATATAGAGTACATTGTGTAGAGTACATTATGTAGAGTACATAATGCAGAGTACATAATGCTGAGTACATAATGCAGAGGACATAATGTAGAGTACATAATATAGAGGACATAATATAGAGTACATTATGTAGAGTACATAATTCAGAGTACATAATGCAGAGTACATAATACAGAGTACATAATGTAGAGTACATATAATAATAATAATATGCCATTTAGCAGACGCTTTTATCCAAAGCGACTTACAGTCATGCGTGCATACATTTTTGTGTATGGGTGGTCCCGGGGATCGAACCCACTACCTTGGCGTTACAAGCGCCGTGCTCTACCAGCTGAGCTACACATAATGTTGAGTACATAATGCAGAGTACATAATGTAGAGGACATAATGTAGAGTATATGTAGAGCCTGGGTGGCTGCAGAATCTCAATTTGTAACACATAAAGCTGCAGTAATAAGTAGCTACAACTAGCTATGCAGTGTTCAGCCCAGAGATTATGACTGAGAGAGAGAAAAATGTAAAATATGACATGGATGCAGTGTGCTCACCACAGCGGGGATTGTCGTCATGGTAGGAAGAGGACAGAGTGTCTCCTGGGAGAGGAGGCTTCTTCTTAGAGAAACTGATGATCCTGTTCATCTTCCGTCCAGCCGCTCTGCTCATAGATCCCGTCAGCTCTGTAAACGCCCCCCTCTTCCCCTTCCCTGAATAGAAACACACTGAGTCGTTTACAAAAGACTTGTTTACAAAAATAATATATATATATTATGTCTTAAACCCCTCTTTTTGTTAGGATTCTTATTTACTGGAGGCTCAAGTTATAATGTGGCACATTATGTTTGGCAATTGAATAATGTAGACAAATTCTGTTCTGTACTTCAATTTTGTTTTGTTTTGAAGTCTCTCCGCTCTGTCTACCAGGTGCTACTCTCTCTGCCTTGTGTACGTACAGTATATGTCCTATGATGTCATTGTGAGACAAAGGCAGGAAGAGGGCAGGAAGGATGTTTCTGCTCTGAGCCACACGTCCTGTCTTTTATGTGCTTTAGGTCAAACATCCAAACGTTTACCCCTCTTCTGACCCAAGAACATGGATTACGCTCCTTTTTTTTCATTATGTTTTCCTCCTTCTCCACTGCCCAACATAGTGCTACATTTCACTCTGCTTGGGCCTGTGACTGACAGTTTAAAATACAGAACAGAATGTTATTCTAAAATAAAAATACATCTTGTAACTGACGTGGTCTTTCACAATGTAGAACTATCAGAATGCAGACAGGTAAATACAAAGCTGCAGTATGTATATAAGAACACAGATATACAGGGATGTTCAGGTATGCTGAGGCAGATTGGGGCCTAACCTTGGTCACAGTTGTCCCGGAGCTGACCAGAGGGCAGGTTGTCACCAGTGGCCACGCTGTCAGAGTCGGACGTGTGCTTGTCAGCTCCTAGTAACTAAGAGAGAGAAAGGAATTAGGTTAGAGGCGGCAGAAAGGCATTGCCATGCTGGCAAGAAAGGCATTTCACTGTACTTGTGCACGTGGCATTCAAAACTTGAAACACACACACACATCCACGCACGTTCACACACATAGACACTGCAATGAGAGAAAGATTTCCAGCTAGGACATACACATGGTGGCACACTGCCTAAAAGCCATTACTGTCTCAGAATAATCCTGAAATGGGTTCAACAGTCTGTTTGTCCAAAGCCATACATTTAGGCTGTAATGAAATCACTCTATGTGAGTTTCAGTTGGTGATTGCTACCCTTTACTTTGACAGCTGTTTCCTTCCCACGGTCAGCAGGCAGCATGAGCATCAACCCCCCTCTGATGAGTGTTGAGACTGAGTAAACATACCATCAGTAACTGATAAAGATCAGGCAGCGCTACACCAGGGGTGTCAAACAGGGAGGATGTCTGTCTATCTGACCTGTCTGTCTCTTCACTGGACTGTTTGCATTCTGTCTGGTTATTTACTATGACAACAAATTACTCTAAAGAGAAGCCATGTGGATATATAAATTAAATTCTGTATTTCCACACGGTTTAAATGAAGAATTAGATTTCACCTCCTTCCTATAAGCCACATTTAGACTGTTATACAAGAACACTGTCCATATCCGATTTTGCATATCGTTTATGAGTTGGCCCCACATATTTATGAACGTCTTTGCCTGATGCCCTTTGTGGTGGGCTATCTCATGAATTGATGTGATGTATTTAGGTGAGCGGACACCTGGGGCGATTGATTTGTGAGTAGCTCTTCTTGCCCGATCCCATACCCTATAATTCGGTATTTCTTTGTGACTAATTTGTATACAGGTAGACCAGAAAAGTCCCATCCCTGATTGGCAGATGAGTGGCAACCCTGATTAGAAGCACCTGCTGCTTATCCGTTGTTCTTTACAAATGCTGTTTTGAATTCAAATAAAATTGTACCCACACCCTGAAGAAGGCTGTAAAGCCGAGATGTCTGTGTACACTATCCCTGATGCAGTGATGTTATGTGAATTATTTAACAAACTATTTTAGTGTCTCTGTGCGTCTCCCAAAAGGTTGTAAGTCTTTTGGGATTTAAGTAACGGCCAGAGTCCCGGTCTGCATAGTCAGAGATATTTATTCATTGAGAATTCTGCCATCACAATTTCAGAGTCCATCTTTTATACTCATACGTCATACAAAAAAATCCCTCCCCTCTGTAGGCGGGCTGTAGTTTTCCACTCTAAAACTGCTCTACTGACCATCAGTTCACACACACACACACATATACACACATACATACACACATACACACACACATACACACACACACACACACACACACATACCCTACTCCCTGCATTACTCAGTTATTGCCGTTCTCACAATATTCTGCACCATGTTTTCATAACAGTTTCTCCCCTCCCTAAATTGGGAGGCCTCTTTATCTTAGTTTCTCAGTTGTCTTTGTTGTCTGGCCTAACTCTTACTCACATTGCTAAATAGTGGCTTAATGCCATAGCCTTTACTGGTCCTACACTCACACATTTCTAACACATTATACACAGTTTCAGGGTGTAATAATTAGTCATTAATAATTAATCTATCAAGTGAAAATAATTAAAAACATTGAATAATGAAGTAAGCTTTATGCGGCATATTTTTGAGTGTGAACCCATTACACCTCTTTGTTTGTCTGGTTATTTACTGCAGCATGGTGATGTATGTGGATGTTAAATATAGCTTGTGAAAACACCAGTCCAAGAGTGTCTGAGTCAGTTTGAGTAAAACAGGGTGGCCAATAGGGTCTGTTCAGTGCATTCAGTGTGCTGGGTTACAGGCTTATAGGCTGAGTGTGGTAGCCAGCGGGGATAATGAGGGGAGGCCCACCTTGTCCAGCTCTTTCTTCCTCTGGATCATAGGAGAGGAGGAGCCCTCTAATCCGTCACTGCTGCTGGCCTGACTGGCCACCTCCCGGATCACCTTGAGCCATCGCTCCGCCTGCTCCTTGCTCTGGACAGCCAGCACCAAGGCCTCTCCCCCAGGCAGGGAGAAACGCAGCTTGTGCTTCTTGCGGCGCGCCTCTTTGGGGACGTAGATGACGTTACACAGGTTCAGCGGCAGCTCAATGTGTGGGCTGCTGTCTTTGATGCTCTTGTAGCACTGCAGAGAAAGACACACCAACAATCGTTTTTTATACTCTACAAGGGACTTTAAAATCACTTATAATGTCTAAATGTGTCTTAATTACATAAACGTTTAATAATAAACACATGCAACAGAGTTCCTGTTGTCCTACCTGTAATCTGTTGTCACGGACGACGGTCAGCTGTTTTGTCCACTGTCCGAAGCGTTTCTTGCGCAGCAGGAAGGCACAGATGCGACAGTCCTTCATGGGGCCCACAGAGTTCTCCTCTGACTGCCACCGCCGAGTCCTGTCCTGGCCCTTCGCCTCCTCATCCTCCTCATCATACGACTCATAGGAGCTGCTCAGCGCGTCTGAATCAGCGTCTGGAGAACAACAAAGGTTCCTGGATAAGAAGGTTCCTCCTCCCTCCCAATATGAAAATATAGCACAAGTACACATTCATCTCAACAGGGTGTTATGATTTTATACTCACAGGAGTTATTGCGCTGGCCATTGATTCGGGTGATGGGGTAGTTGTTGTCAGCATCTTCATAGTATGCATCTTCAATGGAATTTGCGGGACTTGAGCTGACTAGAAGGAAGCAGGAGGTAAGAGATTAGATGTAACCCAATAATAACAATGTGTATGGACAGTGACTTCAGATGGTTATAGGTGACTGTTGGGAGGAATGTGAGTACTCACTGCATGTGGCGATGTTGGTGATGTACTGGGGCACCGTGCCAGGGTCCAAGGGCACTGCCTCCTCATAGTAGTCCTCTGGAGGAGGGGTGGTTGGCAGAGGAGGGGGTGTGTCAGTGGGACTCTAGGGGAAAAGGGTTACGGTTAGGCAAAATTCAATAACAAATGTGTTATAGATGCAATTATACAGTATAGTCAAATAGGCTATCTTACTTTAGAGGTCGGTATTTTGGAGATTTCCTTCTCTACCTGATCCTTCAGTTCTTCTGGGGAGGCTCTGAGCTCATGCAGGTCACAATCTGTTGGGAGTGGGACAATAAAATATATAATACTTTTTAAGAATCCTTTAAGAATTAAATCATGTGCTAGCAAGTTCTTCTTCATAGATATGAAATAATACAGATATGATATTTAACTCACCCAATTCCTCAAACAAGGATTCCACAAAGCTGGTGCCATTTCCATAAAGGGAAGTGTTCATGTATACGAAGTCTGATCCATTCACTTTAACAGAGAAGAGAACCGAGTACATGTAAAAAATTAACAAAAAAACTGCGTTCTGACCTTGAGCAAGGCAGTTAACCCCCAACAACACCTGCTTCATGGGCGCCGATGACATGGACGCCCACCTCTCTGATTCAGAGGGGTTGGGTTAAATGTGGAACACACACACACACACACACACACACTCTCACCTGATGGCTGCAGCTGCCCGAGTAGGCTCCGGACCACGCTCATCTTCTCTGCTGTGGCTGTGCTCACACTCTCTTGGTCCAACAGCTTCAGCAGCACGTTCAGCTCACTCACCAGGTACTCCATCGCTGGGGGGAAAGAAGAACACACAGGTCAGAGGTCATGTATGAAACAATGAGTGACAATTTCAAGAGATTGTAAAATACAATTACTGAGCAAATCTATCTTCATGGGTCAACGCTGTGCTGACAACAGAAGTGGCTTTGGGAGGAGCTAACCTCAGACATCTGGTTATTTAAACACGGTGGCTGGAAGAACCTAGACAAAATAATAATAATGTGGAGTCTGGCAGATTAATGCAATAAACAGGTATGATAGTCACAAAAGCAGAACCAGTGATTGACAGTCATTGTGCTAACGCTAGTTAGAATTGGCACACGAAACCACCTATAACTTCCTTCATACTAGACACAGAGACATACAAATGGTATCCATGTGTTCATCTAACTCTGTGGAATTAGATGAAGTAACACTTGATGGTCTGAGAGACACTCCCACATTGGGCAAGTCAGGAGTGTTTTTTGGTTGCCCGAAGATTATGCTCACTTGCCCGAAAATGTTAAGTAGCTATTTTCACCTACACACAGGGAAATAAACCAGAAAGACCAGTCTACTGGAATTCTTTGCATCCTGGTTGTTATCAGTAAAAAAAATCACCTGCTCAGGTCACTTGCCCCAGGAAATAAAGCAACCCTTAATGTCAATCCCTGAGAACTTCTCAACAGTGTCCAAAGAAAGGAACTCCACATTTTGGATGACTTTCCACACCTCAATATCAACCTCTCTTTCTGGCATTGCGATAAGGGGGTTCCCAGCACAGCACCCTCAAACCCATGACAGGACCATTTAATTATACAGAAACATCTGTTTATCAGCTACCCTGGTGATCAGTTATTTCTCTCAGTAGATGAGAGGCTTCACATCTCTTATCTTATCTGTAGTGGGGCATTCCTGGAGCTGAGAGGAGACACCAGAACTACAGTACCAGGCACTGGACCTGGGGCTCTCCTGGAGAGGAGCATCACACACACACACACACACACACACACACACACACACACACACACACACACACACACACACACACACACACACACACACACACACACACACACACACACACACACACACACTACTGTGGTAGGGAAGAGACTGAAAAACTCAGTGTGTGTAGACAGTAATCTCAGTAATCTCAAGACCACCTGTTTTTCTTTGAGGTCTCTGGATCTGAGAGATGTTTTTCCTGGTCTAGAGTAATCACTACAATATGGGACTGTTTCTTTTGCTTTACTCCAAAAGGTTGTTGTCTTTATCTCTGCTCATAGCAGATCAAATAACCTGTCGGTTAAAGTGTTTCATTTTTCCGCCCACTGGACCTTCACCATGTCTTACACCAACAAACTGAGTAGCTTCAAAGAGCAGACCTGAAGTGCTTTGTGAGCAGATGCCTTCATGTGGAAACAAATCTAATTGTAAGGTTATGTTAGCACAGTCATGAGCTTTCACAATCCCATTAAAAACTGTCTGCTTTCGTGAATTTCTGCATTACCAGCAGTTACTCCATCATAACACAACAAAACTATTAGGCCTACCTCTGAAACAAGGGCAAACGAGTTCACAACCACTATGATTTCATATGATTTCCCAACCCTCTGAATATAGTCCAGTAAGAGTGTTGTTTAGAAGTGGGGTGCCGTAATGTCTGGGGTGGTCAGAAAGTCAGAGGTTTCCTGGTCAGCTTATTTGAACAGTTGAGGCAACATTCAGGTTATACCACACAGAAAACACAAAAGGAACCAAATTAACATGACAGAACTCCAGCATGTAACAACACCGGATGCAGTCATAAAATTGTCTTTGTCTGTGTGAAGGGCCTAGTAAAAATTGACTGACGAGAATGTTAATGAGATTGACTTGATGGTTTTTATTAGAACTTTAAAACAACAGAAAGGTTTCTTCTATGGAGACAACAAAAGTCTATACAGAGAAACATGGCAGGTATCAAGATGTGAAATAGATATCTCTGTAATAACAAATCAACATCTAAATTAATGAACAAGGAAGCTAAATTAATTGGCCCGATCAAAACATAACTCTGTCTGAAAAGTAGACCGGGTCAGCTATCTGAGATAATTCCTTGAGAAAACGTCCACATATCCTCAGGAAGTGGAGATACAGTGTTCAGTAGGACCTCTCATAAGACTGTACACATGATCTACACACAGACAACTACACTACATGGCCGAAAGTATGTGGACACAACATCTCATTCCAAAATCATGGGCATTTATATGGAGTTGGTCCCCCCTTTGCTGCTATAACAGCATCCACTCTTCTGGGAAGGCATTCCATTAGATGTTGGAACATTGCTGCGGGGACTTGCTTCCATTCAGCCACAAGAGCATTAGTGAGGTCGGACACTGATGTTGGGCGATTAGGCCTGGCTTGCAGTCGGCATTCCAATTCAGCCCAAAAGTGTTCAATGGGGTTGAGGTCAGGGCTCTGTGTAGGCCAGTCAAGTTCTTCCGCACCGATCTTGACAAACCATTTCTGTATAGACCTCGCTTTGTGCACAGGGGCATTGTCATGCTGAAACAGGAAAGGACCCCCAAACTGCTGCCACAAAGTTGGAAGAACAGAATCATCTAGAATGTCATTGTATGCTGTAGTATTCATATTTTGCTTCACTGGAACTAAGGGGCCTAGCCCGAACCATGAAAAACAGCCCCAGACCATTATTCCTCCTCCACCAAACTTAACAGTTGGCACTCTGCATTCGGGCAGGTAGCGTTCTCCTGGCATCCACCAAACTCAGATTCTTCCGTCGGACTGCCAGATGGTGAAGTGTGATTCATCACGCCAGAGAATGTGTTTCCACTGCTTCGGAGTCCAATGGCGGCAAGCTTCAGCTGACACTTGGCATTGCCCATCATGATCTTAGGCTTGTGTGCAGCTCCTCGGCCATGGAAATCCATTTCATGAAGCTCCAGACGAACAGTTCTTGTGCTGATGTTGCTTCCAGAGGCAGTTTGGAACTCGGTAGTGAGTGTGGCAACCGAGGACAGACGATTTTTCCGCACTACGCGCTTCAGCGCTCAGTGGTCCCATTCTATGAGCTTGTGTGGCCTACCACTTCGCAGCTGAGCAGTTGTTGCTCCTAGACGTTTCCACTTCACAATAACAGCACTTACAGTTGACCTGGGCAGCTCTAGCATGGCAGACATTTTACAAACTGACTTGTTGGAAAGGTGGCATCCTATGACGGTGCCACATTGAAAGTCACTGAGCTCTTCAGTATGGGCCATTCTACTGCCAATGTTTGTCTATGGAGATTGCATGGCTGTGTGCTGGGTTTTATACACCTGTCAGCAACAGGTGTGGCTGAAATAGCAGAATCCACTAATTTGAAGGGGTGTCCACATACTTTTAGTGTATCTCGAACTCAAATGTTACAGTCCTGAGAGACTGGGATAAACACAACCCACATAGACCACTGAGGGACAATAGCGGGCTGCCAAGACAGTGTAATGCAAGCATGCAGTCAATTTGGTTACTTACCGGCTTCAACAGCTGAAGAGGAAGAGAAGCCCACCATTTTCCAAATACAGCTCCAGTGAGAATTGCTGTGGTAATCCACACATTAGCTGTGCTTGTCTCTGGGATTGCAGAGCTCTAAACACACAGTTCAGATGAGGTGTCACTCTCATTCACCCTCACCCTCACTCCCTCTCTCCTTCCCTGGTACTGTGGTATATAGTAGGCTGGGCTCAATTCATTGACTCTCCCGCTGTTACACCACACCTCCTTTACTCTCTCTCCCTCCCTCTCTTCCCTCTGGGAAGTGGAACTCCTCAAAGAGAAGTAGAGATTCAAGTTAAAGATGGTGTGTAGACAGTCTACAAACATTCTTTAACGTTCATCTCTACTTCTCTTTGAGGAGTTCTACTTCCCAGGGTCTGGTCTCTTGTGGTGGAAACTCATTCACAAAAAAAGGATGGGGGGGATGATAGTCAAAGCTCAAAGATTTATGAAGTAACTGACTTCTGCTAGAGATTATGTGATGGGGTTATCGATTGGCAATTAAATGAAATGACACTGGGCAATGTCAAAGAAACCACAATGGATGCCTCATTGCATGCATAGTCAGTCAGTAAAAGGTTTCCATCCAACAGGAATAGTGTTGGGTTGGGTTCCTCCCTCCAGAGAGGATATCCGGTGGGGGGTGAGGATGATCCAGGGACCTTGACACTGCTGCCGCTCTCTCTCTATCTGCTCACCACACTGACACACCCTGACAAGTCCTCACGGCTACAGCCGACACACAAGGAAACCATGGTGACCCCAAAAGCCACCGACTGAGCTGAGCCAAATACCTGCCAACGCACTCACAGCAGGACAGCACTTCCTCCATCTCACTAGATTCAACACTCAGACATACCAGAGAGCTTCATATGCATATGAATCAGCATTAACTGCTCCTGTGGTTTCATCTTTAAAAAATACTTGTCCTTTGAGTGTGACTTTAGAGAGACTGTTTGTAAGCTAATGAATGGCTGCTGACTTTTTTCTCTCACAGTAAGCAGATGGAATTTCACTCTAATTTATTGAGAGACGTTTGAAGGACAGCAGATTGTTTCCACAGAGAATGGTTGGTTTCCTTCCCCTTGAAACAAGGAAATGAAGCCAAACAAAATAAGACAAAAAAAATAGCTCTGCTGCTATACAAAAGAGATACGGGTATACGTTTGTGTGTGTGTGTGAAAGAGTGTGTAAGAGAGAGAGAGATCTTTATCTCTCACTAAAGAGAGCGAGAGAGAGAGAGAGTGCATGGATATAGTACAGTCTGTGTGTATGAGGATACACGGATGAGGAAAACGAGACAAAAGGGAGGGGACCGGAAGCAGGCGGTGCAGTAGGATGTGTGTGTTATTGTAGCGGTGCGGAGTGCAATCACAACTCCACGGCCCTGGGTCTCCAGGGGTCCATTGTCTATGTGTGAACCCTACTGCCTGGGCCAGAGAGGGGCCCGCCCACCCTCCCGCCCAGTTTCCGCGCTGCTCGCGTTCCCATGCAACACCCTCAATCCTACACACCTCAGGGAAGTGTTTCAGCCAGCCTGGCAGGTGGACCACGGTGGTGTTACAGTTGGTTTAGTTCAGTCACAGTGCTCAGAGAGGCCTCATCTAGTCACGTTCCCCTGCAGCCACACCCACACAGAGTGATTGAACACTATGACCTTTGACCCCTGCCGTGGTTCTGTGAGTTCAAGTCAACAAAGCCTTGCCTGTCAACTGTCAACACTCCCAGATCACAGAGCTCTCAGCTAAGACCATGAATCCTGACGTGTACTCTCTCCCCTGAGAACTTTATCCAGTATCATCAGAGCTGGCTTACAGTACAAGCAATGCCGAATCAGCCAACTGACCAGCACTGATGCTACCATTAACAAAGACACCGACAGCCTCTTATACTGACAAGTACTTACCAAAGATCTTTGTCCTAATCCAACAGAGCCAAAGAAGACAGCTCCAAGAGGTAGTGACAACCGTAATGTCTCCAGTAATACAACAAAGCTACATCCTACACTGGATAGATCACGAACACAGACAGGGGAGGTTATCCTTAGCCTTCATTCAAGCCCCATGCACTCAGCCTTTCCACACCCTAACAATACACCATTGTCCAGACGAGGGCCAAAATTAACAATGCAGTCTGGTGAGTTCTGGTGCCAGTGGTATGCATAGAAACGCGTGGCTTTCTTTTGCAAATTACTATGAATTAAGAAGCGTATTTCCTAAAACTTCTCAATACTTAACATCATATTAAGGTGTGGGACATTCATTGTGTGACAATAAATAACTAGCAGGTCTATTACACCTCAGCAGCTAGAATTTTTCCATCCACAATTCAACTGTGGGACCATGGTGGCTCTCAATACCAGACAACAGAAAGAGCTGTCCGCTACTACACTTCAGATTGTAGTAGCGAACAGCTCTACAATGAATAATTGGCTGTGTTCACTGCTAAAGTGGATACCTATTCAACTAAAGTGGTAAGTCTGGAGAAGACAGCCAATGCGAGTTTGGAAGGAATAATCCAACTCCTAAAAGAGAAAACGGAATCACTCGAAAATCATTCTCGTAAATTCAGTGTGCTGGTCACTTCCTTCATGAGCATTATTTTCTATGAACTGTTCGGGCAGGAGAAGCTGGGTCCCATGCCACTGATTAACATTGTGCACCACACGGGTCAACTCTGCCGCAGCTCTCGTATGTATGATTGTGCGGATCCACAGCTTTGAAGTCAAGTGGCGAATTGTTCACCTTGCAGCGGAATACGGAAGAGTGACCTATGCAGGGAAGAGGATCAGCATCTACCCAGACCCAGATGCGGCTTCATCCACCACGCGACAAAACTCATCTTGACCTTCCAGAACACAACACACGTTTTCCACTGCCAAATAATCTCAAGACTTCTTCGATAAGCACATCAAACCAAACACACAAGGGGACAAGCCGACAGATGGAACCTCATGACTGGCTCATTATTCAGGTATGCTATCAATGCACAATCATGCAGCCTAGCCTATGGCTATGGCGCTGCCCTCAGCATAAGGCTGTGACGAGGACCCCTCTCATGTACAAGGAGCAATATTACTATTATTGCTGAGCATTGAACTTGTTACAATTATATTGCCTAAGGTCCAGGACACTTACACAGTGATGACACCATGCCAATTAATGAACAATGGACAAAAGATGGATCCTATAGCTATCCTATCTACTCATTTAATTGTAAAGGTCTGAATTGGTTACTTATTTTGTTTAACTTTATTATTATAGAAAATAAAACCAAACATTTGCTGCTTAAGAGATGTCATATGTAAGGCTGCTACTCGCCATTGTGTTACAACCCTGTAATTATAGTACAGGCCAGGGGGAACCAGGGAGGGAGGGCAGGGAAGGGAGGGGGGGGTTTAAAGAGAGGGGCTTCTGGGTGGGGAGCGACCAATGGGTGGGTTTCCCTGTGGGTTCTGCTTTTTATTTTACATCCATAGGCTTATCAACACTAAAGATAACAATTACATTTTAACAATGGCAACACTAGCCTGACAAGCCTTAATATTCCTATCAAATATTCCAGCTGTCTTGATATTCTAGCAAGAAACCATATTGATATAGCAATGTTCCAAGAAACACACCTGCGCCAAAAGGACACACATAGAAACTGGCTACTTTTTCATCAACCCCAAACAAACTAAGGGTGTAATCATAAAGATAGATAAGAAACTCAGAATCACCATCCTTGGTAAAGGCCAAGAAGGCAGAATCACCTTCATTAAATGTATCCATAATGTAAAGAAAATTAATGGTTTGAGAATATTCCAAGATTTGAAAGACACATACACATTACAAGGCAACTCCTTGTTTCTATATTTATGATTTAGGTCAGCTATGCTGGCCTATGGAGTCCCTTGGGAAACCCAACTACCGAACCATCCAATGATGGGATTAATAAATAAATTATCTGGGCTCCCGAAAGGACTGATCTCTATAATATATAAACAACTTTTGAAAAGCTGCCCATCTTAATCTTTTCTTTTTATTGGCCAGTCTGAGATATGGCTTTTTCTTTGCAACTCTAACTAGAAGGCATCAGCATCCCGGAGTCGCCTCTACACTGTTGACGTTGAGACTGGTGTTTTGCGGGTACTATTTAATGAAGCTGCCAGTTGAGGACCTGTGAGGCATTTGTTTCTCAAACTAGACACTCTAACGTATTTGTCCTCTTGCTCAGTTGTGCACCGGGGCCTCCCACTCCTCTTTCTATTCTGGTTAGAGCCAGTTTGCGCTGTTCTGTGAAGGGAGTAGTACACAGCGTTGTACGAGAACTAAGGGGCCCAGCCCGAACCATGAAAAACAGCCCCAGACCATTGTTCCTCCTCCACCAAACTTTACAGTTGGCACAATGCATTCGGGCAGGTAGAGTTCTCCTGGCATCCGCCAAACCCAGATTCGTCTGTCGGACTGCCAGATGGTGAAGCGCGATTCATCACTCCAGAGAACGCGTTTACACTGCTCCAGATTCCAATGGTGGCGAGCTTTACACCACTCCAGCCGACGCTTGGCATTTCACATGGTGATCTTTGTGTGCGGCTGCTCGGCCATGGAAACCCATTTCATGAAGCTCCCGACGAACAGAGGTAGTTTGGAACTCGGTAGTGAGTGTTGCAACCGAGGACAGACGGTTTTTGCACGCAACGTGCTTCAGCACTCGGCAGTCCCATTCTGTGAGCTTGTGTGGCCTACCACTTTGCGGCTGAGCCATTGTTGCTCCTAGACATTTCCACTTCACAATAACAGCACTTACAGTTGACCGGGGCAGCTCTAGCAGGGCAGAAATTTGATGAATAGACTTGTTGGAAAGGTGGCAACCTATGATGGTGCCACGTTGAAAATCACTGAGCTCTTCAGTAAGACCATTCAACTGCCAATGTTTGCCATGTTTGTGTGCTCGATTTTATACACCTGTCAGCAAGGGGTGTGGCTGAAATAGCCAAATGCACTAATTTGAAGAGATGTCCACATACTTTTGTATATACACTGCTCAAAAAAATAAAGGGAACACTTAAACAACACAATGTAACTCCAAGTCAATCACACATCTGTGAAATCAAACTGTCCACTTAGGAAGCAACACTGATTGACAATACATTTCACATGCTGTTGTGCAAATGGAATAGACAACAGGTGGAAATTATAGGCAATTAGCAAGACACCCCCAATAAAGGACTAGTTTTGCAAGTGGTGACCACAGACCACTTCTCAGTTCCTATGCTTCCTGGCTGATGTTTTGGTCACTTTTTAATGATGGTGGTGCTTTCACTCTAGTGGTAGCATGAGATGGAGTCTACAACCCACACAAGTGGCTCAGGTAGTGCAGCTCATCCAGGATGGTACATCAATGCGAGCTGTGGCAAGAAGGTTTGCTGTGTCTGTCAGCGTAGTGTCCAGAGCATGGAGGCGCTACCAGGAGACAGGCCAGTACATCAGGAGACGTGGAGGCCGTAGGAGGGCAACAACCCAGCAGCAGGACTGCTACCTCCACCTTTGTGCAAGGAGGAGCAGGAGGAGCACTGCCAGAGCCCTGCAAAATGACCTCCAGCAGGCCACAAATGTGCATGTGTCTGCTCAAACGGTCAGAAACAGACTCCATGAGGGTGGTATGAGGGCCTGACGTCCACAGGTGGGGGTTGTGCTTACAGCCCAACACCGTGCAGGACGTTTGGCATTTGCCAGAGAACACCAAGATTGGCAAATTCGCCACTGGTGCCTTATGCTCTTCACAGATGAAAGCAGGTTCACACTGAGCACATGTGACAGACGTGACAGAGTCTGGAGACGCCGTGGAGAACGTTCTGCTGCCTGCAACATCCTCCAGCATGACCGGTTTGGCGGTGGGTCAGTCATGGTGTGGGGTGGCATTTCTTTGGGGGGCCGCACAGCCCTCCATGTGCTCACCAGAGGTAGCCTGACTGCCATTAGGTACCGAGATGAGATCCTCAGACCCCTTGTGAGACCATATGCTGGTGCGGTTGGCCCTGGGTTCCTCCTAATGCAAGACAATGCTAGACCTCATGTGGCTGGAGTGTGTCAGTAGTTCCTGCAAGAGGAAGGCATTGATGCTATGGACTGGCCCGCCCGTTCCCCAGACCTGAATCCAATTGAGCACATCTGGGACATCATGTCTCGCTCCATCCACCAACGCCACGTTGCACCACAGACTGTCCAGGAGTTGGCGGATGCTTTAGTCCAGGTCTGGGAGGAGATCCCTCAGGAGACCATCTGCCACCTCATCAGGAGCATGCCCAGGCATTGTAGGGAGGTCATACAGGCATGTGGAGGCCACACACACTACTGAGCCTCATTTTGACTTGTTTTAAGGACATTACATCAAAGTTGGATGAGCCTGTAGTGTGGTTTTCCACTTTAATTTTGAGGGTGACTCCAAATCCATACCTCCATGGGTTGATACATTTGATTTCCATTGATCATTTTTGTGTGATTTTGTTGTCAGCACATTCAACTATGGAAAGAAAAAAGTATTTAATAAGATTATTTCATTCATTCAGATCTAGGATGTGTTATTTTAGTGTTCCCTTTATTTTTTTGAGCAGTGTATATATGTATATACTTTATTGCCTGTCTATGATTTTACCCCTCACACAAAAAAAGACAGGACGACAATGCAGTGTTAGAAACTAGAACAAAAAACGACACAAACATACACACACACACCGTGGCTGATATGTGCAGAGGCGTTGGGTGGCAGCTGTGTGCGGTCCAGAGGCATCCATCGGCATTATGGGTACATGGATATGTCCTGCAGCTGTGATTCCCCGTCTAGGCTGATGCAGCAGCTTCTATCAACCATAACCTTCCTATTCCTATACACTCATCCCTACAACATCCAAAATGCACTTCATCATCACCTTTATCCCATCACCCAATCTTTTACCTCTGCATCGCACAAAAGATCAGCTGATTCTATCTCTGTCTTTGAGTCTTAATGATATCACATTACTGTATGTCTCCTATCTCTCTGTCCAGTAATGTGCTCTCCAGACCAAAGCTTAGTGAGATATATCTGCACACAACAACGGTCTCCAGTATAGCAGAAGAGAGAGCTATGTGAGAGAGCTATGTGGTCTGGTTTGACCTGCCCTGTCCTCCCTACAGTGCACAGCCAAGGATAGGACAGACTCCCTCTGAAGATGCACATCAGCTGTTGCAGGGAGAGACTTGCTGTTCATCACACTCTGTGAAGACTGTGGAGGGATCCACAGAGAGGACCTTTGTGCAACCAGAGCCCGGTCATATGGAGGCCACATGGCCCTCATGGCAGGGAGGGTGTAATTCAATGTTGACAACAACAACAAGTTGGACTTGGTCAATCACAGATCTCAGACAGACAACAGGCCACAGCACTCAGAGGGAGGGGAAGAACAGGACAGCCTTGGAGGATGACATTGGCAACATGTGTTATTACATAGTAATGACACCAGAGCAGTCCTAAGGATTAAAAGGCAATGAGAACAGAAGTGAAGCATTATAAGACACGTTCAGGAGATAAGAGATATCTCCTGAGAACATCCATCTCCCAGAGGAGAAGGTCTAAGCTTCACTACAACAACTGGTCAGTGTGACTGTCTTCAGGAAGTCTACAAAAAATGTTTACTTTGACCGCATCCTCATTGTCAAGAAGCCCCCACCACATTGCAAGAATAACACACCATAGCATGAACATTTTTACCGTCTCAGTTGTTTTTGTGAATGTCTCTATTTAGACTCAGGATGCTGCTCTCCCATTATTTCAACACAATACTGTTTACTGCACATCAACAGGAAGTTTGTGACAATGCTCTGCAGAGGCCAGACCTATTTATCAGCAGCACAGCCATGATAGAAACTACTGGACCCCCTCTGTCCGGAGCCACAGACTGTCCTGCTCCTGCTACACTGACCCCAAGAGAGAATGATTCCCCTAGTATTCCCTCGTCCCCCCTTTTCCTCACAAAACCCTTTTTAGACCCTACTGCCGAAGAACGGAAGAGATACAAGAGTGTGTGTTTACTTGTCTCCTCGGCTAAAGACCCAGTCATGAGACCTCAGTCATGCAGTCATGGGAGTTACATTTGTACATTTGCAGAACAACAACCCCAACAGCCCCATTGAGATGGAGGAATACTGTGAAGTCTAGAAAATGCTGCACACACACATTACGCAGTATAAATGACATACTTGAGAAGTGAACAGTAAGGATGGTTGTCTAATGGGTTTCCTGGGGCGCTTTGTGAGATTTGAGGAGCGAATTCAAATCATTCATAAAATGTCTCAGCTCATTTTTCTCTTTCTCTCCAAACCTCTTAGGGATGTGTGTGCTTGAACAGCTCTCTCTATGTCTCTTATCGTTATTCTACGACCTGCTCGGCTATCCGTGGCACTCTCAGAGGTTAGATGAGGGACAAGTCATGAAAATAAGGTCTCAGTTCAGCAAACTCCCATCTATGACCATGATAAAACCCCCAGCCCAGTCAGAGTATCTCAGCATCCCCTGCCAGGGGCCTTGACCTTGGTCAGCAGACACAGAGTGCCCCTTCATGCATTGGGGGCATGAGTCAAAGTGTGGCGGGCCACTCTCGGACAAAGACCACTTCAGCTCCTACATCCCTGTCCATAATAGCCTATGATTTCACTCTGCCTCTATGTGAGAGCGAGAGAGCGCTGTTGGTCATGCTGGTCTCAGCAGGCATTCCAGTGTGTGAGGCAGACAGTGTTAGGCTGTCAGGCCTTATGAGCAGCAGAAGACTGGGGGCTTTGTCTCTGTGGCCCAGGGTATTTATAGGAGTGTGCCATGTGCACAGCTGGGAGAGGGGTCTTAATCCAGACCCACTCGATGAATCCTCGACGATCTCCACCAAAATACTGTACCTCAAAATATGTACAAGTCTGTCATGAATTGATCTACCAGGTGCAGTGGCTGTTGGTGTATATTATATAAGTAGGACCCAGTTTTTCCCAAGTCAGGTAACATGTTCAGGAGAACAGGGGCCCCAGTATCTGCTGTTACACAGACTGTCATGGTAAGAAACACTCTTTTTCTTTTTTTGTAATTTAGCAGAGGCTCTTATCATTTACATAATTTAGCAGACGCTCTTATCCAGAGCGACTTACAGTTAGCGAGGGCATACATTTTCATACTGGCCCCCCGTGGGAAACGAACCCACAACCCTGGCGTTGCAAGCGCCATGCTCTACCAACTGAGCTACAGGGGAATTCATTGTAGATTCAGAAGGAGATACCTTTTCATACCCCACATAATTCTATACTGTAGCATTCTGCAGCAGAGTAGATCACAATCGGAATACATTCCTAAATCAACAAGCACTATAATGTTTATCCAAAGCCCTCATCCTGTGAGACATCACTTATCCACTTTCGCATCCAAGTTAAATTCAACTCTGCTCCACTTTGATGTGTTTTTACATGCATATGTATTGATGTGTCCCAAGCGAGTATGCACTTCTCTCAGTGCTCAGTGCATAGTTGGAGACTTTGAGTCAAGCTTCTTTTATTTGGACAAGGTTAACATGAATCACATATTTGTTGTAATGGGACTTATGGTGGGAGTTATTGTTTTGTTATTAATGTTTTCCATATGTTAATGACTGGACCTCTCTAAAGGTCTTCCAAAGTGGAACAATAAGCCTTCAGTCCACACCCCTTTACTTTTTCCACATTATGTTGTGTTACAGCCTGAATTTAAAATGGATTAAATTGAGATAATGTCAAAGTGGAATTATGTTTTTAGAAATGTTTACAAATGAATAAAAAAGCCTAAATAAGTTGAGTAGAAATGTGCTTAACAAGTCACATAATCAGTTGCATGGACTCACTCTGTGTGCAATAATAGTGTTTAACATGATTTGTGAATGACTTCCTCATCTCTGTACCCCACATAAAATTATCTGTAAGGTCCCTCAGTCGAGCAGTGAATTTCAAACACAGATTAAACCACAAAGTACAGGGAGGTTTTCCAATGCCTCACAAATAATTGGTAGATGGGTAAAAATGTAAAAGGCAGACATTGAATATCCCATTGAGCACGGTGAAGTTATTAATTACACTTTGGATGGTGTATCAATACACCCAGTCACTACAAATATACAGGTGTCCTTCCTAACTCAGTTGCCAGAAAGGAAGGAAACCGCTCAGGGATTTCACCATGAGGCCAATGGTGACTTTAAAACAGTCACAGTGTGATAAGAAAACTGAGGATAGATCAACAACATTGTAGTTACACCACAATAATAACCTAAATGACAGTGAAAAGAAGGAAGCCTGTACAAAATAAAAATATTCCAAAACATGCATCCTGTTTGCAATAAGGCACTAAAGTAAAACTGCAAAAAATATGGAAAATAAATTAACTTTATGTCCTGAATACAAAGCATTATGTCTGGGGCAAATCCAACACAACACATCACTGAGTACCACTCTTCATATTTTCAATCATGGTGGTGGCTGCATCATGTTATGGGTATGGTTGTCATCGGCAAGGACTAGGGAGTTTTTTAGGATAAAAAATAAACAGAATAGAGCTAAGCACAGGCAAAATCCTAGAGGAAAACCTGGTTCAGTCTGCTTTCCAACAGACACTGGGAGACAAATTCACCTTTCAGCAGGACAATAACCTAAAACACAAGGCCAAATATACACTGGAGTTGCTTACCAAGATAATATTGAATGTTCCTGAGTGGCCTAGTTACAGTTTTGACTTTGTCACGGATTCTGCCGAGGCTGCTCCTCCTCCTTGCTCGGGCAGGCTTCGGCGTTCGTCGTCCCCGGAGTACTAGCTACCACCGTTGGATGTTTCGATGTTTGTTTGGTTTGGTCTGTCTGTTGCACCTGTGTCCGTTTGTGTCTAATTATGTGTCCTATAAGTTTTCTGCTTTGTGTATGTGAGTTTGTGTGTTGTTGTCCGCCTGTCCGTTGATGTCAGAGTTTTGTGCTCATTTAGTTAGTGTTTTACGCACTGCTTGCGTAATCGCTCGCCTCCAGTGTTTGAGGCCCGTTTATTTTTGTATTGTATATTTGACTAGTAAAGTCTGTTTGACTGAGCTTCTGTGTCCTGCGCCTGACTCCGACACCGCATCCACATCAGCCCCATTGACAGACTTAAATCGGCTTTAAATCTATCGCAAGACTTGAAAATGTCTGTCTAGCAATGATCAACAACCAACTTGACAGACCTTGAATAATTTTTTTAAGAATAATGTGCAAATATTGTACAATCCAGGTGTGCAAAGCTCTTAGAGACTTACCCAGAAAGACTCACAGCTGTAATCGCTGCCAAAGGTGATTCTAACATGTATTGACTCAGGGGTGTGAATACTTATGTAAATGAGATATTTCTGGATTTCATTTTCAATAAATTTGAGAAGAAAAAATCTAAAAACATGTTTTCACTTTGTCATTATGGGCTATTGTGTGTAGCTGGGTGAAATGTGTATTTATTTAATCCATTTTGAATTCAATGCTTCTCACAGATGTCCTTTGGGTGGTGGACCATTTTTGATACACATGGGAAACTGTTGAGCGTGAAAAACCCAGCAGAGTTGCAGTTCTTGACACACTCATAGTGTCCAACATCCGATTTGAACCAAACTTCTTCCTACCATTCAGTAAGACATGAGGAATCCAATAAATGCTCAAAAGCCACCCATGGACCCCTCACACCCAACACCAATCCCACCCCAACAACCAGTATACAGTATCAGTTCTCTATGTCTGACAAGTAGTATGGAGCTGCGGCTTGGAGTACTGCTTCTTCATACTATGTAATGTACACAGGGCTGGCTTTACGGGGTAGCAAAGCCGGGCATGTAGCCCCCAGTTAGAATTTGTGCCCCCACGGTTTTGTTTCCCCATAAACATAACAAATGGTATATGAATTACCATGCCCGGTTTTGCCAATATAGCGCCGCTGGGCCTGCCAGTAGCGCAGACTGGGACAGAGGCTATATGCCAGTGTGAGGAGGGAGTGGGGATGTAATAACATAATATTTTGTAGTTAAAATCCCCAAATCCCCAAATGCATTTCTGATTGTGCCCCTAGCCATGTAATGGCATAAGGTACCGCCTTCATTACCTTGTTTACCTTTATTTGGTAAGACAGCGGTACGCAACAATGCATAAAACACTCCACATTGGCGAAAACAAGGCACACGGGTGAATATATCGGCGATACAAAATACAATATAGCTCCACCGAGGGGGAAATGAACCAGGTGTGTGTAATAAACAAGACAAAACAAATGGAATGATGAGAGCGGCAGTGGCTAGAAGGCCGGTGACGACGAACGGCGAAGCCTGCCCGAACAAGGAGAGGAGGCAACTTCGGAGGAAGTCGTGACAGTAACCCCCCTTTGACGCGCAGCTCCAGCAGCGCGCCGACACCAGCCTCGGGGACGGCCAGGAGGACGCGGAGCAGTGCGAGCCGGATGGCGACGGTGGAAATCCCTCAACAGGGAGGGATCGAGGACATCCCTCAACGGGACCCAGCACCGTTCCTCCGGACCGTACCCCTCCCACTCCACGAGGTACTGAAGGCCCCCCACCCGACGCCTCTAATCCAGGATGGAACAGATGGAGTACGCCGGGGCCCCCTCGATGTCCAGAGGGGGCGGAGGGACCTCCCGCACCTCAGACTCCTGGAGTGGACCAGCCACCACTGGCCTGAGGAGAGATACGTGAAACAAGGGGTTAATACGGTAATCAGGAGGGAGTACCTATACGTAACCTCGTTGACTCTCCTCAGGGCTTTAAACGGCCCCACAAACCGCGGGCTCAGCTTCCGGCATGCGGAGGGGCAGATTCCGGGTCGAGATCCAGAATCACAGTACAAAGACCGGGGCCTCACTACGGTGGCGGTCAGCGTTGGCTTTCTGACGACGCACGGCGCACTGGAGGTGGACATGGGCAGCATTCCACGTCTCCTCCACACGCCGAAACCAGTCATCCACCGCAGGAGCTTCGGTCTGGCTCTGATGCTACGGTGCCAGGACCGGCTGATAACCTAAAACACATTGAAATGGCGATAGGTTAGTGTTCTGGGCAAATTCGGCCCATGGCAAGAACACAGACCACTCCCCCGGCCGGTCCTGGCAGTAGGACCGCAGGAACCTACCCACATCCTGATTCACCCGTTCCACCTGCCCATTAGACTCGGGGTGAAACCCAGAGGTCAGGCTGACCGAGACCCCCAGACGTTCCATGAACGCCTTCCAGACCCTGGACGTAAACTGGGGACCCCGGTCAGACACTATGTCCTCTGGCACCCCGTAGTGCCAGTAGACGTAAGTAAATAGGGCTTCCGCAGTTTGCAGGGCTGTGGGGAGACCGGTGCAGAGGAAAGTGGTGGCAGGCATTAGAAATGTGGTCCACAACGACCAGGATGGTGGTGTTACCCTGAGAGTGGGGAAGATCAGTGAGGAAATCAATTGACAAGTGGGACCATGGCCATTGTGGAACTGGTAAGGGATGTAACTTACCCGCTGGGAGGTGCCTAGGTAGCTTACTCTGGACGCACACCAAGCAGGAGGAGACATACACCCTCACGTCCTTAGCCAAGGTAGGCCACCAGTACTTCCCAATCAGGCAGCGCACTGTACGGCCGATACCTGGGTGACCAGAGGGAGACGTGTGTGCCCAATAGATAAGACGATCACGGACAAGAGACGGCACGTACCGCAGCCCAGTTGGGCATTGAGGTGGAGATGGATCTTTGCGTAATGCCCGCTCTATGTCCGCATCCACCACCCACACTACTGGGGCCACAATGCAGGAGGCTGTGAGTATGGGGGTGTTGTCTATTGGCTTCTACTTTGTTTCGAGTCTGCCTTCACGTTCTTAGTACCTAGTATGTATGACAACGTGAAATCAAACCGGGTGAAGAACAAGGCCCCCCTGGCCTGGCGAGGGTTCAGCCTCCTCGCTGCCCCGATGGACTCCAGGTTACGGTGGTCAGTCCAGATGAGGAAAGGGTGTTTTGCCCCCTCGAGCCAGTGCCTCCGCGCGGTCAGAGCTCTGACAACAGCCAACAGCTCCCGATCACCAATGTCGTAGTTCTGCTCCGCCGGGCTGAGCTTTTTAGAGAAGAAGGCACAGGGGCGGTAGGACAGCGCCTATCCCTACCTCGGACGCATCCACCTCCACTACGAACGGTAATGATGGATCGGGATGGGCCAGTACTGGGGCTGAGGTAAACAGAGCCCTCAGGTTACTGAAAGCCCTGTCAGCCTCAGCAGACCAGCGGAGCCGGGATGGCCCACCCTTCAACAGAGAGGTGATGGGAGCTGCGACCTTGCCAAAGCCCCGGATAAACCTCAGATAGTAATTGGTAAAGCCAATAAAGTGCTGCACCTCCTTTACCGTGGTTGGAGTCGGACAATTACACACGGCTGAAATGCGGTCTCCCTCCATCTCCACACCTGAGGTGGTGATGTGGTATCCGAGGAAGGAGACGGACTGTTGGAAGAACAGACACTTTTCTGCCTTGGCATATAGGTCATGCTCCAACAGTCGGTCCAGTACTCTGCGAACCAGGGACACATGCTCGGCCCGCATAGCGGAATACACCAGAATGTCATCAATGTAGACCACCACACCGCGACCAAGCATGTCCCGAAACACCTCGTTCACAAAGGACTGGAAGACTGATGGAGCATTCATCAACCAGTACGGCATCACCAGGTATTCATAATGCCCCGTGGTTGTGCTGAATGCTGTCTTCCACTCGTACCCTTCCCGGACACGCACCAGGTTGTACGCACTCCGGAGATCTAATTACGTGAAGAAGCGCACCCCATGCATTGATTCGATAACAGAGGAGACGAAGGGTAGAAGGTAACTATAGCGAATGGTAGTTTGATTAAGTGCCCGGTAATCAATGCAAGGGCGCAGACCTCCGTCTTTCTTCTTCACAAAAAACAAATTCGAGGAGGTGGGCGAGGTGGAGAGCCGTTTGAACCCCTGGCGCAAGGACTCCGAGACGTATGTCTCCATAGCCTCCGTTTCAGCCTGCGACAGGGTATAGACATGACTCCTGGGAGGCACAGCATCTAACCGGAGGTTTATCACGCAATCCCCCGCCCAATGGGGTGGTAATTTGGTCGCGTGCGTTTTGGAAAACGCGTGCGCCAAGTCGAGGTATTCGGGAGGGGGAATGCGCACGGTGGAGGTAGTGTCTGGACACCAACGGCAACAACTAGACACCTGCCATGACACTCTCGCGACCACCCCGTGAGAACCCTCTGTGGCCATGAAAAGGTGGGGTTGTGTAGTGCGAGCCAGGGAAGACCCAACACAACAGGCAAATCAGGGGACTCAATAATAAAAAAGGTGATTTGCTCCCTATGGGTCTCCTGCATAATCATCGTGACTGGTGCTGTAACCTCCCTAACGTAACCTGACCCTAACGGTCGACTGTCAAGTGTTTTGATGGGCAATGGAATGTGTAGGGGAACCAATGTGATACATAGACTATTAGCTAAAGACCTGTCCATGAAGTTCCCAGCTGCACCTGAATCGACCAGCGTCTTACACTGGGGACTACAGTGTAATCAGGGAAGGTGACGTGTATGGTGAAGTGCGCAGCAGAGTGCTCTGAACGAGTGTGGGTTTGCTCTACCTGGAGTGATGCGAGAGTGCCCTGCCTGCCGCCTCCAGACCCAGAAGAACTGCAGCAGAATGTCCTCTCTTGCCACAAGGGTAACACTGGAGCTGTCGTCCTTCGTTCTCCCGGATCGCTGCACCACCCAGCTCCATCGGAACGTAATCCGGGTTGAAGGGGGGTGAAACGGGCAGGGCCCTTCCAGGACGTCCTCTTGAAGCCAGCAGGTTGTCCAACCGGATGGCCATGTCCACCAGCTAGTTGAAAGTTAATGTTGTATACTGGCAGGCTAGCCCTTCGGACGTCCTCTCGTGGGCTGCACCGGAAACGTTCGATGAGGGCCCGCTCGTTCCACTCGGACCCAGCCGCTAGAGTTCTAAACTCCAGGGCAAAGTCCTGCGCGGTCCTCGTCCCCTGCCTCAGATGGACCAGCCGCTCGCCCGCCTCTCTTCCTTCGGGAGGGTGATCGTAGACTGCCCGGAAGAGGCAAGCAAACTCCCTGTAGTTGTCCAACGTGTCTCCTCCTTCACTCCAGACCGCGTTGGCCCACTCCAGGGCGAGGAGACGAGGGCGGACACCTTTTCCCGCTCCGATGGAGCCGGGCTGATCTTAGAAAAATAGAGGTCCAGCTGCAGGAGGAATCCCTGGCAGCAGGCAACTGTCCCGTCATACTCGCTCGGTCGGGATAGGTGAATCCCTCTGGGTGCTGGGGTGTGGGTGGCTGGATCCGGTTTCTCAGCTGGTCTTGAAGTATCGGGTCCTCTCCTCTCCAGGCGTTGGACGACCTGGAGACCCCGATCCATCGCTTCGCCCAAGATGACTAGCATGTAGGAATGCTCCCGGACCCGCTCCACGATTCCAGGCATATTCCCGTCTCCTGCTGACTCCATGCTGTTGGGTGTGTGATTCTGTGGCGGGTGATTTGGACAGAGTCAGGCGCAGGAGGGTAAATCACAGAATAAATGGTTTATTTGGTAAGACAGCGGTAAGCAGCAATGCGTAAAACACTCCAGTGCGGTAATACGGTGCACTGGAGAAAACAAGGCACACGGGTGAATATCCCGGCAATACAAAATACAGTATAGCTCCACCGAGCTATAGTAACCTCCACAATAAACAATCACACACAAAGACAGGGGGGGCAGAGGGAAAACTTATACAGGTACTAATGAGGGGATATGAACCAGGTGTGTGTAATAAACGAGACAAAACAAATGGAATGATGAGATGAGGAGCGGCAGTGGCTAGAAGTCCGGTGATGACAAACGCCGAAGCCTGCCCGAACAAGGAAGCCTGCCCAGCTTTGGAGGAAGTCGTGACAGTCAAGACCGATGCCGAGCTCACTGAGCACCCTGTTAGCCCGACCACCGAGGTTGAGGAGCCTAGCAGCAAATGCAATACCCGCCCATCCCCCACGTTGCCTGCTGATCAACAAGATCGAGAATAGCCATGGCCTAGCACCAGCAGCACGAGAGTAACATCACACAAGCACCTGGACCTCCGTTACCCCACCCACTAGCACCTGACGACCTCGGTGATGAGGATCCAGCACAGGTTTGTTTTGACACTTACCCGAGCTGCATTTTCAGCGGGAGAAAGCGGGCCTTTTGTTGCACCTGGTTCAAGGTCTGCATTTGGTTGTGTTGCACGCTATGTCGTCTGAGGAGGCGATAGAGGACTTCAATGTGAGATTTGTGTGAGATTTGAGGCCACAGGCTTATTGAAAGCAGTGACAGAGCCGAGTTTTAAGGTTATACAGTATCTAACATGACTCACAAAATCCTGGGGCTCCTCGACTCTCCTAACAAGTTCCTGCAGTCTGAAGCTACTGATCTGCACACCGGTGTCAAACTTGTCCGCAGTACGTATGGGTGCGTTGAAAAACTGCGATGTGATGTTGAATTCGAAAAGCTTTCGGAGGCATGCCAGGAGGGAGGAAACGAGCACACCAGCTCCAACCAAACAATGGAGACTCATGAGTAAAACTCTGCAAGAGTATCTAGTTGAAAGCACAGTGGGTCAGGATGATGATGGAGAAGAGAGGAAGTGTAAACTACTGTTTTTCAGCACTTTGGATGTCGTGCTGGGCGAAATGTCATCACGATTTAGCGAAGGAAATAGTCAACTTGTGGAAGCTCTGTGTGCCATGGATCCCGAGTCTTCTAAATGGTAAGCTACAACCTTTATGGCCATGGCCGCCATGCCAGAATTATTAATTAATTGGTTTTCCCTCATGCAAGCCTGGTTGTTTGGCAGATTTTTGAATGTAATGTATAGTTACTTTAGGACTTTATTTTTTACTTCTATGCATGTTAGATTTATCTGTGATTCTTAATGTCATTGCTTGCTTTTGTGGCTCTAATTAGTAATTGATAGATATACAGCTTTGCATTATTTTATGAGTATACGGACAATGACCATTGTAGCCTATTGGTTGTGCTCTAAGGTGAGCCCTGGTGCAGTGCTCCTATTGTCCTCGCTGTCCACTTCGATGGTGCTGAAATTGGCAGCGCATCATCCTTTCATCGTGCTGACTGGCTGTAGCCTTCTGTCCATGGGCCTGAATAGATGGTTACGGTGTGTGCGGTTTTAATGAGCGCATCTTGGGCTCCCAGTCTTCGTGGGGCTTCTCTTCAACATCGCATGCTTTCTTGTGTGCAAAATGACAGTTGTTGTGTATATGGCTGCATTTCAGATAGGCCTATATTTTTGCACATTTTGTATGTCGCAGTTGTATAGGACCAATACCGTGTATAGCCTTCTAAAGGAAGTAGGTAAACGTTCACTCTGTTATCATTAATTTGCATTACACTCAGTCATTGTGTGATAGGCTACTGTAAAAACGATGAAAACGACACAGACTACTTTTTCGCCCCCTTCCTGCTCTCTTGCTATAGTGTGTGTGTGTTGCTCTCTGAATGGGCATGTATTATTATTTGCAGCAGAGTCAAATTGGCTACTGTCATGTATGATATTTCACATCAGCTATGAATATAGAATATGCACTTAGTTTGATTTAGTTTGCTTTTCTGAAACTCTCCCACCTGGAGAAGCGGCTTGGCTTACTGTAGGTTACGCTCATTGCGTAGTGTCACAAATTCAACAGAAATGTATCCTATAGTTCTAATTATAGAAGTTAAAGCTATGAAGCGTGTAAGACTCTTTGATAGCCTAGTGGTGGCGGTGCTCATCCTGTCGAGCTGATCTGTGCGTGTTGGTAGACGCAAATTATGTGTAGTCCTACTTGCAGCTACTGATGCTTTTCAGATACACTTGTATGTGTTAGTGGGGTGCATATCTTTCTTGTGTTATTATATAAAACAACGGTTGTTGATGTGTACGGCTACATTTAAGATATATTTTTGTACATTTGAACCTTGTTTTATTAGGGCTCTAAAGCAATACTAGTTGTGCCCCCCCCCATCCCCCCCATGGATTTTAAATGCCCCATCAGGCATGTCATCCTGGAGCCGGGCCTGAATGTACAGATGTAGGATCTTAATCTGAGCCAGTTTGCTACAGCAGGAAAATAATTCTGCAGCAACAGGAAATGTGAATTATTATGTGGATTTTAATTAATGGAATTTTTTGTAGGGGTTGATACATTTTTCGTTAGGGCAAATCAAGTCTGACATTTTACAGTAGAAATTACAAACTTTAGAAGCCTTTTTGAACCTCGAATACACCATAAATTGACATTTCCCACTGTGCAGGAAAATTCCTGCAACAACAGGATGATCAAATTAAGATATGGCATCTGTATTCCCTGTGAATCTGGTGATGTTTTTTTCCCTGTCCAGAGACATTTTTCATTAAAGTCGCTTGCCTTATTTCCTGTTAAACCATGTTAAAGTACCAGGTTTTGCCCTTTTTTCAAGTTTTCTGGTCTCTTGTGTTTATTATTATTTATAAATTAATCACAAAAAATGTTTTGGTGCATTTTGGGTAGACAACCAATAGCTTTTGCTCATGGTGAAAATGTATTGTGTGGTCATCTTCACAAATCAAGCCAGTCCTCCATGAAAGCAATTCAATTTGTACTTCTCTTAGCAACCTAACGCTTCCACCCGACTCTCCTTGAATAGTCCAACAAATGGTATCTCTGTGGTGCAATGCTCATATGAAGACTTTTCCTAAAATCCCAAAACTTTAATGGCGAAATGGGCTGGTGACAAAAATTGTGAAAACCCTAATAAAATAATACAATTATAAACCATTGCATGGCAGTCATACGTTTTTCAATAAAAATATGAGAAAACATCTCTATATGTAGTGTGATTAGTGTGTCACGCCCTGGCTCTGGGGACTCTTAAATTTGAGCCAGGGTGTGGATTTGCTATGTTTAGTTTTTCTATGTTTTTGTTCTAGATCGTTTGATCTATGTTGGCCAGGGTGGCTCCCAATCAGAGGCAGCTGTAGCTCGTTGTCTCTGATTGGGGACCATACTTAGGCAGCCTGTTTTGCACTAGTCTTTGTGGGATCTTGATCCGTAAAGGTTTGTTGTGTATTAACCTCAGGACTTCACGTATCGTTTGTTGTTTTTGTCGTTAAGTACGTTAAATAAAAGTACGTACGCTTATCACGCTGCGCCTTGGTCCGTGTCTTCAGTCAACGATCGTGACATAGTGACATTTACCATTAAACCCAACCCAATATTATTACCATTGAAAAACATTACAGTGTGTGTTTGGGTCTTTTACCATAGAAGACCATTAGAGACCATAACATTGAAACCATTAGAACTGCTGTAGCCTAATGGTTTGCTTCTTCACCAGGAATGGTCTAACTAATCAATACCTTTTTTAAGAGAATAAACCACACACACACACACACACACACACACACAGGGGCCGTTTCCTGGATACAGTTTTTTCTAAGAGAAGAAAAACCAGAATTGCTTTCATGGAGGACATCACGAGATTCACAGGGAATACATTACATAGTATGAAGAAGCAATACTCCAAGCCGCAGCTCCATACTACTTGTCAGACATAGAGAACTGATACTATATACTGGTTGTTGGGGTGGGATTGGCGGGGGTGTGGGGTGCCTTTGGGTGGCTTTTGATCATTTTATTGGATTCCTCATGTCTTACTCAATGGTAGGAAGAAGTTTGGTCCAAATCGGATGTTTGGTACTATATTCATTGAATATTATATGAATCCTATAAATGAAAATGGTCAACTTGGGTGCAAACAATTAGCTTAATTTCTCAGAGATCAAATTATATTTCAACAAAATAATGTTTCAGGAATGCTAATATTATCTGTTTCTCACTATAGAAACGATTTCAGCACAATCTGAGACGTGGAAGTCGAAATCCTATTTCTTTTGCTTTTTGAGGTGGAACGACCCTGTGGGAACAGAATGTGGGTCAAGACTAAAGGCTCAAATACAAATGTGCAAAGACAGTACAGGGAATGTACTGTAGCTATAACATACCATAGCAAAGCACATTAGATATGCAATATGTAGGTCACTGAGCAATGCGTGTCTTTGTGCTACGGCTGCCTATTTTGTGAATGAGGCATTAAGAGGGAAAGAAATCATAATAATAATTTCCATTCAGTTTAGGATATAGTATGCATGTAAACACACACACACACACACACACAGGCATGCTCACACACACTCATGCACACACGCACACACACACACACACACACACACACACACACACACACACACAGTGGCTAGAAACAAACAGCATACATAGTAATGAGTGTTTTTTCCTGGTGTTTGTTGGGGCACAAGACGAACTGACTTCCTGGATGCGGAGTGAGGTAGTTAGTTTTCACCCCAGTCAAAAATAGTAATCCCAGCATCCTGGCCTTCAACTAGCAGAGCACAGAGGACAGGAGGTAGTGAGAGGAAGGGAAAGACTAGGAAACACTGATAGAGGTCAAGGTCCATGACAATGATGCAGAGTAGGGGGAGAGGTGGACAGGATTCATTATAACACAGAAAAAAATATACAACTGTTTTCTACTAACTAGTCACCATGTTCTATTCAAATTATTTTAAAACTGGATCAAGAAGTAATACATTTGTATCTACATGGAGATAATAATATTGTATTATTATGCATAGGCTATTTGAAACTGCAATTTATTTTATTAGAATTTATTGTTTTCTAGTCATTAACAAAATTCTGCAAGTCCTCTGATAAAAATAAATTTACATTTAGGAAATAAATAATTAATTTCTCCCTCCACCACAAAATACAGTGTATTGCGATGCGCAGAGAAGAAGCAGAGGCAAGCCAACACAGCGCGCTTCCACATCACATACTCCAGCTCAGCTTCCTCTGTTAGCGTCAGATTGCATCACCCGCTGAATGAATCCGTGTTCAACTCACACAGCATCTATGAACCGACTTAACTTTACTGCGATATGACATAGCCTAAATCAGACTCATCTATTATGGCTATTATGTCAGTAACAGAGAGATAGGGAGAGAGATATGTCCAAACTTTCCTTCAATAGTTACCAATACTAGTTTTCGCTATTCATTGCATGCCATTATGGTAGAAATAGGACTGTTACTTACAGTTATCGCTACTGGTCTCCATGTGTGTTTTCCAAGACGGTTTTTCTTTGACATTCATTGATTTTGCCCAAGTTTGCGCTGCAGTACACGACGTGTCACCCATGTGTGGCGTAAAGTGACACACAGAAATGAGGCAAAGCTGCGAGTTCACCTCATCTGCTCGCGCTCACAGACACCTAAGCGAATATACAGCGAATCCTATTGGCTACTGTGGTACTACACATGATGACATCACCATTGCACAATCAACACAGACATTTATTAACATGTAAACTGCATTTATTTAAATACAATATGTACATAATTTATTGGGCAGTAGTTCTGGCAGGGAAATAAATAATAAGCAGATTACTTTGTACAGTTACAAAATGAAAACATAAATGTAAAAGTTGCCCAAAGCTTTTATAATTAATGTCGATTAAAAGATGAGATTGTGAATTCTGGAAGTACTGTTTGTACATTATTGACAGTATTGTTAGTATTGTAAATGTCTATGATATCTTGTGACACACACACACACACAGACACTAATCAATAAAACAAACAGCCATTACAAAGATGGCAGTAAGAGTAGTTATACTAGATGACTGCTAGTCAGCATGACTAATATTACAGTCTGATAAAGGCAGTGCTCCATACACTAACAATCAGAACTATTATTTCCTCTGACACACAGCCTCATAACAGACCATTCAAATAAAACTGAAAAGAAAAGGGACAGTTTTGCATGTATATAATGTACCAACAATATTGGATAATCTATTGGATAACTATGAGTCACTTCTTCAAAAACCAACAGGAGAATTCTTAGTTCTACTGTATGTACACTATAGTGTAAGCTTCAGCACAGCAACACTGGTTGTCATTTGGACCGGCGTCAACACAGACCAATCAGGACAATTCCATCAAATCAATTCCACTTCAACATCTACAAAATTCCCTCACCTCTATTCCTTCCCTCCTCACATTGTATTGTTAAGGGAAGATTCCATTCAATCCCTTTCAGTTGTAATCTAATTCAGATCCATACCACTAATTCATCTGTATCCAGACCTCTGGTCACCAATCCCTTCAATCCACTTTCCTCCCCATATGTATTTAGAAGCAGTTCAGATTCCATGTTATTCATTTCTATCTCTATGTGTTGAGTTAGAATCAGGTCAAGTCTCCCCATGACTCACAGGTCAGCTGTTATCCTAAATACAATCTCAGCTCTAAATACAATTCAATATCCAATTATAACATGATATTCCATCACTGTAAATTACATGCCCCTTGGATCAATTGAAATTGAGAATACTAAAAACTCCAATACTCACATTAAGTTGTTTAGATCCTTTCCATCAATTTAGTACAGTAAATCAATGAACTTTCATTATGTAGGCAAGAGCCTGGTCTTACAGTGCATTCGGAAAGTATTCAGACCCCTTGACTTTTTCCACATTTTGTTACGTTACAGCCATATATCTGACATGCACTGTGAGACGTTATATAGACAGGTGTGTGCCTTTCCAAATCATGTCCATTCAATTGAATTTACCACAGGTGGACTCAAGGATGATCGATGGAAACAGGATGCACCTGAGCTCAATTTCGATTCTCATAGCAAAGTCTCTGAATACTTACAGTTGAAGTCGGAAGTTTACATACACTTAGGTTGGAGTCATTAAAACTTGTTTTTCAACCACTCCACAAATGTCTTGTTAACAAACTATAGTTTTGGGAAGTCGGTTAGGACATTTACTTTTTGCATGACACAAGTAACTTTTCCAACAATTGTTTACAGACCGATTATTTCACTTATAATTCACTGTATCACAATTCCAGTGGGTCAGAAGTTTACATAAACAGAGTTGACTGTGCCTTTAAACAGCTTGGGAAATTCCAGAAAATGATGTCATGGCTTTATAAGCTTCTGGTAGGCTAATTGACATCATTTGAGTCAATTGGAGGTGTACCTGTGGATGTATTTCAAGGCCTACCTTCAAACTCAGTGCCTCTTTGCTTGACATCATGGGAAAATCAAATGAAAGCAGCCAAGACCTCAGAAAAAAAATGGTAGACCTCCACAAGTCTGGTTCATCCTTCGGAGCAATTTCCAAACGCCTGAAGGTACCACGTTCATCTGTACAAACAATAGTACGCAAGTATAAACACCATGGGACGCAGCCGTCATACCGCTCAGGAAGGAGACGCGTTCTGTCTCCTAGAGATGAACGTACTTTTGTGCGAAAAGTGCAAATCAATCCCAGAACAACAGCAAATGACCTTATGAAGATGCTGGAGGAAACAGGTACAAAAGTATCTATATCCACAGTAAAACGAGTCCTATATCGACATAACCTGAAAGGCTGCTCAGCAAGGAAGAAGCCACTGCTCCAAAACCGCCATAAAAAAGTCAGACTACGGTTTGCAACTGGACATGGGGACAAAGATCGTACTTTTTGGAGAAATGTAATCTCTGGTCTGATGAAACAAAAATATAACTGTTTGGCCATAATCAATCAATCAATCAATCAATCAATTTTATTTTATATAGCCCTTCTTACATCAGCTAATATCTCGAAGTGCTGTACAGAAACCCAGCCTAAAACCCCAAACAGCTAGTAATGCAGGTGTAGAAGCACGGTGGCTAGGAAAAACTCCCTAGAAAGGCAAAACCTAGGAAGAAACCTAGAGAGGAACCAGGCTATGAGGGGTGGCCAGTCCTCTTCTGGCTGTGCCGGGTGGAGATTATAACAGAACCATGCCAAGATGTTCAAAAATGTTCATAAGTGACAAGCATGGTCAAATAATAATCAGGAATAAATCTCAGTTGGCTTTTCATAGCCGATCATTAGAGTTTAAAACAGCAGGTCTGGGACAGGTAGGGGTTCCATAACCGCAGGCAGAACAGTTTAATGACCATCGTTATATTTGGAGGAAAAAGAGGGAGCTTGCAAGCCGAAGAACACCATCCCAACCGTGAAGCACGGGGGTGGCAGCATCATGCTGTGGGGGTGCTTTGCTGCAGGAGGGACTGGTGCACTTCACAAAATAGATGGCATCATGAGGAAGGAAAATTATGTGGATATATTGAAGCAACATCTCAAGACATCAGTCAGGAAGTTAAAGCTTGGTCGCAAATGGGTCCAAGCATACTTCCAAAGTTGTGGCAAAATGGCTTAAGGACAACAAAGTCAAGGTGTTGGAGTGGCCATCACAAAGCCCAGACTTCAATCCTATAGAACATTTGTGGGCAGAACTGAAAAAGCATGTGCGAGCAAGGAGGCCTACAAACCTGACTCAGTTACACCAGCTCTGTCAGGAGGAATGGGCCAAAATTCCCCCAACTTATTGTGGGAAGCTTGTGGAAGGCTACACGAAACGTTTGACCCAAGTGAAACAATTTAAAGGCAATGCCAACAAATACTAATTGAGTGCATGTAAACTTCTGACCCACTGGGAATGTGATGAAATAAATAAAATCTGAAATAAATAATTCTCTCTACTATTATTCTGACATTTCACATTCTTAAAATAAAGTGGTGATCCTAACTGACCCAAGACAGGGAATCTATACTAGGATTAAATGTCAGGAATTGTGAAAGACTGAGTTTAAATGTATTTGGCTAAGATGTATGTAAACATCCGACCACAGTTGTATGTAAATAAGGTATTTCTGTTTCATTTTTTAAAATAAATGTGCAAAAATGTCTGTTTTCGCTTTGTTATTATGGGATATTGTGTGTAGATTGATGAGGAAAAACATGAATGTTATCCATTTTAGAATAAGGTTGTAACGTAATAAAATGCGGAAGAAGTCAAGGGGTTTGAATACTTTCCCAATTAACTGTATACTCACATGGGAAACATTTCTGGAAACATGCATTCAGTCTGTTTATGAATTTGACTAAATCATTAAAATAATAATTTCTTAACATAATAATATTACTTTGGCTTTTCTGTAAACATACAATATAGTCCACTCATTTTATTGAACTGTACGCTACCACAATATATCAATCTAGCCTTTCACTCCGAGGTGAACCCTCGCTCTATAAAGAAATAACGTTTTAGTCTCACTGTTAAAAAAAAGGCTGTGAATGAAACAATATTTTTAGAGTAAAGAAAGGAAAGACAGGGTTAATCTGGTTGCACGTTCTGTTTGGACAGTTTGCTGGTGTTCTCTTTCCTGCTTGAACATAAGGCAATGTCTCAGAGCTTTCCAAACCTGCAACCTAGAAGAGGGTTCAAAGATGCTATAAACTCATGACACGACAGCCATAAACTATAGTTAAACTCATAATAATAAAACAAACACATAATACTGAAAGCATAAGCAGAACTAGCCTGGTCTAGTCCTCTCTGCAGATGTAGGTTTCCACAGACAGACGTATCTTGGGAGGAGCAGTAGTATGTTAGTCCACTTTCTCCAGAGAGATATTATTGATGTATAGACTCAGGCTGGATGGGTTGCTCTGGCCCAGAGCATGTGATGGAACCATAGAATCAGAGAATTAGAATGAATTATATGTCTATGGCTAGAACCATGCTGGTTCTAGTTCTGGTTCTGCTGTGGCTCTGGCCAGTGTGGCGGACTATCCAGACTGGTTATTACGTCTCTCAGTGAGGACTCGGGCGTCTTTAACGTTAAGCCCAGCAGGCTGCTACACTGAGCTTCTACACTCCAGTCCTTTCAGAACAGCCTGACTTGTTTCTTCAGCTCGTTTCTCTTCCACAGTGCCAGCCGGTCAAAGTCAGCCATAGTCATCCTAAACACCCGGTAGAACTCCTCAGGAGACAGGTGGCGCTGGCAGAGAGAGATTACACACATATATTAGTGTTGTTGGGGTGATATTGTCATAACCATCTCAGAAATAGAAATACAATCGACTTGCTCCATAGTATGTACAGTGAGAGGTTTTCATTACTTGCAGGTTTACAAAGCTGAGAGAAACTCACCTCTAGTCTGGCTCTGTCCACATCATTGGGGGGCTGGTTGCGCCCCCTTATGGTGACCACCAACACGTCATATGGGTAGATCTGAGGGAGGAGTGACATACTCAGTGGTGGAAAAAGTACCTAATTGTCATACTTGAGTAAAAGTAAAGATACCTTAATAGAAAATAACTCAAGTAAAAGTGATAGTCACCCAGTAAAATACTACTTGAGTAGAAGTATAAAAGTATTTGGTTTTAAATATACTTAAGTATCAAAAGTAAATTGATTGCAAAAATATACTTAAGTATCAAAAGTAAAAGTACAAGTATAAATAATTTCAAATTGCTTATATTAAGCAAACCAGACGGCACAATTTTATTGTTTAAAAAATGTACTACAACACGCAGACATCTTTTCCAAACAAAGCATTTGTGTTTAGAAGTCGCTCTGGATAAGAGCGTCTGCTAAATGACTAAAATGTAATTGTAAATGTAGTGAGTCCTCCAGATCTGAGGCAGTAGGGATGACCAGGGATGTTCTCTTGATAAGTGCGTGAGTTGGACCATTTTCCTGTCCTGCTAAGCATTCAAAATGTAACAAATACTTTTGGGAGTCAGGGAAAATGTATGGAGTAAAAAGTAAAAGTAGTCAAAAATATACATAGTAAAGTAAAGTACAGATACCCCAAAAAACTACTTAAGTAGTACTTTAATGTATTTTACCTTAAGTACCTTACACCACTGGACATACTGTGGTTATGAGCAAAACATTCAACGTGTTTAGATTTTCACACCAGACGCAGACAAAGCAATGCTGCCCATCCTATTGTCAACGACTCACAGACGTTTGCCTGGGTAATACATTCACCTGTACTTCCTCTGACAACAAACCCCCCAGACTTCCTCTCAGAGACAAAGCAGCAGATCAGTGGGAAGATGCTCTCACTGTTCCTTTCTTATTAGGCTCAATTTCCTCTTTTCTGTTCTACTGTTCTCTACTGTCAGTTTACCTTTGGTTTAGTGATGGTCAGTTTGTTCCTGAATTTGCATAACATCTTACCTTGTATTCTGTAGAAAAAGAGAGAAAAGTAACTGATCATCACATTTATTCATATTCTCATTGATTATGTATTTTGTATTCAAGGCATGATATCGAAAGGTGAACCCATTCTCGCTAACCTCTGATTCCCCAGTTCACTGCATTGCTGCTGTCGTACTGGAAATAATCCGCACTCTGGGGCTGAAAGAGACAGACAACAAGTACAATTATTTTAAAGATAAACAAAGCCCACATTACATTTTAGTCATTTAGCAGACACTCTTATCCAGAGTGACTTACAGTTAGTGAGTGCATACATTTTCATACACATCAGGCCATAGCCACAAGGTATTGGTCTTGAGCAGATTTGGGTCCACAGGGCCCATTTCAACCCCCATACCCTGTGACCCCGTCACTCCCCCCACCCTCAGAGAACTCACTCTGTGCAGTCCGTTCCTGCCGTACCCTGGCAACGAGGATGACTTGGCGACGAAGGAGTCTGAAAGTGAGCAAACACAAGCATCCCTACCGTTCAGCCTGTGAGCTACAACACACCCACACACTGGGTCCCAGCAGAACACAGCACACATCAGTGGAAACACTCAGTGAGGGATGGGGCAATTAGTGTTTCTAACAGGGAACACATGCAGGTCTGTATAAGAGACAACAGGGGGCGCTAAGAGCAAACACAATGGAGAATCCCTGTCTTTGTCTCTCTTTGTAATTTTCATTTACAGGCAATGACATTACAAAGAAATGGCAAAGCCTGGATCAAAAGCCATTATGTAGCAGAATATGTACTGTATCTTACATTGTTATTTTCAACCTCTACCATGCAACATGCATTATTTGTAATCCTTTTGTTAACAACTATGAGCATAATTGATTTCATGCTCTTAAAATGGCATTTGTTGTCATTGTCATGATCATTGTAACATACAGAGAACAAACAGGGTCAGAGTGGAATGAATCAATCAATATCAGATAAGTGACATGGCTAAAGAGCTCATTTTTCATACACTGATGTAACTCTACTGTCCCCTTGTGATGACCCTCAGCTCTGTACAGACAGACAGACAAGGCACAGTAGGACACTGAGTCACATCACTCACCACTGCCTGCATTGTAGTGGGATCTGGTGGGAGCTGCAGAGAGAGCGATATATAGTTGGAGACAGAGAGAGATAGAGACAGAGAAAGAGAGAAAGAGAGAGAGAGAGAGAGAGAGAAAGAGAGAGAGAGAGAGAGAGAGAGAGAGAGAGAGAGAGAGAGAGAGACACAGAGAGAGAGAGACAGAGAGAGAGAGAGAGAGAGACACAGAGAGAGAGACACAGAGAGAGAGACAGAGAGAGAGAGAGCGAGAGAGAGAGAGAGAGAGAGAGAGAGAGAGAGAGACAGAGAGAGAGCGAGAGCGAGCAGGGGGGAGAGAGCGAGAGAGTTGACATGGTTAGATACAGCCTCTGCTTGTAGAGATGCACGGTTAAGTGTTCTCATCTGGTCTCATAAAGATCCTATAACGGTTTCTCAACAGAATCTTGAAAGACCCTCCTGATACAATCAGTCTTGAATCCAGGGTCATGACAATGATGAAAGATACCAAACACATAGCAGCTGCGGTTCACAAGTTTGAGAGAAACAATGTTCTAGGAGCTATAGTATGACACAGCTTCTCATGGATTACAGTGAGGATGGAGAGATGGAAGAGGTCTGTAAGAACAATGCCACTGTTTGGTCCTAGTAGGACTTAACCCATATAACAAGAATACAAGAGATATACAACAAGGAGGACTTAAATGAAAGTGGGTTCAGTGAGAACAATAACCATTTAATCTCCCCACAATATGTATATTAAAGGGTGAGTCCCAATTGGCACCCTATTCCTTATATAGTGCACTACGTTTGACCATGGGCCCTGGTCAAAAGTACCGCACAATATAGGGAAAAGGGTGCCATTTGGGACGTCACCCAACAGTCAGGTTAATCACCCAGATCAATGGCTCCTTTAGAAAGCTTTCATGTGCATCATATGAGTCAGTATGGCTGGCTGGTGCTGTTGCTGGTTGTGTTCTCACTTTCCCCAAAGAGAATGACAACATCCATTAAACATGGCGGCAGCTTTTATGACTCATCAATAAAACAGGAAGAGGGACATAAGCCTTCAACTGGAGTGGGGCGGTGGGGGAAGTCATATGTATGTACGCCCTGCAGTACACAACAAAACACACATTCTCCCTCTCCTTCTTGCTCTCTCACTCTCGTTTCCACACCCTAACATGCAAACATACACTTAATGTGATGAGTAAGGAGGAGAGAGGAGGCTCGATGTAAGTGTGCAGCCAGAAACATATGGCTACCTACGACACAGTCTCAGCTCTATGAGGAAGTGGACCGTTTCCTCACTGCTCTGCTCTCTGCCTGCCTGTGTGTTGTCATTAGAGATGAGAGATGATAAACTGCTATGATAGATAAACAGGGTCAGTTGGTCACAGTGTATCAGATTTCTCTCCTGTGCTGGCTTCGTATGCAGTGTAATCAGGGAGAGGGGCTGAAGGCCAAGGTTGTGTGTATATGTGTGTGTGTGTGTTGGGATGTGCAGCATTGTGCATGTCTTGCTACAGTGCCTTGCAAAAGTATTCAGACCCCTTGGATTTCTTCACATTTTATTGTGTTACGAAGTGGGATTCAAATGGATTTCATTGTCATTTTTGTCATCAATCTACACAAAATAGTCAGCAATGTCAAAGTGGAAGAACAATTATATAGGTCCCTCAGTCAAGTATGGAATTTCAAGCACAGATTCAACTACAAAGACCAGGGAGCTTTTCAAAAGCCTCAAAAAGAAGGGCAGTGATTGGTAGATAGATGGGTAACAATAAGAAATCCGACATTGACTACATCTTTAAGCATGGTCAAGTTAATAAATATGCTGTGGATGATGTATTAAACCACCCAGACAAATCAAAGATGCAGTCGTCCTTCTGAACTGAGCTGCAGGATAGGGATGGAACTGTTCAGGGATGTTCAGGGATGTAGGGCGGCAGGTAGCTTAGTGGTTAAGAGAGTTGTGCCAGTAACCGAAAGGTCGCTGGTTCTAATCCCCGAGCCGACTAGGTGAAAAATCTGTCGATGTGCCCTTGAGCAAGGCACTTAACCCTAATTGCTCCTGTAAGTCGCTCTGGATAAGAGCGTCTGCTAAATGACCAATTATTATTATTATAACTATTATGTTACCATGAGGCCATTGGTGATTTTAAAACAGCTACAGAGTTCAAAATAATAAATACACTTTTTGGCCTAAATGCAAAGCCTTATGTTTGGAGCAAATCACTGAGTAAGTGCCTCCTTATTTTCAAGCATGGTGGTTGCTGCATCATGGTATGGGTATGCTTGACATCGGCAAATACTGGGGAGTTTTTCAGGATAAAAAGAAACTGGATGGAGGTAAGCACAGGCAAAATCCTAGAGGAAAACCTGATTGTCAGCTTTCCACCAGACACTGGGAGATTAATTCACCTTTCAGCAGGACAATAATCTACAACACAAGGCCAAATCTACATTGGAGTTGCTTACCAAGAAGACAGTGAATGTTCCTGAGTTAATCCCACTTTGTAACACAATAAAATATGAAGAAATCCAAGGGGTCTGAATACTTTTGCAAGGCACTGTATATACAGAATGTTCAATTACCTCTGTGTGTGTCAGGGTGGGTATGTTTATGTGCTACAACTTGAAGCATGGTGTTTGTGTGTGGTTGGATGAATCCCACATTCTCCTGCCCCCCACTGTGCTGTTGGTTTAGAGGGGTCAGGGTTTCTCTCAGGGAGGTATAGTGATACCTTTCTATGACTGTAGACCTGTACTGAACCCAGCCCTGCCAGAACACCACAGCTCCTCTTGATACCACTCAATTACAGTCTCTTCATTGTCAACCCCGATATATACTTAGAGCCCTGGATCTCTCTCTCTCTCTCTCTCTCTCTCTCTCTCTCTCTCTCTCTCTCTCTCTCTCTCTCTCTCTCTCTCTCTCTCTCTCTCTCTCTCTCTCTCTCTCTCTCTCTCTCTCTCTCTCTCTCTCTCTCTCTCTCTCTCTCTCTCTCTCTCTCTCTCTCTCTCTCTCTCTCTCTCTCTCTCTCTCTCTCTCTCTCTCTCTCTCTCTCTCTCTCTCTCTCTCTCTCTCTCTCTCTCTCTCTCTCTCTCTCTCTCTCTCTCTCTCTCTCTCTCTCTCTCTCTCTCATCCTCCTGTGTTTTGGTACAGAGGCAACCCTGAGGGGGATCTCAACTATAACAACATAGCGCTCACTTCAATTTATACACAATCTGGGAACCCTGAGGGTTTTCAATTCATCTAAGAGTTAACTAATTTGGGATGCACCTATGATATTTTTGGACCGCTGAGTCACTATGGAGCGGCTCCTCTCATAACAGCATTTGCCAGTCAGTCAGACAGTCCATCAGAGGCTGAGATTTAACTGACTCATCTCCCATCTCTGTCTGGCTCAGACCCCTATCACTCTGCTCTCCTCTAACCTCCACACTGCTGCTGAGGAGCTAGCTAAGGACGGACAGACACACCTTCCCCATAGCTATTCATATAGCACCAGGATCCGGATGAGCAATGCACATGAGAGAACAGAGAAAACAACTGGCTTGTCAAATATTGCCGACACTGAGATTCACAATATAGTCTCAATGCTATGTCAGTGTGGATAAAAGGATGACAGTGATGTTTATGGACTGGTGTTCAGCACCAGTCCTAAATCTTTATCAGAGCTGTAATATAAAGTGGATAATGGTGTTCTTACATCCGTTGACAGTGTTGTTGTAGCCCACGTTGTGCAGGGCCTCTTTGCTGCCGCTGCGGGAGTTGCTACGGGAGTTGGTGCGGGAGTTTCGGGCGCTGCCCCATGGGTCATTGTCATAGGAACCCGACCTGGCTTTCATCTCCTCCTTCAGAATCATACGGCCTATACCACCTTGGAGCTAGGGAAGAGAGGGAGAGGGAGAGAATGAGTGAGAGAGAGGGGAGAGAGAGAGAGAGAGAGAGAGAGAGAGAGAGAGAGAGAGAGAGAGAGAGAGGGTGAGAGGGGGGAGCGAGATAGAGAGAGAAGTGAAAGGAAAAGGAGAGATGCAAAAGAGACAAAGAAAGAGAGGAATATGGCTTGAGCAGTACAATATGAATAATGTCTAGGGCTGAACACTGTTTTTCCCTGTAGGCAACATGTATGAAATATTCACAGCCATACCTTGTTTTTTACCCCACAACAAACAAGCAATGTTGAGTAATGCTAGTCTCACAGATATTTACTGAATCTTTCTGCATTTCAAATCTTTAAAGAAATAACACATCCTGAGAAATAATGAATTTAAAATAAAATTAATATTGCCAACATTTCCTTATTATTGGTCCACGCTTTCTCAGTCACAAATACAAATGAACAATATTTTGAATAGCATTTATTCGTGTCATACTGACTCTGTTAAGACTTTGATTCCATCCATCCTCCTCTCCACCTGAGGAAAACCTCCGAGCACGAGTAGCTGAGATGAGAGAGAAAGAGAGAGAGCGAGCGAGAGAAAGGACAGAGAGAGAAATCACAATTTCTAGCAAGGTTTCCATCCAACTGGTGACAGATTTTCATGTGAATATAAAAAAAACGGCATAAAAACAATATGCACATTTTCCCACCAGAGATGTTTCCATCAAATGTACTTGTTGTGGATAAAAGGCTGTACGTGATGACATAATGCACATAAAAATTACTTTTGCAATTAAAATCTCATGTACCAAATGAAAAATAAAAGTTAAATGGGTTTCCATCACATTTTTAACTCTACTGATGGTTTTGGCAAATCTGACCATAACTCTATCCTCCTGATTACTGCTAACAAGCAAAAACTCAAACAGGAAGTACCGGAAGTGGTCAAATGAAGCGTACATATCCCAACCAGAAGCCATGGATTACAGGCAACACCCGCACTGAGCTAAAGGCTAGAGCTGCCGCTTTCAATGAGTGGGACACTAATCCGGACGCTTAAAAGAAATCCTGCTACACCCTCCGACGAACCATCAAACAGGCAAAGCGTCAATACAGGACCAAGATCTAATCCTACTACACCGGCTCTGATGCTTGGCGGATGTGGCAGGGCTCGCAAACTATCACGGATTACAAAGGGAAACCCAGCCTCGAGCTGTCCAGTGACACGAGCTAAACACCCTCAATGCGTGCTTCGAGACTAGCAACACTGAACTACGCATGAGAGCACCAGCTGTTCCAGATGACTGTGTGATTACGCTCTCCATAGCCGATGTGAGCAAGACCTTTAAACAGGTTAACATTCACAAGGTCGCAGGGCCAGACGGATTACCAGGACATGTACTCAGAGCATGGGCAGACCAGCTGGCAAGTGTCTTCACTGACATTTTCAACCTCTCCCTGACTAAGTCTGTAATACCTACTGTACATGTTTCAAGCAGACCACCATAGTCCCTGTGCCCAAGAATGCCAAGGTAACCTGTCTAAATGACTATCGCCCCGTAGCACTCAAATCTGTATCCATGAAATGCTTTGAATGGCTGGTCATGGCTCACATCAACACCATAATCCCGGACACCCTGGACCCACTCCAATTCGTATACAGCCCCAACAGATCCACAGATGATGCAATATTGCACTCCACACTACCCTTTCCCACTTAGGAAAAAGGAACACCTACCTAAGAATGCTGTTCATTGACTACAGCTCAGCATTCAACATCATTGTGCCCTCCAAGGTCATCACTAAGCAAAGGACCCTGGGATTAAACACCTCCCTCTGCAACTGGACTTCCTGACGGACCGCTCCCAGGTGGTGCGGGTAGGCCACAACACATCTGTCACGCTGACCCTCAACACGGGGCCCCTTAGTCCCCCCCTGTACTTCCTGTTCACCAATGACCGCGTGGCCGTGGACGACTCCAACACCATCATTAAGTTTGCAGACCACACAAAGGAGCTGATCGTGGACTACAGGAAACGTAGGGCCGAGCATGCCCCCATCCACATCGACCGGGCTGTTGTGGAACAGGTCAAGAGCTTCAAGTTCCTCTGTGTCCACATCACTAAGGAACTATCATGGTCCACACACATCAACACAGTCATGAAGAGGGCACAACAACGCCTCTTCCACCTCAGGAGGCTGAGAAGATTTGTCATGGGCCCTCAGATCCTCAAAATGTACTACAGCTGCACCATTGAGAGCATCTTGACTGGCTGCATCACTGCTTGGTATGGCAACTGCTTGGCATCCGACCGCAAGACGCTACAGAGGGTAGTGTGTACGGCCCAGTACATCACTGGGGGCGAGCTCCCTGCCATACAGGACCTTTATACCAGGCGGTGTCAGAGGAAGGCCCTACAAATTGTCAAAGACTCCAGCCACCCAAGTCATAGACTGTTCTCTCTGCAACCACACGGCAAGCGGTAAAGACACAACAAGTCTGGAACCAACAGGACCCTGAACAGCTTATACCCCCAAAATAGTTAACCAATAGCTACCAGGAATATCTGCATTGACCCTTTTTGCACTAATCTCTTTTGACTCATCACATACACTGCTGTCACTGTCTATTATCTATCCCTATCTATATGTACATATCTACCTCAATCACCTCGTACCCGTGCACATCGACTCGGTACTGTTACCCCGTGTACACAATACCTTCGGAAAGTATTCAGACCCCTTGACTTTTTCCACATTTTGTTACGTTACAGACTTATTCTAAAATGTATTTAAAATCAGCAATCTACACACAATACCCCATAATGACAGGTTTTTTGAAATTATTGCAAATGTATTAAAAATAAAAAACTGAAATATCTTATTTACATAATAAGTATTCAGACCCTTTGCTATGAGACTCGAAATTGAGCTCAGGTGCATCCTGTTTCCATTGATCGTCCTTGAGATGTTTCTACACTTTGATTGGAGTCTACCTGTCGTAAATTAAATTGATTGGACATGATTTGGAAAGGCACACACCTGTCTATATAAGGTCCCACAGTTGACAGTGCATGTCAGAGCAAAAACCAAGCCATGAGGTCGAAGGAATTGTCCATAGAGCTCCGAGACAGGATTGTGTCAAGGCACAGATCTGGGGAAGGGTACCAACACATTTCTGTAGCATTGAAGGTCCCCAAGAACACAGTGTCCTCCATCATTCTTAAATGGAAGAAGTTGGAAACCACCAAGACTCTTCCTAGAGCTGGCCGCCCGGCCAAACTGAGCAATCGGGGGAGAAGGGCCTTGGTCAGGGAGGTGACCAAGAAACCGATGGTCACTCTGACAGAGCTCTAGAGTTCCTCTGTGGAAATGGGAGAACCTTCCAGAAGGACAACCATCTCTGCAGCACTCCACCAATCAGTCCTTTATGGTAGAGTAGCCAGACGGAAGCCACTCCTCAGTAAAAGGCACATGACATCCCGCTTGGAGTTTGCCAAAAGGCACCTAAAGGGCTCTCAGACCATGAGAAACAAGATTCTCTGGTCTGATGAAACCAAGATAGAACTCTTTGGCTTGAATGCCAAGCGTCACGTCTGGAGGAAACCTGGCACCAACCCTGAAGCATGGTGGTGGCAGCATCATGCTGTGAGGATCGAGGCAAAGATGAACAGAGCAAAGTACAGAGCGAGATCCTTGATGAAAACCTGTTCCAGAGTGCTCAGGACCTCAGACTGGGGCGAAGGTTCACCTTCCAACAGGACAACGACCTTAAGCACACAGCCAAGACAACGCAGGAGTGGCTTCGGGACAAGTCTCTGAATGTCATTGAGTGGCCCAGCCAGAGCCTGGACTTGAACCCGAGTGAACATCTCTGGAGAGACCTGAAAATAGCTGTGCAGAGACGCTCCCCATCCAACCTGACAGAGCTTGAGAGGAATGGAAAAAACTCCCCAAATACAGGTTTGCCAAGCTTGTAGCATCACACCCAAGAAGAGTTGAGGCTGTAATTGCTGCCAAAGGTGCTTCAACAAATTACTGAGTAAAGGGTCTGAATACTTAAGTAAATATGATATTTCAGTTTTTAATGTTTCATAAATGTGCAACATTTTCTAAAAAACAGTTTTTGCTTTGTAATTATGGGGTATTGTGTGTAGATTGATGAGGGAAAAAAACAATTTGATCCATTTTAGAATAAGGCTGTAACGTAACAAAATGTGGAAAAAGTAAAGGGGTCTGAATATTTTCCGAATGCACTGTATAGCCAAGTTATCGTTACTCGTGTATTTATTCCTTGTGTTATTATTTTTCTATTTATTCCTTGTGTTATTATTCAAATGTTTCTACTATTTCTGTTTTTTATCTCTCTGCATTGTTGGTAAGTAAGCATTTCTCTGTTAGTCTACACCTGTTGTTTATGAAGCATGTGAGAAATTAAATTTGATTTGTTATATAGCGGCATGTGCGCTCTAACCAACAGCTTCGCAGATATAGCCTACATGATGAGATAATTATGGACAAAAGAGATTATTTGTGTTTGTCAAACGGCAGACAAGCATCGATCATCATGTCACCATCAATATTTATTGGAAAGGAGCATCAAGCTCATCACCGTGCACCTTCACCACCCTGTGAAGTTCATCCTAACTGATATAATCTGTAGTATAACAAACTGCATGCTTTCCTGAGTCGTAGTGGGAGGACCACACAACATATCATCAGGTGACTCCAATTTTACTTCCATATGATGGTTATTATATCAATATTTGAGCATAAAGGTGTTCCCACCGCCATTTCTCGCAGTATTCATTTTACAGACAAAAAAAGATTCCACCTTGTCTAGCGTATTTTGTTTTGTCGACATTTGGAAAGTTTACAGGCGTGAATTTTTTTAATCCGACATGCACTTTACTCACATAAAAAGGTTGGAAGGAAACCTGGTTACTGTAAAGCCTCTGAGAGAGAGAGTTGAAATGGCACAGGAAATCTATGACCAAGACGTGCTCTCTTCAAATCTCTAACAACTTCATCGATATACATCAGTCCATTTCTCAATAACCCATTTAGCCAACAGTGAGTGCTCTTGGTGCTCCGGAAGCAGTACCTTTGGGAGAGGGAGTGTAGGGGTAGTAGTTAGACTGCTGGTGGTAGTGGTCAGGAGAGTAGGAGTCAGGAAACTGGGAGGTCTGGAGGATGTCCACGCTGGTTTTACTCTTAGTGGCTGAGTAGTCAGAATCATCTGTAGGGAGAGAACATGATGAGGTGAGAGCACGCACGCACGCATGCACGCACGCACGCACGCACGCACGGTAATGCAGACCGAGTGAGGCAGTCAGAGACGTGGTGGGAAGGCAGGCAGTCTAGTTAGTCTCTAAGAGGAGTGACAAAGGATCACTCAGGTTAATGAGCTAATTAATACACAGCAAAATGAGGCTCAAGGCCATGGATGACAGAGCGAGGGGGAGAGGGGAGGTAAATAAGTATAGATGCCAATATTAATCACAAATAATACTGTATCTGAGGCACTGGTAAGTGCTCAGATAAAGATGGACTGCAGATGGATAGACTGGCCCAGGTACTTACAAAGAGGAGAGTTGACCAAGGTCAGTAAAGCAGGATAAAGGGAGAGGGAGAGTGAAAAGAAGGAAGGTTATATTATCCACATAGAGAAAAAATAAAGGACAAAACAGATCTGCTACGCACATGGAGGTAAACCAATCAGCTAGGATGTAAACAGACAAGGACACTTGCAAGGCTCTCTAGCAAAGTTAACACTATGTTACCCTCCATGTGGATTAAGCAAACAGTTATGTGCATTACAGGCCACGGGTAAAACCACACACACATACATTGTGTGACCCCCTCTGTCATAAATTACTAGGTGGACCGTGGAAGGAAGCCTGTCTCAAGTCCTGTAACCCAGCGCCTGATGTCAACTCATCGTACCTCTGTCCACCTCTCTGTTGATAGATGACCACTCTGCTCTCAATGATTTCTATCACTTTCTAGCTACCTCTGCACAGGTTCTGGTGGGATTCCAGCATGAGAGGATTGCATTGCAAATCATAAGGTGGCAATAACTATTGAAGGACAGGAGCACTGAGTCAGTCAGAAAGATGCGTGTCCTGATGGAATTCAGAATCAGCTCTTAAGAGGTTGGATAATGAGACCAGTCTGGATCATAAGGGGCTGTGGAAGTGGTAGCCCTTGGCCTAAGGCAGGTGTCTCATTCTCAACATATTATACTTGTGTTAGGTGTGTGTGTAGTGCGGTCTACACTCTGTTGTGATCCATGGTGCTATTTTGAGCCTGTGCGTATACGACAGCCTGCGTGTATCCCTATTGCTTGTATCCAGAGATGTGACATCCCCTTGAATGTATTATGAATGAAAGAGATCATTTCTGCTCTGTTTCTCCTCCTCTCTCTGGTGTTTGAATGGGAAATGCATTCAAACCATGTTTCCTCTCAGTGAACACTGAGATTGTATTGCTCAATCTGATGTGGTTTGTTAGAGTAGCAGGAAGGAACATTATTTTGCATCAATGCACAGTCTTTGTCTAATGTGATATTACCTGTTGAGAGGGGATTTTCACTAGCTCAACAACTTGGGAGCAATGGTTTTATGTGCAAATAATTACTGCTGAAGCATATTATCCAAATGTGTCAGTGGTATGTTTGATGCTACTGTATCTTAACAGAAAAACACCATGAGTCTGTAATGTACAGAACCATACAGGACAGTGAACAGTACAGAGAGACACTGACACATATATACTCTTATAGTGAGCAATGCAGCACAACTACTTAACCATGAAATAGGGAAACTGAGTATCTCTGAAGTCTAGAGGTAAAACGACTGTGCGTCACATAGCACAAGAAACAGAAATTATATTCACAGTCACACCACAAAAAAAAACAGTAAGTGAAATATATCTGCCATTACTGTGCCATTAAAATACAATTTCATTCAAAATATTAGCAAAAGGAAGGAATATTGATACTTATTTCTTGCCAGCAGCAGTCTGACATAATGTTCTAGCACTAGCATAATGTACTAAGATCATGCAAGACAAGTCTCACTAATAAACCCAGTGAATCCATTAAACAGGATCAGAATGTTCCTTCTCAGTTAACTGTGGTGGGAATTAGGTTGAGGTACACTCTGTTCAAGTTGGTTAATAGCATGCAAAGTATATATTACAGAAACAGTGAGCTAGCTTCAAACTAGGATGTATAGCCTCAGCACTGAGAAGTGTTTAATTGGGTATCAAATCAGATCAGATCTGTGTTTATCAAATCAATCTGATATTATGAAAGATAAATATGGCCAATAGCATTCCATTCTCTCAGACTCTTTATTGCTTCCAATCAGGTAGCTACCATTGATGGGGGTTCATGTTTTAACTTGATTATTGTCGTAAGAGGCTGATACATTCAGATGTGGAGTTTTGTTGGGACACACACAACACACACATCAATCACAGCTGAAACACATCACAGACAATGTCTCTAAACAGAGAGGAGCCGTGCCTCATGGCAGGCAGCCCCACACATATACCATGTCTCTTATAGATGGGAGGTTTCCTGTAGATGTTGGGCTCGCCTGTGGCTGAGGACACAAAATAAGAGAGAGAGGAAATGAAACAGTGAAAAGAGGAAAGGGAAAACGAGAAGAGGGGGGAGACAGAGGAAAGGGAAAACGAGAAGAGGGGGAGACAGAGGAAAGGGAAAACGAGAAGAGGGGGGAGACAGAGGAAAGGGAAAACGAGAAGAGGGGGGAGACAGAGGATCATCAAGGACGGGGAATACATATTGTCACATATGCCAGATAGGTGCAGTGAAATGTGTTGTTTTACAGGGTCAGACACAGTAGTACAGCACTCCTGGAGCAAATGAGTCTTAAGTGCCTTGCTCAAGGGCAAATCAACAGATTTTTCACCTTGTCGGCTCGGGTATTCAAACCAGCAACCTTTCAGTTACTGGCCCAACGCTCTAACCGCTAGGCTACCTGCCATGGTACATGGTAGAAGAGGAAAGTGTTGTAGGTGTTAAAGTTGTTAGAAGTTGTACTGTAGACTTTTAAAAAAAGGCATTCTATATGTGAAATAAATAACACTTTTTGCCAATCATTTGACATCCTTGTCTGGACAGAGTAGAGAAAAGACAACCCTACAGAGGGCATTGTGACGGCTCTTCACCTACAGAGCCTCATATCTCTTTCACATGGTGGATCCTTAACAAACCTCTCCCTCACTCTGTCTGTTTGTCTGTCTGTCTGTCTGTCTGCTGACTCATAAACCAAGGCTGTTTTATGTCTTCCCTGCCTTTCCCTCCACACAGAAACCCTTAGCTCCGCTGGAAATGAACATGTGTCAACACATGGCACAGCACGAGTAAGGCAGCTGAGATAAAAGTGACACCATCAATAAAACAGATGAGTGTATAATGGCTGCTGCTGTGCATGTACATAGGTATATTATACACAATATCAACAGATGGAAGGGGACGGCCACAGCATCTGATTAGAATAGATGCTCAGCACAGAGAATAGAGGAAGAGGAAGAGCTACTGCACAGCGCCTGACAGACAACACATGCCATAAAACCTGTGATGAAGTGATGAAGTCTGAATAATGGCCATGATGAATGGGGTGAGGATGTCAATGTACATGAGATAAGCAATGCAGAGATACATGGTAACACACACAGTCAACTGAGGCTGGGGGTAATGAAGTAAGTAGGCTGTAACATGTCCCCATATTGTGACCTTTGGAAAAACCTTGTAGGTCTGACTTCAGTTGAGGACAGTTTGGAGGAAGAGGAGGAGGATGGGTGTGAAGGACAGGAAAACCAGAGGCCTACCTGGCACATGGAAATGCTTGGGCGCTTGGTAGGTGGCGTGCCTGGTGGACCTGGTGTCAAGCTGACTGTAATTGGGAGAGCTCCTGCCACTCTCAGTGCCTGCAGACAGTCAGCCCAAGACCAATGACAGTGACAGAAACCAGAGCATGAGCCAAAGATTGGCACCACCCCTTAACCAGACCCATCCCATCCCACAGCCAAAGCTCAGCCCACGCTCACAGAAACACAGCCAGTCAAAGACAGTCGACATTTAGTTTATAGTACTAAATGTGTACTATGCCTGACTGTGTGCAGAGGAAACAAAAATATAAAGCAACTGCCAAGTCTGCCATGATGGTCTTCTACATATTCTATTACTTTAAAACTAGCATAGCTCTATGCGTCTCCCCTAGAGACGACTGATACGTTTTTTGAACAGTGGCAAAGCATGACACAAACTATCTAATGCCTGCTTCAGTGAATTTAGTTTAGCAGGGTCTAACGAGGGTTCATGACCTGCTATTAGACACTGGAAGAGGGATGGATGTTGTAGCGTGAGAGAATGAAGGGAAGAGCAATCCCCTGTAGTATACCACCACCACTACTACTACCACCACCACCTGAACATAATATGTACTGTATATACTACAGTGTTATCAGACTCAAAGAGGAGTCTAGAGAAGATAAGATAGGGGTGTGATGTGAGTGGTAGTACCGGAGGGGATTGTGATGTGGGTGCATGAGCGGCGCCTAACCCTGAGTGGGTTAACCTGAAACTAACGTTGTTCTAGCCACCTATACAGGAAGCAAAAGGCATGGGGATAAAACACATCTCCACACACTCCTACGCCTTCAAACACGATCAAACTCAGTCCGGCATTGCTTTCTTGTTGACATTGTACGGCAAAATGATTTACGCCATTTAATCTTCATGAACATTTTCAGGGAGGAGTTTCTCCTGCCTATGTGTTGTGCTGTGTGACGTGGTCGTGTAACGTTAAGTAACTCACCGGGGCGGTAGCAGTGCTGTGGGGAGGTGGACATGGTGGGGGACATGCCCTGGTGGCTGTAGGTGGGAGAGTCTATGAAACCTGGGCTGGACGAGCGCCTCTGTCTCAGCTCCACGCTCTCATAAATGTCCTGGGAAACACAGCAGCAGGCCACCGGTCACTGTCTGCAGGACTCTGTCTGTCTGGCACCATCTATATCACCACATTACACTCTAAACACACTATTCACCTTTTTTTTTTTTACTTCTTTCATCTAATAACTGACTTTATTTAATCAAGTCCAATGAGAGTTTTAATTGAGTCAATCGAGTCCCTTCTAAGGCCACATGGACCCAAATATATCCCACATATACTGTACACCTCCCAAATATGCCCATCCCAGACTCATTCCTATTCAGCCATTCCCCCTGCCTGTCAACTGATTCAGTGCAGTAGTGTATGGAATGTAATTACCTGAGAGTATGGAGAGAGAGTTCCCAGAGACTGTTGAGGAGAGGAGTGAATAGAGGAGTGGAATCAGTCAGTCAATAGCACCATGCTCTCCAGAATTATTTAGCAGTGTGCTATTCAGAGCCAGACACAGGATAGATCAAATGGGACCCGTGAGCTTACTAAACCATGAATAATATGACTTAAAGTCCTTTTTCTGTGCAGTTGTTCATAAAGCTATTACGTTAAGACAAGCACATAGAAAATCTAACAGTGAACATGAAGAATCCATTGTGTCTGCGGCTTTGGTTTACTGGTGTAAAATAACCTAAATTAATAGTTAGAGAGGCCTTGGCGTGAAAACATAAAGCTTAATTGACATGATTTATTGTAGAGTGCCTCAATTCAATTCAATTCAAATCTGTGACCAAAGCAGGAGACTCACAAGGATGTAGTAATGTTTTAAAATGGTGCGTGACGTGACCACGGTACAACCATACAGGGGCTAAAGTGGGAAGCTGGGGGGATGTAGCAACAGGGAGACACAGAGACGGCAGGCACAGGGCAGGGGGCATCACACGTGCGCACGCACTCACACACCCACACCCACACACAGAGGGCAACTAGATTAGCACTAGCGTCTCAGTACCTCCCCATTGCTGTAGCGTTCTAGCCTGTCATCAGAGGAGTATCTGAGATAAGACTCATACGGAATGAGATCGGGCCGCTGCACGTCATAAATAGCTTTAATCTTAGGCAGCGCGGCCAGGTCTTTGTAATTTAGGACCTCGTTTTCCACTTTGGCCTGGAGAGAGGACACAGAACAAGGAGAAGACAGAGAAGCAGACGTGAGACAGAGAGAGAGGACGAAGTTGCGTTGACAGACAGAGCGATCCGGAGGGGAGGCCGGATCAGGGTCAGCCGCAAGCTGCTGATGGCACCCTGGGGTAAGAAAGAGCGCGAGCGTGCGCTCACACACACACACACACACACACACACACACACACACACACACACACACACACACACACACACACACACACACACAGAAAGCAGAGAGATCCCAGAAACAAACAGACACACACCCTGTAGAAGAGAGAGAACTGGAGAGTGGGACATTGGTCCAGACATAGAATAATATAATTGACATTAAAGGTATTATGACAGTCTAAAGGGTCAGCCATTTTGGTCAAGGAGTTGGTCAACCATGGGCAGCTAGTGCTGTGATAAGATTTTGTGTAAAACAATGAATTTGAAGATTATCTGCACAGTGTATTTATTAGCTAGTTAGCCAGCCACTTTTAAAGGAATGATTCCATAAATGTTTCCAATTAACTGCCAATATGCCAACATTCCATACAACCAGTGCAGTCACTACACAGCCATATACTGGCTGAAATCAGTTGACGATAGGACACGTTGTAAATGCAGCAAGTACTGGTATTGTATCATATTATAACACTCAGAGCTTTCCAAGAAAACAAACACTGAGGGGCCATACTTGCGAACATTAGAAAAAGTTTAAACATCAGCCAATTAAAATCGTTGACGTAGTTACACGTGATCAATGGCTACATGTTAGCTGTTCCCATTACATAACCTGGCACATTCAGCCCTATGCTAACCTCACCAGGTGGACGTAATTATTTCCTGTAACAAATTCTGCATTAGCCTATCAAATATCTTCGACGTTTTCTCTACAAACCAATGGCATTTCTTAAAATAGGTCAACTTGGCCACCAGAGGTACAATGAGGGAAAAAAGTATTTGATCCCCTGCTGATTTTGTACGTTTGCCCACTGACAAAGAAATGATCAGTCTATAATTGTAATGGTAGGTTCATTTGAACAGTGAGAGACAGAATAACAACAACAAAAATCCAGAAAAACGCATGTCAAACATGTTATAAATTGATTTGCATTTTAATTAGGGAAATAAGTATTTGACCCCCTCTCAATCAGAAAGATTTCTGGCTCCCAGGTGTCTTTTATACAGGTAACGAGCTGAGATTAGGAGCACACTCTTAAAGGGAGTGCTCCTAATCTCAGTTTGTTACCTGTATGAAAGACACCTGTCCACAGAAGCAATCAATCAAATCAGATTCCAAACTCTCCACCATGGCCAAGACCAAAGAGCTCTCCAGGGATGTCAGGGACAAGATTGTAGACCTACACAAGGCTGGAATGGGCTACAAGACCATCGCCAAGCAGCTTGGTGAGAAGGTGACAACAGTTGGAAGAAACACAAAAGAACTGTCAATCTCCCTCTGCCTGGGGCGCCATGCAAGATCTCACCTCGTGGAGTTGCACTGATCATGAGAACGGTGAGGAATCAGCCCAGAACTACACGGGAGGATCTTGTCAATGATCTCAAGGCAGCTGGGACCATAGTCACCAAGAAAACAATTGGTAACACAATACGCCGTGAAGGACTGAAATCCTGCAGCGCCCGCAAGGTCCCCCTGCTCAAGAAAGCACATATACAGGCCCGTCTGAAGTTTGCCAATTAACATCTGAATGATTCAGAGGAGAACTGGGTGAAAGTGTTGTGGTCAGATGAGACCAAAACCGAGCTCTTTGGCATCAACTCAACTCACCGTGTTTGGAGGAGGAGGAATGCTGCCTATGACACCAAGAACACCATCCCCACCGTCAAACATGGAGGTGGAAACATTATGCTTTGGGGGTGATTTTCTGCTAAGGGGACAGGACAACTTCACCGCATCAAAGGGACGATGGACGGGGCCATGTACTTGGGTGAGAACCTCCTTCCCTCAGCCAGGGCATTGAAAATGGGTCGTGGATGGGTATTCCAGCATAACAATGACCCAAAACACACGGCCAAGGCAACAAAGGAGTGGCTCAAGAAGAAGCACATTAAGGTCCTGGAGTGGCCTAGCCAGTCTCCAGACCTTAATCCCATAGAAAATCTGTGGAGGGAGCTGAAGGTTCGAGTTGCCAAACGGAGAAGATCTGCAAAGAGGAGTGGGACAAAATCCCTCCTGAGATGTGTGCAAACCTGCTGGCCAACTACAAGAAACGTCTGACCTCTGTGATTGCCAAAAACTGTTTTGCCACCAAGTACTAAGTCATGTTTTGCAAATACTTATTTCCCTCATTAAAATGCAAATCAATTTATATAACATTTTTGACATGCGTTTTTCTGGATTTTTTTGTTGTTGTTATTCTGTCTCTCACTGTTCAAATAAACCTACCATTAAAATTGTAGACTGATCATGTCTTTGTCAGTGGGCAAACGTACAAAATCAGCAGGGGATCAAATACTTTTTTCCCTCACTGTATATATTTAAACCTCCTAATTCAAGGTTGACTTTTGTTCCCCTTCACTTTATCTGTTTTAAAACTAATAAAAATAACAACAACAAAAATCATAAAAGAATGTATCTTTCGTCTCTCTGTGTTTTATAAATTTCCTTCAATTCGCAAGAGGCTGAATCTATCGCACCGGAGAAAGCATCCGAGCAAGCGAAACAGCGCCCCTCTGTCTCGGTATGTGTAGCCCATCTATCTGATGCTGTCTGGTCAAAAAGAGTATGACAATGTTGCCGCCCGTAGCATTGAATGCAAGGGAAGCCAGCGAGCATTTGGCCTCTCTTGATAAAATAGTATAAAATAATAGCCAAACAGCGTTGAGCTAACCTGAGCAAGCTCAACTATGAATGGTCCTGGCGCACCCAAAAAAAAAAGTGTCAAGGGAAGCCAGTTTGGATTTGGCTTCACACCAATCACATCACAACAAGCCAAACATAATTTACAGAAAAAAAACTTGAATTGTTGTGTTGTTGTCCTCTGGTGGCTAGCTAGCTAGCTGAAACTGGCCCTTTCCTAAATTAGCCTTGGATGGAGATAGGGATTTGGACTTGCGGTTTTACTTAATTCTCCTTTCTGGCCAATAGGATTGGACGGTATACTGTATACCGGGGTATTTGGAAAAAGCCATGTGATGGTTTTTCAATACCATCAATATTGTTGAAACTATTTATTATTAGTTTTTTTATTATACATTCGAACATTTGTAGCTACTTTTTAAATAAGTACCTGCAGTCAATTTGTGCAATATGTTAGGAGATAATGAATATTGCGTTCTTCATTTCACCTGTCACATTATTATGTAGCTTACGGTAGTCCTCAGTCACGTGTCACATGGTGTTTGTTTACAAGCACACAACAACGAGACCGGAGCCTTGTGAGTCACTCACTGTCGTGCAGCATGCACCAGGTGATCCAATTACAGTATGGAATTCACAACTAAATGTTTGCCAGCTAGATATCTTAGAACTATGAAGTTAAATGTCTAAAATGTGCTAAATGCTGTGCAGTTGTGCATTTGGTTTGCTAATTTAGTAGCTAGTTAGCTATCTAGCGAAGTGGTTAGCCTCTTCCAAAATCAAGCATTTGCTTGGTAACAGCAGAGAATCCCCTCCTGGATCAAGAGCCTTGCTGTCTAATATTAGTTTTGTGTGTGCAGCAAACTGTGAGGAGCAATGCGGTCATTAGCATCTAGTTAGCATTCTCTATGAGGATGAGTGATTTTTTTGGGCATTGAAAATTAGTACTTATTTAATAAATACCTGCAGTAGGTAATAGATAAAGCAGATCGCGTTCATCATTTTGCCCGTTACATAATTTTTCATTATGAAGCTTACCTTTACTAGTTTCCCAAAAAAACAGTTTGAGACAGTCACGTGTGTTTTGTTTACAAAGAAGAACAACGAGTCACTCCTTCAGCGCAACTTAAGTGAGGTAATCAAGTTACACTACTAATGTTTGCCAGCTATACAGTTGAAGTCGAAAGTTTACATACACCTTAGCCAAATATATTTAAACTCAGTTTTTCACAATTCCTGACATTTAATCCTAGTAAAAATTCCCTGTTTTAGGTCAGTTAGGATCATCAATTTATTTTAAGAATGTGAAATGTCAGAATAATAATAGAGATCATTATTTCTTTCAGCTTTTATTTCTTTCATCACATTCCCAGTGGGTCAGAAGTTTACATACACTCAATTACTATTTGGTAGCATTGCCTTTAAATTGTTTAACTTGGGTCAAATATTTCGGGTAGACTTCCACAAGCTTCCCACAATAAGTTGGGTGAATTTTGGCCCATTCCTCCTGACAGAGTTGGTGTAACAGTCAGATTTGTAGGCCTCCTTGCTCGCACACGCCTTTTCAGTTCTGCCCACACATTTTCTATAGGATTGAGGTCAGGGCTTTGTGATGGCCACTCCAATACCTTGACTTTGTTGTCCTTAAGCCATTTTGCCACAACTTTGGAAGTATGCTTGGGGTCATTGTCCATTTGGAAGACCCATTTGCGACCAAGCTTTCAGTTCCTGACTGATGTCTTGAGCTGTTGCTTCAATATATCCACATAATCTTCCTTCCTCATGATGCCATCTATTTTGTGAAGTGCACCAGCCCCACCTGCAGCAAAGCACCCCCACAGCATGATGCTGCCACCCCCGTGCTTCACGGTTGGGATGGTGTTCTTCGGCTTGCAATAACCCCCTTTTTCCTCCAAACATAACGATGGTCATTATGGCCAAACAGTTCTATTTTTGTTTCATCAGACCAGAGGACATTTCTCCAAAAAGTACAATCTTTGTCCCCATGTGCAGTTGCAAACCATAGTCTGGCTTTTTTAATAGCGGTTTTGGAGCAGTGGTTTCTTCCTTGCTGAGCGGCATTTCAGGTTATGTCGATATAGGACTTGTTTTACTGTGGATATAGATAATTTTGTACCTGTTTCCTCCAGCATCTTCACAAGGTCCTTTGCTGTTGTTCTGGGATTGATTTGCACTTTTCGCACCAAAGTACATTCATCTCTAGGAGACAGAACGCGTCTCCTTCCTGAGCGGTATGACGGCTGCGTGGTCCCATGGTGTTTATACTTGCGTACTGTTGTTTGTACAGATGAATGTGGTACCTTCAGGCATTTGGAAATTGCTCCCAAGGATGAACCAGACTTGTGGAGGTCTACAATTTCTTTTCTGAGGTCTTGGCTGATTTCTTTTGATTTTCCCATGATGTCAAGCAAAGAGGCACTGTGTTTGAAGGTAGGCCTTGAAATACATCCACAGGTACACCTCCAATTGACTCAAATGATGTCAATTAGCCTATCAGAAGCTTCTAAAGCCATGACATCATTTTCTGGAATTTTCCAAGCTGTTTAAAGGCACAGTCAATTTATTGTATGTAAACTTCTGAACCACTGGAATTGTGATACAGTGAATTATAAGTTAAATAATCTGTCTGTAAACAATTGTTGGAAAAATTACTTGTGTCATGCACAAAGTAGATGTCCTAACCGACTTGCCAAAATTATAGTTTGTTAACAAGAAATTTGTGGAGTGGTTGAAAAACAGGTTTTAATGACTCCAACCTAAGTGTATGTAAACTTCGGACTACAACTGTATATCTTATAACTATTAAGTTATCTAAGATGTGACAAATAAATTCTCTCCAGCTGGGTTTTCTAATTGCTAATGTTAACTAAGAACCTAACATTAGCTTGCAAGATCAATCTTCTTGGTAACAGCAGCAGAGACAATCACCTCCTGGATTAAGATTCCTGCTGTCTAATATTTGTTTGGTGCGTGCTGCAAACTTTATTTAGAAACTCTTGCATAACTTTATGAGCTGGGTTGTTTGTCCTAGTAGTAAATGTTTGCATGTGCTCGTTAGCATTTACTTAGCGTCCGCAATGAGAACTCCTTAGTACTTGTTAGCATTTTGTTAGCATAGCATTCTGGTAAGTGACGTTTTTGGGGCATTTTTCCATAAACAACAAAAAATAGCACCCCTTCTGTGCACTTCCGGTAATACCGTCTATCCCGGCATGGCAGGATTCTGATCCAACCATAAATTCATAAATTGTGCCCTTTGTATGATGTAATAGGCTAATGTTAACTAGCTGGCTAATCGTTGCCCATGAAAGGAAGTTAGGCCATTTTAGAATACGGCTGTAACGTAACAAAATGTGGAAAAAGTCAAGGTGTCTGAATACTTTCCGAATGCACTGTATGTATTATGGTCCTGGCTGGGTTTTCTAATCTAGAGAGCTCACGCCCATCTCATTCACTACTTTACCTATGTTTTGCATTGTTTGGGACAGTGGCATGTATTCATGGATGCCAAGGGAAGCCAGGCTTCTCTCGCTTCATAATTTCCCTTCAGTTCGCAAGAGGCTGAATGTATCTCGCCGGAGAAAGCATCTGAGCGAGCGTAACAGCGCCCTTCTGTCTCTGTATGCGAAGCCCATCTTTCTGATGCTGTCTGGTCAAAAATCATATGATATTGTTGCCGCCCGTAGCATGAAATACAAGGGAAGCCAGTGAGCAGTGGGCCTCCCTTGTTAAAATAAATAAATAATAATAGCCAATCAGCGCTGAGCTAAACTGAGTGAGCTCAACTGTAAATGATCCTGGCGCACCAGAAAGTGTCAAGGGAAGCCAGTTTGGATTTGGCTTCACACCAATCACATCACACCAAAAGCCAAATGTAATTTACAGAAAAAACGTGAATTGTTGCATCTCATTTTATTGTTGTCTTCCGGTGGCTAGCTAGCTAGCTAAAATTGGTCCTTTCCTAAATTAGCCATGGACGGAGATAGGGATTTGGACTTAATGCTCTGTACTGGCCAGTGATTATAATGGTTATTCGGATGCAACCATAAATTCATACATTGTGCCCCTGGCCTGAAAACATTGAAGTTCAACATGTAGCTAGATGTAGTAGGTTAATGTTAACTAGCTGGTCTGGCATTTTTGCCAGATTGCCTAGGACAACAAAAACTAAAAGCATGTATTGTATATGACAGAGTCATAGACCGTTTCGGCAACATGAAAGAGAGGAGGATGGCATTGGCGTTTCTCTAAAAGTAGGGTGAGACCACATGTTTTTTCTACTTGAACGCAAACAAGCACACACACACACACACACACAGAAATCAGTACCATGGACAGCCACATCATATTTAGCTTATTTTGATTGGACTAAATTGTTTTTGGTATCTTTTAGTTGTCACTGTATTAGACTAAGCATAGGTGATTTGATGATGTTGAAATATTAAAGTTGAGAAAAGATTAAGGGCTATTCAACATAGAAGTTTATTGTACATTGTCCCCCAATTTTTTTAAAGAGCCTTAAGGACTTGTCAAATAGCTGTCATGTGCAGTAACCATCATTGCTTTCCTGGTGGTTCACACTGCTAAAGTGGATGACTCGAAAATGAAGTGCTCATTAACCGTGGGATTGAGCCCCCTTGAGCCCCAAACTGTTGCCACAAAGTTGGAAGCGCGGAATTGTCTTGAATGTCATTGTATGCTGTAGCATTAAGATTTATCTTCACTGGAACTAAGGGGCCTAGCCTGAACCATGAAGAACAGCCCCAGACCCATTACTCCTCCACCAAACTTTACAGTTGGCAGTATGCATTGGGGCAGGTAGCGTTCTCCTGGCATCCGCCAAACCCAGATTCGTCCATCGTACTGCCAGATGGTGAAGCGTGATTCATCACTCCAGAGAACGCGTTTCCACTGCTCTAGAGTCCAATGGCGGCGAGCTTTACACCACTCCAGTCGACTTTTGGCATTGCGCATGGTGATCTTGGGCTTGTGTGTGGCTGCTCGGCCATGGAAACCCATTTCATGAAGCTCCCGACGAACAGTTATTGTGCTGACATTGCTTCCAGAGGCAGTTTGGAACTTGGTAGTGAGTGCTGCAACCGAGGACAGATGACTTTTGCGCGCTATGTGCTTCAGCACTCAGCAGTCCCGTTCTGTGAGCTTGTGCGGCTGAGCCGTTGTTTCTCTTAGACGTTTCCACTTCACAATAACAGCACTTACAGTTGACCGGGGCAGCTCTAGCAGGGCAGAAATTTGACTAACTGACTTGTTGGAAAGGTGACATCCTATGACGGTGCCACGTTGAAAGTCACTGAGCTCTTCAGTAAGGCCATTTTACTGCCACTGTTTGTCTATGGAGATTGCATGGCTGTGTGCTCGATTTTATATACCTGTCAGCACTAATTTGAAGGGGTGTCCACATACTTCTCTATATATAGGGTATCTAAGCTAGGATTCGAACTTGCCGCAAACATCAAAAATCACCAGGAGCCAGGATCACAACACTGAGCTAATCATCCAATTGAAAATGTCTGTTTTAGTAACTTTGATTAGCAGATATGCTGTTTGACTGCTGTTCTATGATGTCCAACTACGTTAATGATTTTAATTGGTTGATACAGAATTTGAATTGGATCTAATCACAGCCACCTGGTGAGGATAGCATAGGGCCAGAGAGAAAGATGACAAAGTCAAAGACACTGGATTCCCCTATCCATCTGTGGCGAAGTTTTCCCTACATGCTTATGACAAATCCAGCTCCAGAACCTGCCATAGCCTAGCTAGCTAATCTTTTGAATAAGGTGTAGGAAAAACATATGATATTAGTTAGCTAGATAAGGTTAGCATGCTAGCTAGCTACACTGACAGCTGTCAGTGCCCTACATGTTTATTATTTCTCCACTTCACATGGAAATCACCACAACGTTCCCATCCCCAATTCGTGAATATGTATTAGCAGCCTGCGTTATTTTTCAGAGGTGGTACCTGAAGGACAATTTCCGCTATAGGACAGGAATTACGTCGAAATAAATTGCCCTCTGATGGGGGCCTTTAAACTTTTTATGGTGTGTTTACATATATTTTAGAGGCTATTTATACAGAAAATGTGTATAAAACCTGCATAAACTGTATTTTGAATAATATGTCACATTTTGGGGTGACAATAATTCTATTGCACAGATTTCTGATACATCACATGCCTTACTTTTATTGTCCTGCATAAGTAAAAGCAGGAAATGCATCACCTATGCCTCTACTGCCATTTATTCCAATGGCGAATGTGCATAAAGATGGCAGAATTCAGATATGATGCCATTGTTTTAACACTATCCACTGAGTTTTTAAACTATGCCAATAAATCAGCACAATCTACTTTTTCAGTTTTTCAAATTGCCGGCATCTTGAAGCTAAAATTGGGGCCATGTTTACTCTGCTAATGATCATCCAAAAAAAGTGTAACAGAGCAATGTACAATACGGCAAACTTAGCTAAATTAGGAATTTGTGGTAAGTGCATGAGGGCTGCCATCTTTATGTACCTCCGCTATTAGACTGGTTTGGATTGCTCCCTGACAACAATGGCTGCCATGTTCATACCATTCTGGAACTTTGAGGGTATATGACATAGTCCCTCTAGTAATTTAATAGGACGTTATCAATACAATTTCACAATAAGGTGCAGTGCATTCAATTTGCTTGCTGAGGGGCAAGGAGACCCCCAGCTCCGCTAAAACCATTGACAACTGCGTGGTGTTGTCAAGGGATTGTTAAATACATGTTATAACTATTTAGTTTTAATATCATCACCTCCTGAAGAGCATAGTCAGAACTACACATTTCCAATTATTCCATGCAAAACAATTGTTACCCGTTTCAGGAAGCTAGGCGTATGTCGCACATCACTACTTCACAGGAGAGGCATTTCAATGTGATTTTTTTATTTATTTACTCAAATGCGTTTTTTTGGCAGAAATGCCTTCTGGAACATGTGCACTTTCATGTGACTTAATAACAAACTTGCATGCCATCTGTAAATACAAATAAAATGGTTAAATTAAGAGCTGGCTCGCTTGGTAACATTACTTGTATGATCTGTGTAGTAATATTATTCATATCTCAGAAAACAATTAGCATTGTTAGTTATAGCCTAATGTTAGCTAGCTAACTAACATTGAAACTAGTTGGTTAGCTTTAGCTACCTGCAGATTCATACTACAGCATTTCATGCATGTGGCTAGCTAAGACAATCTGTTTGTATTGCTAGTAGTATGGGTTGGGATTATGGTTAATTGTTTAGCTAGCTTACTAGCTACAGTGCCTTGCAAAAGTATTCATCCCCCTTGGCGTTTTTCCTATTTTGTTGCATTACAACCTGTAATTTAAATGGATTTTTATTTGGATTTCATGTAATGGACATACACAAAATAGTCAAAATTGGTGAAGTGAAATTTAAAAAATAACTTGTTTCAAAAAATTCTAAAAAATAAATAACGGAAAAGTGGTGTGTGCATATGTATTCATCCCCTTTGCTATGAAGCCCCTAAATAACATCTGGTGCAACCAATTACCTTCAGAAGTCACATAATTAGTTAAATAAAGTCCACCTGTGTGCAATCTAAGTGTCACATGATCTCAGTATATATACAACTGTTCTGAAAGTCCCCAGAGTCTGCAACACCACTAAGCAAGGGGTACCACCAAGCAAGCGGCACCATGAAGACCAAGGAGCTCTCCAAACAGGTCAGGGACAAAGTTATGAAGAAGTACAGATCAGGGTTGGGTTATATAAAAAATATCCCAAGGAGCGCCATTAAATCCATTATAAAAAAATTGAAAGAAAATGGCAACACAACAAACCTGCCAAGAGAGGGCCGCCCACCAAAACTCACGGACCCGGCAAGGAGGGCATTAATCAGAGAGGCAACAAAGAGACCAAAGATAACACTGAAGGAGCTGCAAAGCTCCACACCGGAGATTGGAGTATTTGTCCATAGGAACACTTTAAGCCGTACACTCCACAGAGCTGGGCTTTATGGAAGAGTGGCCAGACAAAAGCCATTGCTTAAAGAAACAAATAAGCAAACACATTTGGTGTTCACCAAAAGGCATGTGGGAGACTCCCCAAACATATGAAAGAAGGTACTCTGGTCAGATGAGACTAAAATTGAGCTTTTTGGCCATCAAGGAAAACGTTATGTCTGGCGCAAACCCAACACCTCTCATTACCCCGAGAACACCATCCCCACAGTGAAGCATGGTGGTGGCAGCATCATGCTGTGGGGATGTTTTTCATCGGCAGGGACTGGGAAACTGGTCAGAATTGAAGGAATGATGGATGGCTCTAAATACAGGGAACTTCTTGAGGTCTTCCAGAGATTTGAGACTAGGACAGAGGTTCACCTTCCAGCGGGACAATGACCCTAAGCATACTGCTAAAGCAACACTTGAGTGGTTTAAGGGGAAACATTTAAATGTATTGGAATGGCCTAGTCAAAGCCCAGACCTCAAACCAATTAAGAATCTGTGGTATGACTTAAAGATTGCTGTACACCAGCGGAACCCATCCAACTTGAAGGAGCTTGAGCAGTTTTGCCTTGAAGAATGGGTGAATAGTTATGCACGCTCAAGATTTCTTATTTTTTCTTTTTTCTTGTTTGTTTCACAATAAAGAATATTTTGCATCTTCAAAGTGGTAGGCATGTTGTGTAAATCAAATGATACAAACCACCAAAAAATCTATTTTAATTCCAGGTTGTAAGGTAACAAAATAGGAAAAATGCCAAGGGGGGTGAATACTTTCGCAAGCCACTGTACATGTCTAAACAAAAAACTCCACTTCGCCAGATGATTACATGTCTAGACAATACTGACCCATACACTTAGCTAGATGTGGCTGTGGGGTGGTTATAGGATTTCTTTCACATGACCCATCAATTTAGACAAGTATGTCTTGGTAAGCATCATCTAATAATTATAAAATATTTGTATCTGGACACTATCTATTTTGATATTGCTACTATGCAAATATGCAAGTAACCATTTCACTGTACCGTTTACACCTTCTGTATCCTGTGCATGTTACAAATAAAAGTCGATTTTATTTGATATAGTGTTTGTTTACCATAGACGGTAATGTGAAGAACAATATGACCTGCACCAAAGTCAGATTAGGATTTGGTTGTTTACTACACTACCTTTCTCACTCTGTTTAACACATGGCCTCACATGTGAATCCTTAAAGAGATGGGTGGGGCTAAGGCTTAAGAGGGTGTGAACAATGCTGAATAGGTGTAGACAAAAAAGAGCTCTCAAGTAGGTGTACCAAAACATTCAAGGGCCATTTTCTCAAAGTGAGGTTACAAGTTTATCAACTTTTAAAGCAGAATTACTTTCATATTTTGTTTCATCAACCGCAGTGTATGATATACCATTTTGTAGCTCTGAGTCTCTACTTTTGTCCAATGTAAAAAACACAATTTCAAATTTTGCAACATAGGACCGAATCGGGGTGGTCGGTCACAATTGTGCACTTTTAGCTCTATCATCAGTTACACAGCAAGTAACTGCATGCTTTTCATGATCAGTAAAGATTAATTGATCATGTAATTTCAGATACGTGCGGGTAACCTCATGATTCATCTCAAAATTGACTACCGTTAATTGGATATTTGAGTGGTTTAAGTTAATTTCCCATCCTATGTGGGCTCTGCCTGTCAAGCAGCAGAGGGCACATTTGCCGATGTACTCTTCTGTTTACTTTGCAAGCTACCGGTAGAAACTTTGTACAGTTGGCTAAACATATAGTGGTAAGTAGGCCTAATATAAATATATATATATGTTTTTGTTGTTGTAATTTTACCCCCTTTTTCTCCCCAAATTCATGATATCTAATTGCGATCCAATTACGATCTTGTCTCATCGCTGCAAATCCCCAACGGGCTCGGGAGAGGCGAAGGTCGAGTCATGCGTCCTCCGAAACATGACCTGCCAAGCCGCACTTCTTTACACCCGCTCGCTTAACCCGGAAGCCAGCCGCACTAATGTGTCGGAGGAAACACCTTTCAACTGACAACCTGAAGTTAGCTTGCAGGCGCCCAGCCCGTCACAAGGAGTCACTAGAGTGCGATGAGCCAAGTAAAGCCCCCCCAGCCTATCGATCGAACCCCAGGCTGCCGTGACGCCACAACACTGCGATGCAGTGCCTTAGATCGCTGCGCCACTTGGGAGGCCCCTAATATATTTTTTTTATCCAACCAATGTAGGCCTACCTAGCGAAGTTAACTAACATCCCCATTTCTAAGTTGTTTTAAAGAGTGTTTAATCACGATTGCTGCTGACAGACATGATAGCCTACATTGATTGATGGACCACGTCAAATTGGCTAGCTAGCTAAGAAAGGATTACGTCAATTTGACTAATTAACAAGCTAACTTTCAGTGGATAAACTACATGGCTATATCCAAATATTGTTTGATTTGCTTGCCATCTATAGTGGTGATAACAGTAGTCCGACTGACAACTTTACCAGGACAAGGACTTGCCGATTTCAAGCTCTTTCCAAAAGCCTAATCTCTGATGAAACAAGCTAAATTACACATGTTGTTTGCTTAGCTAGCTAGCTAGCTACATGCCAAATGGATACCCTCACATATCTAAAATTACATGATCAATTGATGTTTACTGATCATGAAAAGCATGCAGTTACTTACTGCATAACTCTGATGATAGAGCTAAATGTGGAATAATGTGGAAATGTGTAGTTATGACTATGCTCTTCAGGAGGTGATGATATTAAAACCAAATAGTTATAACATGTATTTAACAATCCCTTAAAAATGGCACGTAGTTGTCAATGGTTTAGCGGAGATGGGGGTCTCCTTGCCCCTCAGCAGCCAAATTGAACGCTCTGCACCGTATTGTGACGACTTATTGATAACAACCTAAAGGATGTCTATGGGTCCAGCCCAAACTCAACTCAACAACAGCAGATGTCCCTAAACAAGTTATTTACCATGGTTACTTTACAGTGGAATAAAGAGTATACCGTGTGGAATGTCAACTTCACAGTGCAACAGTTAACAATGGAGAAATTATGTGAACCTCCTTTAACATACATCAATAATACATTGGATATAACAAACACTGTTGTCTCAAACAGACATACAAACACCTGAGGCCATCCACATAAATGACAAACACACAACTGCACATGGTGGACTGTTGACCCATGTGAATGACTGCTGGCTCTGAGTGACAGGTCCTGCAAAGAGGGCTCCGCCTCCAAGACAGGCTTGCAGCCAACAGAAGGTGTACATGTAATCAAATAACCATGGCGATGCCTTGGCGACAGACTACTCACACAGATGACGCGGCTCGGGGAGCCGATGCTGGAGCCAGGGGGGGATATGGAGGCCTCAGAGGTACGTCTTAACTGTGGGAACAAACACACACACACATGCACACACACACACCATGTGTGTCAGAGTGAGCCTGCAGAGGCCAGACTACTGCTGAGGGAGACAGAGACTGACAGAGGCAAACCTCAAACAACAACACCCCTGCATTACCTCAGATCCTCTCTCTACCGCAAGTCTGCTCTATTATACCCCAGCCTGACACGACTTCTTAGTCCAAGAATAGGAATGAGAGGGATTCAGTTCAGACTAAACTACAGGAGTTTCTAGGAGGATTTAGTAGTGAAATAGTGGTGTTCTCTGGTTGAGGTCAAAGTGTTCTAACAGGAAGGGAGACAGAGACACAGGGTTCTACTCACTCTGAGTTTCTTCTCCAGCCGCGCTGCTTGTTTACACATTGGATGCCACACCTCGGAACCTGTCGCAGAGACACATCTGCAGTCAAACATACTGTTTAAAAAAAAATAACTTCACATTCATTCCACTACACAACGGCTATTGCAATTACAATACCGTAAAACCACTGGGGTGCTTTTTATTATTGATAACTGGAGTAGAAGGTCACATTTCTCAGGTTTCTACTGCGGTTCACAGCTCAGAAATGTTTTACAGTGTTGTGTTCATAAACCTTTTCACACACACCGATCAAACGCATGTGTCAGTAGATCAGCACTTCTCAACAACAGCCATACATCAAAGGTGACCTAGAGTATATATCTGCGAGAGGCTTGGAGGCTGAAGTTGTAACTCTCCCTTGCTCTTTTTCTCTCTCTCCCCTTCCTCTCTCACTTTTTCACACACACACACACACACACACACACACACACACACACAGGGAGATAGACTAAAAGGTGATTTAATTCTAGTTCTTCCTGGGAGGGACCGAAACACTAAACCACTAATGTCATGCTCCATATTAACAAATAATGATAATGAGAGAGTGCCAGGTACTTCCTCTCATACATCCGGTTTCCTCAGCCTCTAGGGTGATTCACCACTGTTACTGTACATGGGACTGAGTGGCTGCCTGCCTGGATATCACGTTCCACCTCAGAAGCATTGCGGGAAGCTGGTACAGAATGCAGCATTTGGCCTCCAGTCAACTCAATTAGGATTTCATGCTTACAATCTACAGTTAATATCAGTCCTATATATCTAGCGGAGCCATAGATAGGCCTACAGCAGGATCTGTGGAAATCAATAGTCCACCCACCATGCATATGATGCTCAACACCACCTAGGTCTATCTCCCTCAATCAATACTTAGACCCCTTCCAAACTTCCTGCATGAACGTGGTGAGAGCAACCCTCCTCCCTAGGTTTCCTAACACAACCTCGGTAACCCTATTTGTGAATGAACGGTTAAAGGAAAGAAATCTAATATGCATCAACTTAAATGCATTAACCTTTTACAAAAACGTTATAATGAATGCTTTTCACCCCACTCTGAAAATAGGTATACATCTAAATAGAACGAACCCCCACCCCAGTAAAACCTGAGAGGTAGCAGCCTTTAGACAGAGATAAATCAGAACAAAGGCTCTATAGAATGTTATTTTTTTCACAAATTCAAAATTACAAAGTATTAATGGCAGCTGATGCTGCATTATTTGACACAATTTACATAAATACACTATGCACAAGAAAATCATCAACACAATTAAAACTACAACTTTCAAATACATATATTTTGGAAAACTGTCAGTGCTAAGGGTAAGACTGAAGTGGTAGTCCATAACTCAGTGGTTGAGCTAGTCATGTAAGGTATCGCGCTGATTTGGTAGCGATTGGTTCTACACCTGATGGGATTCAACACTGTTGAGGACCAGTTCACACGACCAGAGATGGAGGAGTGTTTGGGGACAGCATGTGCCAGTAGGGGATTGAGGAAGGTCTTTGCAAACTCTACGGTCAGGTTTTCCTGACGTGTTTGCAGGAAGGGCAGATTGAGGTAGCTGCAGGCGTTGGTGTAGCCGTTGTATTTTACGCCCAGTATGATGCGCACCCAGGGGCATCATGCACCTCAAAAATCTGAGTGGGCACAAAGTACATGAGGAAGGTTGGGGGGTGGTCCGGAGGGGGGCCCCCCATCTGTAAGTTGGAGAATTTTGTTGGAGAATTTTTTCAAACACCTGAAAGCTTTTTCCTGCAATCTAGAGTCATAATCATTATGCTTAATTCTATGTAAAAAATATGTCTATTTTTCTGCATATCTAAGCATACCTCTTGAGCTGTCTGTATCCTCCTGACTGGTGGTTATTTTTTTTAAAGAAACTAAATATGCTTCTCTGCATTTTTGCAAATCTGGGTAAAAGATTGAAAGGAATGTGAGTCTTATTCAGTACATTTAGTTATTGCCTGCTTTTCTAAAGTCTACCAACCTTGCCAGCAGGCATGCCAGCTAAGATAGTTTGACAAGCTGGCTACTCTAACTTGTTTGATAGCCTGAAATGGCTTCTTGGTAACTAGTTATGAGGTTGGAGATTGGGAACCTATCTGGTCTAGCTAAAGCCAACTTAATAACATTGCTAGGAGAAACAACAAGTCATATTATTATACTTTTTTAACATGACAAATCTATGGGCAAGACGCTTCTGTGTGCACCGCCCTGCGCTGGATCCTCTCACTCCTGTCCCACTGGTTGCTGGTTAAATGATAGTGCCACACTGGCACTGCGTATTCAGTCACTGGCCGGATGTATGTGGTGTACACCGTCACCATGTCCTCCCGTGGGACAGAGCTATATTTAAGCTTCCTAAGGAGGAAAAGGCATTGACCGGCCTTCTTGCAGATGGCATCCACCTGTGCTGTCCAACGAAGGTCATGCCTGGATGAGGATGCCTAGGATTTGTATGGCTTCAACTCTCAGGAGCTCTGTGTCATTGATGTGTAGTGGTGGTGTGAAGTACTTTGTATTTTTGTGGGTGGAGAACCATGTGACTGTTTCTGGACCATGACTCCAGGTCGGACATGTCTTTTTGGATTGTAGAGGGTGCAGTCTGGGGTCGGACCTCCAGTTAGAGGGCTTCACGGATCCCTAGCGGGTCCGGATCCAGAATTCTAAATAATGTTACGGGTCTGGGTCGGTTCTCATATGATTGTCACAGGTTTCGGGTATGTGTAATTTGAACTGACTTGTCTAGAAGGACCCGTACAGATCCAAACGCGACTGCTGCAGTAAAGAGAGAGAGAGAGAGACATTTTATAATTTATACTGCTGCTTGCTTTTCATGAGAGTGGTGTTTGTAGCTTGTTGTTGTTGGCTAATCATAAGTCATCAAAGCGGCAATAGACTACAGTCATAGAGCCTCCGTGCGTGGCTAAAGTTGGGAAAAATCTAATTAAAATGACTGAATTAAAGTTAAAGGAAGAAGGATATGCTACAACGACCAAGCGCTAACAGGTAGGCAGCTACTTAATATTTTGAATGGAGTTGTTTGTAACTGTGCAGGATGAGAAAGCGCACGCCTCGATTAGCCTAGCTAGCTTAACTAGCTTCTTCCGGTTTGATGCAGTCAAGACAGGTACTACATAATCATATTGGATTATAAATAACCTAGCTATGGCAGCTGTTAACATATAGACTAATATGTTATAAATTGTGTTCTTACACTGGTACAGTTATGCCCTATGACAGATGTACAACTGCGCATGTGCGAAAATAAAGAAAGGGCATTTTCCCGCGTTCTGGTTGAAACACCAACGATGAACATGTGTGTTTATTCCTCCGTTAAGTAAGCCGGTATTCCTGTCCTGAAGATGACAGCACCAACAGGTTATGGGCCCAGGAGGGAATATGGAAGCCGATGGAATAGATTATGTTTAGACGGAGATGAGTTTTTGGGACACTTGCGTTTGCTAGGGCTAAAGGCCACCATATTGAGCGTGGATGAAGATGAAGAAGACGGAGAGAAAAATGAAGAAGCCTACGCCGAATTGATACAGGTTTTGGATGATAAAAGTCTTTCCCTGATAATGAGAGAAGCAGCAGATGATGGGAGAAAAGCGTTGAAGATATTGAGGGAACATTATGCAGGTAAAGGGAAGCCACGTGTGATTAGCCTCTACACTGAGCTAACTTCTCTTCAGAAAGCCAGTGACGAAAGTGTTACGGATTATATAATTCGTGCTGAGACGGCTATTACAGCACTGAGGAATGCTGAAGAGACTTTAAGTGACGGGCTGTTGATTGCAATGATTCTGAAATGTTTGCCCGAATCATTTAAGCCGTTTGCCATCCACATAACGCAGAGTGACGAGCCGACAACTTATGGCAAGTTCAAAACCAAGTTGAGGAGCTATGAAAGCACCGAGAAGTTTAGCGCCATTTCCACTGACGACAACGTGATGAAGGCAAGTAACATTAAAGTTAGCTGGCCAAGAGGAAGAGCTAAAGGGACCGAGATAACCTGCTTCAACTGTGGCCAGAAAGGGCACAAGGCCCGGGAATGTACAGTTACTGGAGAGCACAGAGAACGGAGACAGTGGTGTAGTTTTTGCAAGCGCTCCACTCATACTGACGCAAATTGCAGACGAAAAAGAAGAGACAATGTGAAACAAGCAACAGATGCTGAAGGCCACACATTTGCATTCAAAATAAGTGACTGTCAGGTTCGTGGACTGAAACATAAAGGGCTGATGGTTGATACGGGAGCAACGTCACATATAGTCACGGACATCGGGAAGTTTAAGGAGTTTGACGAGACTTTCAAACCGGAAAAACATTCCGTGGAGCTGGCTGACGGAACAAGAACAAATGGTGTCACTGAGAGGAGAGGTGCAGCGGAGGTTTACCTGAGAGACAACACGGGTCGTCGGGTGAAAACAACGCTGACGAAGGCGCTGTACATGCCGTCGTTTCCACAGGACATTTTCTCTGTTAAAGCAGCGACAGCCAACGGAGCTTCAGTCAACTTTCGACAGGGGTGTAACAAGCTCATCCACAAGAACGGTACCACTTTTGACATCGAGGAGTACGATAGACTTTACTATCTTAACACTGTAAGTGATGAAAATGATGATGGATGTCATGGGTGCTATGATATTCACACATGGCACAAAATTCTTGGCCACTGTAATTTTGAGGATGTGTCAAAGTTAGAAAATGTGACAGAGGGAATGAAAATCACAGGTAAGATTGACAAATCTACCCTCAACTGTGAAATCTGCACACAGGGAAAATTTGTTCAGAGCAGAAACAGAGAGCCTGATGAAAAGGCAAAAGCAGCTCTTGAGCTTGTGCACACTGATTTGGCTGGCCCTATTGAGCCAGAGGCGAAAGATGGGTTCAGATATACTCTAGCATTTACGGATGATTATTCAGGGGCAGTTTTTGTGTATTTCCTAAAAGCAAAAAGTGATACTGTAAAAGCTACTGAGAAGTTTATTGCTGATGTGGCCCCTTATGGAAAAATAAAGTGTGTCAGGTCAGATAATGGCACAGAGTACACAGCCAAAGAGTTCCAGTCACTGCTCAGTAAGAATGCCATAAGACATGAAACTTCAGCCCCTTACTCACCCCATCAAAATGGGACCGCTGAGAGAAATTGGAGAACACTGTTTGAAATGGCAAGATGCATGCTACTTGAGAGCAACCTACCAAAGAAATTGTGGACATATGCTGTAATGACTGCTGCAGTAATTCGCAATAGGTGTTACAATAAGCGTGTAGGACAGACTCCACACTACATGTTTACTGGGAGAAAGCCTGATCTTTCAAAGATGAAAGAATTTGGATCTGTTTGCTATGCATACAGACAGAACAAGAAAAAGTTGGACTCAAGATGTGAAAAGGGTATTTTTGTTGGGTATGATAAAAATAGTCCAGCATACCTAGTCTACTACCCAGACACTGGAAAAGTTCTTAAAAACAGATTAGTCAAGTTCGTTACAAAAGGTGTAGTCGAACGCCAAACTCAGACAGATTTGGAAATGAGTGATGATCTTCATGGGGAGAGATTTCAATCCCCCATGCCAAAAGCCAAGATGGCAGATCAAAATTCCGAAGAGACACAAGATGTGCAAATCGAGACTTCAGATAGTCAGAGTCCACGCTATCCAGACAGAGAGAGGAAGAAGCCACAGTACTTAAAAGACTATGAGTGTAAAGTGAAGTGTGATGACCAGATACCACCTAGTGTTGACTACTGCTACAGAGTAATGTGCAATGCACCACAAACCTTCAAAGAAGCAATGATTTCACCAAAATCAGAGATTTGGGCTACTGCTATGAAGGAGGAGATGGATTCCCTTAGGGAAAATGATACATTCACATTGACCACACTGCCAGAGGGTAAAAATGCAGTGGGGGGGGCAGGTGGGTCTATGCGGTCAAAAACAATTCAGATGAGACTGAGACATACAAGGCAAGATATGTTGCAAAAGGGATATAGTCAAGTGGCAGGAATAGACTATAAGGAGACTTTTTCTCCAACTGCAAATATGACATCAGTACGTTGTTTGATGCAGCTAGCAGCTCAGTATGACTTAGAGTTACATCAGATGGATGTCAAAACAGCATATCTACATGCTCCTATTGACTGTGAAGTGTACATGGAGCAACCAGAGGGTTTTGAAGTCAGGTCAGATACAGGTGAGCAACTAGTCTGCAAACTGAACAAGTCACTGTACGGACTGAAACAGTCAGGAAGGAACTGGAACAAAATGTTGCATGATCACCTTAGTGAAAATGGTTTTACACAGAACCCAGCTGATCACTGTGTTTACAACAAACAAACTGCAACAGAAAGGATCATTTTGATAATTTGGGCCAGATGGATAGTGAGTGCCAATATGCACCAGTAACAATCTTTGAAGATAACCAAGGTGCAATTGCTCTGTCAAAGAACCCAGTATGTCGTCAGAGATGTAAACATGTTGACATCAGATATCATTTCATTCGATCTGCGCTCAGTGATGGCAAAATAAGTATTGAATATTGTCCAACGGCAGACATGGTTGCAGATGTTTTGACTAAACCTGTAACGAAGTTCAAAAATGAAAAATTCTTGGGTTATATGTTTGGAATGTAAACTGACATTTGTGAGATGTATAACTGTAAGCTAAATGTGTTGATAGTTAGGTTGAATACGACTTGTACAGTATAAGAGCAAGTGGGGGTGTTAACATATAGACTAATATGTTATAAATTGTGTTCTTACACTGGTACAGTTATGCCCTATGAGAGATGTACAACTGCGCATGTGCGAAAATAAAGAAAGGGCATTTTCCCGCGTTCTGGTTGAAACACCAACGATGAACATGTGTGTTTATTCCTCCGTTAAGTAAGCCGGTATTCCTGTCCTGAAGATGACAGCACCAACAGCAGCTATTAGTCTACTATAGAGCGAGTCGGCTTGGTTGGTTGCTGTCTTTCATCTCTCCTGCCCTCCTCCCTGCTCACCGTGTAACTTGCTCACACTCACAGTAGCCTACACACAAAGCACGGCCCTTGCTAGAGTGTCACCTCTCTCTACCTCCTCTCCCTCGTGCTTTATCAGCTCCGGTTAATAAAGTAGCTTAAAAATTTACTTTTCTGCTGCTTCCCTCACTCGGATCTGACTGGTTCTGGATCTCATCAGGTCTATACGGAACGGGTCCGTTCGAAATGGGTCTATCTTTTTATTTTTTTTATTTACGCATATCGTGCCCGGTTGGGAAAGTCCCAGGTCCATTTCGTGACGGCCTCTACCTCCAGTAGGTTAAAGGAAAACGTATTATGCGTTTTGCATCATATGATGCAAAATGTATCATGCTGGCTGTATTTCTGTATTTTGAAAGTTATATACTGTATCTTGAAAACTTGATTGCTGACATGCAAAACATTTTGGGACTATATCAACAATGGACTAATGAAACAAATACCAAAAGATAGTTTTGGGGTGGAATTTTCCTTTAAGGTTGTCCAAGAACTTCCAGTGTTGTACACCTGGGTCGCTTGCTGCGGTGTTGACATTATGCAGTGAATATCAGGGTCCAAAGCAATGTTCCCTGGGGGAGGCCACATGGCATGCTCTGTAGGATCAATCTCTACCTTTAACAACGTGCCACTTCTCATTCCAGCCATGCAGTCAGTGTGTGTTGGATTGATTCACTGGCCTTTGTTATGTGTCTGGTAATTGACTAGCTCCCTGAGCCCCGATCACTCAGCCCTCCTTGATGTCCCCCTCTTAAATTAATCTTCCAGGGGAAACATAACCTTGGGGGCTGCATGCTCTTGTGTTACAATATACTAATGTTGTGTGTTAGTGGTCTCGCCGTGATTGAGAGTACCATGTAAATGATGTGGAGTAGCATGGGTTAGTATTGTCTGACCCCTGGAAGACAATGTGTCCCTATACCCTATATAGTGGACTACTTTTGACCATAGGGGTCTGGTCAAAAGTAGTGCACTATATAGGGAATAGGGTGCCCTTTGGGACGTAGACTGCACATCATGATGGAGCTAATGGACGATGAGAAGCCGGCAGACCACTTTAACATTCTTCACAGTAAGCTATAGTAGCTGAACAGAGTGTACTGCATTGAGTGGCCATCAGAGGCTCTGTAGAATAGTCAGTTGAGGCCAGTCTATTCAATTATGTACAGTATAGCTGTGATCAATAGTGGTGGGAGACTGTTTATAAAACTGCCATCATTCAAAGTAATGGCAGGCCAAGGCCCTGCTGAATTCAAGTCTGAACTGAGGAGTTTGTCCTATTCATCCTATAATGAGTTCTGGAAGTGCATGGTGTCTGGGCATCCTCACTGCTATTTCATTAGGGATCAATCACATTGGATCAATTCTTCTCTTTTAGAGAATGGATGTTACTTTGTGTTATTTTGGGGGAGGGTTATTATCACCCAAGAGCAAATTAACACTGAACGATTTCATAAGTGAATAGGGCTCATCATCAAAGTGCATTGTGCAAAGTTAATGATACAGCACATCAAAGTAAATAATTCCGTTATTATCGTCGACAGGAAGAGAGCCTTACTTACCTGTAAGGTACATCTCCTCTCCTTCTGTAAACATCATCTGACAGCGGGCACAACGGGCACAGGTGGGGTGGTAGTGCTTTCCCCCTGCCTGAAAGACAGAGAGGCAGCGAGAGAGTGAGAGTGAGAGAGAGAGAGAGAGAGAGAGAGAGAGAGAGAGAGAGAGAGAGAGCGAGCGAGCGAGGAAAAGTGCAACCAGTGAAGAACAAACACCATTGTAAATACAGCACATATTTATGTTTATTTATTTTCCCTTTTGTACTTTAACTATTTGCACATCATTATAACACTGTACATAGCCATAATATGACATTTGAAATGTGTATATTCCTTTGAAACTTGTGAGTGTAATGTTTACTGTTAATTTTTGATTGATTATTTCACTTTTGTTTATTCATTATTTCACTTGCTTTGGCAATGCAAACATGTTTCCCATGCCAATAAAGCCCTTTGAATTTAATTTAATTAGAGAGAGAGAGAGAGAGAGAGAGCGAAGAGAGAGAGAGAGAGAGAGAGAGAGAGAGAGAGACAGAGAGAGACATAGAGAGGGAGAGAGAGAGGTAGGGATGGATGAAGAGAGAAAGATAAAGAGAGAAAGAGTGAGGGAAAGAGAGTGAGAGAAAAATATATGAACATAATTGAGAGTGGATTTCAGAAGATATAAGATGGTTACAGGTCATTTTAGGCATGGAGGTGAGAAGATAGAGAAGGGAAAAGGCATGTAAGTGATGGCTGCTACTCAGACAGAACTCCAGGAACTGGACACTCATTCCAATTCCACTCTCTTCCAAAGCAATTTCATAATCACTCAGTGATTAAGTCCGTTTCAATTAGCCACTGTGTGTCCAAGCTGTGCCTTTCACAGTGTTTTATACACACACTCCAGTAGGCTGTCAGACTCACATTTCACAGCCTTCTCATAGAAAATGACAGGCAAGTGGTCAACCATAACATTGACAAAGAGGAGAAGTATCCAGTATTTTACAAAATGTGCCTCTAAAATGAAATGTAATTTTAGCAGAGCAGATATCTGCTAACAGTATATTGCATATTTTACAGTCACCTACAGAAAAAGACAAAAACAAACAGCACCAATATACCCATACGTTTCTCTTTAGGGAGTGAAATGATTCTGGATGGATTCTAGCAGTGAGACAAAGATGTTTCAGAACCTCAATCATCACATAAAAACACAGTATAGCGCTACAGGTTAAAAACAGTTAGTTCTAACACCACAAAGAGATGGAAAGCAAGCCAGTTGAGTCATCTTGGATCATTTGGGTTAAATCAATCTTTGTTTAAGTTCCTGTGAAGCCTCTGAATGTCTTCCACTCCTCCTAAATTGTGTGTCTGTGTGTGTGTGTGTGTGTGTGTGTGTGTGTGTGTGTGTGTGTGTGTCTGTCTGTATGTGTGTGTGTGTGTGTGTGTTTGTGTGTGTGACGGTGTCCCACCTTTAGGTGCAGGGGCTGTCACAGGCCCTCAAGTTTAGCCATGATGACAGAGCATTAAAAGCCTCTCTATTTTTAGAGCCGTGACGGCATGCAGTCTGTACACATTTGCTCTCTAGTCTGCACTCAGCACATTCAAGGAGCCTGGATTGATTTCAACTCAACAGCACTAATCATATGCATGGACATTATGACTTGCAATGTAGCGCTGCCGTTGCAGACAATCACCTGCTAGTCTATGCACTGCATCAACCTTTGATGGTGTCATAATGTTCTGTTTATTTGTATTCTTTAGTATGATCTCTAAGAAATACCAGAGTACTTAACTTACTTAATGTGGTTCATATCAAGAGGACAAAACAGGAGGTTGTTTTTCACTTCCCATCCATGTTTCTTTGAAATGAGATCTCTGCCAAGATTACAAAACTGCTGTCTTGTCTGTGAGGTAATGAATAGGTACTACACACACTTAATGAAAAGATAGCATGCAGATTGATGCTTTGTGGTGAAGTTTGCCATTGGTTTATAATTAGTGAGCAGTAGGAAGCAGTGTGAGATGAGGTCTCAGATGGTTAGACAGACAGACTCACCTCCAGCACCCTGCCACTGATATATCTGATACACGTTGCACACTGGATGCCAAACTGGGCGTGGTAGTCAGTCTCACAGTATGGAATACCATCCCTGAGAACACACAGACACACACACAGATAAACACACACGTAGTACAGTCAGTAGCTAGTCTTTTTTCAAATGATAACAGTCCATAATAACAGATGGATACAGTCCATGGGATGGCATGTCGCAGCTATGTGTGCAGTAAATGCACAGTGCATATGTAGGAGGATTCTTCTGCTTGACTCAGAGTGAGGAAGATACTGTTGATTACTACTATACTATATACTACTAGTACTCTACTGGTATTGTGATGTTACCACAGAGTGCACCTACTTGCTGATGTACTCCCCGGTCAGCACAGTGCCACAGGTCTGACACTTGAAGCAGCTGACATGCCACTGCTTCTCCAGGGCCAGGAGGGACTGGCCATGTTTGATCTCCTCCTTACAGCCAGCACAGTCTGAGAGAGAGAAAGAAAGAGAGAAGAGAGAGAGAGAGAGAGAGAGAGAGATTGACGCCTTTTTAAATATTTCATACAGCGCTGAATTCACATTAAAATAAGCCTCCAAGATGCTAGTGTGCTGATGTGGGGACGAGACAGAGAGAGAGAGAGAGAGAGAGAGAGAGAGAGAGAGAGAGAGAGAGAGAGAGAGAGAGAGAGAGAGAGAGAGAGAGATGAACAGAGAATAAACAGAGAATGAAAATGGAAGAGTGGCAAGAGGGGACAAAACAATATTGAACCAAACGTGTAGTCTCTCCGGTAAGGAATCACAAACGTGCACCAGATCAGATGTGATGTACAACCCAGTACAGATACAGTCCAGAGCATTGAGTAGCTCTACTGAAGGCTGTGGGTGTAGCGGCTGGAGTAGAGTAGTGGAGAGGAGCAGAGGGAGTTATGGCAGACGATGATTCATGGCCGTGACGGGGGAAGGTTGGCATTTATTGTCATGAATCTTGCCCTGGAGGCAAAACTGCATTTTAAACCTAACCCTAACCTCAACCCTAACCACACTGTTAGCCCTAATGCCTAACCCTAACCTTAAATAAATTGTTGTTTTCATACATTTTTACTATATAGACAATTTTGACTTTGCAGTTGGCCCATCTAGTGGAAATCGCTCAGTTCTGCCTCCAGGGCAAGATTCATGACAAAAAACGTCGGAAAAGGTCGGGCTCCCATTTGTTCTCATTTAAAGCCGACGTCTCGCCTGTCCCCCACTCCTGCCCTCCTCCCACAGAGAGAGATGGAGAGTCCTACTCCAAACTCACCTATACTGAATGTATCATCCTTTACACTGTATCATCCAAACAGTTTGAGCTTCTACTTCTAAAAATCCACCTTTCAAGGAATAAGTCTATCACTGTTGCCACTTGCTACAGACCCCCCTCAGCCCCCAGTTGTGCCCTGGACACCATATGTGAACTGATTGCCCCCCATCTATCCTCAGAGTTCGTACTGCTTGGTGACCTAAACTGGGATATGCTTAACACCCTGGCCGTCCTACAATCTAAACTAGAGGCCCTCAATCTCACACAAATTATCAAGGAACATACCAGGTACAACCCTAAATCCATAAACATGGGCACCCTCATAGATATCATCCTGACTAATTTACCCTCCGCTGTCTTCAACCAGGATCTCAGCAATCACTGCCTCATTGCCTGCGTCCGTAATGGGTCCACCATTGTGACCTGTACGCTCTCGTTGGCTGGCCCTCACTACATATTCGTCGCCAAACCCACTGGCTCCAGGTCATCTATAAATCACTTCTAGGCAAATCCCTGCCTTATCTTAGATCATTGGTCACCATAGCAACACCCAACCATAGTATGCGTTCCAGCAGGTATATCTCACTGGTCATCCCCAAAGCCAACACCTCCTTTGGCCACCATTCCTTCCAGTTCTCTGCTGCAAATGACTGGAACGAACTGCAAAAATCTCTGAAGCTGGAGACTCTTATCTCCCTCACTAACTTTAAGCATCAGTTGTCAGAGCAGCTTACCGATCACTGCACCTGTACACAGCCCATCTGTAATTAGCCCACCCAACTACCTCATCCCCATATTGTTATTTACATTATTATTTATTTTGCTCATTTGCACCCCAGTATCTCTATTTGCACATCATCTTCTGCACATCTATCGCTCCAGTGTTAATACTAAATTGTAATTATTTTGCACTATGGCCTATTTATTGCCTTACCTCCATAACTTACTACATTTGCACACACTGTATATAGATTTTCTATTGTGTTTTTGACTGTACGTTTTGTTTATTCCATATGTAACTCTGTGTTGTTGTTGTTTTTATCGCACTGCTTTGCTTTATCTTGGCCAGGTCGCAGTTGTAAATGAGAACTTGTTCTCAACTGGCTTACCTGGTTAAATAAAGGTGAAATAAAAATAAATATAAAAAAAACACTCTTCAGCTCAGCCATGCCTGTACATTTTTCACACTCCAGTCTCAGGTCACAACGGGCATACCCAGGGCTCCTCAGTCCTCTTCTGATGTGACTCTGCAGCCTACTGTATGGGCTGTTTGGTAAACAGACGTTTCTCATCACTCTGGCTCAGCACTGTTTGTCACGGCTACTCTGCCTGGCACACCCACACCCATACTGAGCTTTTTACTATATAAACACCCGGTGGCTTAACAGGCATCCGCTCTGGCTGTTCTCAGGTAAAACAGTATATTCCAGTTAATAACCATAGGGAAATGGCTTTGCTGGACAGGAAGGCAGTATTTCCACCTGGTGGCACATGGACAGTGTAGCCATCTGGAGAGGGCAAGGTGGCCAACACAACACCACTTCCTCAGGGCAGGTAGGCACTGTACCAGTCCTGCCTGGATCCTGGGAGACTCAGTTCAAATACCTGATATTGCCAGTCAAATTATCATCTATTTTCAGTCATAACCGTGGGACATTGTGTGACAATTTCATTTATTCTTATAGATAGCCATTAAAACAATCCTACCATAAAAAGACTTCAGATGCCAAGCAGAGCAGTTGTTTTCAGCATGTAATCAATGCTCCCATTAATTTAGGTCATGACATGAGCCCATGTCTGCCTGATCGCACTGTAACTGGAGGACTGCTGTATTAAAGCATGTGCCTGTTGCCAGGTAGATTAATAGCAGTCATTTGCAGATGAGCGATATTATTGATTGATGTGATATCAAGCCAGTACTGTGTTACTGCTACTGTACCATCCCCCCTCTCTCTCTGCACTCCATGTACTTAACCAGGTGTCCATGGTACATCATGAAATCTCTACACACAATTCATCTAATGAAGATTAAAGGGACTGTCGTAGTGGGCTGATTAAGATGGGAAAGGAGGTGGCTTATCAACTGTATGCACTGGTTATATGACAGGTGGATGTCCTACTGTATGTTGAGATCTGGTCTATGTATCTACTGTATGTGACCTTGTTGCAGATTAATCTACATGTGCTGCTATTGCATCAGAAATTCATGAGGTCATCATCAGGATATAGTGATTCCACTGAGAAGTGTGCAGTGCTGAAGCCTTGTCCTATGGGACCATTGCTGTGCTGTATGACACTGATCATGTAAGTCTAGCTGAGGCCCTGTGCTATGAGAAAGAGCTTCTGATATTCTGATATGGAGACTTACGGCTGGGTCCGTGGATCTTGACTGGCTCGCTGCTGACCAGTGAATGAGAGCACTGCTGACAGACACACTTCTTCCCACAGAAGGTCACCCTATCTCCGATAGGGAAAGGCTTTCTGGAAAACAAGAGAAAGGAAGAAATCAGACATGTATTCTGCTGAACCCGTAACGTCATTCAGTACGTATACTGTGTGTAATGACAGCTAGGCAATATTATTTTACACAATTGCACATTTTGTGTTTAGTAATTTTTCATAATGTACTGTTTGTGGGTCCAGTTATAATAGATTTTGTAAATTCTCCCTTAAAAAAATGCCCAAAATAAATCCATGAGAAAATACTGCGGTAGGGTTATGTCCTTACAGGGGGCGCCATATTTACTTTTGTCCAATGACAGTGACAGTGAAATCCAGGGTCTGCGGAGTCAGAGCAGAGACGACTACAGCACAGCAGTGGTACTGTTCTATACAGCCATTCTGGAAGTGTTTGCTAATGTATCACTAACTAACTACCCAACACTGAACAGCTGAGCACTGAGTCTAATGGTGCTTTGATGTGATTGAGAAGATTAGACATTATTATTTCTGCATGCATTTGGGATTATATTATGTTTAGAAAATGTTTCTAAAAAAAACCTTTGAGCAGAAGGCGCTTAATTTGGTCAAGGAGGGCAATGTGATTCTCTTTAGTTGCACATGAGAGAGAGACGGCTTCAAAGGCCAGACCTCCGTTCTAATCGCATTAATACTGATTAGAGTGCCACTCTCCATGCAGACACACACACAGGCACACTCACACATGAAAGAGAGAGGATGGAGCCCCTTCCCAAAATATTCATCAAAACAAACATCTTTAGCCACTGGATAAAGGAAGTCATGCAACATTTAAAACTAAAGGAAATGCATTATTCCGTTAGAAGATCTGCAATTAAATTGGATCATATCTGGCAACCTTTCTTATCTTTTGTAGAAGACATGGACCCAGCTAATTTCATAACTCCGTAAACTAACCCAAATAAGAATTTATATCATTATTTTTTACTTTTCATTCCATTTTGTTTGTTTGTTTCTTTTTCTGGTATTTTACATTTACATTTTAGTCATTTTAGCAGACGCTCTTATCCAGAGCGACTTACAGTTAGTGAATACATTTTTTTTTTTTATACTGGCCCCCCGTGGGAATCGAACCCACAACCCTGGCGTTGCAAACGCCATGCTCTATCAACTGAGCTACATCCCTGCCGGCCATTCCCTCCCCTACCCTGGACGACGCTGGGCCAATTGTGCGCCGCCCATGAGTCTCCCGGTCGCGGCCGGCTGCGACAGAGCCTGGATACGAACCAGGATCTCTAGTGGCACAGTTAGCACTGCGATGCAGTGCCTTAGACCACTGCGCCACTCAGGAGTAGAGTATAGTTGAGTTGGTATAGGCGTGGGGCTCTGTTGACGCATGGGGGGTTAGGGTGGGGCTCTGTTGAAACATGGTGGTTAGGGTGGGGCTCTATTGAAACATGGGGGGGTTGGGGTGGGGCTCTATTGAAACATGGGGGGTTGGGGTGGGGCTCTGTTGAAACATGGGGGGTTAGGGTGGGGATCTGTTGAAGAATGGGGGGTTAGGGTGGGGCTCTGTTGAAGCATGGGGGTTGATGGGGCTCTGTTGGAGCATGGGGGGTTGGGGTAGGGCTCTGTTGGAGCATGGGGGTTGGGGTGGGGCTCTGTTGGAGCATGAGGGGGTTGGGGTGGGGCTCTGTTGAAACATGGAGGGTTGGGGCTCTGTTGAAGCATGGGGGTTTGGGGTGGGGCTCTGTTGAAGCATGGGGGGTTGGGGTCGGGCTCTGTTGAAGCATGGGGGGTTGGGGTGGGGCTCTGTTGGAGCATGGGGGGTTGGGGTGGGGCTCTGTTGAAGAATGGGGGGTTAGGGTGGGGCTCTGTTGAAGCATGGGGGGTTGATGGGGCTCTGTTGGAGCATGGGGGGTTGGGGTAGGGCTCTGTTGGAGCATGGGGGGTTGGGGTGGGGCTCTGTTGGAGCATGAGGGGTTGGGGTGGGGCTCTGTTGAAACATGGAGGGTTGGGGCTCTGTTGAAGCATGGGGGTTTGGGTGGGGCTCTGTTGAAGCATGGGGGGGTTGGGGTCGGGCTCTGTTGAAGCATGGGGGGTTGGGGTGGAGCTCTGTTGGAGCATGGGGGGTTGGGGTGGGGCTCTGTTGAAGCATGGTGGGTTGGGGTGGGGCTCTGTTGAAGCATGGGGGGGTTGGGGTTGGGCTCTGTTGAAGCTTGAGGGGTTGGGGTGGGGCTCTGTTGAAGCATGGTGGGTTGGGGTGGGGCTCTGTTGAAGCATGGTGGGTTGGGGTGGGTCTCTGTTGGAGCATGGAGGGTTGGGGCTCTGTTGAAGCATGGGGGGTTGGGGTCAGGCTCTGTTGAAGCATGGGGGGGTTGGGGCTCTGTTGAAGCATGGGGGGTTGGGGTCGGGCTCTGTTGAAGCATGGGGTGTTGGGGTGGGGCTCTGTTGAAGCATGAGGGGTTGGGGTGGGGATCTGTTGGAGCAAGGGAGGTTGGGGTGGGGTTGATGCGGTAGGGGATCTTTAGTTTTTTTACCCTCTACCTGTTTGTCTGTGTAATCTTAAAGATGACAAATAAAGATGTGTCGCAGCCGGCCACGACCGGGAGACCAATGAGGCGGCGCACAATTGGCCCAGCATCGTCCGGGTTATGGGAGGGTTTGGCCGGCCGGGATGTCCTTGTCCCATCGCGCTCTAGTGACTCCTTGTGATGGGCCGGGCGCATGCATGCTGACTTCGGTCGCCAGTTGTATGGTGTTTCCTCCGACACATTGGTGCGGCTAGCTTCCAGGTTAAGCGAGCTGTGTGTCAAGAAGCAGTGCGGCTTGGCAGGGTCGTGTTTCGGAGGACATCCTTACTTTTCATTCCATTTTGTTTGTTTGTTTCTTTTTCTGGTATAGGCGTGGGTCTCTGTTGAAGCATGGGGGGTTAGGGTGGGGCTCTGTTGAAACATGGGGGTTAGGGTGGGGCTCTATTGAAACATGGGGGGTTGAGGTGGGGCTCTGTTGAAACATGGGGGGTTGGGGTGGGGCTCTGAAGGATGGGGGGTTAGGGTGGGGCTCTGTTGAAGCATGGGGGGTTGATGGGGCTCTGTTGAAGCATGGGGGGTTGGGGTAGGGCTCTGTTGGAGCATGGGGGGTTGGGGCTCTGTTGAAACATGGAGGGTTGGGGCTCTGTTGAAGCATGGGGGTTTGGGGTGGGGCTCTGTTGAAGCATGGGGGGGTTTGGGTCGGGCTCTGTTGAAGAATGGGGGGTTGGGGTGGGGCTCTGTTGGAGCATGGGGGGTTGGGGTGGGGCTCTGTTGAAGCTTGAGGGGTTGGGGTGGGGCTCTGTTGAAGCATGGTGGGTTGGGGTGGGGCTCTGTTGAAGCATGGTGGGTTGGGGTGGGTCTCTGTTGGAGCATGGAGGGTTGGGGCTCTGTTGAAGCATGGGGGGTTGGGGTCGGGCTCTGTTGAAGCATGGGGGTTGGGGCTCTGTTGAAGCATGGGGGGTTGGGGTCGGGCTCTGTTGAAGCATGGGGTGTTGGGGTGGGGCTCTGTTGAAGCATGAGGGGTTGGGGTGGGGATCTGTTGGAGCAAGGGAGGTTGGGGTGGGGTTGATGCGGTAGGGGATCTTTCGTTTTTTTACCCTCTACCTGTTTGTCTGTGTAATCTTAAAGATGACAAATAAAGATGTGTCGCAGCCGGCCACGACCGGGAGACCAATGAGGCGGCGCACAATTGGCCCAGCATCGTCTGGGTTATGGGAGGGTTTGGCCGGCCGGGATGTCCTTGTCCCATCGCGCTCTAGTGACTCCTTGTGATGGGCCGGGCGCATGCATGCTGACTTCGGTCGCCAGTTGTATGGTGTTTCCTCCGACACATTGGTGCGGCTAGCTTCCAGGTTAAGCAAGCTGTGTGTCAAGAAGCAGTGCGGCTTGGCAGGGTCGTGTTTTGGAGGACGCATGGCTCTCGACCTTCGCCTCTCCCGAGTCCGTACGGAAGTTGCAGCGATAGGACAAGACTGTAACTACCAATTGGAAATCACGAAATTGGGGAGGAAAAAAAGGGGTAAAAAATAATCACAGTGAATAGGTATGACAAACTCTTAAAATGTAGGCCTGTCCGAACCGTAGCAAACCTAAATTGAAGACTTACAGTACCAGTCAAAAGTCTGGACACACCTACTCATTCAAGGTGTTTGTTTGTTGTTTTTTTAAACAATTTTTTACATTGTAGAATAATAGTGAAGACATCAAAACTATGAAATAACACATATGGAATCATGTAGTAACCAAAAAAGTGTTAAACAAATTATATTTGAGATTCTTCAAATAGCCACCCTTTGCCTTGATGACAGCTTTGCACACGCTTGGCATTCTCTCAACCAGCTTCACCTGGAATGCTTTTCCAACAATCTTGAAGGAGTTCCCACATATGCTAAGCACTTGTTGGCTGCTTTTCCTTCACTCTGCTGTCCGACTCATCCCAATCCATCTCAATTAGGTTGAGGTTGGGGAATTGTGGAGGCCAGGTCATCTGATGCAGCACTCCATCACTCTCCTTCTTGGTCAAATAACCCTTACACAGCATGGAGGTGTGTTGGGTCATTGTCCTGTTGAAAAACAAATGATAGTCCCACTAAGCCCAAAGCAGATGGGATGGCGTATCGCTGCAGAATGCTGTGGTAGCCATGCTGGTTAAGTGTGCCTTGAATTCTAAATAAAATTCTAAATAAATCACAGACAGTGTCACCAGCAAAGCACCCCCACACCATAACACCTCCTCCTCCATGCTTTATGGTGGGAACTACACATGCAGAGATCATCCGTTCACCCACACCGCGTCTCACAAAGACACAGCGGTTTGAACCAAAAATCTTCAATTTGGATCATGAAGGCCTGATTCACACAGTCCTCTCTGAACAGTTGATGTTGAGATGTGTCTGTGACTTGAACTCTGTGAAGCATTTATTTGGGCTGCAATTTCTGAGGCTGGTAACTCTAATGAACTTATCCTCTGCAGCAGAGGTAACTCTGGGTCTTCCATTCCTGTGGTGGTCCACATGAGAGCCAGTTTCATCGTAGCGCTCGATGGTTTTTGCGACTGCACTTCTTATCAAGTTCTTGAAATGTTCTGTATTGACTGACCTTCATGTCTTAAAGTAATGATGGACTGTCTTTCTCTTTGCTTATTTGAGCTGTTCTTGCCATAATATGGACTTGGTCTTTTACCAAATAGGGCTATCTTCTGTATACCCCCCCACCTTGTCACAACACAACTGTTTGGCTCAAACGCATTAATTAGAAAATAAATTCCACAAATTAACTTTTAAGAAGGCACACCTGTTAATTGAAATGCATTCCAGGTGACTACCTCATGAAGCTGGTTGAGAGAATTCCAAGAGTGTGCAAAGCTGTCATCAAGGCAAAGGGTAGCTATTTGAAGAATCTCAAATATAAAATATATTTTTATTTGTTTAACACTTTTTTTGGTTACTATATGATTCCATATGTGTTATTTCATAGTTTTGATGTCTTCACTATTATTCTACGATGTAACATTTTTGACTGGTACTGTATGTCAATGTAATAGGTTGTGACACAACTAGCCTATTTAAACAATATAATTATGTAGAAGACCTGCAAAGAAAAGCGCCAAGACAAATGATTCTTAACAAAAAAAGAGATAAGACACATGGAGATACTAAAGCAGACAGGATGGGTATTTAGGGCTACCATTCAAAAGGCAAATCACAACCTCTGCTCTGCATTCATTATACACACACACACATACGCACCACACATCTCTTTGGTGTGGTGTGTGCTGACAGGGTGGCCCTGTGGGCTTCAGCGGTAACATCCAGTGACAGGGAGGCTCACAGAGAAGTCCACTCTCCCTGGAGTCAGGATGGGCAATTGGACAGATCCTGTATCCAGCTACATGGCAGCCAGGCATGCAGGGGAATATGCGTCACATCCGCTTGGCCACAGCAGTTAAACTGGGCCAGCAGAGGTGATCTTCATGCTGCACACTGAAACAAACATACTGCCTGCGTCCCAAATGGCACCCTATCCCCTAGATAGTGCACTACTTGTGACTAGGGCCCATTTGGGACGCAGACGCTGTTTCAAACGTGCTGAGGACGATGCAGTGTGCTATGAACAACAGATAATATTGTTAAATGTACTTGTGTAAACAACGCATCCTACCCCTGGATATTGAGGTTTGGGAGAAGTGGGGATGATCTGTGGTTGATGATGAGTGTTTTACGTGTGGTGACTGCTGACTGCATGAGCGGAATGCCAGCTCTGCTCCCACCACCGAAAGCTAAGAGTCAGCATCTCTAGCAGGACAGGCAGCGCTATTAGGACAATTTTTGGTAAAGATTCATCACCCTTAAACATGGACTACTCAGTACCATCATTCAATATAATTTACTGCTTCACTAGACAACTGATGGTGGTATATTCCCTATCACTTTGCATATCACTGGCAAGCGTCTGCCAAAATTACATCTCATAACACCATACAGTGTGTCAGGTCAGTAATAACATTGAACTACAACTTGCAAACAGTGTTAAACACATGAATTAACATACACATCTGTGCACCATGGGACATACACGCACAGCCATGTTAGCAGTAGTGCTATCAGCCTATCAAGGCCCTAGGTGGGGAGGTTACTGTGGGTCAGACTCTAAACCCACCCCAGCCCTGGTGCCACCTGCTACGGCCACCTGCCACCGTGCGTGACCCCCTGCCTGCCCAGACCACCTGGGCATTCCACAGTACAACACAGCATGCCACCAACACCAACCAACCAGACCCAGGTCTGCCATGGCCCGCCACACAGAGAGTATAAAACACAGAGAGACGCGACAGTTGAGAGTGTGGGTGTCTGAACAATAACAAAACAAATAGCGTGGGAGAATAAAATGGCTTAGAGGGAACAAGTCAGGTCATCTGGCAGGAAAATTCCCTTCAAGGAATTATAGAAAATGCCAGCAGAGCAAGGGTAGTAGGTGAACTTGTTGCTGTAGGGTATGTGTGTGTGGGGGTTGTGCATGTGGTTTTGCTTGTATGTGGTCATTTGTGTTGTACATACTGGGCACATATTTCTACTACAGTATGCCTGTAAGGCCTCTCTCTCGGGCCCGTGCTGCTGCAGTGTGTGTTTGGCCTCACTAACCCCCTCCCACTACAATATATCTCTAGTCATCTCAACCAGCAGCCCAATATAGAAGAAACCACAAACTCTTCAAAAACCCTCCAAAGACTCTGAAACAGTGACAGTGAACCACACAATCAGAGAGAGGGCTTTTGACATTGTAATAACCCTGAGGTCTTAGAATCCCAGCATGACAAGCAGAAACAAGAGGCTGCATGTCCCTTTCTCTCCTCACAAGATAACGTCCCTCCTCACTGAATTGTTCCCTGTCTTGGAAGATATGATGAAACATCTGATCATTCCATCTGATCATTCCATCAGATCATTTCCTTGTATTCTGATTATGCTGAAATCTCTTCTTTATCAATTTAATTCAGGACTGATTAAATGCCAGCATCCCCAACAAAACAAATTATTCACTACTTGTTTCCTCCACTCATTGTCTCCATGGTAAACTCACTAATTTAAATCAAACATTATACAACCCAACGTTGTCCTACGATGTGGAGGGCCAGTGATGATCAATGTGGTGGATATACTGTATATGTATATATATATATATATATATATATATATATATATATATATATATATATATATATATGTGTGGGTGTGTTTGTGTGTGCCCCCACAGTACCTACCTGCACATGCTGCAGACGAAACACTTGGGGTGGTAGGTGCGCCCCAGCGCTGAGACCACCTCCCCTGTGATGAAGTCTCCACAGCTGTCACACTTGGTGCCATAGAGGCGCTGGTAGTCCTCTGTACAGATGTACTCTCCTCCCTTCTGGAAGAAGCCTGAATGAGCCAGGTCACAGCCACACACTAGAGACACACAGAGACACAGAAGTGAGATGTTAGCAAAGAAAAAAATGGTTAAAAGATTGATCAGGCTGTATATACACAATAGAGGAAAAAGGAGGATCAAACATGACATTTAATCGGTAATCAAAAGCATGGTAAACACTCTAAGTAGAAATCCCCAACAGTACAGAGCAAACTTGGCTATTCGCCTCCATTGCAAATAGCATGAACACACAACATGTTTGTACAAGCAGTATGTCCTCATGCAGTTAAAAAGAAATTGTACACGAGAGGCTGTGCTAAACAACTTTTTCTACAACGGGTTGGTCAAAACAAGCATTGTGTTTGTTTGAGATGCGTTTTAAGCCATTCTGAAAAACCTATTTAGCACGGGTAGGCATATGACACAAAAATTGGCATCTTGTTTTCTCTATTCTATCTGAATTGTGATTTAATGAACACACTAAGAACCATAAAGATCCATCGGAGCGAGACATGACGAAACCGACATGGTTGCAAAAAGATATCAGCAAGCTCCCGCAAGACGCCCCGGCCTTCTACCTGCATCCCAAGTGGTAGACAGCCAACAGCCAGTCGGAGTTAACACACTGGGATCGCTGCTGGCCCGACTAAGCAAGGTTTGTTGTGCAAATAAGTTAGCCAGGTCACCCGTGACAGAAGTTAGTATTCGACGTCCATCCACGTCTCAGGACGTCGGAAGATTACATGGAAACCGGCCACTAGGGGCAACAGTGAGCGCTGTTACCTTCAAGTAGGTTGTCGGTTTTGCTTGGGGTTTTGTGGACGGGGATGGGCGTAAGCATCTGCCTCTTATTGCAAAAGTTGCAAGTTCAAATCCTTAACCTTAACCTTAACAATTTGGAGTTAATGCCTAAACTTAACCTTAAACAACTTCGAAATTTGACGTTTGAGAAACATGGATGAATGTCTAATTCTGAAGTGAGGCTGTGACAGCTGGTAGAATAAGTAGCCTACATATTTTGATATTAGAGCTAAGACACTATATTAGGCTTCTCAAATCTTGGTGAGTGGATGATTGAAATAACCAAGTTACTTATCTTTCTCTCTCTTTCTCTCCCTCTCTCTCTAGGAGGTCGGCAAACAAAAAGCGCAGAGCGGCGAGCTCCCTGAAGAGCTACTGGACCCCTTACCTGGACCGCAGGAAAAGATGGAGCAACATCCTGACAGGGTCCGACTCCAAGAACCACCCGTCAGTTCCAGCTAAACGGCAGTCTGCTGACGAGGCCCCATTAGATGCATGATACTTCAAAGGCTGCTCAATGAACGGCAACATGCACATTAACGTTTACAATAAGTAGTGGATGATTGAAATAAACAAATCGTGTCAGTGTTATGATTACAATAATTCCTCTTTCTGTAAAATGGTCTGGCAGTAGGATACAAGTGTATAGTGTATTTCTGCTTGATGAGCATGATGATGCGCTAACTTCAGCACCACGGACAGCGCTATCGCTGTCAGCAGCACTAGCAGTGCCTGCCCATAGAAACGACGCCAACCGAATGAACGACCAGCCGGCTTGGCTAGCAACCATAGATTTGTGTTGGGACTATATTTTTGTGGAGGGATGAAATAGTAGCCTATGAATACATTTATCAAAATAACGTTTTTTATTTAATTGGAAACCCGTTGTAGAAAAGCAATTGTACACAAGCGGGCGTGCTAAATGACTTGTTTTAGCACGGCTGTGCTGCGGTTGTAGGTACACGTGTGTGTGTATGTGTGTCAGTACAGTATGTTAGCCTGGCCTGCATGACCCCTGACCCTAGATAAGCTACAAAGTTAAATACTATAATCCATCCATGAGGATTTTAAAAAAGTGGACATAATAATAATAATCATACTATATAATCACATTAACCCAAATGTCGACATTGAGTAAATGCTCTGTAAATGACCATTGATATGGCTCTTGCTGTAACTCAAACTTCAGTGTGCATGTTAAAGAAATAGGCTTCAATTAGCTAAATGGCTTTAGATCTAGCTGAGAGTGACAGTACCCGAGCCAAAGTGTTTAGAAGCCTAGCTGGGTAGAAAGAGCCCCAGTAAATCATCAGGCTCTATTGACTCACAAAAGATGCAGCCACTGACAGAGAATAAGGATTATGAGACAGGGACAAAGAGACAGAGATACTATCTCTCTAAGCATACATAGGATAGCCAACTGTCAGCCAATATGATTTCAAATTGAGAATGATGGGTAAATGATGCCTTACACACTTATTGCTGAATGAACCAACTAGCACTCACAGGCTCACATCAGAATTAGAAGTTCATCCATGTTCTCAAACGTCAAATTTTGAAGTTTGTTGCTAACGTCAAATTTCAAAGTGTTTAAGGTTAAGTTTAGGCATTACCTCCGAAATCTTAAGGTTAGGTATTAACTCAGAATGGTTAAGGTAAGTGTTAAGGTTTGGGATAGGCTTAAAACCAAAATCTCAAAAACTATTTTCTATCGCTGGATTTAAACTTGCAACCTTTGGAATCAGAGGCAGATGCTTATGCCCATCCGCAACTTCCTAGCAAAACTAAAACCTACTTGAAGGCAACAGCGCTCACGGTTGCCCCTAGTGGCCAGTTTCCACATCATCTCCCAATGTCCTTAGACATGGATGGATGTCGAATACTGACTTGTATCACAGGTGACCTGGATGGAATGAACAGCATGAGAATTTGAATAAAGCAATCCAAAGAGATAGATAACTTATCCTATCTAGCAGTTTTGCTAATTTCATAAATAGTCCACAAGTGATATAGAGTGAGTGTTACCCCCCCCGCTCCTGCCCCTCAGGAGGAGTGAACCATGATCCTGTGCACTGCGTCTCCAATAACACCGGCTGGCTACAAAACGCTGCAGCATAGACAAGACACATACGTCCCCTTGGGGCACCTAGCCACACATGCTGCCAGCCAGGGAGACAGCCTCTCTCTTAGGGCGGCCCTGCCTCTCTCTGCTACAGCACCACGCTGTGTGTGTGTGTGTGAGTGTGTGTGTCATGGGTCCCACTTCTGTCATGGGTACCTTTGAATGAAGCAAATAAGACACCAAATATAGCACACCAACCATGAAAACAAATGTTTTAAGGGTATAAATTATTCAGTTAAACCTAAAGAAAGGGATGCATGAGCTAAAACATTACATATTTTGCAGGACTGAGATTCACAATCACAGGATCCACTGTTCCCATCACCTATTCCCCTCATTGAAGACATCTAGACAATAGAAAACACAGGCATACAGTCTCCTACATCATCTGTAGAGCATCGGAAGTACTACAGTTAGTTACACTATTCCTCTATTGTGACACACTGCTCCTCTTTGTCTCACTGACCCACATGGCGTTCTCTTTCAACAGCAGAGCCCGAGCCCATGCTAGCTAGCCAGCCAGCGAGACAAATCACTGCCTACCACAGCCCATTCACTGCCAGAGAAAAAGCTTTTGAAAGGCTAGCGGTGACATCTGCACGCCTTACAGTTTACCCTCTCTATCTGGCCCAATGAATAATTCAGCTAGTCCATAAATAAAGACTGGTTCATGAGGAATCAGCGGCCCACCACACCACACCACACCACGCTGCTCCACACTTACTGCTACCACTACAGTCTCTACAAACTGATGCCAGATCAGCCAGGACCGGATGGGGGGGATTGGGAAGCAGGGCGGGGGGGTTGATTATGTATTTATCAACAGCCAACAGACATAATTAAAATTCTATTCCCCCCTCCTCTCCTCCCCTCCCCTCCCATCCCCTGGTAATCGCATGGCACGCAATTAGGCTTTATCGCCTCCTCCTCAGTGGAGCGCCAGCTCTTTGTGGCGGTAGAGGCGGGCAGAGGCAGGAGGCAGGCAAGCTCGCCTAGCCTGGGCCAGATAAGGAGCGGTTGCCAGCCCTCTGCGTCCTCTGAGAGAGTGTGAGAGAGATAGGAGAGAGAGAGAGAGAGAGAGAGAGAGAGAGAGAGAGAGAGAGAGAGAGAGATAGAGAGAGATAGAGAGAGAGAGAGAGAGAGAGAGTTGTTTAGCCTGGGCTGGGATCAGAGCTCATGCCTTGCCTGGTCTTCCGCTCCACAGCCAGGAGATGGCCAGTCAACAAAGCACTGCTCACATCAGAGGAGGAATCTAGGCAGAAAGGACGGCAACTGGTTGTTTGATAGTAATAGCACCGGCGGAAACCAGAAATGATGCCAGGGTACCAATTTGAACTAAGAGCTAGCATGCAGATTTATGTCTAGGAAAGAGATGGCCAAGTTGGCTTGGCCTCCTGTTATGTGGATTGGGCATCTGTATGCATACACACACAGAGCAAAGCAAACACAACCACATTATGGGTTGATTACACATGTAGCAAACATCTAAAAGATGCCAACCCTGAAATGACAGTGAGTAAATCTGTCTGTGTGTGTGCACGTGTGTGTTTGAGCATATGGGTGCTAGGAGTGTGTGTGTTTCAGTCCATATGCACCATTTCTCTCTGTTTAAAGCTGTGTGTGCAACATTAAATGTGTTTCATGGCTCTGGCTCACTCTGATTGGCTCTCATAATTGGTTAATAAAACACCCATAAGATGGGTACTCTACAGCCTAAGGCATTACATCACCAACAGATAACAGATAGCTGAGAGGGGGAATCTAATGCTGATCTAGGAGCAGTCATTTAAATGGTATAGGCGCTGCTTCCTGACTACTGTAGATCGAGACATGAGCGTGTTACCATGCTAGAGGCCTGCAGGTACAGAGCAGGTACAAACTACTAATCAATAGAGTTTCATTAGGGACATTGTGAAAACACTCACTCAGAATGATTAACACAATACCCCAGGGAATGGAGGGAATGGAAAGAGAAGAGAGAGAGAGAGAGAGAGAGAGAGAGAGAGAGAGAGAGAGAGAGAGAGAGAGAGAGAGAGATCCAGGGCTCTAAGTATATATTGGGGTTGACAATGAAGAGACTGTAATTGAGTGGTATCAAGAGGAGCTGTGGTGTTCTGGCAGGCCTGGGATCAGTACAGGTCTACAGGCATAGAAAGGTATCACTATGCCTTCTCCTCTTTATCTCTCCTCTCTATCTATCTGCATTATACCTCTCCTTTCGCCGCCCGGCCATGACTGAAATGACCTTTCCCCATTCAAGTGTAACAAATGCCAATGGGTGCGTGAGTGCTATGCCGCCCGCCACGGCTAATTTAGTCCCCACCGAGACCGTTCAAAAAGCGTCGACCGTGCCTCCGCTCCCTCCGCTCCCTCCGCTCCCTCCGCTCCCTCCGCTCCCCGACGCCTTTGGGCCCGTCAGATGATCCCTTTGATGTGTGTTTGACTCAGGATGCAGTACGCATGTGTGGGGGACCAAACCAGTCAGCACTGTCTGCTGGGTCACAGTGGAAGAGGCAGGGAGGGAGGGAGACCTTGCGGGGTAGTACTTTTATGTACGGGAAATTATATTGCCGACAGGGGCGGCCTGTTCAATAGGGCGATATGGGCGACGCACTGCCAAACGGGAAAAGGAAGGGATTTTTTTTCTAATCAATTATATCACGGCAACAGTAGTTATCAGTGTTGTAATCTATACGTCTGATCTGCCACAGTGCCACACTGCCACTAAATGTCGATTCAGGCTAAAGTCGTGCTTCAAATGGCTCCCCCCCCTTTTGGGGCGATTTCAGTCAGGTTGAAAATCGCCCAGAAGTCTCTCATAGCCTCTAATGTAAAATCTATTTTTTCAAATTTCAGAGCCTTCAATACAATCTCTATGGGTGTCTGAGGGCTTGCACTTACGCGCTTTTCATACGCAACGTAACGTAACCATGAACGTAACTGAGAAAAGAGCGGATTGTGTCTTTGAAAGAAGTTCCTTTTGTCGGCGAACAAATGAAGATAAATTGGCAACGAAACAATTAGGACCTCCCAGACCAAATTTAATAATTCAACAGGTTTCTACTAAAGGCGGAAAGTCCTACACCCGAGGATTTTCCAAAAATTGGTACGAACGGAAAAATAACATTGCCACTCAACTTGATGAGGGATACAGGCTAGCTGTCCGCCGCCACAGCGATGAGGTTAGTGTTGATAATCACAAGTTTACTGGAGAACTGAGACCAAGTAGAGACTTTGGACAGGGTGGATATGGTATAATAAAGGCAGTTTATTCAGAGGTAAAGATATCTGGAATCGCGTGCACGGACCCGTTCGTCAAACTCTTAGGGAGCTATAAATTAAGCCCCATTACTTACCATATCAGATAAGAGAAATTGCTGCAGCTACATATATTTTACATCCTGGCCCTACATAGTTCACTATTTGCATCACTTACCAAAATATTACATGTGGTCATATATGCTTGGAAAGTGGAGATGCCATAGAACGTCAAAAAAGTAAACATTGCTGGAGACACATTGCCGTTTTGGAGAAGACATCGCGTTTGCTAGCGAAGAGATTTGTTGTGGCAAATGAACTTGGGCTGGGAATTGCCAGGAACCTCACGATAAGATATATGCATCAGCATTGCGAGTCTCATGATTCTATACGTATTGCGATTCGATACTGTGATTTTATTGCGCACCATATGTCTGTTGCAGAGGGATCAGAAAGCCATGAGAACGAGTTTTGATCAGTCATGGAAATAAAAGTGCTGAAAACAAATTGGCTCCCAATGTGAAAAGATTGAGAACAAGCTATGAAGGAACAATAATGGTGTTTTGGTGCAGGTACAGCCAACTAGCGCTAAAATATTGCGATATTGTCAATACAGTATATCGTAAAGTATCACTATGTAACTCGATTTCTTTCACCCCAATCCCTCAAATTAACGGTAAATAACTGAATTGTTTGCCCCACATTTAGCTAAGATGATTAGCTAGCCAGCTAAAATGTTTTATTTAGTTAGCAGTCGCATCTACAATAGTTTACTGTCAATAACATGTCTCCAAAATGAGGTGGTGTCTCCAATTGTGTTGACATTTTACAATTGCGATGCGCATCCATGAGTATCCACTTTCTGTAGCTCAGCTGGTAGAGCATGGCGCTTGTAACGCCAAGGTAGTGGGTTCGATCCCCGGGACCACCCATACACAAAAATGTATGCACGCATGACTGTAAGTCGCTTTGGATAAAAGCGTCTGCTAAATGGCATATTATTATTATTATTATCTGAAGAGAGCCCGAAACATTGTGTGCAGACATTTTATGCAATAAATGAAGTAGGTTGAATCTAGTAGTTCTGATCTTCTGATTGGTCCTGATGAGTTGGGCGAGGTCCCCTCCAGGCTACTGTCACTGTTGCATTGGCTCTGAGTCGGGTTCTCTGTCTTCAAATGTTCAGCCTAAGAGAGGGGATTTTTGTGTGTGTGTGTGTGTGTGTGTGTGTTTAACAGTGATGATGTGTGTGTGTGTGTGTGTGTGTGTGTGTGTGTGTGTGTGTTTAACAGTGATGATGTGTGTGTGTGTGTGTGTTTGTGTGTGTGTGTGTGTGTGTGTGTCCTCAGAGCAAGAACTCGTGAGTTGGAAGAACTGAGAGGCCTATGGCGTGGGTGTTGTCCTTGGCCACCTGCTGACAAGGCTGACAAGATAGGACCCTTTTGTCCATTGTTATTGGATAGGAACAGAACTTATAACCAGCTCCTGACCTAAATAGATCTTAGCACAACATTTTACTCAACATATCATATTCCATATTCACTATAACAAATATATTTACTACGACATTAGCAAGAACCGCCACATCCTCAGCCGGCTAATCCAGTGTGTGAAGTTTTGCGGAGTGTTTGAGTTAGCTTTGCGAGGCAAAGATGAAACTGAGGGCTCCACCAACCCTGGTAAGCCAACACTTTTGAGATCAGTCAATAAATGCTTCTGGTATTGACTTATATGCTGCCCCTGTCTTCATGTTGTTGCTGGACATATCTTTTTAAAAATGTGTGTAGGTCACCTAAATCATCAGAAAAATTGCCCCCCCTGAGAATTTTTTCAGGAGCCGCCACTGATTGCCGATGAAAAAAAAATCTATATACCAGTAAAAGAGATTATGGATGGGAAATGAAGGGCAGTACCATCATTACAAATAATGAATGCTAGATTTTCAACGAGTCAGCATAAATCTCGTTTTTCCCTCAATTTATAGCACAGTAATGGATGACTGGATAAATCAGCAGATAGAGTTGTCTGGACGGCCCTGATATCCACATACTGTTGAGTTGACCCTTCCTTAAACTAGGAGCTGTATAATCGTAGTGTAAGAGCTCAGTTCCCAGAGTGGTTCTAAACCTGTTCTAAACCCAGACTAACTCAGGTTCTAAACCGGGACTAACTCAGGTTCTAAACCTGTTCTAAACCGGGACTAACTCAGGTTCTTAACCTGTTCTAAACCCAGACTAACTCAGGCCCTGAGACTTCAAACATGAACCAACCAGATGCTACCTACCGTGCGTCACCTTATTAACAGCTGTTCACAGAGCAACACCAGCAGAGAAAGGGGAGTCCTGATGATTTATCCCTCATGAACTAGAGGCATGAATACAACACTATGGCTCCAACACCTAGGCTCCTGGAAAGCCACGGGCTGGGCTGGGCTGGGCTGTACGTGTCTAGTGTAACAGATGAACAAGCACCTTGAGATGCATATACTGCATGATCTGAATTGCAGATATCACCAGGCGAATACAACCCAAGTCTCTGTGTCACCTTGGCACAGGAAGGGAGATGGTGAAGGGACTGCCAGAGAGCTTAGAGTGTAAGAGTGGCCTTTATAATCCCGATAAGCTTCCTTCCATTTGTCAGTAAGATGCCTGACTGTCAGATGAGTTTGGGCACCGTCTGTATACTTGGTTCTCATGGGTGTGTTGACCCAACCACAGATTCATTTAGCATCTCCACAAACCCACCTCCCAACAGGTTCCCACAGAGACACAAATGGCACCCTATTACTACCTCCAAGAACATGGATATTGCCTAGCATGCAAACAGATGCATGACGTCAGATTCCCACAGTGCACTTCCCACAGCGCAGTCATAGGATGCCTTCGCATTCCCAAACAGAGAGGACGAGTAGTCACTAATCCCACCTGTCTGTGTGTGTCAATTTGGCATGCTTGGACAGGCTTTGTGTTACATAGACCACACACACACACTTCACCACGGTGGCTCCACAATCCTCTCAACCTGCCATATAGTATCATATTGTTTTCAATTTATCGTCATATTACGTACATTTTGTCTCTGTGGTCCTCTTTCCTGTGGTCAATGTTCACATTTTCCTCTCAAAGCAGAGCTTTTGTTTGCCACATATTTCATTTTGTGTCCATTTTTCAGAACATTCTTCTAGCAGTCAGATTAGGGAAAGTAGACATGGACAGACAGCAGTAGTATGTCTTAATCCCTCGTCTGGCTCTGGGCCTGCTGAGCAGTAAGCAAAGGGATTATCCTGGCCATCTATCACCAATCTGGGAGCAGCATGCCAGGCCGGCTAGGCCAGGGGTACTACAGTGCAGTGCACCAGACATGCCGGCAGCAAAAACCCCTCTCTCTCTCTCTGGCTTGGCGATAAGAAACATGGGGCAGCCAGGGGAGTTGCCATGGCAACAGGACCCCCTCTACCACCACCAAACCCTATCTCTGTTTCTATTATTCTCTCTCTCTCTCTCTCGCTCAGACGACTATCCTTGCAACCAGGATTAGTCTCCACCAATCACCAACTCTGAATGCCGCACACGTTACACACCGATCAAAAGCGACCGTCGGAGTCCAAACGTAGCCAGAGACAGTGGCACTGTGTCGTATTATGGTCAGCTGTTTGAGAGATGGTCAGAGCACTCCCCCTCCTCCATCACCCCCTGGCTGGGACTGACCAAGACTGACCCAGCAGGACAGAGGGCACATCCTGGGGGCCCTGCAGAGGGCTGAGGGTTGGGGCAGAGAGTCAAGACGTCTCTGACCTCTGACCTGTCAGTGCATTACACTCCATGTTAAGTTGCTCTCTGTCTGTCTCACATTCCCCCCTCAGCCCTCACCTCTAACATTCCAGCCAACAGTCTAGTATGAGGGCAGACAGACAGTAAATACCTGTCCACATTACCATTTTATAACCGTGTTAAGGGTTCAAACTTGGTTCTGAACGGTCTAACCCTGCTAGTTAAAACAATCTGGACTGATATAACCTAACCCAGTGTCTACATTCAGTCTGTTCGTAATCACATGTGAGCTGTGAGCCAACCAAATGGCTCGTTAAGCGGTTTGGTGATTTCGATTGGCCAAGACACGGGCTTGGAGCTGATCCACGTCAGCGTAGGTAGAGACTCAGCACCCTGATTACCTGTGTGACCTTCATAATCCACCCATGAATCTTCATGGCTAACGGAGCCTGCCACTGTAAACAAGCACTGACACACTCAGTCTCCCTTCCAATCATTCACTTCTATTCAAATAGGCCTAACTACGTCATTATATCACCCAAACATTGTTTCATCTAGGAATGCAACATAGCAGTGATATTGAGGGGTTATAAATTAACAACCATGGCATACACGTACTGTATACTCAATAGTACGCAAGCTGCATAATTTTTTGAACAACTGCAGGGTAGGTTCCCTCAATTTCAATTATTTTTTCTTAGCGTGAACAGAGACCAAACACATTGACAAACAGTCCACATCCTCCCGGCAGCTCCAGATACAGCCCAATCTGATGATCCAGGCAGGCAGGGGGGAGAGAAACAGGAGAACAGAAACATGTCGCAACGATTTAAAGGAAAGGTTTCTACAGAGTATGTACAACTGTGTTCTACTCCACAGGAGCAAGTCTAGTCATACAGAGGGGGAAAGAGGGAAATAGATGAGAGGAGAGGGGAGAGGAGGCAGGGTAAAGGGCTGTATAGGTCATAAGCCAGGCCGTCATTAGTAGGGGGGATATTGCTACTCCCAGGGAAGTGGACACTGTAACCCTGAGTCTTCCCTCTCCTCTTCTGAGGTGGAGTGTACAACTAGATCCTCAATAACAATTATGCTGTAATTGCAACTCCACCACAGTATGCTCTTCATTTTTAGAATCATCAGGCATGTATTCCTCATTTGCTTTAACATCGGGTTGGTCCTATATAGCTAATGCTTGATTCTGTACATGATAACTGCCGCTGCTATTCAGAGAGTGCTCCTAAAACAATGATTGGGGAAATTATGGAATTAGTGTGGGAGAGAAAGGGGGAGAGACTGAAAAAGAGAGAGAAAAATAAATGGAGAGGTAGAAGAGAGAGAAAGAAATAGAGAGAGGAAGCGAGAAAAAGAGAAGAGATAGTGAAAAAGGGTTCATATCTGCTCCCCAGGGGCCTGTAGTCATTGTTGGAAGGGGAAAGCCAGTGGGATGTAGGCTATAAAGTGGCAGCAGCAGCAGCAGTCCTGCCATCCTGGCAAAGACAGAGAGAGACAAAGACGATAATGATCCCATCTTCCATGTTTACGGTTGGCAAAGTGAATAGAGAGATGGAGAGAGATGTCCTACAACATGTTGTTTGGCTCATCTCATCCAGGCAGCTACAGTATATCTGGAGACACAGACAGACAGACAGACAGACACACAGTCAGTCAGTCGAAAAACAAACACACACAAATCTCTCTCCATGGCTTTCTGTAGAAAGTTGTCAGAGATACAAGATTATAGTAGCCCAGTTTTTAGAGGAGGGTGATTCCAAGAAACTGAAATTAGCTATTTTAGGCTTATTTTAGACCTATACATGCCTCCTGATAAAGTGAACCGTACATGATACAGACAACATCTTGGTGGTAGTATACTCCTTATAGTGGGCTCTCAAATATTGAGTATGCCTAGATTCTGAAATACACATTTTCACATTAATTTATTCAACATTACGAATATTAATATAAATATCTCAAAAGTACCCTTTTTGATGTAGCTTATTTTATTTTATAACAATATACTCTTCAAACACATACAATTTCCAGAGTGGGCTCTCTGGCACTTTTAATGATATGACCCATTTTATACATAGAAATTGACATTATAGGTCATTAACCAATCACAGCCCTCCTTTAGGAATGCACATTCAGCAAGTCACAAGCAGAGGGAGTTCCCTTTGAATCCATTTTCCCATTCACAGTGTTGGTGGTGCTCATAAAATGTATCATACCTTCAGAATTAGCAGAGAACCCACTCTGGAAATGTGATGTACTGTACTTGTAGAGTATATTATTCCAAACAATATGTCTTCAAATGAACAAAATCTAAAAGGGTCGTTTTGAGATATTCATATTTTATATGTTGAATACGTAAATGAATGTGAAGTATTTTATTTCAGAATCAAGACATACTTCATATTTGTGACTTGTTTCAGGAAACGAGTCATATGTCGTGGGTCACTACTTCACAGGAGAGCCATTTGAACATAAACTTTTTTTTTAAATCAAAATGCGTTTTTGGCAGAAATGCCTTCTGGAACATGTGAACTTTCATGTGCCTTAATAACAAACGTGTATGCCATCTGTAAATACAAATACAATTGTTAAATCACGAGCCATATAGCACGCTTCTGTCTATTTGAGCTGGTCAGTATGTATAGGAAATCCTGTCTAACGCGGCTTTTTACAAAATATATCGCATAGTAGAACTGCATATGTGTTGCTCTCCACTTTCTGGAGGACCGTGTTTTGAAATCACTGGAATTAGAGTATGATAGCTAAGGAGATGGAGAAAACATCTGTCTCCGGATTACATCTTCAAACTAAGGGCAACCATGGCATCCGTGACAGGGAGAAGCGTCCAACCATGATGTATACGGGTAAGATAGTCTATCTAGCTACATTTTCAGATATTACACATTTCTAATTTTGACAGAAAGTTGTTTTCATTTCAAGTTAAAGTGTACTGTTAGCTAGCTAGCCTACGTTAGCTGGCTGGCTCGCTAGCTAACGTTACGTGTATGATCTGTGTAGTAATATTATTCGTATCTCAGAGCCATTTGCTTTGCTAGCTAACATTGAACCTGGTTGGTTAGCTACCTGCAGATTCATGCAGGGTAGTAACGTCATGAGTTGGGATTATGGTTCATTGTTTAGCTAGCTAGCTAGCTACATGTCTTAACAAAAGACTCCACTATGCAAGTAACCATTTCAATAGAATGTTTATGATGTCAATGTGACAACTGTTGATAGTCGTAGCTGGTAAATTCGCTCTGGCTATCTACTCCGATTTCAGAGCACTCTCATCTGAGTGTGCCAGAGCGCAGAATAACTGACAGATTTACGAACACTCAACACCTGTTGAATATAGCCGGTGTCAGTAAATGTTGGCAAAAAAGTTTAATTAAATTGTTGCCAGCAGCACAGTTGCAGTCACCAATTCTCTGGATAACATAAAAACAGCCTAACCAGCTCTGCTAGGGCGAGTAAAATGGTCAGTGAGCTGTTGTGTCTGGAAGTAGCTAGCAAGCTAGCCAACATTAGCCAGTTAGCTTGGGTGCTTGACTACTGTTGTTAGGACAGAACGCTCGGATCAACCCTACTCCTCGGCCAGAGCGTCCAGTGTGTGCTCTGAACGCTCCGAGAGTGAAACGCTCTGAATAGACAATCTGACAACGCTCTGAGTTTACGGGCGGGGCTATAGTATAAGAGGGTGTGAACGATGCTGAATGGGTGTAGACAAAGAAGAGCTCTTCAGGGGGTGTACCAAAACATTCAAAGGCCATTTTCTCAAAAGTGAGGTTACAAGTTTATCAACTTTCAAAGCAGAATTACTTTCCCATTGCTCCTCAACTGTAGTGTATGATATACCATTTTCTAGCTCTGAGTCTCTACTTTTATCCAATGTAAAAAACACAACTTCAAATTTTGCTACATAAGACCGAATCGAGCCGGTCTGTCACATTTTAGAGCACACTATAATGTGTATAATGACACCAAGATCATAGGGTTTTACAGGAGGCTTGTATAGGTCTAAAAAGGGCCTAAATTGGACTCTTTTTCATGATAATTTTTTTTTAAAAATTGTGATACAAATGGAAAAGGCATTTCACACATCCTTCCTCCCAATGAAGTTCCTATGTGAGAAATGCCAGAACAATCTGAGAAAACAAATCTGAGATACCAAAACTATTGGCATGGAATCGCCCAGGAGTTCCAGGTAGCATTTGGAGCTGCTGCTTAATTTCACTGTTTCATTATGTTGCTGTTACTCTGATGGGGGATTGTGTCTATGTGTGTGGGGAATGTGGACAGTACAGTACTAAACATCAATGTAAAGAATTGTAGTGTCATGCCTCGCCAACATGTTCTGGTGCTTCTCAAGAAGGATTAGCCTATAGCTGCAGTAGAGGGTCTGTGTCAACACCTATATCCAGCTGACTCCATACAGATTCAATCGTGACCACCACACTACTAGCTTGACAGAGCACAGGGCTGATTTAAAACTCTAGAAGATGGCGCCGACAGACATGGTCGCCTTGTTTCTAGTTCCTAGCCAACTTTTTTTCATTGGTGTGTGTTATTTCTTACATTATTTGCTCAGAACGTTTCTTGTATTATTACCTACAGCCAAAAATAACATTGGGATATAAGATCGGCAGTCACTCACCAGAAATGCGACTTCCCTGACCTGGATCCTTTGTTTGAACTTCCCGAGGCAGATCTATTCATCCCGGGGGCTGCAACAAAACGCTGACACCGGAGAAGAGGAAAAAGAAGTGGGGCCCTAGTCAGACTCAGGCGTCGTGCATGCCATCCACCGCGCCAGAGTATATTACTTGCTTAAGTTCAGTCCCTGGACCATAAAGTAGACTCACTCAGGGCGAGGATCTCCTTCTAGAGAGACATCAGGGACTGTAACATTCTCTGTTTTACAGAATCATGGCTCACACATATATTTTCCCCATCCATTCAGCCAGCGGGGTTCTCCATCTATCGCGCGGACAGGAAGACAGAACTCTCCGGGAAAAAGAAAGGCGGAGGGGTTTGTTTCATGATGAATAACTCATGGTGTGATTGTGATAACGTAGTCCTTTTGTTCTCCCGATCTGGAAAATCTCACCATCAAATGCCGACCGCATTATTGACTGAGATCAATTTCTTCGGTCATCGTCAATACCGTGTATATTCCACCCCCCCCCCGTGTTAAACCCCAGACAGCATCCCAAGCTGTGTCCTCAGAGCATGTGCAGACCTGCTGGCTGGAGTGTTTACGGACATATTCAATCTCTCCATATCCCAGTCTGTTGTCCCCACATGCTTTAAGATGTCCACCATTGATCCTGTACCCAAGAAAACAAAGGTAACTGAACTAAATGACTATCGCGCCGTACCGCTCACTTCTGTCATCATGAAGTGCTTTGAGAGGCTAATTAAGGACCACATCACCTCCACCTTAGCTGACACCCTAGACCCACTACAGTTCGCATACAGCCCCAACAGATCCACGGACGACACAATCGCCATTGCACTGCACACTGCCTTATCCCACCTGGGCAAGAGAAATACAGTGCATTCGGAAAGTATTCAGACCCCTTGACTTTTTCTACATTTTGTTACATTACAGCCTTATTCTAAAATAGATAAAATGTTTTTTTCCCTCAGCAATCTACACACAATACTCCATAATGAGAAAGCAAAAACCGGTTTATAGACATTTTTGCAAATTTATAAAACTAAACCCCCCAGAAATATCACATTTACATAAGAATTCAGGCACTTTACTCAGTACTTTGTTGAAGCACCTTTGGCAGCGAATAAAGCCTTGAGTCTTCTTGGGTATAACGCTACAAGCTTGGCACACCTGTATTTGGGGAGTTTCTCCCATTCTTCTCTGCAGATCCTCTCAAGCTCTGTCAGGTTGGATGGGGAGCGTCGCTGCACAGCTATCTTCAGGTCTCTCCAGAGATGTTCGATCAGGTTCAATTCCGGGCTCTAGCCGGGCCTCTCAAGGACATTCAGAGACTTGTCCCGAAGCCACTCCTGCTTTGTCTTGGCTGTGTGCTTAGGGTCGTTGTCCTGTTGGGAGGTGAACCTTCGCCCCAGTCTGAGGACCTGAGCTCTCTGGAGCAGGTTTTCATCAAGGATCTCTCTGTAATTTGCTCCGTTCATCTTTCCCTCGATCCTGTCTAGTCTCCCAGTCCCTGCCGCTGAAAAACATCACCACAGCATGATGCTGCCACCACCATGCTTCACCGTAGGGATGGTGCCAGGTTTCCTCCAGACGTGATGCTTGGCATTCAATCCTGTCTCTGAGCTCTACGGACAATTTCTTCGACTTGGCTTGGTCTGGTTTTTGCTCGGAGCATGCACTGTCAACTGTGGGACCTTATATGGACAGGTGTGTGCCTCTCCAAATCATCTATTTAATTTACCACATGTGGACTCCAATCAAATTGTAGAAACATCTCAAGGATGATCAATGGAAACAGGATGCACCAGAGCTCAATTTCGAGTCTTATAGCAAAGAGTCTGAATACTTACGTTAAAAAAATATTTCGGTTGATCATTTTTAATACATTTGCAAAACAGTTCTAAAAACCTATTTTCGCTTTGTCATTATGGGGTATTGTGTGTAGATTGATGAGGATTTTTTATTTTATTTTTTATCAATTTTTGAATAAGGCTGTAACGTAACAAAATGTGGAAAAAGTCAAGGGGTCTGAATACTTTCCGAATGCACTGTATATATTCCGGACTCTGACATTGCTCGTTCTGATATTTCTTAATTTCTTTCTTTTTATTTATTGGATTATGTATGTTTCACGCCTGAGAGTGCCTGTAATTATGCCAGCTGGCTGCCTACAATAATTACATACAATAATGCCTACCATTCAGCTGTTTTCTAACCTCATTGTCTGAAGCGTTAACGTTAGGTAGTAAGTGGCTACTGTGCTTGAAATTTAGCTAGCTTGTTGCTACCTGGATAGCTACTAGTAAACAATAGCTGGAACGACCTAGCGAACAGACGCGAACTGGCTGAGTCAATTCAGTGGCTAGCTTTGCACTTGGCTAGCTAACAGTAGCTGCTAGGGGTAAGTTATAACCTACATTTGTGTTTTGTTTTTACATATTGGTAGCCAGAGTCGTTCAAGGAATTCGGGACATGGGTGACTAGTTAACGTTAGCTTGGCTCTCTCTGTGTGTTCGTGCCGTGAAAGGAGGGGTTTCTTCTTTGTCTGAAAGCAATGGCTAGCTAGTATGCTAACTATTCTAGCTAACTAACTGGCTGAATAAGTTGATGACGGATTCGCTCAAGCTGTCGGGACTAACCCACAACGTTAGACACGGACACGAATGAACTGCTTGGCGTGTTGACACACTGGTGGTTTGTTGTGGTCGAGTATTGGTGCTAAACCGTGTTGTTGGAGTCTGGCATGCCAGCTGGCTGTGGCGTCTTATGACTAGGTGCCCTGGACGATTTTCACGGAAGAATACTGTACCAAGTTAGCTGAATAAACTAAGTTAGTCTATTCCTAGAAAACATTGAACCACTGTAGTTTACAACAATTATAGTTTCTGAGGTGGAAGTTGGGAGAGTTATATTTGGGTGTTGTGGTGAGGGAGGCCTGCTCTCTCCTTTCCCAGATGTTTAGTTCATTTCATTTCATTCCGATCTCCTTTGCATTATTGTAGCCATTTTCTGTAGCCTGTCAACTATGCCTCTGTCTATCCCTGTTTTCTCCTATCCGCACAGGCTATACAAACGCCTCACACCGCGTGGCTGCTGCCTCTCTAACCTGGTGGTCCCTGCACGCACCACCCACGTGGAGTTCCAGGTCTCAGGCAGCCTCTGGAACTGCCGTTCTGCTGCCAACAAGGCGGAGTTCATCTCAGCCTATGCTACCCTCCAGTCCCTCGACTTCTTGGCACTGACGGAAACATGGATTACCACTGAAAACACTGCTACTCCTACTGCTCTCTCCTCGTCTGACCATGTGTTCTCGCATACCCCGAGAGCATCTGGTCAGCGGGGTGGTGGCACAGGAATCCTCATCTCTCCCAAGTGGACATTCTCTATTTTTCCCCTGACCCATCTGTCTATCTCCTCATTTGAATTCCATGCTGTCACAGTCACTAGCCCATTTAAGCTTAACATCCTTGTCATTTATCACCCTCCAGGTTCCCTTGGAGAGTTCATCAATGAGCTTGACGCCTTGATATGTTCCTTTCCTGAGGATGGCTCACCCCTCACAGTTCTGGGGGACTTCAACCTCCCTACGTCTACCTTTGACTCATTTCTCTCTGCCTCCTTCTTTCCACTCCTCTCCTCTTTTGACCTCACCCTCTCACCGTCCCCCCTACTCACAAGGCAGGCAATACGCTTGACCTCATCTTTACTAGATGCTGTTCTTCTACTAATCTCACTGCAACTCCCCTCCATGTCTCCGACCACTACTTTGTATCCTTTTCTCTCTCGCTCTCCTCCAACACTACTCACTCTGCCCCTACTCAGATGGTAATGCGCCGTCGCAACCTTCGCTCTCTCTCTCCCGCTACTCTCTCCTCTTCCATCCTATCATCTCTTGCCTCTGCCCAATCCTTCTCCCTCCAATCTCCTGATTCTGCCTCCTCAACCCTCCTCTCCTCCCTTTCTGCATCCTTTGACTCTCTATGTCCCCTTTCCTCCCGGCCGGCTCGGTCCTCCCCTCCAGCTCCGTGGCTTGATGACTCATTGCGAGCTCACAGAACAGGGCTCCGGGCAGCCGAGCGGAAATGGAGGAAAACTAGACTCCCTGCGGACCTGGCATCTTTTCACTCCCTCCTCTCTACATTTTCTTCATCTGTTTCTGCTGCTAAGGCCACTTTCTACCACTCTAAATTCCAAGCATCTGCCTCTAACCCTAGGAAGCTCTTTGCCACCTTCTCCTCCCTGCTGAATCCCCCCTCTCTGTGGATGACTTCGTCAACCATTTTGAAAAGAAGTTTGACGACATCCGATCCTCGTTTGTTAAGTCAAATGACACTGCTGGTCCTGCTCACACTGCCCTACCCTATGCTTTGACTTCTTTCTCCCCTCTCTCTCCAGATAAAATCTTGCGACTTGTGACGGCCGGCCGCCCAACTCATCCTTGACCGCTGGCTATGTCCCTTCCATCTTCAAGAGAGCGAGAGTTGCACCCCTTCTCAAAAAACCAACACTCGATCCCTCTGATGTCAACAACTACAGACCAGTATCCCTTCTTTCTTTTCTCTCCAAAACTCTTGAGCGTGCCGTCTTTAGCCAACTCTCTTGCTATCTCTCTCAGAATGACCTTCTTGATCCAAACCAGTCAGGTTTCAAGACTGGTCATTCAACTGAGACTGCTCTTCTGTGTGTCACGGAGGCTCTCCGCACTGCTAAAGCTAACTCTATCTCCTCTGCTCTTGTCCTTCTAGACCTGTCTGCTGCCTTTGATACTGTGAACCATCAGATCCTCCTCTCCATCCTCTCCGAACTGGGCATCTCCGGCGCGGCTCACTCTTGGATTGCGTCCTACCTGACCGGTCGCTCCTACCAAGTGGCGTGGCGAGAAGCTGTCTCCGCACCACGTGCTCTCACCACTGGTGTCCCCCAGGGCTCAGTTCTAGGTCCTCTCCTATTCTCGCTATACACCAAGTCACTTGGCTCTGTCATATCCTCACATGGCCTCTCCTATCATTGCTACGCAGACGACACACAACTAATCTTCTCCTTTCCCCCTTCTGATAATCGCATCTCTGCATGTCTGGCAGACATATCAGTGTGGATGATGGATCACCACCTCAAGCTGAACCTTGGCTAGACGGAGCTGCTCTTCCTCCCGGGGAAGGACTGCCCGTTCCATGATCTCGCCATCACGGTTGACAACTCCGTTGTGTCCTCCTCCCAGAGTGCGAAGAGCCTTGGCGTGACCCTGGACAACACCCTGTCATTCTCCGCTAACATCAAGGCGGTGACCCGATCCTGTAGGTTCATGCTCTACAACATTCAGAGAGTACGACCCTGCCTTACACAGGAAGCGGCACAGGTCCTAATCCAGGCACTTGTCATCTCCCCGTCTGGATTACTGCAACTCGCTGTTGGCTGGGCTCCCTGCCTGTGCCATTAAACCCCCTACAACTCATCCAGAATGCCGCAGCCCGTCTGGTGTTCAACCTTCCCAAGTTCTCTCACGTCACCCCGCTCCTCCGCACACTCCACTGGCTTCCAGTTGAAGCTCGCATCTGCTACAAGACCATGGTGCTTGCCCTACGGAGCCGTGAGGGGAACGGCACCTCCGTACCTTCAGGCTCTGATCAGTCCCTACACCCAAACGAGGGCATTGCGTTCATCCACCTCTGGCCTGCTGGCTCCCTACCTCTGCGGAAGCACAGTTCCCGCTCAGCCCAGTCAAAACTGTTCGCTGCTCTGGCACCCCAATGGTGGAACAAGCTCCCTCACGACGCCAGGACAGCGGAGTCACTCACCACCTTCCGGAGACATTTGAAACCACACCTCTTTAAGGAATACCTGGGATAGGATAAAGTAATCCTTCTACCCCACCCTTAACCCCCCAAAAAAAAGAAACATTGTAAAGTGGTTATCCCACTGGCTATATGGTGAATGCACCAATTTGTAAGTCGCTCTGGATAAGAGTGTAAATGTATATATATTGTTTTGTATTGCTAGGTATTACTGCACTGTTGGAGCTAGAAACACAAGCGTTTCGCTGCACATGCGATAACATCTGCAAATCTGTGTACCCGACCAATAAAACTTTGATTTGATTTAGAGAGAAGTGCACTACTAGATTACCGTAAAAAAAAGAGAGATATGATACTTTGCTTCCCTATAAATAGCATCATAAACGTCAATGAGTCAACTGTTTTTTCCTCTCCTCACATGATGATGTTCATTTTATCTTCTTTCATCTAGATACAGTAGCTACAGTATACCAAGAAGACTGGACCAGTGTGTGTGTGGTTGTGTGTCTGTGTGTGTGTGTGCGCGCGCGTGCATGGGTGTGTGTGAGTGTATTGTTTTATATCAGATGAATGTGGGAGCTGCAGGCTACTGGTCAATTTCTGCAGTATGACTGGTTGCAGACTGGCAGCTCCCTCCTGTTTATTTCTCTTCTGTCCTCCTCGCCATTGGCCGACAGATGACTTCCTGGGCCATCCCATATCCCCAGGACAGACAGACAGAGACAGTGGGCCGGTCCAGCCCTGCTCCTCTCCTTTTCCCTCCCACAGCCTCCATTCTAGAGGCAACACTCATATTGTCCTCACAAGTGGAGCCTAACGGGAAGTTATGGCTTGGCAGACACCGTTTGTATAGAAATTACTTTTCTCCCTCTCCTCCCCTGTCCTTTTTTCCCTCCTCCCCACTTCACCCCCAGCCAGGTCCCAGCGGACTCTCCTTCTACTGCCTGGAGTTTGTCCAAGGACGCTCACTCACATCTCCCACCATGCAACTAACTAACAAGAGATTGCAGTGTCTCTGACACAGATAGGCTCTGTGGATCAGTGAGATTCAAAGCTAGAAACACAGAGGCAAAAAGAGAAGTCTCTACAGACCCAGTTGGAAGAGACTGGTTGATTCATTAGTGCACTTAAGAGTTCATGGCTTGATATGGTGGAAGATTTCATCTAAACAGAATGTCAATGGCCAACGGAGAATCATTAGCCCTTGTTGAGGGAAAAATACTGAATCAATATTATAAAATATTAATTACTTTAATCCTGAAATGGCCAATGCAGCTATTTTTATCTCAATATCAAAACATTTCTGGGTGACAATTAAGTACCTTACTGTGATTGTTTCAATTAAAATGGTAAAAAAGAAACAAAAATAACTTCTTAGCAAAGAGCCATTTCTCAATCAAGAATTTAGCTAGGACTGTCTGGGAGTGGTCTGAGTGGGAGGGGAAACTGAAAACTAGCTGTTATTGGCAGAGAGGTTTGGAACTCTCTTTCTTATTGGTCTATAAACACATTTTTGTTTCTCCAAGTTTCTTTGCCTGAGGACAATAATGACCATATGTAGTTTGTGAAATCACTGCACTAATGACCCTATTTCAGCTAGTGAAATCATTGCAACCCTAAACAAAGAGTTGCAGTCAGTTTTGGAATGGGTGGCTAGTAATAAACTAGTCCTGAACATATCTAAAACTAAAAGGATTGTATTTGATTACTTAAGTTCTAGACCTCAGCTGAATCTGGTAATGAATGTTGTGTCACCTTAAACCAGGGGTGTCAAACGTCCGGCCCGCGGGACGGATCAGGCCCGCAAACGGGTTTAATCCGGCCCGCGAGATGATTTTGTAAAGTATAAAAATGAGCTGCAATTTTTCAATAAAAGAAACTGCTGTTCCAATTGTGTCCACTGGATGGCGCAATAGCAATTGTGTTAAGCAAGCAAACTGTTTATACCGGGCAGAGCAAATAGGTCAAGCAAGTGCAGCCAGTCCGGATGAGCTACTTTGTTTTGGCCGCGATATTTATTACGGCTTCTACTTTTAACATTATGTGCTTTGGCACCCTCATTGCCCCAATATGTCTCTGTCAAAAAAGAGAAAAGTGGACGCAGAGTGCAGAGTGTTCCAAGAAAAATTGTCATCCTTCTATTTATTCACGGAATTGAATGGGAAAGCTGTATGTTTGGTGTGTTCACAGCATGTTGCAGTGCTGAAAGAATATAACCTTCGTCGCCACTATGTGAGTCTTCATGCCGACAAATATGACAACTTTCAAGGACAGCGGAGAAGAGAGAAGGTGAATGAACTGTTGGTGGGTCTGAAGAAACAGCAGTCTGTGTTTACTCACAGCCGAGACATCAGTGACGCTGCAGTGAAAGCTAGCTACCTCATTGCTAATGAAATCGCAGTGGCTTCAAAACCATTTAGTGAGGGTGAATTTGTAAAAACATGCATGATGAAGGCAGCAGAGATTGTGTGCCCTGAAAAGCACCAGGCTTTTGCAAATATCAGCCTGACAAGAAACACAGTTGCAGACAGGATTTCCGATCTTTCAGTGGATTTGGACAGCAAGTTTAAGCAAAAAGTAAAGTCATTTATTGCGTTTTCGGTTGCAATTGATGAAAGCACAGACATTACAGATGTTGCACAACTGGCCATTTTCATCCGCGGAGTTGATGACACATTGACCGTCACCGAGGAGTTCGTGGAGTTGGTGCCGATGACAGATACAACGACAGCAGCTGATATTTTCACTGCACTCGTCGGCGCGCTGGACAGGGTCGGAGTGGACTTTTCACTGTATTTTGCACCAGGAGGCTTTGTGTTGCATGTCATTAAAGATGGATAACGTCATGAAGGTGGTCATCCAAACTGTTAATTTCATCCGATCCAGAAGCCTGAATCACCGTCAGTTTGACAGCCTTCTCAGAGAGAAAGACCACATCTATGGCCTGCCATACCACACTGAGGTAAGATGGTTAAGCCGAGGTGCTGTGCTGAGGCGTTTCTTTGATTTACGAGAAGAAATTGAACAGTTCATGGAAGAAAAGGGCAAACCAGTGTTAGAATTTAATTCCGCAGAATGGATGCAGGACCTTGCATTTATGGTGGATGTTACAGAGCACCTGAATAACTTGAACAAACAGCTGCAAGGGCGCAACAAAGTTGCCACGCAGTATTATGACAGTATTATGACAGCATTATGACAGCATACTCCTGAGTGGCGCAGTGGTCTAAGGCACTGCATCGCAGTGCTAACTGTGCCACTAGAGATCCTGGTTCGAATCCAGGCTCTGTCGCAGCCGGCCGCGACCGGGAGACTCAGGTGCGGCGCACAATTCGTCCAGGGTAGGGGAGGGAATGGCCGGCAGGGATGTAGCTCAGTGTAGAGTTTGCAACGCCAGGGTTGTGGGTTTGATTCCCACGGGGGGCCAGTATAAAAAAATTAATAATAATGTATTCACTAACTGTAAGTCGCTCTGGATAAGAGCGTCTGCTAAATGACTAAAATGTAAATGTAAAATACGTTCTTTCAAGTTGAAGCTGTCATTGTGGGAGACGCAACTCGCCGGTGGTGATGCAGCTCACTTCCCCTGTCTGAAAAATGTGTGCGCGACCCAACATGTGGCAGACATGAAGCGGTTCAAAGATAAAATAACGGGACTGTTAAGGGAGTTTGAGCAACGCTTTCAGATTTTTGGTGAACTGGAGAAAGACTTCAAAGTTTTTTGTTCGCCATTCACCGTGAATCCCTCTGATCTGCCCGTCAGCATCCAACTTGAAATAATAGACTTGCAGTGTGACTCGGATTTGAAGGGCGAATTTGCCGCAGCTGGCTTGGACACATTTTATCAGAATCTCTTGCCAGGTTACCCCAACTTGACAGCCCTCGCTGCAAAACGGTTGTGCATGTTTGGAACCACATATCTTTGTGAGCAAGTTCTCTGTAATGAGCATAAATAAAACAAAGCTGCGCTCAAGGCTCACGCACAAGCACTTGAATCACATCCTGAAGTTGGCTGCCACTCAGGATGTGACGCCTGATATTGATGCGCTGGTGAAAGCTAAAAGATGCCAGGTATCAGGAGTCAAATAAACTATGCAACCCCACTTAAAGTGCTGTATGAGACACCCTGATATAGTTCTGTGATCTGTGATATACTTCTGTGAATCACTGAGGCATTGTGTGTTTGTGTGTTGTTTGTCCTCAGAATTTCAAATAACTTGAGGTGTTTTATGATTAATAGTGATGTTGTGCTTTTGGACACACTGTCCTCAGGCTCCAGCTTTATGTTTATATGTTTTTATGTTGATGTGCTATTGTTTTTAATTGATTTAATTTTATTTGTATATTTAACCTATTCTTGACTCTGTGGTTCTTGCACTTGTTTGGGGAACAGGATTTCATTATTTGTATCTACATTTCTGCCTGAGAAATGACACCCTGATATAGTTCTGTGATCTGTGAAACAGTTATGTGAATCACTGAGGCATTGTGTGTTTGTGTGTTTTTTCTTTAGAATTTTCAAATAAACTTGAGGTGTTTAATGATTAATAGTGATGTTGTGCTTGTACTATTTTGGACACACTGTCCTCAGGCTCCAGCTTTATGTTTTATGTTGATAGTATTAAAACAAAGAAAACAATCTGAAGTTGTTGTTTTTAAGTTATATATACCATGATTTTACCGGTCCGGCCCACTTGGGAATAGATTTTCCTCCATGTGGCCCCTGAGCTAAAATGAGTTTGACACCCCTGCCTTAAACTGTAAACGGTCATGGTCAAGGCATATTGATTCAATTGTTGTAAAGATGGGGAGAGGTCTGTCTGTGATAAAGAGATGCTCAGCATTTTTAACACCACAGTCGACCAAACAAGTCCTGCAGAGAAGGACCTAGAAAGCTGCAGTTGGCCCAGAACAGAGCAGCATGTCTTGCCCTTCAATGTACACAGAAGGCTAATGTCAACAGTAATGACACTAATGTCAGTCTCTCACCATCATGGTTGACAACTCCACTGTGTCCCCTCCCAGAGTGCAAAGAACCTTGGCGTGAACAACATTTACATTACATTTTTGTCATTTAGCAGACGCTCTTTTCCAGTGCATTCATCTTCAGATAGGTAGGTGGGACAACCACATATCACAGGCATAGAAAGTATATTTATCCTCAATAAATGACATGAGAGAAGGTTGAAACCAGGCAGGCTGCAGCGTTCTTGATAAGTTGTAGGGGACAACACCCTGTCGTTTTCTGCAAACATCAAAGCAGTAACTTGCTCCTGCAGGTTCATGCTCTACAACATCAGTACCTCACACAGGAAGTGGCGCAGGTTCTAATCCACGCACTTGTCATCTCCCGTCTGGACTACTGCAACGCGATGTTGGCTGGGCTCCCCGCTTGTGTCATCAAACCCCTGCAATTTATCCAGAACGCTGCAGTGTTCAACCTTCCCAAGTTCTCCAATGCAATCCCACTCCTTCGCACACTCCACTGGCTTCCAGTCGAAGCTCGCATCCACTACAAGACCATGGTGCTTGCCTACGGAGCAGCAAGAGGAACTGCCCCCCCCTACCTTCAGGCTATGCTCAAACCCTACACCCCAACCCGAGCACTCCATTCTGCCACCTCTGCTCTATTGGCCCTCCCACCCCTACGGGAGGGCAGCTCCCGCTCAGCCAAGTCCAAGCTCTTCTCTGTCCTGGCACCCCAATGGTGGAACCAGCTTCCCCCTGAAGATAGGACAGCAGAGTCCCTGTCAATCTTCCAAAAACATCTGAAGCCCTACCTCTTCAAAGAGTATCTTAAATAATCCCACAGCACCCCCCCCCCTCACATGCTTTTCGTGAACTAACACACACACTTGACTTTTTTCCCCCTCACTAGCTCTGACTTTGCTGATAGCTACTTTATTGAGGAAAAATGTACTTACTATGACTGTGATATGTGGTTGTCCCACCTAGCTATCTGAAGATAAATGCACCAACTGTATGTCGCTCTGTATAAGAGCATCTGCTAAATGACTAAAATGAAAAAAATGTAAAATGTAAGTAGAGGAGAGATTGACTGCTTCAATTTTTGTTTTTGTGAGAAATACTATTGTGTTGAAAATTCCAAATTGTTTGTATAACCAACTTACATATAGCTCTGACAGACATCCTTACCCCACCAGACATGCCACCAGGGGTCACTTCACAGTCCCCAAATCCAGAATGAATTCAAGGTTATCTATTGTCTTATATTACATTTGTGTAGTTCAGTCCTTGAGCTGTTCTTGACTATTGATGTTCTGTATTATGTCATGTTTTATGTTTTGTGTGGACCCCAGGAAGAGTAGCTGCTGCTTCAACAACAGCTAATGGGGATCCGAATAAAATACAAAATAATACATGTCCTTCTTCTCAAATCTGGGTAGGACCTATTTTGGGAAACCCTGTTCTTAGGAGAAATACTGGATTAACATAGACAATCTAGAGTCCACAATATTGCGACAACCGTAACTATTGTCTTGGAGCTATGAGATCCTCTGTGCTAACTACCTGCTTCTACACCAGACCTGACATCATTCAGAAAGGGAGGGCCAGTGAGGGCCAGAGAGGGCCAGTGAGGGCCAGGGAAGGCCCGTGAGGGCCAGAGAGAGCGAGAGAGGGCCAGAGAGGGCCAGTGAGGACAAGAGATGGCCAGTGAGGGCCAGAGAAGACCAGTGAGGGCCAGAGAGAGTGAGAGAGGGCCAGAGAAGACCAGTGAGGGCCAGAGAGAGCCAGTGAAGGCCAGTAAGGGCCAGAGAGAGCCAGTGTGGGCCAGAGATAGCCAGTGTAGGCGGAAGTTCCCAGACTAAGAGACTGATTTGGTTAGAAACCTGCTGACTGTGGATACTGGATAGACTGCTGACTCCAGGATTCTATTTTAGGTATTCTGTTTCCAAATGCTCAGTTCTTTCCAGGTGCTAATGTCATGGTATTTCCTTACGCTTCCTCACACTGATAAGGTATAATATGAAACGTTTGCGTTTCAGTTTTCATCCGGCCACTGGCTCCCAGTGTGGGATGATGGCTCGTTGGCGACCACAAGACTCATCAATGGCTTTTTGTGTGGTGAGGGAAAATCAATTTCATGCTTGGGCTGTCAGAACACTACAGGCCGTCTGTATTGGCATCTTGGCATGGATGTTCCCCGCACATCGCTGCATCCCACCCTCTCTCACTGTCTCCCTCCCAGCTAGGACACAACACACTGAAAAAGGACATCATCCCAACCCGAGCAGAGGACTTCAAATGTGCGTGACTAAAAAAACAACAATGAGGCTTTTACAAAATGTTTTTTCCTCCCCTAATTCCATTTTACTCCCACTCCAACACTTGGGCTTAGGCTTGTTTTTTGGCTCTGTTAAAAGGCCAGGCATACTTTCACCAACTCAGTACTGCTGCTGCAACACAACTTTATAAAAAGCTGCTGTATGTGGGAGGAGTACACAGGTGGAGATTAGATATGTCATGAGGATTAATGATGGCCAGTGTAAAACAAATGCATAGTGTAGCAGACCATGCATGGTGCGCTCTGCCTAAAGCCATGAGACTACAGTGGGAAACATCTGTTCTGAAAGGCAGACAGACACTATCAGCTCACAGTGGGCTTTCAGGTGGATAGACCGTGTTTCTGAGCTAAACGCCTGAGACCTGCGGCAGGTTAGGAAAAATAACTGCTGTCCACCAGCCCTACCTAACTATACACACCATCCACATCCCCCACAACCAACCCACCAGCCCTACCTAACTATACACACCATCCACATCCCCCACAACCAACCCACCAGCCCTACCTAACTATACACACCATCCACATCCCCCACAACCAACCCACCAGCCCTACCTAACTATACACACCATCCACATCCCCCACAACCAACCCACCAGCCCTACCTAACTATACACACCATCCACATCCCCCACAACCAACACACCAGCCCTACCTAACTATACACACCATCCACATCCCCCACAACCAACCCACCAGCCCTACCTAACTATACACACCATCCACATCCCCCACAACCAACCCACCAGCCCTACCTAACTATACACACCATCCACATCCCCCACAACCAACCCACCAGCCCTACCTAACTATACACACTATCCACATCCCCCACAACCAACCACTAGCCCCTGGACCCCCCCCACACACACACACCCCGGCCTGATCCTCAGCAGGATCTCCACCAGCATGCCCCCCAGCATGCATCCCAGGGCCCAGTCCCCTCTCTGCTGTAGGAGGAGAGGCTGAGAAGGGCAAGTCAGCCAGGAGCTGAGGTGTCTGTGGTGGTGGAGCTGGAGACGTCAGATTAGCACCCTCAGTCTGCAGCTCTCAGACCTCACTAGCCTTGGCAGGGCACAGCAAATGAGAGTGCGTGGGTGGAGGGAGTGCTGCTGCTGGTTCTAATGGTGGAAACAGGGAACAAGAGGAAAATACTGTAGGCAGGGACTGAGAGACACAGAGAGAGAGAGAGAGAGAGAGAGAGAGAGAGATAGAAAAAAAGAGACAGAGAGGAAGATAGAGACAGAGAGAGAGAGAGAGAGAAAGAGAGAGAGAGAGACAGAGAGAGAGAGAGAGAGACTGAACAGATAATGAAAGAAAGAGAAGGGAGAGGGGCGAGAGATAAACAGAGACAAACAGGAAGAGAGAGAGATTTCTATATATTGTAATGGCCAACGCCATTGCTGTGCTCCAGTGCGTGCAGGAAGGGCTCCTATTGGCTGATACTGGCGGAGAGAGTAACCATCATCTAAGGCAGGTTGCCCCCTAACACCGTTACCACAGCAACAGCTTGCATAATAAACAAGACCATGTGAGCGCCAGCATTTTGGAAATCCTTCCTGACAATGGGAGGTGAAATGGCTTGCCTATTCTTCTCCTTACAAATACAGACTGTTAAAGCCACTACAAGCTGCTTTCATGTCTTAGGTGAAATGTGAGTAGAAAGGATCATTCTGAAAATATTAAAAGCTCATTTGTAGTTTTTTCTTTTCTTTTTTATTTAAAAAATAAATAAATAATATTTCCCTTCATTACTTTCCAACCCCACCACCCCTTCCCCAATTGGAGTAAACTAGTGAACAACAACGCTTAGGCCTCTACTTCCAGCCCATACATACTATATACATTTTATGGACACAGTCAAATTCTACAATAATTATAATAATAATAATATAATATGCCATTTAGCAGACGCTTTTATCCAAAGCGACTTACAGTCATGATTATATTTTTTTGTTTTTACTCCTGAACTTCCTCCGATCATTTTCATGCTGTCCATCTGGTTTGCTTCTATATGCCATATTTTTCTAACTGTGCTCTTTCACAAAAGCTGTCAACCTATAACCTATATACTTATTATGGACACAGTATGCTTTACATTAGTTATCTTGTTGTTATTAGTTGTTGTTATTAGTCCCATCCTTCAGCTCCATTCAACACCTCCCATCTATCTCTTAACACCATCCATACTGGATTTCTATTTGCCATATATTTTTCAACCGTACTGTGATGTTTTACAAAAGTTCTGAACCTTTCTATTCTCATTGTTTCTACAGATCGTAAATTGAATATAAAAATGTTTGCTAAAAGTATTATTAAATTATTGATCGATTGACTATGACTTTTCAGATCACCATTTATCGGTTTAATAATAAGGAACAAATTACAAGATGGCAGTTGAGCTTGTCTTCATTTTCTTGTCTACCATGGTGAGCTCTCAACAGGCTTCCCTTGCAATTCCTTTTTTAGGCTGTGTGCTTTTCTCCTGATCAGAGCCTTTGAGCAGCCCAGGGGGTGTCATGGAGACACATCTGCTTTGTCTCTCTCTCTCTGACAGCTAATGGTTTCTAATGGGGCTGGCTGAGTGCTGCTGCACTGTGGAGAACAGCCATACAGACAGACAGGCAGACCGACAGACAGACAGACAGAAAGGAAGCTGAGGGTCTTACCTTGGCAGGTGAAGCACTTGACGTGGAAGTGGAAATTCTGCACACGCACCACCTCTCCCTTACAGACCTCCCGGCAGCGGAGACAGTGAATGGTCGCGGCACCACGCCCGCCGTTGCTGCTCGAGCTGCCACCGCTGTGCTGGTACGGCCCTGCTAGAGACCACAGGAGAGGAGTGGTTAGATCAGCCATCACAAGTGCTGGACAGCTGCTGTACTGTACATCTGTTCAGTTGTTAGCACGAGCAGAGCAGACACACAAAAAAACAGCAATGTACACAACAGTGCGAAAAATAAGGGGCAACATCTGCAGTGGTGAATTGGATTAAAAGATACATTGTGGAAACAGAGCCAACAACCAGAAGGTGTAGCTCAAGGTCAATCTCATTGTTAAACTTCATCAGAGCTAATGAGTCAAGGAACAGACAGAAAATGTATAGTATCCCCCCCCCACCCTTTCCAACCACACATACAGTACATACAAGCACTGTACTCCTGAGTGGCGCAGTGGTCTAAGGCACTGCATCGCAGTGCTAACTGTGCCACTAGAGATCCTGGTTCAAATCCAGGCTCTGTCGCAGCCGGCCGCGACCGGGAGACTCATGGGTGGCGCACAATTCGTCCAGGGTAGGGGAGGGAATGGCCGGCAGGGATGTAGCTCAGTTGATAGAGCATGGCGTTTGCAACGCCAGGGTTGTGGGTTCGATTCCCACGGGGGGCCAGTACAAAAAAATATGTATTCACTAACTGTAAGTCGCTCTGGATAAGAGCGTCTGCTAAATGACTAAAATGTAAATGTAAAATGTACACACACAACCTTTAAGATGAAGCCACCAACCAAAGCTGACATTAAGAACCTGCACCTTTTGAGAGCGTCAGATAAAGGGTTGAGGTATGGTTGTCAGCATGGCCCTAAATCACAGGCAGGGCCATCTTTAACATGCAGCAATTAACATGCAGCCATCAGTAGGGGTGTAACGGTTCACCAAACCCACGGTTCGGTACGTCTGGCGATTTTGGGATCATGGTTCGGATTCGGTTATGGTACACCAGAAAAATGAAATTCCAACAGTTAATGTAGTTAATTTTGTTTATTTGGCAAAATACGCAACATTTAAAAGCACCCTATTTGTGGCCCAAGACCAGTTTCTGTGACATCATTCACAATGTTCCTGGCATTGTCTGTTGTGACAGGGATTGTTATGATTGGGCCTCAAGTAGAGGTCTAAAAAGTTGGACCTGTTCCGTAATGGACCTGGGGCTTTCCCACCCTGACAAATATGCATAGATACATTTTTCAATATAGAGACCCATTCTGAACGGACCTGAAGACGTCCAGTTACGTATAGACGTGGTCAGATCCGATTGAGGAAAGCAGCAGAAAAGTACATTTGTAAGCTATTTTATTAACCAGAACTAATACAGCGTGAGGGAAAGCAGGCGGAGGAGGGGCCTTATGGTGTGTGTACTGTGAGCGAGTGAATTGGGAGCTGGGAGCTGGGAGCACGGAGGAGGGAGGGAGGGAGGGAGGGAGGGAGGGAGGGAGGGAGGGAGGGAGGGAGGGAGATTAAATAAACTCCTAACTTGCTTTGCCACAAACAGAGCCTCTATGACTGTAATGGCACTTTGATGACTTGTGATTGGCGGACAACAACAACAAGCTACACGCGCCACTCTGGGCTATTCTCGTTGAGCAGTGGAGAACATACTATTAACGGAGTGGAGTGGTTGAAAAACGAGTTTTAATGACTCCAACCTAAGTGTATGTAAACTTCTGACTTCAACTGTATGTAAATGTGATATTTCAGTTTTTTGCTTTGTCATTATGGGGTATTGTGTGTCAAGGGGTCTGAATACTTTCCGAAGGCACTGTATTAATTCGGGCTCACAGTGTGGCCCGAACCGAGGTCCCAGTATCGAACTGTTCGGTAGGAATATGTGTACCGTTACAGCCCTAGCCATCAGTGATGCAGCTGCCAACCACGCATTCCTGCAACATCTGCTGTCTGCCAGAGATAACCAGGTGGGCTATTAGGAGGAGGCATAGTGGGGTGGGGGGCTGAGGAGAAGTACAAGGGGTCAAAACTGGAGAAGGGGGAGAACATGTAGAACAGATGTGCAGGTTAGGGCTGGAGTCCCATATGACACTGCTTTGCCTATGACACCCATAAATCATTGCTTTGAGACATCTGTGCAGAGTTTGATGGTTGAGCGGAAAAGGTCTGGTAACGATAGGATTATGTATAGCTGTACACAATCTATAATTTATTAAATATTGGTTAAACCTAATGAAACCATCCACAAGATTGCACGTTTTTTCTGTCTACATCCTGAACCACAGAGCAATGCCACTTCTAAAATAGCTGAAATTAACATAACCACATACAGTAATATACAGTGCATTCAGAAAGTATTCACACCCCTTAACTTTTTCCATATTATTTTGTGTTACAGCCTGAATTTAAAATTGATTAAATTAAATTGTTGTGTCACTGATCTACACACAATACCCCATAATGTCAAAGCGGAATTTTGTTTGTAGATTTTTTTATTTATTAATAAAATGTTTAAAGCTGAAATGTCTTGAGTCAATATGTATTCAACCCCTTTGTTATGGCAAGCATAAATAAGCTCAAGAGTAAAAATGTGCTTAACAAATTGCATAGTAAGTTGCATGGACTCATTCCGTGTTCAATAATAGTCGTTAACACGATTTTTAATGACTACCCCATCTCTATACCCAACAAATAAAATGACCTGTAAGGTCCCTCAATCGAGTAGTGAATTCGAAGCACAGATTCAACCACAAAGACCAGGGTGGTTTTTCAATGCCTCGCAAAGAAGGGCACCGATTGGCAGATGTCTAAAAATAACAAAAGCAGGCACTGAATATCCATTTGAGCATGGGGAAGTTATTAATGACACTTTGGATGGTGTATTAATACACCCAGTCACTACATAGATACAGGTGTCCTTCCTTCCTAACTCAGTTGCCAGAGAGGAAGGAAACTGCGTAGGGATTTCATCATTAGGCCAATGGTGACTTTAAAACAGTTACAGTGTTTAATGGTTGTGATATGAGAAAACTGAGGATGGATCAACAACATTGTAGTTACTCCACAATAATAACCTAAATGACAGAGTGAAAAGAAGGAAGACTGTACTGAATAAACATATTCCAAAATATGCATCCTGTTTGCAACAAGGCACCTAAAGGAAAATTCCACCCCAAAACTATATTTTGGTATTTGTTTCATTAGTCCATTGTTGATATAGTCCCAAAATGTTTTGCTTGTCAGCAATCAAATTTTCAAGATACAGGGATGATTTTTGTATTTTGAATGTGGCAAAGAAATTAACTTTTAGTCCTGAAAACAAAGAGTTATGTTTGGGGCAAATCCAACACAACACATCACTGAGTACCACACTTTTCAAGTATGGTGGTGGCTGAATCATGTCATGGGTATGCTTGTAATCGGCAAGGACTAGGGAGTTTTTTAGGATAAAAATAAATGGAATATGCACAGGCAAAATCCTAGATGAGGAAAACCTGGTTCAGTCTGCTTTCCAACAGACAATGGGAGACAAATTCACCTTTCAGCAGGACAATAACCTAAAACACAAGGACAAATGTACACTGGAGTTGCAATGATCAACAATCAACTTGACAGAGCTTGAAGAATAAAAATAACAATAATTAGCAACTATTGTACAATCCAGGTGTGCAAAGCTCTTAGAGACTTACCCAAAAAGATGGGTGAGAATTTGTTTTTATTGAATCCAATAAGTCAAGGGGTATGAATACTTTCTGAAGGCACTGTTGCTGTTGCGTGTCAAAGGTAAAATGCGTTTTTTGTATTCTGTTTATTCTAGTTTGCATCTCTTACATTCATATTAATTTCTTTCCTCCTCGGCAGCTCTTAAAGGGAGCTAGTCTCCTTGTATTGCACGTTACATTGTTCCCCAAACAATGCTGGCACAATGACCACGCTAGACTAAACAGGATTGGTCTCAAAGCCATAGTGACATAATAACCAGTGATGAAAAAAGCAGAATGCAACCCAGAAATAGGACTATGACTGTATGTGACAACAACACAGCCTGGGGAGAGATTAACAGAACATGCAATACTATCAAGCTAATTACAGGCTGGAGGTGGGGTGAAAGGAGCTACAAAGCAATTAGGAAATTGTTGCGTCTGATATGAATATACTTTTATGATACTACAGCATGTTAGGATTACATCTACCTAGAGTATGTCAAATCAAATCAAATTGTATTTGTCACATGCTTCGTAGACAACAGGTGTAGACTAACAGTGAAATGCTTACTTACTGGTCAATTTCCAACAATGCAGGGTTAAAGATACGATTAAAAAAATGAAACATTGAAATAGTGACACAAGGAATAAATACACAGTGAATAACGGATAAAAAAATGAATAGAAATAACATGGCTATATGTAGGTAGTAAAAAAGAACATGGTTATATACAGGGAGTACCAATACCGAGTCGATGTACCAGGGTATGAGGTAATTGAGGTAGCTATGTACAGTACATATACAGTGCATTCAGAAATTATTCAGACCCCTTGACTTTCTCCACATTTTGTTACGTTACAGCATTATTCTAAAATTGATTAAATTGTTTTTTAGCCTCATCAATCTACACACAATACCCCATTATCACAAAGCAAACACAGGTTTATAGAACTTATAGCAAATGTATAAAACAAAGAAAAATAAATATCAGATTTACATAAGTATTCAGACTCAGTACTTTGTTGAAGCACCTTTGGCAATGTTTACAGCCTCAAGTCTTCTTGGGTATGACTCTACAAGCTTGGCACACATGTATTTGGGGAGTTTCTCCCATTCTTGTCTGCAGATCCTCTCAAGCTCTGTCAGGTTGGATGGGGAGCATCGATGCACAGCTATTTTCAGGTCTCTCCAGAGATGTTCGATCGCGTTCAAGTCCGGGCTCTGGCTGGGCCACTCAAGGACATTCAGAGACTTGTCCCGAAGCACACTCCTGCGTTACCTTGGCTGTGTGCTTAGGGTCGTTGTCCTGTTGGAAGGTGAACCTTCGCCCCAGTCTGAGGACCTGAGCTCTCTGGAGCAGGTTTTCATCAAGGATCTCTCTGTACTTTAATCAGTTAATCTTTCCCTATATCCTGACTAGTCTCCCAGTCCCAGCTGCTGAAAAACATCCCCACAGCATGATGCTGCCACCACCATGCTACACCGTAGGGATGGTGCCAGGTTTCCTCCAGATGTGACGCTTGGCATTCAGGCCAAAGAGTTTAATCTTGGTTTCATCAGACCAGAGAATCTTGTTTCTCATTGTATGAGAGTCCTTTAGGTGCCTTTTGGCAAACTCCAAGCGAGCTGTCATGTGCCTTTTACTGAGGAGTGGCTTCTGTCTGGCCACTCTACCATAAAGGCCTGATTGGTGGAGTGCTGCAGAGATGGTTGTCCTTCTGGAAGGTTCTCCCATCTCAACAGATAAACTCTGGAGCTCTGTCAGAGTGACCATTGGGTTCTTGGTCACCTCCCTGACCAAGGCCCTTCTCCCCCGATTGCTCAGTTTGGCCAGGTGGCCAGCTCTAGGAAGAGTCTTGGTGGTTCCAAACGTCTTCCATTTAAGAATGATGAAGGCAACTGTGTTCTTGGGGACCTTCAATGCTGCAGACCTTTTTTGGTACCCTTCCCCAGATCTGTGCCTCGACACAATCCTGTCTCGGAGCTCTACGGACAATTCCTTCGACCTCATGGCTTGGTTTGTGCTTATATAGACAGGTGTGTGCCTTTCCAAATCATGTCCAATCAATTGAATTTAACACAGGTGGACTCCAATCAAATTGTAGAAACATCTCAAGGATGATCAATGGAAACAGGATGCACCTGAGCTTAATTTCGAGTCTCATAGCAAAGGGTCTGAATACTTATGTAAATAAGGAATTTCTGTTTTGTTTTTTAAATTCATTTGCATACATTTCTACAAACCTGTTTTTGCTTTGTCATTATGGGGTATTGTGTGTAGATTGATGAGGAAAAAATATAATTTAATCCATTTTAGAATAAGGCTGTAATGTAACAAAATGTGGAAAAAGTCAAGGGGTCTGAATACTTTCCGAATGCACTGTAGGTAGGGGAAAAGTGACTAAGCAAAAGGATAGATAATAAACAGTAGCAGTAGCGAATGTGGTGATTGTGAAAATGTGTGTGTGTGTGTGTGTGTGTGTGTGTGTGTGTGTGTGTGTGTGTGTGTGTGTGTGTGTGTGTGTGTGTGTGTGTGTGTGTGTGTGTGTGTGTGTGTGAACAATACAGGAATAGTAAACAAAACATTTTTTACCAACTCGGGACATTTTGTTAGTCCCCAGGTCAAATGCTATTTCTAGGGGGTTAAGGTTAGAATTAGTTATAGGATTAGAATTAGGTTTAAGGTTAGGAGCTAGGGTTAGGTTAGGTAAGGTTAGGTTTTGGGGTTAAGGTTAGGGTTAAGGTTAGCGTTAGGCGAAGGCTTAGAGTTAGGTTTAGGTTTAGGGTTATGGAAAATACGATTTTGAATGGACTGAATTTTGTGTCCCCACAAGTTTAGTTGTACAAGACTGTGTATGTGTGTGTGTGTGTGTGGCATCAGTATGCATGTGTGTGCATGTTACGTGTGTGTGGGCGTATGTAGTGTGTGTGTGTATGTGTGTGTTGGGGTGTCAGTGTAAGTATGTGTGAGTGTGTGGGTTGAGTCCAATGTGTTTGCATAGAGTCAGTGCAAGAGAATTAGTGCAAAAAACGGTGAATGCAGGTTGTCCAGGTAGCCATTTTATTAGCTTTTAGAAGTCTTGTTTAGAAGTGTTACACTTGGGGGTAGAAGCTGTTCAGTGTCCTGTTGGTTCCCGACTTTGGTACCGCTTGCAGTGTGGTAGCAGAGAGAACAGTCTGTGGCTTAGGTGGCTGGAGTCTTTGACTATCTTTTGGGCCTTCCTCTGACACCCGCCTCTATGGCTTTCCTCTGACACCGCCTGGTATAGAGGTCCTGGATGGCAGGGAGCTCGGCCCAAGTGATGTACTGGGCCGTATGCACTACCATCTGTAGTGTCTTGTGGTCGGATTCCAAGCAGTTGCCATACCAAGCGTTGATGCAGCAAGTCAAGATGCTCTCGATGGTGTAGCTGTAGAACCTTTTGAGGACCTGAGGGCCCACGGCAAATCTTTTCAGCCTCCTGAGGGGGAAGAGGCATTGCCGTGCCCTCTTCACAACTGTGTTGGTGTGGTTGGACCATGATAGATCCTTAGTGATGTGGACACTTGAAGCTCTCGACCTGCTCCACCACAGCCCTGTTGATGTGAATGGAGGCGTGCTCGGCCCTTCGTTTGCTATACTCTACGACCAGCTCCTTTGTCTTACTGACGTTGAGGGAGAGGTTGTTGTCTTGGCACCACACTGCCAGGTCTCTGACCTCCTGCCTATAGGCTGACTCATCGCTGTCAGTGATCAGGCCTACCACTGTCATGTCATCTGCAAACTTAATGATGGTGTTGGACTAGTGCGTGGCAACGCAGTGGTGGGTGAACAGGGAGTACAGAAGGGGACTAAGCATGCACCCCTGAGGGGCCCCCGTGTTGAGGGTTAGCGTGGCGGATGTGTTGTTGCCTACCTTCACCACCTGGGGCGGCCCTTCAGGAAATCCAGGATCCAGTTGCAGAGGGAGGTGTTCAGTCCCAGGGACCTTGGCTTAGTAATGAGCTTCGAGGGCACTATGGTGATGAATGCTGAGCTGTAGCCAATGAACAGCATTCTCATGTAGGAGTTCCTATTGTCCAAGTGGGAAAGGGCAGTGTGGAGTGCAATAGAGATTGTGTCATCTGTGGATCTGTTGGGGTAGTGACCAGCCTTTCAAAGCATTTCATGGCTACAGATGTGAGTGCTATGGGGCAATAGTAATTTAGACAGGTTCTTGGGCACAGGGACTATGGTAGTCTGCTTGAAACATGTAGGTATTACAGACTGGGCCAGGGAGAGGTTGAAAATGTCAGTGACACTTGCCAGCTGGTCAGCACATGTTCTGAGTACGCATCCAGGTATTTCCTCTGGCCCTGCGGCCTTGTGAATGTTAACCTGTTTAAAAGTCTTACTCACATCGGCTATGGAGAGCGTGATCACACAGTCGTCCGGAACAGCTGGTGCTCTCATGCATGGTTCAGTGTTGCTTGCCTCAAAGCGGGCATAGATGGCATTTAGCTCATCTGGTAGGCTCGTGTCATTGGTTACCTCGTGGCTGGGTTTCTCTTTGTAATCCGTGATAGTTTGCAAGCCCTGCCACATCCAACGCACGTCAGAGCCAGTGTAGTAGGATTCGATTTTAGCCCTGTATTGACGTGGGATTTCTTATAAGCATCCGGGTTAGTGTCCCGCTCCTTGAAAGGGGCAGCTCTAGCCTTTAGCTCAGTGTGGATGTTGCCTGTAATTCATGGCTTCTGGTTGGGATACGTACGTACGGTCACTGTAGGTATGACATCGTCGATGCACTTATTAATGAAGCCAGTGACTGTGGTGGTAAACTCCTCAATGCCATCGGATGTATCCCGGAACATATTCCAGTCTGTGTTAGCAAAACAGTCCTGTAGCTTAGCATCCGCTTAATCGGACCACTTCCGAATTGAGCGTGTCACTGGTACCTCCTGTTTGAGTTTTTGCTTGTAAGCAGGAATCAGGCAGATAGAGTTATGGTCAGATTTCCAAATGGAGGGTGGGGGAGAGCTTTGTATGCATCTCTCATAGATGTCAGTCAGAGATGGAAATATGTACAATGTGTACAATATGTTGTACACATTGCATGGTTGACCACAAGACCTCAGAATATTCCCAGAACTGTAGGTATTAGTGATATTTTGTGGTCTTTCTAAACAAATAAAATAGTCCAAAGCCAACGGGATTAAAACAGCCCTAGAGTGTGCAGAATGTCCTCTGGCTGGACCAAAATCCATCACTCATAATGCCCCATCATCACTCAGTTAGGAGGTCATGTCCTCAGATCCAGCTCTACTTCTGAAACTATCTGAAATAGAGCAATTTGAAACAGTCTGCCAGGGCTTATCTTATCTCTCTCTAACTAGACTCTCTGTCTGGGAGGATTACTTTTTCCAATGTCTACCATTTACAGAGGGCTGAAACAGGATGGGAAGTAAAAAAAAACATACAGTGCAGCCATCATGCTAGTGTGAGAATGAGGCAGTAGTGGTTTAGTGAAGCCCAGAGGAGCTGTGGTGACTGGTGGTTGGTTGACCTGCCTGCTCACTGCCTCAACGTTTCGATGAGACAGACAGACAGACAGACAGAATGACAGGCAGACATAGACTTACTGGAGATAATATATTGGCTTAGCCTGGGCTTGATAGTCACACATTACCCAGGGTTCTTGGAAAGCCACCCACTCTCAAGAGATCAAGTGGGATTTTGGACCTTTCCAGTGTCAGCACTTTGGAGGAGAAGGCAACACTAAGAGGGCGTCCCAGGACGATGTTAAGCCAGAGTCTGAAGTTGTCCAGCTGAATTTATTCACAGCAGGGCGTGATACAGAACAGCTACAGCAGCCTCATGAGTATCTGTGACATACGCAGAAGCAAAGCAGACAGCAGACAAAAGGGATCTGAAGATGAGTGGGAAAATCAACAAGTCTTCCACATGAAGGATCACCACACAATGGCCTGCTAAATAACTCACATAGTCGCCAGCCACTCAAAGGCTGCATTCATTCACCACAGGAAGGAACAAACACCCATTGAGCTGGTTATCCATCATTCTGCAGTAGCCTGATCACTCAAGTGAACACTACACAACACACACACAACAAAATCTATGTTTTTATCTCTTGTGGGATGGGTTATTTATTTGGTAGGCCTAATACTGCACTTGACATGGGCATTCATAACACCTTCTGTGAATCATGAGAGTAACTATCTCTCTGAGCTGGTGTGTTTGTGAGGGTTGTTTGGGTTTGAACAGTGAGGCAGTGCAGCCCATGGGAGCCTGTGCCCCAGACTACATTATGGGAGGAGAGGACGGGTGTAATCTATGCATGCTGCTTGGTGACGAGGCATGCGACACACTCAAACACACACACTACAGGGAGGGGGGGCATAGCAGGATTACAGTTCTCTCATCCTCTGTGTGGAACTGTCTAAATCCCTATTAGAGGAGAGGAAACCTTAGATTTACACTCTCAATGCCCCTCCCTCAATGGACATTACTGGAACAATACATGGAGATAAAATGGTTCATCTCTCAAAAGGATGACGTGCTGTGTACAGTAGGCCTAAATGCAGTGTCACAATAAAAACGATGCTAATTGTCCTGTCATGGGTGTGAGTGTGTTCTGCCTGGGAGATTAGTGTCTGAGAGGATGGCCCTAGATTGGAGCTGACAGCCAAGGCTCAGACTTTGTCTGTAGTGGACTACTACAGTGTACAACTCCCTTATTTAGACTCAGTGAGGACAAGAGCTGAGACTAGCGGTGAATCCATTTGCAAGGTTGATGGAGCACAGGATGACACTTATAAAAGAGATAATGATGGGCCTGACTACGTAGACAAAGGAAAGGTCTCAAGTTAAACAGGCTCCTGATTGCCAGTCATATGATCATTTTAGTTGTTGTTTTGTTGTTGTTGTTGTTGAGTTCATGTATTTATTGTTGTTGTTGTATGTCATTTCTGTTGACCCCAGGAAGAGTAGCTGCTGCTTCTGCGAGCTAATGGAGATCCTAATAAAATACCATCATAATAATAATACTAAAAAATAATAAAGAGATAATGATGCATTGTCGTCATCTAGACATCTAGCCTACAATTCAACACAAATCAACTCCATACTGAGGAGAGGAGAGGAGAAGAGAGAACAAAGCCCTGACGGGCGTCACTGACACATTCAATCTCACAGAGGCAGCTAGGAAGGAATAGATGCATGAGACAAACATCCAGTTAACTTCCTCAGCCACAGCTCCACTCACTGAGAGTGACAGCTACCTCTTATCCTCCATTCATCTGGCTCTCTCTCTGATGTTGCTGTTTATTCCACCAAGGAAGTACACCCAAGCTCTCGTGTGTGTGTGTGTGTGTGTGTGTGTGTGTGTGTGTGTGTGTGTGTGTGTGGAGCACTGGCCAGTTATTTATCAGGTGTGACTGCTATTGACTGAGGATATGAGGTGTAAATCATTCTGTGAAAGGAGCCGTGCACCTGCTTATAATGCACTGCTGGCATAAGCATTACACAGCTTTAGTCCAATAGAAACTCCCCACATCCCACGCTCCATTAGGAAAACATTACACTGGGTTTTGGTGAATATTTGCATTGGGTGGAAATTGTTTGGTATCGATGACACTGACTAATACTCTCAGCAATTCCGTTGTGTGTCATGTTTTTTCCTCTGTCAGCTGATTTACAGCAGATAGATTCTTTGACATGGCACATTTCCTTACATGCTCCCGAGTGGCTCAGTTGGTAGAGCAAGGCGCTTGCAACACCAGGGCTGTGTGTTCGATTCCCACGGGGGACCAGTACGAAAATGTATGCACTACTGGATAAGAGTGTCTACTAAATGTAATGTAAATATCATTATGATCATTTCAATCAACTGAATCAATCTATCGTAAAAACACTCATCAGAAATGGCCTACATTGTCACATAAACGTGATTTGGAATAAAAGGAACAGTATCAAACAAATGGAAACCACATATTTCACTCCGTTCCATTTATTCCATTCCAGCCATTACAATGAGCCCATCCTCCTATAGCTCTTCCCACCAGCCTCCTCTGGTGTGTAAGCAGCATCAGCCCAGGCAGAGAGACTTGAACACGTAGCAGTGTTCTTCTGCCTGACCTTGACCTTGACCTTGACCTGACGGAGCCAATCGTCTGACGTCACAGAGGCAAAATAATACCCAACATGTCTTTTGCAGTCACACTACATGACCAAAAGTATGTGGACACCTGCTCGTCGAACATTTCATTTCAAAATCCTGGGAATTAATATGGAGTTGGTCCCCCCTTTGCTGCTTTAACAGCCTCCACTCTTCTGGGAAGGCTTTCCACTAGATGTTGGAACATTGCTGCGGGGGCTTACTGATGTTGGGCGATTAGGCCTGGCTCGCAGTCAGCGTTCCAATTCATCCCAAGGTGTTTGACGGGGTTGAGGTCAGGGCTCTGTGCAGGCCAGTCAAGTTCTTCCACACTCAGCTCAACATACCATTTCTGTACAGACCTCGCTTTGTGCACGGGGGCATTGTCATGCTGAAACAGGAAAGGGCCTTCCCCAAACTGTTGCCACAAAGTTGGAAGCACAGAATTGTCTAGAATGTTATTGTATGCTGTAGCGTTAAGATTTCCCTTCACTGGAACTAAGAGGCCTAGCCCGAACCATGAAAAACAGCCCAAGACCATTATTCCTTCTCCACCAAACTGTACAGTTGGCACTATGCATTTGGGCAGGTAGCGTTCTCCTGGCATCCCCCAAACCCAGATTCGTCCACCAGACAACCAGATGGTGAAGCGTGATTCAATCACTCCAGAGAACCTATTGCCACTGCTCCATAGTCCAATGGCGGTGAGCTTTGCACCACTCCAGCCAACGCTTAGCATTGCGCATGGTGATCTTAGGCTTGTGTGCAGCTGCTCGGCCATGGAAACCCATTTCATGAAGCTACCGATGAACGGTTCTTGTGCTGACGTTGCTTCCAGAGGCAGTTTGGAACTCGGTAGTGAGTGTTGCAACCGAGGACAGACGATTGTTACACGCTTCAGCACTCGGCAGTCCCGTTCTGTGAGCTTGTGTGGCCTACCACTTCGCGGCTGAGCCGTTGTTGCCCCTAGACGTTTCCACTTCACAATAACAGCACTTACAGTTGACCGGGGCAGCTCGAGCAGGGCAGAAATTTTACTAACTGACTTGTTGGAAAGATGGCATCCTATGACTTTGAAAGTCACTGAGCTGTTCAGTAAGGCCATTCTACTGCCAAAGTTTTGTCTATGGAGATTGCATGGCTGTGTGCTCGATTTTATACACGTGTCAGCAACGGGTGTGGCTGAAATAGCAGAATCCACTAATTTGAAGGGATGTCCACACACTTTTGTATATAGTGTATTTAACAGAGTTTTTGGAAAACGTTGTCACGTAAAAAACTGAACAAGATGTTTTATTCTGTTCCCAAACTTTGCAACAGTATGGCTATAGTAAAATAATTTGACAGGTCACAGCTCTTCGACTTTTGTTTTGTAGAGTGAAAAATTACATGATAAGGTGCACACACACACAGACAGTCACACACAAACGTATGCGCACACACACACACACATTCCAGGTGGCTTGCCTCGCAGCTTTCTTTGGCCGCTGTGCCACTCTCCCTGTCCCTCTCGTGCCATCTGGGTAGAGAGGCAGAGCCAGCATCCAGGGTGCCCCTCCGGAACTGGCAGCAGGACCAACCAAGCTTCTGTCTCCTCTTTGGATGCTACTCTGTCATCACGTTGCTAGGAAGACTCTGCAACTCAATATACAATGCCTTCAGAAAGTATTCACACCCCTTGACTTTCTCCACATTTTTTATTGTGTTACAGCGTGAATTTAAAATTGATTAAATAGAGATGTCTTTTGTCACTGGCCTGCACACAATACCCCATAATGTAAAAGTGGAATTAATTTTTTGGAAATGTTTACAAATGTATAACAAAATGAAAAGCTGAAATGTCTTGAGTCAATAAGTATTCAACCCCTTTGTTATGGCAAGCCTATTTAAGTTCAGGAGTAAACATTTGTTTAACAACTCACATAATAAGTTGCAGGGACTAACTCTATGTGCAGTAATAGTGTTTAACATTATTTATTTATTTATTTTTGGAGACGGGTGAGAAAAAAATCCATTTTGAATTCAGGCTGTAACACAACAAAATATGGAATAAGTCAAGGGGCATAAATACTTTCTGAAGGCACAGTGGCAGGCTAAAGCAGCTAAACAATGTCATAATTTGGAACTTCTGGAAAACGAGATTCCACTGAGATACAGTGTACAGCCATAGCCACAGATGCTGAAAGTATGCAATTTTCTCTTCTCCTCAGGCAAAGTTGTTAACCACAAATCCAGACGCCCTGTAATGATGAGTAATGATGACTTTTCTACCTCAACAGCAATGAAAAATATACTACTGCTGTTGATAATAAAGCAGAAGTTGACCAGCAGAGGATACAGTATGTGATGCAATGTCAAGCCTTTGACTAACCATACCATCAAAACAAAGGCCTCTGTTCATTCCATTCAGCATGTCATGTTGTCCATGACACTCACTGAGGACAAGAGCCTCCATCCATCCATCCACAGCACTGAGACCATGCCCGGCCTGGGATCCCCTCCAAAAGAGCCTGAGGTGGGGAGAAAGGGGGCACACACACAGACAGGCAGGCCAACAGGCCACCAGTCAATGGGCTATAATGGCCACTTTTATGTAAGCCCACTCCGGGACAGAGAGGGGAATTAAAGGTGGGGGGAATTAAAGGTGAGGGGAATTCAAGTCTATTTGTGGGTGGTGTTATCAGGGAGATGTGCATTTGTTACAGTCAACTCTTCAACCCTACCTGACCTTGGGGTACAGTAGGTCTATATGGACAGTAGCCAATAGCCAGGCCTGAGTGACAACAGGATAAATACAGTAGTGACAACAGGATAAATACAGTAGTGACAACAGGATAAATACAGTAGTGACAACAGGATAAATACAGTAGTGACAACAGGATAAATACAGTAGTATTAGACCTGACCATATGCTGAGTTTACTAAATGCTGCTCACACAGAGAGAGCGTTTAACTGAAAGAGAGGAGGGACTTATGCTTCGTTTAATGGTTTGGTATAATTGAATTAACCTAACAGCATTTTTCATTATGAATTATAGCAGCAATTGACTATAAAGCCATAATACAGTACTTCAACACAAAATGATGCCATAACATGCCGTAACTTTTACTGCCCGTATCTCACAGAGACAATTCTGCAATCGGCACCCTGCCAATTTCCAATCGCTGGACCTCAACAAGGCATGGCGTTGAGACTAGATGACCCCTAACTCCAGCACCAGCACCTGTGACATACACTACAGCAGTAGGGTATGGTCAGTGTAGCCATTCCAGCTAACTACTGCTGCAGGTGAATTTGTACATCACTGCTCAGGCCTGACTAACAGTGACAGTCCCGGGGGTTAGTGCTGATACAGCACATTCCGAAATGAAGGCAGGGGGTACAAGGAATTTCACGCCTATGTGTGTGTATGTGTGTGTGTGTGTGTTTGTGTGTGTGTGTCTGTGTGTGTCTGTGTGTGTCTGTGTGTGTGTGTGTGTGTCTCTCTGTGTGTGTGTGTGTGTGTGTGTGTGTGTGTGTGTGTGTGTGTGTGTGTGTGTGTGTGTGTGTGTGTGTGTGTGTGTGTGTGTGTGTGTGTGTGCGAAGGATAAGGTATGACGAGAGAAGTGCAGTCAGTGGGACAAGAGACTGTTGTAGTAGACTGCAAAGGTAGTCTCTTTCTGTATTTCCAGACCCTGTCACAATTTACATGCTTGTCACTTTACACCAGCTGGGGACCAAATCCTTTCACACAGCCCGCTAAGCTGATGTTGGCTGGAGAAATGTGACAGTTTCTTTATCAACATCCCTGCCCACTTGGTCTGCCATTTACTATGACAACATGCCATATCCTTTTAGCAGTTAGAGGAAGAGAGAGAGAGAGAGAGAGAGAGAGAGAGAGAGAGAGAGAGAGAGAGAGAGAGAGAGAGAGAGAGAGAGAGAGAGAGAGAGAGAGAGAGAGAGAGAGAGAGAGAGAGAGAGAGAGAGAGAGAGAGAGAGAGAGAGAGAGAGAGAGAGAGAAAGAAAGAAAGAAAGAAAGAAAGAAAGAAAGAAAGAAAGAAAGAAAGAAAGAAAGAAAGAAAGAAAGAAAGAAAGAAAGAAAGAAAGAAAAAGAGATACAGTGGGCAGTGTGTGGCTTCCTCTGACAAGTGCCATAATGACGTGTGTGATCTGGGATGAGATGACATGGCCATTCAGACAAATCAAGGTAGCTATGAGTGACAACCATGCCATACCACTCAATGCCTTGCCTTACTGATGCCAAACAAAACTATAATCAAATCCCAGGCTGCCTGTTAACTGATATCAATGTCAGTGTGGTTAAAAAGTGCCATGTCATCACAGCATCATCACGCATGGCTGATGTGAATGGAAACATTTAGTAGCAGGCTATTGGCAGCCACTGTTATTACCACACCTTGAGGGGCTGGGCCACTGATGGAGACAGCTCTCTCTGACAAAGCAGTTTAAACAATCACATCAGATACAGTACTTAGGCTAATAGTAATGTCTAAGAAATGCTGTTAACGTGGTACTTTTCAGTGTTTTCTCAATATATAGATCCATGGAGTCAGGACTCTATGAAAAAGAGTATCAACAGAGAGCCTACAACAGCTGGCTAAAGCTGATGTGGGCTGTATCCAAGCCAGCACTAGGCAGGAGCAGCACTGCTCAAACCCTCTTGTGTGGCTGCCGTGTCACCACAGCACCAGAAAACAATATCATTACATTACTCCAGCAGGGGAACACAGGAGATTTCATCTGTAATCTCTTCTATGCTGTCAGAGAACACGACACACATGACATGACCCTTTATTGCTGTCAAGGGCTGATGTGGATGTGGTGTTGGAGTCAGGCGCAGGACACAGAAGCTTAGTCCAACAGACTTTACTTGTAGAACCACGACAATACAAAGTAACGGCCCTCAACAAACACGGAGGCGAGCGATTACGCATACAGTGCGCAAATACACAAAATACAAAAGAATACGCAAATAGTGCGTCCGTACTCTAAATACATGAGAGCACAATACCCAGCACCTACGGACAGGCGGACAATTACACACAACTAACTACAAACAAAACGAGAAACTTATAGGGGACATAATGAACACTAAATGGAAACAGGTGTACAAGGAAGACAAAACCAAACAAACATCGAAACATTCAACGGTGGCAGCTAGTACTCCGGGGACGACGAACGCCAAAGCCTGCCCGAGCAAGGAGGAGGAGCAGCCTCGGCCGAATCCGTGACAATTGCGCCTTAAAATCAGCATAGTGGGTTTCCATTGTTGGTGGTTGCTCTGCTCTTGTGGCACTCAGTCAGAGCAGAGAACGTGATAAGAGGTGGATAATGGTTTGATTGTTTTATTTACAAGGTGGAGCTCAGCTACAATTTTCTGTGTTTTCAGCCTCCATCTATCAAAGGTGGATTATGGTGTGGCGCAACTTTCATACATAGAGCAGTATAACACAGTACATGCCATTTAGCAGATGCTATTATCCAAAGCGACTTACAGTCATGCATGCATACATTTTGTACTTATGGGTGGTCCCGGGAATCAAACCCACTATCCTGGCGTAGCAAGCGCCATGCTCTACCAACTGAGCTAGTGAGGACCTAATTTCACACAAAAAAGTCCAAGACATCAGTCCAAGCCATCTGGACGAACATGACTATGGAATCAGACGGTAATAGGGATCCAATCCAATGGAACATTATATACAGTGCCACATGCATTACAAACAGAAGGCTTGTTGAACGACATCTCAACTTTTTTGCACTGGGCTAATGCTAGAAATCTGTTGCTTGAAACTAAAATTAAAAAATATTTCTTCACAAAATGTGATCCATATAAGGGTCCTTTGGAGGTTCTTCCTGGGGCATACATTTATACATCTACATTATATATACATCTACATATATATATATATATATATATATATATATATATGTACAGTATCTCACAAAAGTGAGTACACCCCTCACATTTTTGTAAATATTTGAGTATATCTTTTCATGTGACAACACTGAAGAAATGACACTTTGCTACAATGTAAAGTAGTGAGTGTACAGCTTGTATAACAGTGTACATTTGCTGTCCCCTCAAAATAACTCAACACACAGCCATTAATGTCTAAACCGCTGGCAACAAAAGTGAGTACACCCCTAAGTGAAAATGTCCAAATTGGGCCCAATTAGCAATTTTCCCTCCCCGGTGTCATGTTACTCGTTAGTGTTACAAGGTCTCAGGTGTGAATGGGGAGCAGGTGTGTTAAATTTGGTGTCATCGCTCTCACACTCCCTCATACTGGTCACTGGAAGTTCAACACGGCACCTCATGGCGAAGAACTCTCTGAGGATCTGAAAAAAATAATTGTTGCTCTACATAAAGATGGCCTGGGCTATAAGAAGATTGCCAAGACCCTGAAACTGAGCTGCAGCACGGTGGCCAAGACTATACAGCGGTTTAACAGGACAGGTTCCACTCAGAACAGGCCTCGTCATGGTCGACCAAAGACGTTGTGCACGTGCTCAGCGTCATATCCAGAAGTTGTCTTTGGGAAATAGACGTATGAGTGCTGCCAGCATTGCTGCAGAGGTTGAAGGGGTGGGGGGTCAGCCTGTCAGTGCTCAGACCATACGCCGCACACTGCATCAAATTGGTCTGCATGGCTGTCGTCCCAGAAGGAAGCCTCTTTTAAAGATGATGCACAAGAAAGCCCGCAAACAGTTTGCTGAAGACAATCAGACTAAGGACATGGATTACTGGAACCATGTCCTGTGGTCTGATGAGACCAAGATAAACTTATTTGGTTCAGATGGTGTCAAGCGTGTGTGGCGGCAACTAGGTGAGGAGTACAAAGACAAGTATGTCTTGCCTACAGTCAAGCATGGTGGTGGGAGTGTCATGGTCTGGGGCTGTATGAGTGCTGCCGGCACTGGGGAGCTACAGTTCATTGAGGGAACCATGAATGCCAACATGTACTGTGACATACTGAAGCAGAGCATGATCCCCTCCCTTCGGAGACTGGGCCGCAGGGCAGAATTCCAACATGATAACGACCCCAAACACACCTTCAAGACAACCACTGCCTTGCTAAAGAAGCTGAGGGTAAAGGTGATGGACTGGCCAAGCATGTCTCCAGACCTAAACCCTATTGAGCATCTGTGGGGCATCCTCAAACGGAAGGTGGAAGAGTGCAAGGTCTCTAACATCCACCAGCTCTGTGATGTCGTCATGGAGGAGTGGAAGATGACTCCAGTGGCAACCTGTCAAGCTCTGGTGAACTCCATGCCCAAGAGGGTTAAGGCAGTGCTGGGAAATGATGGTGGCCACACAAAATATTGACACTTTGGGCCCAATTTGGACATTTTCACTTAGGGGTGTACTCACTTTTGTTGCCAGCGGTTTAGACATTAATGGCTGTGTGTTGTGTTATTTTGAGGGGACAGCAAATTTACACTGTTATACAAGCTGTACACCCACTACTTTACATTGTAGCAAAGTGTCATTTCTTCAGTGTTGTCACATGAAAATATATACTCAAATATTTACAAAAATGTGAGGGGTGTACTCACTTTTGTGAGATACTGTATATATATATATATATATATATATATATATATATATATATATATATATAATATATTATATATACAGAGTGCCTTCGGAAAGTATATAGACCCCTTGACTTTTTCCACATTTTATTAGGTTACAGCCTTATTCTAAAATTGATTAAATTGTCCCCCCCCGTTTATCTACCCACAATACCCCATAATGACAAAGCAAAAACAGGTTTTTAGAATCTTTTGCTAATTTATCAAATAAAATAAAAATGAAAAATATACATTTACATAAGTATTCAGACCCTTTACTCAGTACTTTGTTGAAGCACCTTTGGCAGCGATTACAGCCTCAATTCTTCTTGAGTATGACGCTACAAGCTTGGCACACCTGTATTTGGGGAGTTTCTCCCATTCTTCTCTGCAGATCCTCTCAAGCTCTGTCAGGTTGGATGGTGAGCGTTGCTGCACAGCTATCTTCAGGTCTCTCCAGAGATGTTCGATCAGGTTTAAGTCCGGGCTCTGGCTGGGCCACTCAAGGACATTCAGAGACTTGACCCGAAGCCACTCCTGTGTTGTCTTGGCTGTGTGCTTAGGGTCGTTGTCCTGTTTGAAGGTGAACCTTCGCCCCAGTCTGAGCGCTCTCGAGCAGGTTTTCATAAAGGATCTCTCTGTACTTTGCTCTGTTCATCTTTCCCTCGATCCTGACTAGTCTCCCAGTCACAGCCGCTGAAAAACATCCCCACAGTATGATGCTGCCACCACCATGCTTCACCGTAGGGATGGTGCTAGATTTCCTATAGACATGACGCTTGGCATTCAGGCCAAAGAGTTTAATCTTGGTTTCATCAGACAAGAGAATCTTGTTTCTCATGGTCTGAGAGTCTTTAGATGCCTTTTGGCAAACTCCAAGCGGGCTGTCATGTGCCTTTTACTGAGGAGTGGCTTCCGTCTGGCCACTCTACCATAAAGGCCCGATTGGCGGAGTGCTGCAGAGATGGTTGTCCTTCTGGAAGTTTCTCCCATCTCCACGGAGCTCTGTCAGAGTGACCATCGGGTTCTTGGTCACCTCCCTGACCAAGGCCCTTCTCCCCCGATTGCTCAGTTTGGCCAGGCGGCCAGCTCTAGGAAGAGTCTTGATGGTTCCAAACTTCTTCCATTTAAGAATGATGGAGGCCACTGTGTTCTTGGGGACCTTCAATGCCGCAGAACGTTTTTGGTACCCTTCCCAGATCTGTGCCTCGGCACAATCCTGTCTTGGAACTCTACGGACAATTCCTTCGAACTCATGGCTTGGTTTTTGCTTTGACATGCACTGTCAACTGTGGGACCTTATATAGACAGGTGTGTGTCTTTCCAAATCATGTCCAATCAATTGAATTTACCACAGGTGGACTCCAATCAAGTTGAAGAAACATCTCAAGGATGATCAATGGAAACAGGATGCACCTGAGCTCAACTTTGTGTCTCATAGCAAAGGGTCTTAATACTTATGTAAATAAGGTATTTATGTTTTTTATTTTTAATAAATGTGCAAAATGTTCTAAAAACCTGTTTCACTTTGTCATTATGGGGTATTGTGTGTAGATTGCTGATGATTTGTTTATTTTTTACTCATTTTAGATTAAGGCTGTAACGTAACAAAATGTGGAAAAGTCAAGGGGTCTGAAAACGTGTATATATACAGTACAAGTCAAAAGTTTGGACACACCTACTCATTCAAGGGTTTTTCTTTATTTTTACTATGTTCTGCATTGTAGAATAATAGTTAAGACATCAAAACTATTAAATAACACATATGGAATCATTTAGTAACCAAAAAAAGTGTTAAACAAATCAAAATATATTTTAGATTTTAGATTCTTCAAAGTAGCCACCCTTTGCCTTGATGATGACAGCTTTGCACACTTTTCCAACAGTCTAGAAGGAGTTCCCACATATGCTGAGCACTTGTTGGCTGCTTTTCCTTCACTCTGCGGTCCAACTCATCCCAAACCATCTCAATTGCGTTGAGATCGGGTGATTGTGGAGTCCAGGTCATCTGATGCAGCACTCCATCACTCTACCTCATGAAGCTGGTTGAGAGAATGCCAAGAGTGTGCAAAGCTGTCATCAAGGCAAAGGGTGGCTACTTTGAAGAATCTCAAATATAAAGTATATTTTGATTTGTTTAACACTTTTTTGGTTACTACATGATTCCATATGTGTTATTTCATAGTTTTGATGTCTTCATATTATTCTACAATGTATAAGAAAAAGAAAAACCCTTGAATGAGTACGCGTGTCCAAACTTTTGACTGGTACTGTACATACACCGACAATCATACCACGCTCAAAGTTGCTTAGGTCACTTGTTTTGCCCATTCTATTGTGTAATAGAACAGTAACCGAATGCCTCGATGCCTGTCTGCCTGCTTTATATAGCAAGCCACGGTCACTGTTGTTGCAGTGGCAGCCACGATGATAAATGCATACAGGGGGAATACTGGACTGAATGATGGAATATTAATTCACCCCAAAGTCTTCTAGGGGTTAAGCCATCCCATGCCGGTTCCCTGCTATTGATTTGGGTTGAAGAGGGACTTGACAAACCCACACACCTACCACCACCACCACCCTCCATTATAAGAAACAGTTGCTCCAAGGGAATTCCAAAAAATCTCTCCCTTGACAAATCTCTGAGTGAGTGTCAAGTAGTTCAATTATAGTTTAGGTTATGGTTACACCTGCCCCAGTATTTGTGGGTTAGCGATGTCGACGATGAGTATGGCGGGTCTCCTCTCTAAAGCCCAGGAAGCTCAGGCTCAAACTCCCATTAGACAGCTCTGCAAGCGTTATAATGTCAAAATAAGTTTGTTACTCACTAAATATGGAGTTTCGCTGAGCAACTATCTTAATTTACTCCTGTTACGGCCGGTGTGTACTTCCAAATGAAAACATCATACCGCCACGTCCGCAATTTGGAGGTACTTTGCTTACAGAGCAGATGATGAGGGCCAACCCACCGAAACAACTAAGCAAAAGGTGTCACAAAGCAATGCAGTGCAAGGGAGGTTTAGTTCCAAAACAACATAAAAAACTATTTTAACCATGACATTTGCATTGTAATGTTATTCTACTAACAACAACATTCTAATTGTTTTTGAGTGACAGATTGATTTCTGTACAGACCTCGCTTTGTGCAAGGGGCATTGTCATGCTGAAACAGGAAAGGGCCTTCCCCAAACTGTGGCCACAAAGTTGGAAGCACAGAATCGTCTAGAATGTCATTGTATGCTGTAGCGTTAAGATTTCCCTTCACTGGAACTAAGGGGCCTAGCCCAAACCATGAAAAACAGCCCCAGACCATTATTCCTCCTCCACCAAACTTTACAGTTGCCAGTATGCATTCGGGCAGGTAGAGTTCTCCTGACATCCACTAAACCCAGATTCGTCCGTCGGACTGTCAAATGGTGAAGCTTGATTCATCACTCCAGAGAACGTGTTTCCACTGCTCCAGAGTCCAATGGTGGCGAGCTTTACACCACTCCAGCTGACGCTTGGCATTGCGCATGGTGATCTTAGGCTTGTTTGCGGCTGCTCGGCTCCCGACGAACAGTTCTTGTGCTGACGCTGCTTCCAGAGCCAGTTTGGAACTCGGTAGAGAGTGTTGGAACCGAGGACAGATACTTTTTACGTGCTACACGCTTCAGCACTCAGCGGTCCCGTTCTGTGAGCTTGTGTGGCCTACTACCTCGTAGCTGAGCCGTTGTTGTTCCTAGACCTTTCCACTTCACAATAATAGCACTTACAGTTGACTGGGGCAGCTCTAGCAGGGCAGAAATTTGACGAACAGACTTGTTGTAAAGATGGCATCCTATGACGTACGGGCCATTCTACTGCCAATGTTTGTCTATGGAGATTGCATGGCTGTGTGCTCGATTTTTTACATTTGTCAGCAACGGGTGTGGCAAGGACATCCGGTCGGCCAAACCCTCCCCTAACCCGGACGACGCTGGTCCAATTGTGCGTCGCCTCATGGGTCTCCCGGTCGTGGCCAGCTGCGACACAGCCCAGGATCGAATCCGGATCTGTAGTGACGCCTCAAGCACTGCAGTGCCTTAGACCGCTGCGCCACTCGGGAGCCCATATTTGGACTACTTTACGTTTTTCTGGGCCAGTCTTGCAAATGTATTTTGTATGATGAGTAATTTGTGTAGGTACAGTAGGAGGTATATGTACTGGCCCAGACAATATTACAGTAAATGAGATATGGGTCAATGAAGCTATACATTTTAGTCATTTAGCAGACACTCTTATCCAGAGCAATTTACAGTTAGTGAGTGCATACATTCTTCTTTTATTTTTCATACTGGCCCCCCCGTGGGAATCGAACCCACAACCCTGGCGTTGCAAACGCCATGCTCTACCAACTGAGCTACATCCCTCAATTAAGCTATAGTATAGAGTTAGGAAGCAAGCCTGATGAACCAAACCACTCATCTTTCTGATGATACCAATAGAATTCATTACTTTGCTACAGACAAATTGAATATGATCTTTCCAGGATAACTTTTCATCAATTAGAACTCAGAGGAATCTAGTGAATGTGACTTGTTCCATTTCATTCCCACCAATTGAGATTCTGGCTCTTTTTTTTAACAATTGTTCTTATTCTTACTAGGGAATACAATTAAATTGGATTTTTTAACATTTAAAGATAATTTGTTTATCTGGAACCATTCAGAAAATTTGGCCATGCCTGAGTTGGCTTTATTAATTAGTGAATCAAAATTATTGTGTGATAAAATGAAATTGGTATTATCAGCACAGAGAATGGGAAGTATTGTAGGAGACACAGAACCCTGTGGCACACCACAGGATATCTTGGCCCTAGTAGATGCACAGCCGTTTGAATAAACAAATTGTAAGTTTATGTTGTAATCACCCAATAGAAAACACATTTTATCTTCATTATTAATCAATTCCAAGGTTGATGCTAGGATATCAATGAAACTACCAATATCAGAATCGAGTGGCCGATAGATGCATCCAATTAACACTTTTTTACCACCAAAAAATGAAGAGGAGGGAATTTCTATAAAAAGAGATTCAAAATTAATGTTATCAGATCTAAGTGCGAGGTCCTCTCTTACAAAGAATTGAAAATGTTAATGAACAAAAATGGACACTCCTCCTCCCACTCTTGAGATTCTACAGGGGTGAACAGCATTATAAGGAGACATGTCATAAAGCATGGTTGTCTCTTCAGTCAACCATGTTTCTGTAAGGGCAACGATGGAAAAGTCATGATTGAGAGAAGACAGATAATGAACAAGGTGAAGACTGCGAACGTTAAAATTAAAGGTTTAAAATAAGCTTGTCTTGGAATTAGATCAACTGCTGTACAGGTTGTTAAATTGCTTAACATTATAGTAATCACAAGTAATAGACTCATCTCTGCATGCCTCAGATGTCCAATACAACTATACATTTGTGATAGTTTTGTCAATAGGGGTGAACTTCCTACGGAATGCACATTGACACAGTCCACATAACACCACTGAAGACTTCAGAAGGTTATGACACTTAGAGCAATGTGTGTTTTTGGTCATGAGGTTAGGTGAAACACATGAACAAAGTAGAATAAATATGTGTGTGTGTGTGTGCGAGTGTGTCAAATCAGTTGACTATAGCAGAGTCACTTGCCGTAGGCCTACGAGAGGGTGGGTGAACGACCAGCTGATCATACTTCAGGGATGTTGCCTTTTTTTTGTTCTCGTCCTGGTCTTTGAACCGGAGCAGTTTCACCACTATAGATCTGGGCCGTCCATCAGGGAAGAAAGTGCTATTCCTGTGCGCCCTCTCCATCTCGATGAGTTTAGGGTCCAGTTTGAGTTGATCTGCCAGGAGTCGTTGGCCTTGACTTCTGTGTCATGCCAAGTTTCAGTCTTTACGTCCTCAATTCCATTGATTAAAATTTTATTGTGCCTCGATTGGTTTTCGAGGTAGTCTCCTTTGGAAGAGTGTTTGTCAAGTGTTGTTTGCTCTTTCTAAAACAATTTTTGTTGATTGAGTAGTTAATGGAGTGTAGTGCTTGATATGTATTCCTCTTCCACATTGAGCTTTGCAGCGTTTTTCTGTCTAGTATTTGCCATGCTACAAGCTTGTTGTGAGCTAAAACGAGTTCGCAAAAACAACCCACACACCCGCATCCTGAAAACAAGTTCTGCCAGTGAAATGGCAAACACACACAAGCAACACACACTTATAATATGCCATTTAGCAGACACTTTTATCCAAAGCGACTTACAGTCATGCGTGCATAAAAAATTGTTTTGTGTATGGGTGGTCCCGGGGATCGAACCCACTACCTTGGCGTTACAAGCGCTGTGCTCTACCAGCTGAGCTACAGAGGACCACACTTGATCACATATGCAGCAGTACAGTGTTTTCATGTCAATTTGGAACTAAGCTATTAATTTAATACTATAAATTACTTAGCTGTAATGAATAATGAATTGTCATTTGACCCAATATTATGGCCATAAATGAGCAAATGAACCCCGATATGATTCAAATTACATTTTAAAACAGTTGTAATTGTAAAAATATTTTGTATGCTGAGTCTCAGATATGGTTTTACATATGGGAAATTGAATATATTATTCTGTTATTTAATATGGTGTTTAATTTTTGAAATACATTTTATATAGAATAGAAGATATTCCATTTCTATTCTAGTTCTACCAGTTATCAACATATTGTTCAATGTTCCAAAAAATAAAGCCAAGTGGTTATTCCGTGACTTTATCTAATACGCTTTTTGATGTATCGTTTCTGTATCGAGTATCGTTTTGGTGTTGAGTATCGTTTCGGTATTGAGTTTCGTGATACTAAACCTGCTATCGGTATCAAAGTCAAAATTCTGGTATCGTGACAACAATAAACAAATGTGTTTTGTCATTATAACGCTTGCAGAGCTATCTATTGGGAGTTTGAATCTGAGATTATTGGGCCATAGAGACATCTCTAACGCACAGATACTGGGGTAGGTTACACCTTGCCCCACCCCACCCACCCATAGGTCTAGCACACAGCAGCACTTTGAGACAATACAACCTGAGTATTATTATATGAAATATATAAATAAACAATTATGTGTGTGCATGTGTGTTAGACAGAGAGTGAGAGAGAGAGTGAGAGAGAGAGAGAGAGAGAGAGAGAGAGAGAGAGAGAGAGAGAGAGAGAGAGAGAGAGAGAGAGAGAGAGAGAGAGAGAGAGAGAGAGAGAGAGAGAGAGAGAGAGAGAGAGAGAGAGAGAGAGAGAGAGAGAGAGAGAGAGAGAGGGGTTATGTTGTAGTAGACTGCAAGTATGTGAGGGTCATTTAGAATGTGTGCAGGTGTTTTTGTAATGAGCAATACAATAAAAGTCCATACCTCCACCACTACCCCTCACTAGGCTATAGCACAACTGAGCCCTGTACTGTAGTAAGGCATTCATTAACACAATAAATACTGCAAAATCAGTCAACTAATTAGAGGGAGGTTTAGCAAGTTAAGTTTCCTTTGACCTGAATAACGCTTCAAAACCTCTCTCACCTTGTTTCCAAAGGTGTAACAAACAGTATTACACAGTATAACAGTAAGTAGTAGGTCACTTACCATTTTTGTTCATGGTGGAGCTGGCATTCGAAAAGTGATATCCCCAAACTATTATTAGGTTACTGTATCTATACAGTTGTCATATGCACCATTTCCTGCTGTGTAGAAGGTAGAAGATAAAACAAAGAATGTCCTTTCAAATTCAACCATAGAGGAAACAAAACTATAGAGCAAGGCTGAAATGTGTCACTTGTATCAGCTCAGGGCAGCTCCAATCTCCTCCGTTTCCACTCAGCTCTGTCCTGTCCTGAGTGTCTGTCCTCACTGCAGGGTGAATAATAGACCTGTGAAACCTGATTGGAACGACGGTGTGTGTTGAGAAGCAGATTACAACAATGCTCTGGTAAGGACTGGTAATTGGTTGAGGATTTCCCTAAATCCGGATTGAAATTGTTGCACAGAAGGCTACTACAGAGCTGCTCTGTCTTGTTCCATCCTCACCGCATCCATTCTTCCGAGGAATACAGTAGAGAGGCTGCGCTTTTGAGGGTAGCCTACTTGTACATCGTTGCTGTCAATGTGCTTTGGTGAGGAGGAGAAGCTTTTGCGATGAGAGCTCGAGCGGATCTGAGCGCTGTGGCGGTGTGAACGGCAGTGAAATGGCACGCGAGCGCCGAACAGTGTTCCCACACGCTTTTTACACACCAACTCACTTTGAGAGGAACATGGGGTAGGCTCGGTTTAATTGGCAGTAGGCCTACATGTGAGTGAGCACATGACAAAGAAACAATGGAATTAGTCTGTATTAAAACAATTGTAAATGTTTCGTTTGCTATTCTCAGAACCAAAAAATACATAGGCTAATGTAGTCTAGATTTAGCCTTAGGATACATACAGGTTTCAACTCCTAGACATATTTGTGACTAAAAACAGAACTATAAAGATAAGACATTTATTGTAAAACGTCTTCTCTTTTTAATTTTAGTCATTAATATGGCTGATGAACTACAAAGATTTTGGAAAATTATAATTGTTTCTTCATTATTTCAAGAATCATGTGCACAACATACATACCTATTAATATGGGCTTTGCTTATGACTGGAATGAGCATATCTAACACAGCCTAATCATCATTGCCTAATCATTGCAAATGATTGAATCCCCTCATTTATGAGAGATCAGTGTGCGCTCAGAGGTGAGCGCAGATTATGTGAAAGTTAGAATTGTTATGCATTTACTGACATCTAGTGGTAATTTAGATACCTGCTCATGAATGCCCACAAACTCTGGACAGTGTTCTGTTGCAAAGCCTCATATCAACACTAACAGTAACAGAAAATAAGTGAGTGTCATAGGAAAATTCCAAATCACTCCACTTTCATTAGTTGATCTCCCTATTAATAATGTTAAAGGGAAATCACTCTCAGCTTTCAATTTGAAGATGAGTCTGCAGTACCTTCAACGTAGAGGACACACTGAATCATGATAGTCAGTGATGATCAAGATGAAACACAGGACTGGAGTGTACAAGACTGCATCACGATTCTCCAACCTTTTCCCAAAGTGTGCACTTGCACATTTCCCATCATAGATTTACAGTGGCTTACAAAAGTATTCACCCCCCTTGGCTTTGACTAGGCCATTCCAAGACATTTAAATGTTTCCCCTTAAACCACTCAAGTGTTGCTTTAGCAGTATACTTAGGGTAATTGTTCTGCTGGAAGGTGAACCTCCGTCCCAGTCTTAAATCTCTGGAAGACAAACAGGTTTCCCTAAAGAATTTCCCTGTATTTAGCGCCATCCATCATTCCTTCAATTCTGACCAGTTTCCCAGTCCCTGACGATGAAAAACATCCCCACAGCATGATGCTGCCACCACAGATGGTGTTCTCGGGGTGATGAGAGGTGGTGGGTTTACACCAGACATAGCGTTTTCCTTGATGGCCAAAAAGCAACATTTTTGTTTCATCTGACCAGAGTACATTCTTCCATATGTTTGGGGAGTCTCCCACATGGCTTTTGGCGAACACCAAACATGTTTGCTTATTTTTTTCTTTAAGCAATAGCTTTTTTTCTGGCCACTCTTCCATAAAGCCCAGCTCTGTGGAGTGTATGGCTTAAAGTGGTCCTATGGACAGATACTCCAATCTCCGCTGTGGAGCTTTGCAGCTCCTTCAGGGTTATCTTTGGTCTCTTTGTTGCCTCGCTGATTAATGCCCTCCTTGCCTGGTCCGTTTTGGTGGGCGGCCCTCTCTTAGCAGGTTTGTTGTGGTGCCATATTCTTTCCATTTTTTAATAATGGATTTAATGGTGCTCTGTGGGATGTTCAAAGTTTCTGATATGTTTTTATAACCCAACCCTGAACTGTACTTCTCCACAACTTTGTCCCTGACCTGTCTGGAGAGCTCCTTGGTCTTCAAGGTACCGCTTTCTTGGTGTTGCCCCTTGATTAGGGGTGTTGCAGACTCTGGGGCCTTTCAGAACAGGTGTATATATACTGAGATCATGTGACAGATCATGTGACACTTAAATTGCACACAGGTGGACTTTATTTAACTAATTATGTGACTTCTGAAGGTAATTGGTTGCACCAGATCTTATTTAGGGGCTTCATAGCAAAGGGGCTGAATACATATGCACGCACCACTTTTCCGTTGTTTATTTTTTAGAATTCTTTGAAACAAGTAATTTTTTTCATTTCATTTCACTTAACCAATTTTGACTATTTTGTGTATGTCCATTATATGAAATCCAAATAAAAATCAATTTAAATTACAGGTTGTAATGCAACAAAATAGGAAAAACGCCAAAGGGGATGTATACTTCTGCACTGTACTCACCAGACATGTCACCCATTGTGCATGTTTGGGATGCTCTGGATTGACGTGTACTACAGCGTGTTCCAGTTCCCGCCAACATCCAGCAACTTCGCACAGCCATTGAAGAGGAGTGGAACAACATTCCACAGGCCACAATCAAAAGCCTAATCAACTCTATGCGAAGGAGATGTGTCGCACTGCATGAGGCAAATGGTGGTCACACCAGATACTGACTGGCTTTCTGATCCACGCCTATACTTTAAAAAAAAAGGTATCTGTGACCACAGATGCATATCCCAGTCATGTGATATTCATAGATAATAAATTTATTTAAATTGACTGATTTCCTTATATGAACTGTAACTCAGTAAATCTTTGAAATTGTTGCATGTTGCGTTTGTATTTTTGTTCATTATAGTTTAGGTGAAAAGGCTCAGCTTGGGTGACTTACTTTGTACCAAATCTAGCAGCATGCTGCACTAATTGTATATACTGCAGGTACTTGGATTATTTGATCTTCCTATTGCCCAATTCTGTATCAAAAACATAACTAGTCGTGCCGGAGTCTGGTATAGCGGTCAAATCAAATCAAATCAAATTGTATTGGTCACATACACATATTTAGCAGATTTTACTGCGGGTGTAGCGAAATGCTTGTGTTCCTAGCTCCAACAGTGCAGTAGTATCTAACAATTCACAACAATACCCACAAATCTAAAATTAAAAGAATGGAATTAAGAAATATATAAATATTAGGACGAGCAATGTCGGAGTAGCATAGACTAATAAAAAGTATGAGCTGGCGCACACCCAGAGAAAATTAGAGGTGCTGACTAACGGTGAATAAACTGTAAGCTATAAAACCAAAGAGAGTCGCACACTCCATATGTATAACCTCCCAGTAATTTATTGGGTAAAAAATACAGTAGAATAGAATACAGTATATGCATATAAAATGAGTAAAGCAGTATGTAAACATTATTAAAGTGACTAGTGTTCCATTATTAATTAAGCTCCTGACCACATATGCCTCCTGGTGACGTGTGTTTGAACCCCGTCTCGGCCACCCTCTGTCTATGACCCTACTATCTCTCTCTCTCTCTCTCTTTACATTTTCTGCTGTACTGTCAAAAAAACTAAAAAACATTCATAGTCTTTGTAAGCTAAAATGTATGATGCCTCTTGAGTTGGACATTAAATCAATATGTGTCAATTAAGCATGGACCAAGGTCTCTCCTCATGTCATAGCACCCTGTCCCCTCCAACTGCTCTCCCCTCTGTCATCTACTGTCGTCCATCTATCAGCTCTCAGGGAAGCTCACTGGGCTGCCCATGTGGTAACCATTGGTTACTGTGATGCTGTCATCCTCAGTGTATTCCTCAGTGGTATCCCCTCGTAATGAAAGACTCCACTATGGAGAAATAAAACAGCAAGTCTACAAGAAAAGAGGAGTGCACCAATGAAGTTGAGTTATGTTTTGCTTACATTTTTACCCAGTGGCTTATTTGGTGCTGCTGTTCAGTAGTTGGGCAATAAAAGACCTCGCTTTAGTGTATGTCAACACTGTTCCACATAAGACTTTGTCATGTCCACTCCTGCTGCCCCTCTCCGGCGCTCGACGTCACCGGTCTACTAACCACCGGTCCTGGCAACCCATCCTTACACATCCCTTGCCGCTGGACACCCAGGTATCACCCGCACCACTCAATCCATCTCCACTGAGTACTGGTGGCCCACCTTGGCGCAGGACGTCTCCCGCTACGTCAACTCCTGCTCGGTATGTGCCCAAACCAAGTCTCCCCGGATCGCACCAACAGGGAATCTCCTTCCCCTCCCCCATGCCTCAGCGGCTTTGGACCCATCTGTTGATAGATTTTGTCACTGATCTTCCCCTGTCTGATGGTTTCACCACTGTTATGGTTGTTGTGGACAGATTCTCCAAATCCTGCTGTTTTATCCCTCTCTCTGGTCTCCCTACCACTCTCCAGTTCGCTGAGGCACTGTTTCAGCAGGTCTTCCGGCACGATGGCCTGCTGAAGGACATTATCTCAGACCGTGGTCCCTAATTCACGTCACGTGTTTGGAGAGCCTTCATGGAGAAACTGGGGTCACGGTCAGCCTCACATCCGGGTACCGGCCTCAGTCCAACGGGCAGGTGAAGAGGACCAACCAGGAGCTGGGGAGGTTCCTGAGGAGTCACTGTCAGGACCGGCAGAGGGAGTGGGTCCGGTTTCTTCCCTGGGCGGAGTATGCCCAGAACTCACTTCATCACTCCTCCACCGGGTTGTCTCCCTTCCAGTGCGTCCTGGGGTACCAGCCGGCCCTGGCTCCGTGGACCCTGAGCCAGACCGAAGCCCCTGCGGTAGATGAGTGGTTCCTGCGCGCAGGGGTGGTTTGGGATGCTGCCCTTGTGAGGCTCCAATGCATTGTTCGGCGCCAGAAGGAGCAGGCGGACCGCCACCACAGTCAGGCACCCGTTTTCCATCCTGGTGATCCCGTATTGCTCTCCACCAGGAACCTCCCACTCTGCCTGCCCTGCTGGAAGCTGAGCCGCCGGTTTGTGGGGCCATTCAAAGTCCTCCGGAGGGTCAATGAGGTAACTTACCGATGATAGTTTCCCAATGACTACCAGATCTCACCCTCTTTTCACGTTTCCCTCCTCAGGCCAGTGGTTCCTGGTCCCCTGGTTGATGCCATCCCCCACGACACCCCTCCGCCCCCCTGGACATCGAGGGTAGTCCCTCCTATGCCGTCAGGTCCTTCCTGAACTCCAGATGTCGTGGGGGTAGGCTCCAGTACCTGGTGGACTGGGAGGTGTACGGTCCAGAGGAGCGGTGTTGGGTTCCGGTGGATGACATTCTAGATCCTAACATCTTCTGAGATTTCCACCTTTGCCATCCGGACCGGCCCACTCTTCGTCCTCGGGGCCATCCTCCTGGTTGATGTCGTCCTGCGGCTGGAGCCACAAGTCAGTTGGGGTTGGGGGGGTACTGTCATGTCCACTCCTGCTTCCCATCTCTGGCGCTCAATGTCGCCGGTCTACTAACCACCGGTCCTTGCAACCCATCCTTACGCACACCTGGCAACCTTCATTACGCACACCTGCGCCTCGTTAGGCACACCTGGACTTCATCACCTCCTTGATTACTAGTAGAATAATAGTGAAGACATCAAAACTATGAAATAACACATATGGAATCATGTAGTAACCAAACAAGTGTTAAACAAATACAAATATATTTGAGATTTGAGATTCTTCAAAGTAGCCGCCTTGATGAGAGCTTGCACACTCTTGGCATTCTCTCAACCAGCTTCATGAGGTAGTCACCTGGAATGCATTTCAATTAACAGGTGTGCCTTGTTAAAAGTTAATTTGTGGAATTTATTTCCTTCTTAATGCGTTTGAGCCAATCAGTTGTGTTGTGACAAGGTAGGGGTGGTATACAGAAGATAGCCCTATTTGGTAAAAGGCCAAGTCCATATTATGGCAAGAACAGCTCAAAAAAGCAAAGAGAAACGACAGTCCATCATTACTTTAAAACATGAAGGTCAATCCGGAAAATGTCAAGAACTTTGAAAGTTTCTTCAAGTGCAGTCGCAAAAACCATCAAGCGCTATGATGAAACTGGCTCTCATGAGGAACGCCACAGGAAAGGAAGACCCAGAGTTACCTCTGCTGCAGAGTATAAGTTCATTAGAGTTACCAGCCTCAGAAATTGCAGCCCAAATAAATGCTTCACAGAGTTCAAGTAACAGACACATCTCAACATCAACTGTTTAGAGGAGACTACGTGAATCAGGCCTTCATGGTTGAATGCTGCAAAGAAACCACTACTGAAGGACACCAATAAGAAGAAGAGACTTGCTTGGGCCAAGAAACATGAGCAATGGATATTAAACCGGTGCAAATCTGTCCTTTGGTCTGGAGTCCAAATTTGAGATTTTTGGTTACAACTGCATGTGTGGTTCCCACCATGAAGCATGGAGGAGGAGGTGTGATGGTGTGGGGGTGCTTTGCTGGTGACACAGTCTGTCACGAGTTACAAAGCCAGAACCCAGAAGCAGACCAGGACAAGGTAAGTTGAAACGAAGGTGAGTGTTTATTTACAAGTTCAAGAGTGATGCTGAATAATCCAGGGAACAGAGCGGGCGGCGTTGATTAGTTGTTGGGGGTGCAGTGGTTGATTCAATCATGGCTCGGCAGCCGCCGACCACCAGGCAGAGGTTGGATGAAGGTTCCGGACGAGTGACTGCAGATGGAACAAAACGGAGGTAAGTAAACAATAAATCAACAAGGTGCAAAACAACAAAACTAACGCTAGAAGCTCTACGACTGATACTCTGGTAAACCTACTGTTCATGGCTACCGATCCGGCAGGGAATGGATGTTAGGCCAGAGCCTAAGAAGGGTGATGATCAGGACCAGGTGTGCAGATTGCTGATGGGATGCAGGTGCGGAAATCAAGAGAGCTCCCCGGAGCGTTCCAGAACCCTCGGGAAACTGGAGATCACGAGCAGAAAAACTAGTCCACAGACAGGACCCGACTCAGACTGCCGGGATCGTTACAGTACCCCCCTCCGACGAACGCCACCGGGCGGACTCCCGGAGCGCCAGGATGGAGGCGGTAGAAGTCACGGATGAGGTCAGCATCTAGGATCTGTCGCCGCGGAATCCAACTCCTCTCTTCAGGACCATACCCCTCCCAGTCCACGAGATACTGGAAACCCCGGCCCCGCCCGTCTGGAATCCATGATGCGTCGCACCGTGTAGGCAGGACCACCTCCGATCATCCGAGGAGGAGGAGGAGGAGGCGGAGGAGGCAACAGAGGACTGAGGAAAACAGGCTTGAGGCAGGAGACATGAAAGGTGGGATGGACTCTGAGCGTCCTCGGGAGTTTGAGTCGAACTGCCACCGGATTGATCACCTTCTCCACCACAAACGGACCAATGAACTTCGGTAACAACTTCCTAGACTCAGTCCGTAAAGGAAGATCCCGTGTGGCCAACCAGACCCTATCTCCGATGGTATAGGTGGGAGCGGGATCCGGCGACGATTCGCCTGGAGCTGATACCGGTCCGAAACTCTAAGGAGTGCCTTTCTGGCCCGATGCCAGGTCCGGTGGCAACGACGAATATGGGCCTGAACAGAAGGCACTGAGAGCTCCTTCTCCTGAGAAGGGAACAAGGGGAGGTTGGTAGCCATACAGGCACTGGAAGGGAGACATCCCAGTGGCAGATGTAGGGAGAGTATTGTGGGCATACTCAACCCAAGGCAACTGAGAGACCCAGGAGGTGGGGTTGGAAGAGGCCAGGCAGCGTAGCGTGATTCCATCTTCTGGTTGGCTCTCTCCGCCTGACCATTAGATTGGGGGGTGAAAACCAGATGTGAGACTGACTGTAGCTCCAATGGCCAAACAGAAGGACTTCCAGACAGCAGAGGTAAACTGAGGGCCACGGTCGGAAACGATATCACTGGGCAAACCGTGGACCCTGAAAACCTCCCCTAACCAGGATCTCGGACGTCTCCGAGGCAGAGGGAAGCTTGGCAATTGGCACAAAGTGGGCGAACTTGCTGAATCTGTCCACGATAGTCAGAACGCACCGTGTTCCCCTCAGAAGCCGGGCAACCCAGTGACAAAGTCCAGGGCCAGATGCGACCATGGTCGCGGGGAATAGGAAGGGGGTGAAGTAGTCCAGAGCTGGGCCGATTGGTACTCTTATTCTGCGCACACACTGGACAGGCAGCAACATAACCCCCGAGTATCCTCGGCCATGGCAGGCCACCAAAAACGTCTGCGAAGAAGCGCCATCGTCCCGAGCCACGCCAGGGTGACAAGCCATCTTGCTGGCGTGGGACCATTTGAGGACCGCAGGACGAACCGACTCAGGCACAAACAACCGACCGGGTGGACCGTTACCGGGACCGGGCTGCGTCCGAAGGGCCGCCATCACCTCCTCCTCAATCTTCTACCTAACAGCTCCCACGACGCAGTTCCGGGGGAGAATTGTCTCGGTCTTGGACCCACTCTCCTCCGTCTTGGAGAACATCCGAGACAAGGCGTCGCCTTGCCGTTCTTAGATCCAGGTCGGAACGTCAGGGAAAAATTGAATCGTTCGAAAAACAACGACCACCTGGCCTGACGGGAGTTGAGACGTCTAGCCGATTGCACGTAAGCAAGATTCTTGTGGTCAGTCCAGACAACAAACGGTTGCTCCGCCTCCAACCAGTGGCGCCACTCCTCCAAGGCAAGTTTCACCGCGAGAAGCTCCCGGTTACCCACATCGTAATTCCTCTCCGCAGGCAAAAGGCGACGAGAGTAGTAGGCGCAGGGATGGAGTTTACTGTCCGTGGAGCATCGCTGCGACAGGATGGCGCCAACTCCCACATCAGACGCGTCCACTTCAACGACGAACTGACGGGCCGTGTCCGGTTGAGAGAGAATCGGTGCGTTGGTGAATCGCCTCTTCAAATCCAGAAACGCTCGATCCGCCTCCGGATTCCACTTGAAGCTCCTGATACTGGAAGTCAAGGCAGTTAACGGAGCGGCCACACGGCTGTAATCCCGGATGAATCTGCGGTAGAAATTCGGCAAACCCCAAAAATCTCTGGAGCTGCAATCTCGTACCGGGCTGGGCCCATTCCAGAACCGCTCTAACCTTCTCCTGGTCCATCCTAATCTCTCCCCTGGAGATGATGTACCCGAGAAAGGATGTCGTGTGGGCGTGAAACTCGCACTTCTCGGCCTTCACGAACAGGCGATTCTCCAACAATCGCTGCAGAACCTGCCGGACATGCTGGACGTGGTCGGAAGGTTCCTTCGAGAAGATCAGAATGTCATCCAGATAAACAAACACAAAGAGACCGATCATGTCTCTCAGGACGTCGTTCACCATACTCTGGAATACCGCTGGAGCATTGGTCAGTCCAAACGGCATCACCTGATACTCGAGTGACCCATCGGTGTATTGAAACCCGTCAACCACTCGTCTCCCTCTCTGATCCGGACCATGTGATACGCATTGCGAGGTCTAGCTTGAGTGAACACCGTAGCACCCTGTAAGGAGTCGAAGGCAGAACTCATCAAGGGCAGGGGATACTTGTTCTTGACCGTGATGTCATTCCAACCCCCGATAATCAATACACGGTCGAAGAGAGCCATCCTTCTTACCCACAAAGAAGAATCCTGCCCCCAGGGGGTGATGACGAGGGACGAACGAGACCAGCAGCTAGGGACTCCTTGATGTAGGTCTCCAAAGCCTCACGTTCAGGGCGGGAGATACTGTATAACCTTCCCTTGGGGGTAGACAGCTCCAGGGAACAGGTTGATGGCACAATCATATGGTCGGTGGGGGAGGGAGTGACAGAGCCTTCTGCTTACTGAACACTTCCCCCAAATCGTGATATGTCTCGGGAACCAGGGACAAATCTGGGGGTTTAGCCTCAATCACCTGACTGGGAACCGAATGGGGACAGGCAGTCTTGAGACAGTTAGCATGACAATCAAGGCTCCAACTTCGTTACCTTGCCCGTCACCCAATCGAACGTGGGATTGTGTTCCTTCAGCCAGGGGTATCCAAGGACCAGAGGAACATGGGAAGACGGCAGAATGAAGAATGAAATCATCTCCGAATGATTCCCCGACAACAGCATCTTAACCGGTTCAGTCCTCATCGCTGATACGTGCCAGCCTACTGCCGTTCAGAGTGGTCGCTTCAATGGCTTCCGGCAATTGCTCCTTGGAAAGCCCCAGCTGTTCCACCAACTCGGCATCAAGAAAGCTTCCATCGGCACCTGAATCGATAAAAGCGTTAATCGCTAAGCTCTGATTCCTGTTCACAAGGGTAGCCGGGAAACGGGGTCTGACAGAGGTATTGAGAGTGTGAAACTGGCTCGCTAAAAGTCCTCCCAACTTTAGCGAGCCGCGCAGTTTGACGACCGCCGGGAACAGGTGGCGAGGTAATGTCCCGAACCACCACAGTAGAGGCAACAGTTAGTCCTACGTCTGAGTTGGCGTTCCTCCTTGGTTAACCCGTGCCGCCCTACTTGCATTGGTTCCGAATCGGGAGACAGGACCTCTCCACTAATCCTGTGTGGTGGACGATGATCGACGTATTCTGGTCCAATCCCCGACCCGACTGGAACCTGAGAAGCTGATCGATTGGACGGACCCCATTGCTTCTCCCTCCTTCGCTCTCGGACTCGATTATCCACCCGAATAGACAAGGCTACCAAGCTGTCCAGGTCACTAGGCTCCGGATAGGAGATCAACTCATCCTTGAGCTGCTCCGACAGACCCTGGTAGAAGGCCGCTTGCAGAGACTCCTCATTCCACCCACTCTCCACAGCCAACGTCTTGAACTCGATCAATAAGTCGGCCACGCTGCGAGTTCCTTGGTGAAGCGAAAACAGGCGCCTAGCTGCGTCCCTCCCTCGGACGGAATGGTCGAAAAGCTTCCTCAGCTCGGCCGTGAACCCCGGGTATGAAGCCATGCAGGGGTCTTGTCGTTCCCAAACGGCTGAAGCCCACTCCAGCGCTCGACCACGCAGCAACTCAATCACAAAGGCTATCCTAGCCTTGTCTGTGGCATAAGAGTAGGGCTGTAGATCGAACACTAACCCACACTGCATAAGGAAAGAACGGCATCTTCCCAGCTCCCCCTCATATTTATCCGCGCGTCGGAACCTTGGGCTCACGGAAGGACACCGCTCCAGACGCGGCAGGCGAGATGGGTGAAACCGGTAGTGGATCCTCCACCGAAACTGCGCTGGTTCTGGACCTCCGTCAGACCGGTAGAAAGGTTCCGAACTGCCAACGCGATCTCCTGTAGCTCCGTGCTATGATGGCCCAACATCTTCTCCTGATGGGTAATGGCATGGCGAACAGAGTCCAGGTCCGCTGGGTTCATTACTGGCCGGATCGTTCTGTCACGAGTTACAAAGCCAGAACCCAGAAGCAGACCAGGACAAGGTAAGTTGAAACGAAGGTGAGTGTTTATTTACAAGTTCAAGAGTGATGCTGAATAATCCAGGGAACAGAGCGGGCGGCGTTGATTAGTTGTTGGGGGTGCAGTGGTTGATTCAATCATGGCTCGGCAGCCGCCCGACCACCAGGCAGAGGTTGGATGAAGGTTCCGGACGAAAGTGACTGCAGATGGAACAAAACGGAGGTAAGTAAACAATAAATCAACAAGGTGCAAAACAACAAAACTAACGCTAGAAGCTCTACGACTGATACTCTGGTAAACCTACTGTTCATGGCTAACGATCCGGCAGGGAATGGATGTTAGGCCAGAGCCTAAGAAGGGTGATGATCAGGACCAGGTGTGCAGATTGCTGATGGGATGCAGGTGCGGGAAATCAAGAGAGCTCCCCGGAGCGTTCCAGAACCCTCGGGAAACTGGAGATCACGAGCAGAAAAACTAGTCCACAGACAGGACCCGACTCAGACTGCCGGGATCGTTACACAGTCAGTAATTTATTTAGAATTCAAGGCACACTTAACCAGCATGGCTACCACAGCATTCTGCAGCGATACGCCATCCCATCTGGTTTGCGCTTAGTGGGACTATCATTTGTTTTTCAACAGGACAATGACCCAAAACACACCTCCAGGCTGTGTAAGGGCTATTTGACCAAGAAGGAGAGTGATGGAGTGCTGCATCAGATGACCTGGCCTCCACAATCACCTGACCTCAATCCAATTGAGATGGTTTGGGGTGAGTTGGACCGCAGAGTGAAGGAAATGTAGAAATGTAGAAAATAGTACAATTAGAAATTAGAAATTAGAAAAACCCTTGAATGAGTAGGTGTGTCAAAACTTTTGACTGGTACTGAACATGAATGATAGGCTTTCATTATGTGATGGCAAAAAAGGGGTTGTGATGGTTGCCAGTAGAACACAATTGATTCCACAGTAGAACACAATGTTTTTTTCACCTAATGTGCCTCCAATTAAGTGAAGGGAACATTGCAGGAGCAAGACAGCAGTCCTAGTCTCCTCACTCAGTCACACACTGACTCACCTTCTCAAGACCCAGACAACACACATTATATGATCTCCTTTCTCATACAGCAGGTAAAAAAAATCTATGTGTTCTATGTTATTTAACAGGCCTCACATCCTTTACATAAAGACAACAATACAGTCACTCGACCCAGAGTAAGTTGGTATGAATTTATAAATGAATGAATGCAACACTGATTCACTGTTAGTCAGGAGATAGAGGTGTACTTTCATTTATTCCCTTTGATAAAAAACACATTTATGTTTTTCAGCCCTTATGGCCTTCACCAGAATTATACCAATATCTGCATCATATTCTGACATGAACCTGTGTGGCTTTTTGACTGAACCTCGACTTGCGTTGATTGAAGCACTGTCTACCCACTCCCTGATTCACTTGTATGCAAATTGCTGCCAGCAGCAGTATTCTGCTTATTCTTATGAGGGTCTTATACTCTACAACTGGAAGCTGCTGCTCACTGGAGTAATTCAACTCAGATATAAGTAAGACAGTCAGGTCATCTGGTTAATTTAAAAAATAGATGATTGATTACCTGTTATAATTTGCCAAAAAATTACATGACAACCAGTTCCACAAACTTTATCTATTAAAATAACTATGTCTTATAGTCAATTTGATTTCCTTCACCTAGGAGTTATACAAAATAGAGATATTGTATTGTTTTGGTGAAAAAATGTAGCAAGTGTGCCTTTGACACCGTCTCACATCTCTGTGTCTACCAGGCATGTTGCCACCTGCGTGTCAGAAGGGGGGAAGAAGAAAAGTAGTTGGTTGTCATCCGCATAGCAATGATAGGAGAGACCATGTGAGGATATGACGGAGCCGAGTGACTTGGTGTAAAGAGAATAGGGCCTAGAACCGAACCCTGGGGGACACCAGTAGTGAGAGCATGTGGTGCAGACAAAGATCCTCTCCACACAACCTAGTAGGAGCGACCTGCCAGGTTGGATGCAATCCAGGAGTGTGCAGAGCCTGAGACGCCCAGCCCTGAGAGGGTGGAGAGGAGGATCTGATGGTTCACGGTGTCGAAGGCAGCGGATAGATCTAGGAGGATGAGGACAGAGGAAAGAGAGTTACTATTGGCAGATCGGAAACCTTCTGTGAAAGAGAGGAGAGCGGTCTCAGTTGAGTGAGCCGCCTTGAAGTCTGAGTGGTTAGGGTCAAGAAGATCATTCTGAGAGAGATAACGAGAGAGCTGGTCGAGAGAGCTGGTCAAGTGTTTTGGAAAGAAATGAAAGAAGGGATACTAGTCTGTAGTTTTTATTGTCAGAGGGGTCAAGTGTTGGTTTCTTGAAGAGGAGAGCGACTCTGGCCATCTTGAAGTCAGAAGGGACACAGCCAGTGGTCAGGGATGAGTTGATGAGGGAAGTGAGGAATGGGAGAAGGTCTCCAGAGATGATCTGGAGAAGGGAGGAGGGGATGGGGTCAAGTGGGCAGGTTGTCGGGCGGCCGGACATCATTAGTCGCAGAATTTCATCTGGTTGCTGACAGGTGTATAAAATCGATAACACAGTCACGCAATCTCCATAGACAAACATTAGAATGGCCTTACTGAAGCGCTCAGTGACTTTCAACATGGCATCGTCATAGGATGCCACCTTTCCAACAAGTCAGTTTGTCAAATTTCTGCCCTGCTAGAGCTGCCCCGGTCAACTGTAATTGCTGTTATTGTGAAGTGGAAACGTTTAGGAGCAACAACGGCTCAGCCGTGAAGTGGTAGGCCACACAAGCTCACAGAATGGGACCGCCGAGTGCTGAAGCGTGTAGCACGTAAAAATCGTCTGTCTCTAGTTGCAACACTCACTACCGAGTTCCAAACTGCCTCTGGAAGCAACGTCAGCACAAGAACTGTTCGCCGAGAGCGTCATAAAGTGGGTTTCCATGGCCGAGCAGCTGCACAAAAGCCTAAGGTCATCATGCGCAATGCCAAGCGTCGGCTGGAGTGGTGTAAAGCTTGCCGCCATTGGACTCTGGAGCAGTGGAAATGCGTTCTCTGGAGTGATGAATCACGCTTCACCATCTGGCAGTCAAACGGATGAATTTGGGTTTGGCGGATGCCAGGAGAACGTACCCACCCCAATGCATAGTGCCAACTGTAAAGTTTGGTGGAGGAAGAATAATGGTATGGGGCTGTTTTTCATGGTACGGGCTAGGCCCCTTAGTTCCAGTGAAGGGAAATCTAAACGCTACAGCATACAATGACATTCTAGACGATTCTGTGCTTCCAACTTTGTGGCAACAGTTTGGGGAAGGCCTTTTCCTGTTTCAGCATGACAATGCCCCCGTGCACAAAGCAAGATCCATACAGAAATGGTATGTCGACATCGGTGTGGAAGAAGTTGACTGGCCTGCACAGAGCCATGACCTCAACCCCATCGAACACTTTTGGGATGAATTGGAACGTCGACTGCAAGCCAGGCCTAATCGCCCCCAACATCAGTGCTCGACCTCACTAATGCTCTTGTGGCTGAATGGAACTAAGTCCACGCAGCAATGTTCCAACATCTAGTGGAAAGCCTTCCCAGAAGAGTGGAGGCTGTTATAGCAGCAAAGGGGGGACCAACTCCATATTAATGCCCATGATTTTGGATTGAGATGTTCAACGAGCAGGTGTCCACATACATGTAGTGTACGTGTGAGTGGGACCATTGGACTCAGTAGGCTAAGTGAATGAGGAGCGGATGTCGTCAACCTTTTTTTCAAAGTCATCCGCAGAGAGAGAGAGGAGGAAGGGGGAGGAGGTGGAGGATTAAAGAGTGAGGAGAAGGTGGAGAAGAGTTTCCCAGGGTTGAGGCAGAGGCTTGACATTTAGAGTGATAGAAAGTGGCTTTAGCAGCAGATACAGAGAAAGAGAAGGTAGAGAGGAGGGAGTGGAAGGATAATAGGTCCTCTGGAAGTTTAGTTTTCTTTAATTTCCGCTCAGCTGCGCCGCGGGCCCTGTTCTGTGAACACAAAGTGAGTCACTCAGCCACAGAGTGGGAGGAGAGGGCTGAGCCGACCGCGAGGAAAGGGGACAGTGAGAGTCAAAGGATGTGGAAATGGAGGAGAGTAGGGTCGAAGAAGCAGAGTCAGGAGACAGGAGGGAGAAGGATTTGGCAGAAGTGAGAGATGATTGGATAGAAGAGGAGAGAGTAGTGGGAGAGAGAGATGCAAAGATTGCGATGACGCATGACCACGTGGGTAGGGTTGGAGGAGAGATGGAGAGAAAAGAAAACAAAGGACTGATCAAAGACATCGAGGGGGGTTGCAGTGAGATTAGTAGGTGAACAGCCCCTAGTAAAGATGAGGTCAAGCGCATTGCCTGCCTTGTGTGTGAGAGGGGACTGGGAAAGAGTGAGGTCAAAATAAGAAAATAAGTGGAAAGAAAGAGGTGGAAAGAAATTAATCAAAGTCAAGCGTTGGGAGGTTGAAGTCGCCCAGTACGATGAGTGATGAGACATCGTCAGTAAATTGGCTTATCAAGGTGTTAAGTTCATTGAGGAACTCTCCAAGGGCACCTGGTGGGTGATAGATGACAACAATGTTGAGCTTGAATGGACAAGTGACAATGACAGTATGGAATTCAAATGAGAAGATAGACAGGTGCCCATGCAAGACAATACCAACAGTAACTTATTGATTCAAAAAAGGATACTTAATAATAATAATTTGTTACATTTGTAAAGCGCTTATCATTATGCAGAATAATCTCAAAGTGCATACCACTTGCTACACTTGTAGGAGCTGATATCCTTCCAAACTATTGTTGGTGCAGTTTTCATTAGCTTGACCTAAGACTCATCAATACTGCTCACACAGACAGTGTTTGGTCCATACCTTACAGAAGACAATGTTTATTCCATACCGTACAGCAGACAGTGATAGATTGCATCCTAATTATACGCCCTTCTCCTAAAGTGTGCATTTGCACACTGCCAGTCATAGATTTAAAAATATTGAAAAGGTGTAACCAGTGGCTGTAGGGAGTTTTCACCATTGGTACAGTGCCTTGCAAAAGTATTCATCCCTCTTCGCGTTTTTGCTATTTTGTTGCATTACAACCTGTAATTTAAATGGATTTTTATTTGGATTTCATGTAATGGACATACACAAAATAGTCCAAATTGGTGAAGTGGAATTTAAAAAATAACTTGTTTCAAAAATTCGAAAAAATAAATAATGGAAAAGTGGTACATGCATACAGTGGGGAGAACAAGTATTTGATACACTTCCGATTTTGCAGGTTTTCCTACTTACAAAGCATGTAGAGGTCTGCAATTTTTATCATAGGTACACTTCAACTGTGAGAGGCGGAATCTAAAACAAAAATCCAGAAAATCACATTGTATGATTTTTAAGTAATTCATTTGTATTTTATTGCATGACATAAGTATTTGATAACCTACCAACCAGTAAGAATTCCGGCTCTCACAGAACTGTTAGTTTTTCTTTAAGAAGCCCTCCTGTTCTCCACTCATTACCTGTATTAACTGCACCTGTTTGAACTCGTTACCTGTATAAAAGACACCTGTCCACACACTCAATCAAACAGACTCCAACCTCTCCACAATGGCCAAGACCAGAGAGCTGTGTAAGGACATCAGGGATAAAATTGTAGACCTGCACAAGGCTGGGATGGGCTACAGGACAATAGGCAAGCAGCTTGGTGAGAAGGCAACAACTGTTGGTGCAATTATTAGAAAATGGAAGAAGTTCAAGATGACGGTCAATCACCCTCGGTCTGGGGCTCCATGCAAGATCTCACCTCGTGGGGCATCAATGATCATGAGGAAGGTGAGGGATCAGCCCAGAACTACACGGCAGGACCTGGTCAATGACCTGAAGAGAGCTGGGACCACAGTCTCAAAGAAAACCATTAGTAACACACTACGCCGTCATGGATTAAAATCCTGCAGCGCACGCAAGGTCCCCCTGCTCAAGCCAGCGCATTTCCAGGCCCGTCTGAAGTTTGCCAATGACCATCTGGATGATCCAGAGGAGGAATGGGAGAAGATCATGTGGTCTGATGAGACAAAAATTGAGCTTTTTGGTCTAAACTCCACTCGTGTTTGGAGGAAGAAGAAGGATGAGTACAACCCCAAGAACACCATCCCAACCGTGAAGCATGGAGGTGGAAACATCATTCTTTGGGGATGATTTTCTGCAAAGGGGACAGGACGACTGCACAGCATTGAGGGGAGGATGGATGGGGCCATGTATTGCGAGATCTTGGCCAACAACCTCCTTCCCTTAGTAAGAGCATTGAAGTTGGGTCGTGGCTGGGTCTTCCAGCATGACAACGATCCGAAACACACAGCCAGGGCAACTAAGGAGTGGCTCCGAAAGAAGCATCTCAAGGTCCTGGAGTGGCCTAGCCAATCTCCAGACCTGAACCCAATAGAAAATCTTTGGAGGGAGCTGAAAGTCTGTATTGCCCAGCGACAGCCCCGAAACCTGAAGGATCAGGAGAAGGTCTGTATGGAGGAGTGGGCCAAAATCCCTGCTGCAGTGTGTGCAAACCTGGTCAAGACCTACAGGAAACGTATGATCTCTGTAATTGCAAACAAAGGTTTCTGTACCAAATATTAAGTTCTGCTTTTCTGATGTATCAAATACTTATGTCATGCAATAAAATGCAAACTAATTACTTAAAAATCATACAATGTGATTTTCTGGATTTTTGTTTTAGATTCCGTCTCTCACAGTTGAAGTGTACCTATGATAAAAATTACAGACCTCTACATACTTTGTAAGTAGGAACACCTGCATAATTGGCAGTGTATCAAATACTTGTTCTCCCCACTGTATGTATTCATCCCCTTTGTTATGAAGACCCTAAATAAGATCTGGTGCAACCAATTACCTTCAGAAGTCACATAATTAGTTAAATAAAGTCCACCTGTGTGCAATCTAAGTGTCACATGATCTGTCACATGATCTCAGTATATATAGACCTGTTCTGAAAGGCCCCAGAGTCTGCAACACCACTAAGCAAGGGGCACCACCAAGCAAGCGGCACCATGAAGACCAAGGAGCTCTCCAAACAGGTCAGGGACAAAGTTGTGGAGAAGTACAGATCAGGGTTGGGTTATAAAAACATATCAGAAACTTTGAACATTCCACGGAGCACCATTAAATCCATTATTAAAAAATGGAAAGAATATGGCACCACAACAAACCTGCTAAGAGAGGGCCGCCCACCAAAACTCACTGACCAGGCAAGGAGGGCATTAATCAGAGAGGCAACAAAGAGACCAAAGATAACCCTGAAGGAGCTGCAAAGCTCCACAGCGGAGATTGGAGTATCTGTCCATAGGACCACTTTAAGCCGTACACTCCACAGAGCTGGGCTTTACGGTAGAGTGGCCAGAAAAAAGCCATTGCTTAAACAAAAAAATTACGAAACACGTTTGGTGTTCGCCAAAAGGCATGTGGGAGACTCCCTAAACATATGGAAGAAGGTACTCTTGTCACGGTTCTCTAAGACCGAACCCAGAAGCAGACCAGGACAAGGTGAGTTGAACGAATGAGAGTGTTTATTACAGGGAAAAGATGCAGAATAGTCCAGTAGACGGAGCGGGTGGCGGAGATGAGTAGGTGGTGGTGAAGTAGCAGATGAACTGATGGCACGGCAGGGGTTGGGTGAAGGTTCCGGGAGAATACTGTAGACAGAACAAACGGAGGTAAGTACAAGGCAGGTCAACAAGATGCAAAAAACAACAAAACTAACGCTAGTACTCTGAGGCTGATACGCTGGCAAAACATACTGTTTATGGCTAACGATCCGGCAGGGAATGGATGTTAGGCCAGAGCCTAAGAAGGGTGATGATCAGGACCAGGTGTGCAGATTGCTGATGGGATGCAGGTGCGGAAATCAAGAGCGCTCCCCGGAGCGTTCCAGAACCCTCGGGAAACTGGAGATCACGAACATAAAAACTAGTCCACAGACAGGACCCGACTCAGACTGCCGGGATCGTTACAGTACCCCCCCTCCGACGAACGCCACCGGGCGGACTCCCCGGAGCGCCAGGATGGAGGCGGTAGAAATCACTGATGAGGTCAGCATCTAGGACCTGTCGCCGCGGAATCCAACTCCTCTCTTCAGGACCATACCCCTCCCAGTCCACGAGATACTGGAAACCCCGGCCCCGCCGTCTGGAATCCATGATGCGACGCACCGTGTAGGCAGGACCACCTCCGATCATCCGAGGAGGAGGAGGAGGAGGCGGAGGAGGCAACAGAGGACTGAGGAAAACAGGCTTGAGGCAGGAGACATGAAAGGTGGGATGGACTCTGAGCGTCCTCGGGAGTTTGAGTCGAACTGCCACCGGATTGATCACCTTCTCCACCACAAACGGACCAATGAACCCCGGTAACAACTTCCTAGACTCAGTCCGTAAGGAAGATCCCGTGTGGCCAACCAGACCCTATCTCCGATGGTGTAGGTGGGAGCGGGGATCCGGCGACGATTCGCCTGGAGCTGATACCGGTCCGAAACTCTAAGGAGTGCTTTTCTGGCCCGATGCCAGGTCCGGTGGCAACGAATATGGACCTGAACAGAAGGCACTGAGAGCTCCTTCTCCTGAGAAGGGAACAAGGGAGGTTGGTAGCCATACAGGCACTGGAAGGGAGACATCCCAGTGGCAGATGTAGGGAGAGTATTGTGGGCATACTCAACCCAAGGCAACTGAGAGACCCAGGAGGTGGGGTTGGAAGAGGCCAGGCAGCGTAGCGTGGATTCCATCTTCTGGTTGGCTCTCTCCGCCTGACCATTAGATTGGGGGTGAAAACCAGATGTGAGACTGACTGTAGCTCCAATGGCCAAACAGAAGGACTTCCAGACAGCAGAGGTAAACTGAGGGCCACGGTCGGAAACGATATCACTGGGCAACCCGTGGACCTGAAAACCTCCCCTAACCAGGATCTCGGACGTCTCCGAGGCAGAGGGAAGCTTGGCAATTGGCACAAAGTGGGCGAACTTGCTGAATCTGTCCACGATAGTCAGAACGACCGTGTTCCCCTCAGAAGCGGGCAACCCAGTGACAAAGTCCAGGGCCGAGATGCGACCATGGTCGCCGGGAATAGGAAGGGGGTGAAGTAGTCCAGAGCTGGGCCGATTGGTACTCTTATTCTGCGCACACACTGGACAGGCAGCAACATAACCCCGAGTATCCTCGGCCATGGCAGGCCACCAAAAAAACGTCTGCGAAGAAACGCCATCGTCCGAGCCACGCCAGGGTGACAAGCCATCTTGCTGGCGTGGGACCATTTGAGGACCGCAGGGACGAACCCGACTCAGGCACAAACAACCGACCGGGTGGACCGTTACCGGGACCGGGCTGCGTCCGAAGAGCCGCCATCACCTCCTCCTCAATCTTCCACCTAACAGCTCCCACGACGCAGTTCCGGGGAGAATTGTCTCGGTCTTGGACCCACTCTCCTCCGTCTTGGAGAACATCCGAGACAAGGCGTCCGCCTTGCCGTTCTTAGATCCAGGTCGGAACGTCCAGGGAAAAATTGAATCGTCCGAAAAACAACGACCACCTGGCCTGGCGGGAGTTGAGACGTCTAGCTGATTGCACGTAAGCAAGATTCTTGTGGTCAGTCCAGACAATAAACGGCTGCTCCGCCCCTCCAACCAGTGGCGCCACTCCTCCAAGGCAAGTTTCACCGCGAGAAGCTCCCGGTTACCCACATCGTAATTCCTCTCCGCAGGCGAAAGGCGACGAGAGTAGTAGGCGCAGGGATGGAGTTTACTGTCCGTGGAGCATCGCTGCGACAGGATGGCGCCAACTCCCACATCGGACGCGTCCACTTCAACGACCTGAACTGACGGTCCGTGTCCGGTTGAGAGAGAATCGGTGCGTTGGTGAATCGCCTCTTCAAATCCAGAAACGCTCGATCCGCCTCCGGATTCCACTTGAAGCTCCTGATACTGGAAGTCAAGGCCGTTAACGGAGCGGCCACACGGCTGTAATCCCGGATGAATCTGCGGTAGAAATTCGCAAACCCCAAAAATCTCTGGAGCTGCAATCTCGTGCGGGCTGGGCCCATTCCAGAACCGCTCTAACCTTCTCCTGGTCCATCCTAATCTCTCCCTGGAGATGATGTACCCGAGAAAGGATGTCGTGTGGGCGTGGAACTCGCACTTCTCGGCCTTCACGAACAGGCGATTCTCCAACAATCGCTGCAGAACCTGCCGGACATGCTGGACGTGGTCGGAAGGTTCCTTCGAGAAGATCAGAATGTCATCCAGGTAAACAAACACAAAGAGACCGATCATATCTCTCAGGACGTCGTTCACCATACTCTGGAATACCGCTGGAGCATTGGTCAGTCCAAACGGCATCACCTGATACTCAGTGACCCATCGGTGTATTGAAACCCGTCAACCACTCGTCTCCCTCTCTGATCCGGACCATGTGATACGCATTGCGTAGGTCTAGCTTGGTGAACACCGTAGCACCCTGTAAGGAGTCGAAGGCAGAACTCATCAAGGGCAGGGGATACTTGTTCTTGACCGTGATGTCATTCAACCCCCGATAATCAATACACGGTCGAAGAGAGCCATCCTTCTTACCCACAAAGAAGAATCCTGCCCCCAGGGGTGATGACGAGGGACGAACGAGACCAGCAGCTAGGGACTCCTTGATGTAGGTCTCCAAAGCCTCACGTTCAGGGCGGGAGATACTGTATAACCTTCCCTTGGGGTAGACAGCTCCAGGGAACAGGTTGATGGCACAATCATATGGTCGGTGGGGAGGGAGTGACAGAGCCTTCTGCTTACTGAACACTTCCCCCAAATCGTGATATGTCTCGGGAACCAGGGACAAATCTGGGGGTTTAGCCTCAATCACCTGACTGGGAACCGAATGGGGACAGGCAGTCTTGAGACAGTTAGCATGACAATCAAGGCTCCAACTCGTTACCTTGCCCGTCACCCAATCGAACGTGGGATTGTGTTCCTTCAGCCAGGGGTATCCAAGGACTAGAGGAACATGGGAAGACCGGCAGAATGAAGAATGAAATCATCTCCGAATGATTCCCCGACAACAGCATCTTAACCGGTTCAGTCCTCATCGTGATACGTGCCAGACTACTGCCGTTCAGAGTGGTCGCTTCAATGGCTTCCGGCAATTGCTCCTTGGAAAGCCCCAGCTGTTCCACCAACTCGGCATCAAGAAAGCTTCCATCGGCACCTGAATCGACAAAGCGTTAATCGCTAAGCTCTGATTCCTGTTCACAAGGGTAGCCGGAAACGGGGTCTGACAGAGGTACTGAGAGGTTGAAACTGGCTCGCTAAAAGTCCTCCCAACTTTAGCGAGCCGGGCAGTTCGACGACCGCCGGGAACAAGTGGAGATGTAATGTCCCGAGCTACCACAGTAGAGGCAACAGTTGGTCTTACGTCTATGTTGACGCTCCTCCTTGGTTAACCCGTGCCGCCCCCACTTGCATGGGTTCAGAATCGGGAGAGAACCTCTCCAATAATCCTTTGTGGTGGAGAATGATCGACGTGTTCTGGTCCACCACCCGACCCGACTGGGAACTGAGAAGCTGATCGATTGGACGGACCCCATTGCTTCTCCCTCCTTCGCTCTCGGACTCGATTATCCACCCGAATAGACAAGGCTACCAAGCTGTCCAGGTCACTAGGCTCGGATAGGAGATCAACTCATCCTTGAGCTGCTCCGACAGACCCTGGTAAAAGGCCGCTTGCAGAGACTCCTCATTCCACCCACTCTCCACAGCCAACGTCTTGAACTCGATCACGAAGTCGACCACGCTGCGAGTTCCTTGGCGAAGCGAAACAGGCGCCAGCTGCGTCCCTCCCTCGGACGGAATGGTCGAAGAGCTTCCTCATCTCGGCCGTGAACCCCTGGTATGACGCCATGCAGGGATCCTGTCGTTCCCAAACGGCTGAAGCCCACTCAGCGCTCGACCACGCAGCAACTCAATCACAAAGGCTATCCTAGCCTTGTCTGTGGCATAAGAGTAGGGGCTGTAGATCGAACACTAATCCACACTGCATAAGGAAGGAACGGCATCTTCCCAGCTCCCCCTCATATTTATCCGCGTCGGAACCTTGGGCTCACGGAAGGACACAGCTCCAGAAGCGGCAGGCGAGATGGGTGAAACCGGTAGTGGATCCTCCACCGGAGACTTGCGTTGGTTCTGGACCTCCGTCAGACCGGTAGAAAGGTTCCGAACTGACAACGCGATCTCCTGTAGTACCGTGCTATGATGGCCCAACATCTTCTCCTGATGGGTAATGGCATGGCGAACAGAGTCCAGGTCCGCTGGGTTCATTAATGGCCGGATCGTTCTGTCACGGTTCTCTAAGACCGAACCCAGAAGCAGACCAGGACAAGGTGAGTTGAACGAATGAGAGTGTTTATTACATGTCAGCTTCCTGCTTCCCCTGTTTGTCTCCTGGCCTCTAGAGGTCAGCGGTGTTCCCCTTTGCCTTAGTTTTTCCTCATGTGTCCTAATTAGCTTATCTATGTCACCTGTGCCTTGTTTCCCCTTGAGTATTTTAGCTGTGTGTTTTCCCCTTGTTTCTCACTTGGTTATTGCGTCCTGTCTATGTGTCTCCTGCTTTGTCCCACCGTATCAGTCCTAGTAAGTTATTCGAAGTTCTTTAGTTTGTTTTTCTCCCCTCGGGGAGTTGTTTTGTTTTGCCTCCTGTTTTGAACATTAAATCTACTTACCTGGAGTATTGCCTGGGGTGTTTCATTTGGGTCCTACAACATCTCCTCTGTGGCAAGGGGTAGTACCCCCAGCTCTACACATTTGAGACCGGAGTTCCTAGCCCGGCTTGTGACAGAATAACAAGTCAATCATGGACCCAGAAACACTCAGTTCCCAGGACCTGTTGGCGGTGATCATTCGACATGAGGCTTCTTTCCAGCGCCATGAAGCCGTTCTCAGCCGACAAGAGGAGCTGATGGCTAGACATTCTCAACTCCTGGCCGAAATGATGAGTTCCCTTCACCAGCTCTTTGAACGCCTCCTTGGTTCTCCCCCCTTCCCCCCGGTCACCTCCCAGTGACGACAGGCCTTCTCGGTTGGCGGAGCCCCGACTACCACCTCCCAAGCCCTTTTCTGGGGATCCAAGCTCTTGTCAGGGTTTCCTCACCCAATGCTCCCTCACCTTCGAGCTCCAACCCTCAAGTTTTCCCACAGACCGTTCCAAGATTGCCTACCTCATTACCCTTCTTTCAGACAAGGCGCTCGCCTGGGCCTCTGCGGTGTGGCAGTCCCAGGAGGCCTGTTGTGACTCCCACGCTGCATTTGTAGAAGAGTTCAAGCGGGTGTTCGATCATCCTGTCAGTGGGCGGGAGGCTTCAAGCGCCTACTGTCTCTCCGTCAGGGCCCCTCGAAGCACGGCAGATTTTGCCATTGAGTTCCGAACCATAGCAGCAAGGAGCGGATGGAATGATGAAGCGCTGAGGGTCTGCTTTCAGGGAGGGTTATCTGAGCCCCTTCAAGATGAGTTAGCCACCCGTGAACCAGCTGAAGATCTCGAGTCCCTCATAGCCTTGGCCATCCGCCTGGACAATCGTCTAAGAGAGCGGAGAACGGCTCGCCGTCAGGTGTCTCAGTCCCAAGTTCCTCTGAGCAGCTCTGTTTCTCCTGTTTGGACTCCGTCATTCAGAGCTGCCCGGCTCCTGAACTGCCCCAGGATTCCCCGGAGAGCATGCAGTTAGGCCGTTCCAGGCTTTCTTCCAACGAAAGGGAACGTCGCATGAGGGAGCGTCGGTGCCTCTACTGCGGGGTTGCCGGCCACTTCCGCTCCACTTGCCCCGAGCTTCGGAAACGCCTGTCCCCGCCCAGCTACAGGAGGGTTGTGATGGGGAAAATTAGAGCTCCTCCTACTAACGCGGTCCTAGCTATTCCAGCCACTCTGTCCTGGGAGGGCCACCAGCATCGGGTCCAGGCTATGATCGATTCCCGGTGCCGCAGGTGATTTTATGGATGTAACCTTGGCTAAGGAACTTAAGATCCCTACCCAACTACTTCCTCAACCCCAGGCAGTTACAGCCTTAGATGGCAGACCTCTGGAACCAGGAAAAGTTACTGAGGCGACTCAGTCCCCTGCGACTTACCATCTCTCAACACCAGCAGGAGGAGACCTTCCTATCTCATTGACTCTCCCGAGTATCCTATTATCCTGGGTCACCCTTGGCTATGCAGACATAATCCCCAGATCGATTGGCCTACTGGCACCATTCTTAGCTGGGGTCCCACCTGCCAACTCACCTGCATGCTTCAGAGTTCCTCAGCCCCTAGTACCCAGTTTCAAGAGTCTGTTGACGTCTCCCGAGTCCCCAGTGTTTACCATCGGTTCAAAGCAGTGTTCAGCAAGGCCCGGGCTACTGCCTTACCGCCTCATCGCACTTATGACTGTGCCATTGATCTACTCCCTGGGTGCTGCCCTCCTAGAGGTCGGATCTTTTCCTTGTCCTCCCCCGAGCACGCAGCTATGGACACCTACATTAAGGAGTCCTTGGCAGCCGGCCTCATCTATGCCTCTACTTCCCCGGCTGGGGCGGGCCTTTTTTTGTTGAAAAGAAAGACGGGGGTCTGAGGCCTTGTATTGATTACCGGGGACTCAACAAGATCACGGTTCGAATCGATACCCTCTTCCTCTCATGGCCACTGCTTTTGAGCTGCTTCAAGGGGCTTCCATTTTTACTAAGCTGGATCTCCGCAATGCTTACCATCTCGTGCGGATCCGGCCAGGAGACGAATGGAAGACGGCGTTCAACACGCCCACGGGACACTATGAATATCGGGTGATGCCGTTCGGGCTCACCAATGCCCCCGCAGTATTCCAAGCCCTGATTAATGATGTTCTCCGGGATATGCTTAATCTGTTGCGTCTTCGTGTACCTGGACGATATCCTCATCTTCTCGAGGTCACTGAAGGAGCATGAGGGGCATGTTAGCCGGGTTCTCCAGAGGCTCCTTGACAATCACCTCTACGTTAAGCCTGAGAAGTGTGAATTTCATGTTTCTCAGACTCAGTTTCTCGGGTTTATTGTCACTCCCGGGCACCTAGAGATGGATCCCAAGAAGGTCAAGGCGGTCCACGATTGGCCCACACCTGCCACGGTCAAGGAGGTTCAACGGTTCATTGGCTTTTCTAACTTCTATCGGAAGTTCATTAAGAATTTCAGCTCGGTGGTAGCCCCTTGACGACGCTTACCAAGGGAGGAGGGACCAAGATTCACTGGGGTCCGGAAGCAGCAGGGGCCTTCGAGGATCTCAGGCGCCGCTTCACTTCTGCTCCGATTCTGGTGACCCCTGACCCAGAGAGACCTTTCGTGGTGGAGGTGGACGCCTCAGAGGTGGGGGGTGGGAGCCGTCCTGTCTCAGAGGGGTGCGGATGGGAGATTACACCCTTGTGCCTTCATGTCTCGCCGCCTGTCTGAGGCCGAGCGCAACTACCACGTGGGGGATCTAGAGTTGCTTGCGGTTAAACTGGCCTTGGAGGAGTGGCGCCATTGGCTTGAGGGGGCTCAGCACCCTTTCCAGGTTCTCACAGACCACAAGAACCTGGAATATCTCCAACAGGCTAAGCGGATGAACCCTCGGCAAGCACGATGGTCCCTTTTCTTTAATCGATTCCAGTTCATCCTGACTTACCGACCTGGCACCAAGAACGTCAAGCCGGATGCTCTGTCTCGAGTCTATTCTCCCGAGGTACAAGAGAAGCCCTTGGCATCGATTATTCCGAGGTCTAGGATCGTCGCACCTCTTCAGTGGGAACTAGAAAGAGGGGTACGAGAAGCTCTTGCCCATGAGCCCGATCCAGGCGGTGGTCCTGCCGGTCGCCTGTACGTTCTCTCTCTCGGTTCGGGCCCGCGTCTTGCAGTGGGGTCATGAGTCGCCCTTGACATGCCATCCTGGCAGTGCTCGCACACTGGAGTTCCTCCGACGGCGGTTTTGGTGGCCGTCCATCAAGAAGGACGTGCAGGTCTATGTTGAGGCCTGCCCTGTGTGCAACCAGGGAAAGTCGACACGCCAGCGACCCCAGGGACTGCTCCATCCCTTACCTGTTCCTCGAAGGCCATGGTCACACCTTTCTCTGGACTTTGTTACGGGACTTCCTCTATCCCAGGGCAACACCGTCATCCTTGTGGTGGTAGACCGTTTCTCTAAGGCTGCCCGGTTTATTCCCCTGCCCAAGCTGCCCTCGGCTAAGGAGACTGCGGAGCTCCTCATGAACCATGTCTTCCGGATATTTGGCATTCCCTGGACGTGGTCTCTGACCGAGGTCCCCAATTCTCGTCCCGGTTTTGGGGGGCCTTCTGCAGGCTTATTGGGGCCACAGCCAGCCTATCGTCAGGATTCCATCCAGAGTCTAATGGCCAAACGGAACGGATTAATCAGGATCTGGAGACCACCCTGCGGTGTATGGCGGCCAGCAATCCCACGTCTTGGGCCACCTATATCATTTGGGCTGAATATGCCCACAACACCCTCCAGTCCTCAGCCACCGGATTGTCCCCCTTCGAATGCCAGTTCGGTTACAACCCTCCTTTGTTTCCAGAGGAAGAGGCGCAAGTTGGTGTTCCCTCGGCCCAGCGCTTTGTCCAACGCTGTAGGCGGACCTGGAAGAAGGCCAGGTGTACCCTCCTTCGACCTCCCAGAGATACCAAAGTCAGGCTAATCGCCACCGCCGGACGGCCCCTAGTTTCCGAGCTGGTCAGAGAGTTTGGTTGGCCACTAAGAACTTGCCCCTCCGGGTCGAATCCAAGAAGCTTTCCCAGAGATACATCGGCCCTTTCCGCATTTCTAGAAAGGTTAACCCTGTGTCGTATCGTTTAGTTCTGCCTCGCTCCCTTAGAGTTAACCCCACTTTCCATGTTTCACTCCCTTAAACCTGTCTTGTCTTCTCCTTTTGCCCCCCACACAGACCCCCGCCACCTCCCAGGATCATAGACGGCCAGCCAGCCTACACAGTCCGCCGGATACTGGACTCCCGGAGGGTCCAGAACTCTCTGCAGTATCTGGTGGACTGGGAGGGCTACGGGCCAGAGGAGCGCTCCTGGGTTCCGGCCAGGGACATCCTGGACCCAGGGTTGATCCGAGATTTTCGCACCCTGGGGCCAGGGTGTTCTGGAAGGAACGTCAGGAGTCGTTCCTAGAGGAGGGGTCCTGTCAGCTTCCTGCTTCCCCTGTTTGTCTCCTGGCCTCTAGAGGTCAGCGGTGTTCCCCCTTTGCCTTAGTTTTTCCTCATGTGTCCTAATTAGCTTATCTATGTCACCTGTGCCTTGTTTCCCCTTGAGTATTTTAGCTGTGTGTTTTCCCCTTGTTTCTCACTTGGTTATTGCGTCCTGTCTATGTGTCTCCTGCTTTGTCCCACCGTATCAGTCCTAGTAAGTTATTCGAAGTTCTTTAGTTTGTTTTTCTCCCCTCGGGGAGTTGTTTTGTTTTGCCTCCTGTTTTGAACATTAAATCTACTTACCTGGAGTATTGCCTGGGGTGTTTCATTTGGGTCCTACAACATCTCCTCTGTGGCAAGGGGTAGTACCCCCAGCTCTACACATTTGAGACCGGAGTTCTAGCCCGGCTTGTGACATTACAGGGAAAAGATGCAGAATAGTCCAGTAGACGGAGCGGGTGGCGGAGATGAGTAGGTGGTAGTGAAGTAGCAGATGAACTGATGGCACGGCAGGGGTTGGGTGAAGGTTCCGGGAGAATACTGTAGACAGAACAAACGGAGGTAAGTACAAGGCAGGTCAACAAGATGCAAAAAACAACAAAACTAACGCTAGTACTCTGAGGCTGATACGCTGGCAAAACATACTGTTTATGGCTAACGATCCGGCAGGGAATGGATGTTAGGCCAGAGCCTAAGAAGGGTGATGATCAGGACCAGGTGTGCAGATTGCTGATGGGATGCAGGTGCGGAAATCAAGAGCGCTCCCCGGAGCGTTCCAGAACCCTCGGGAAACTGGAGATCACGAACATAAAAACTAGTCCACAGACAGGACCCGACTCAGACTGCCGGGATCGTTACAACTCTGGTCAGATGAGACAAAAATTGAGCTTTTTGGCCATCAGGGAAAACGCTATGTCTGGCGCAAACACAACACCTCTCATTACCCTGAGAACACCATCCCCACAGTGAAGCATGGTGGTGGCAGCATCATGCTGTGGGGATGTTTTTCATCAGCAGAGACTGGGAAACTGGTCAGAATTTAAGGAATGGTGGATGGCGCTAAATACAGGGAAATTCTTGAGGGACACCTGTTTCAGTCTTCCAGAGATTTGAGACTGGGACGGACGTTCACCTTCCAGCAGGACAATGACCCTAAGCATACTGCTAAAGCAACACGCGAGTGGTTTAAGGGGAAACATTTAAATGTCTTGGAATGGCCTAGTCAATGTCCAGACCTCAATCCAATTGAGAATCTGTGGTATGACTTAAAGATTGCTGTACACCAGTGGAACCCATCCAACTTGAAGGAGCTCGAGCAGTTTTGCCTTGAAGAATGTGCAAAAATCCCAGTGGCTAGATGTGCCAAGCTTATAGAGACATACCCCAAGAGACTTGCAGCTGTAATTGCTGCAAAAGGTGGCTCTACAAAGTATTGACTTTGGGGGGGTGAATAGTTATGAACGCTCAAGTTTTCTGTTTTTTGTGTTATTTCTTGTTTGTTTCACAAAAAAATATATTTTGCATCTTCAAAGTGGTAGGCATGTTGTGTAAATCAAATGATACAGACCCCTAAAAAATCCATTTTAATTTCAGGTTGTAAGGCAGCAAAATAGGAAAAATGCGATGAATACTTTCGCAAGCCACTAAATGTATATCAAGCAATTCACACATATTATTTAGATAATGACTGTTCGCACTTGGTGGCCTATAGCAACACCACAGAAGAAAATACTTTATATGTGGCAAGTGAACCTGCTACCACAACACTTCAATAACACTTGACATAACATCTTCTCTAAGCATTACAGGGATATGGCTCTGAATATATACAGCAACACCTCCCCCATAAGCATTTATGTCTCTTCTATAGATGTTATATTCTTGTATTGCTACTGCTGTATCATCAAATGAATTATCTAAGTGAGTCTCATAAATGGCTAATATATTAATGTTATCTGATGTTAGCAAGTTATTGATTTCATTAACCTTATTTCTAAGGCTACATATATTAATATGGGCTATTTTCAGCCCTTTCCTGGGTAGCTTATCAGAGATAGACATAATACTGAAAAGAGCTAACAAAGCAAGAGAAAAAATATACATTCAGCAGTCCATTAATCAATTGTTGTGTGTGTGTGTGTGCTGCGGGGTTGAAGCTACGAACCCATAGGCTTGGCTCTCTCATCCCTTCCAGGCTTCTGGATGGGAGGGAGGACATTGAGCCTGTCATAGCAGATGTAAGCAATGTCCTCACGCGCTCTGGCAGCTTTAATGGCTGGGATAATTCTTTCCTCTTCTGGCGCACAGCTTCAGGATAGTCCTCGATGAGAAAGATATACAGTTGAAGTCGGAAGTTTACATACACTTAGGTTGGAGTCATTAAAACTCGTTTTTCAACCACTCCACAAATGTCTTGTTAACAAACTATAGTTTTGGCAAGTCGGTTAGGACATCTACTTTGTGCATGACACAAGTACTTTTTCCAACAATTGTTTACAGACAGATTATTTCACTTATAATTCACTATATCACAATTCCAGTGGGTCAGAAGTTTACATACACTAAGTTGACTGTGCCTTTAAACAGCTTGGACAATTCCAGAAAATGATGTCATGGCTTTAGAAGCTTCTGATAGGCTAATTGATATCACTTGAGTCAATTGGAGGTGTACCTGTGGATGTTTTTCAAGGCCTACCTTCAAACTCAGTGCCTCTTTGCTTGACATCATAGGAAAATGAAAATAAATCAGCCAAGACCTCAGACATTTTTTTGTAGACTTCCACAAGTCTGATTTCCAAACGCCTGAAGGTACCACGTTCATCTGTACAAACAATAGTACGCAAGCATAAACACCATGGGACCACGCAGCCGTCATACCGCTCAGGAAGGAGACGCATTCTGTCTCCTAGAGATGAACATACTTTGGTGCGAAAAGTGCAAATCAATCCCAGAACAACAGCAAAGGACTTTGTGAAGATGCAGGGGGAAACAGGAACAAAAGTATCTATATCCACAGTAAAACAAGTCCTATATCGACATAACCTGAAAGGCCGCTCAGCAAGGGAGAAGCCACTGCTCCAAAACCGCCATAAAAAAGCCAGACTACAGTTTGCAACTGCATTTGGGGACAAAGATCGTACTTTTTTGAGAAATGTCCTCTGGTCTGATGAAACAAAAATATAACTGTTTGGCCATAATTACCATCGTTATGTTTGGAGGAAAAAGGGGGCCCTTGCAAGCCGAAGAACACCATCCCAACCGTGAAGCACGGGGGTGGCAGCATCATGCTGTGGGGATGCTTTGCTGCAGGAGGGACTGGTGCACTTCACAAAATAGATGGCATCATGAGGAAGGAAACTGAGTTGAAATGTATTTGGCTAAGGTGTATGTAAACTTCAGACTTCAACTGTACGTTCCTCTCAAGTTCTTGGCTCTTTCCAGAACAGCTACCTTGTCCTAGAACCTCAGAAACTTGACCACTATCGAGAAGAGATAAGGAATTATTTAAGAAAAGCGCAAGGGTGCCAATATATTTGGCCAGCACTGTACATTGGATGGGAGAAGCGGTATCATGTCGCTCCTACAGTACTGTGATACCATTGGTTTCCTTTGTGACCCAAGACTGAGACCAAGCGAGGGATGACAAGGCAAGCTGCCAAAAGCTAGCTGTGTACTTATTAATACTAAAAGGTTACATCGCTGGTGGCCTCACCTCAGAGAATGACCTTTAATCCTGCTGTTTGAGAACCATAATCATGCTAGGGAACTTGGCTGATCCTGCTTCTATCACAACACAACAAATCCAGATCCCTATCTCAGAATGTGATTATTTTGCCTTGAAGCTTTTCTTGATCACAAGGCAAGGCTAAGTGAACAACTGAATTCTAAAATCAGATATTTTCTTGCAAAATTGTAAAATGTAGTTATATAAGGACAAAATCTTGAGGGTCTCACATGCTGTTCATCTACCAGATAGGTATCTGGTCATTGAGTAAAGTCTTTGTGGGCACCATGACACACTCACACACACACCTCAAGGCCCTCTCTCCTCACATGTTAGACATCTCTGCCTCTGCAGAATCCCATGTGTGGATGACTCAGGTCTCCACGAGTGCTTTTAGCAAGGTTAACTAACTCATTGCTAATGAGCAGTGTAAAGAGACATTCAAAGAATGGAGAATTGTACACTGCCAGATACTGTACTAAGAAGTGAATCACAGAATTGAATTACCTTTATTTGAAGACAAAGAACACTATAAAAGATGTAGAAAAAGCAATATTCCATCACTCCCCTACATTAGACGAGGAAGATCCGGAAGAGGGAACATAAGTGAACATGAATGCGAAGAATAAGCAATGCCAAAAGCAAGGACCAACAGTTGCTGCATTGTTTATCCAAAGGTTTATCCAAAACCTCTTTGAATCTCAGGAACACAGAGTGTTAAGGTTAAACAGCTGGGGCCCAATCACAGTTAAGCACCCGAAAACAGATCACTTTCATGAAATATCTATGAGATACCTTGTCAAACAGCCTCTGCACTGGCATGGTGGTGAGACTAGCCAGAAACTACAAAAGCTGAGTTTAGGGGCCTGTCTCCTACACTCAGTCAAATAGCATCCATTAAGAGCTTTATGGTGGGGTGTCCAGATATATGAGAAGGAACACCATGATGTGGAGAGAAACTCTGATGGCTGAATCAGATAGCATGGGTCTCCAAATATCTTCAAACATCACTTAAATGAATCTATTATTATCGTATTTTAATGGACTACCTGACATCTATATACACTGAGTATACAAAACATTAGGAACACATTTCTAATTTTGAGTTGCATCCCCTTTTGCCCTCAGAAATGCTTCAATTTGTCAGGGCATGGACTCTACAAGGTGTTGAAAGCGTTCAACAGGGATGCTGGCCCATGTTGACTCCAATGCCTTCCACAATTGTGTCAAGTTGGCCGGATGTCCTTTGGGTGGTGGACCATTCTTGATACACATGGGAAATAGTTGAGCGTCAAAAACGCTGAGCGTCAAAAACCCAGCAGCGTTGCCGGTCTTGACACAATCAAACCGGTGCACCTGGCACCTACTACGATACCCCTTTCAAAGGCACTTAAATCTTTTGTCTTGCCCATTCACCCTCTGAATGGCACACATACACAATCCATGTCTCAGTTGTCTCAAGGCTTAAAAATCATTCTTTAACCTGTCTCCTCCCCTTCATCTACACGGATTGAAGTGGATTTAACAGGTGACATCAACAAGGGATCATTGATTTCACATGGATTCACCTACAGTGGCGTGTATTCATGGATGCTAAGGGAAGCCAGGCTTCCCCCAAAAATGTTGTCTCTCTGTGTTTCATAATTTTCCTTCATTTCGCAAGAGTCTGAATGTATCTCACATGAGAAAGCATCCGAGCAAGCGAAACAGCACCCCTCTGTCTCTGTATGTGTAGCCCATCTATCTGATGCTGTCTGGTCCAAATGAGTATGACATTGTTGCACCCGTAGCATTGAAGGCAAGGGAAGCCAGCGAGCATCTGGCCTCCCTTGACCAAAAAAGTATAGAAAATTAGCCAATCAGCGTTGAGCTAATCTGAGCAAGCTCAACTGTGAATCGTCCTGGCGCGCCCAAAAAAAAGTGTCAAGGGAAGCCAGCTTAGATTTGGCGTCACTCCTATCAAATCCCATTGACAGCATACGTCATTGACAGAAAAAATTGCATCTTGTTGTGTTGTTGTCCTCCAGTGGATAGCTAGCCATGGATGGAGATAGGGATTTGGACTTGTGGTTTTACTTAACGCTCCGTACTGGCCAATGATTATAATGCCGATTCTGATCCAACCATTAATATATACATTGTTGTGCCCCTGGCCTGAGAGGCTGGAAGTTCAATATGTAGCTAGATGTAGAAGGCTAATGTTAACTAGCTAACGTTGCTCATGAATGGAAGTTAGGCTAGTGAGCAAGCATTTTAGCCAGGTAGCCTAGGACAACAACAAATAAAAGCATGTACTGTATCACAGAGTGATAGACCATTTCGTCAACATGAAAGAGAGGAGGATGGCATTGGCGTTTCTCAACAAGTAGGGTGCGTTAACATGTTTTTCTACTTGCACGAACGCGCGCACACACACACGCACACACAGAAATCAGTACCATGGACAGCCACATCATATTTAGCTTACGCTGATTGGACTAAATTGTTTTTGATTTCTTTTAGTTGTCACTGTATTAGACTAAGCAGAGGTGATTTTATGATGTTGAAATGTTGAAGTTGAAATGGTGCTGGAATAGTGGAGGCAGTTCCTTTTTTTTTGCAACTTGCGGTAACTCTCTGTGGTTCTAAATCAATAGTTGTTTAGTGGGCCGAAAATATCGGAAACAGTAACTTGCTTGACCATGCTGTAGGTCATGTAACTGTCTGTTACTGTACATGCAATATGCTTTGTGGACTTCAGTATCCGGTTTTGTGATAAAACAAAGTTGTGGTTGAATTTATTCTGCCACTGTGTCTTCTTATTGTCTCGGCCTTTAGGCCTATACTGTATATCACGGTCGCAAGGCATATGAATTAACAGGTTATAGAGCAAACAACGCAATTATCACAACACTCTGGCTTCCTCAGTGATTTTACCCACGCACCGCTACTGTTCAACTGGTCAGTCCATGTCATGGAAAGAGCAGGTGTTCCTAATGTTTTGTACACTCAGTGTATACTTGGAACTTTTCCATGTGCAAAATCTTTTTCATGTGAATGTGGGATTCAACAATCACCTTTGATGTAGGCTGCAGTACATGATTGGCCTATAAGCCTATGAACTGAAACTTTATTAGCTCTCAGAAAATGATTGCATCTCTTGCTTTAATGAAAACATCATCACTAAATAAGAGCCTCATTCGGATTCAACAGGAGATCCAACACCTCTCATTAATTATTTACCTGAAACACTGTCTCTAAAATGGAACGAAATTGGGCGATCAGCAGCGAAGCCTCAGTCTGATTCTGTCTTCATAATGTCCACTTTATCCATCTGGTGTGAACCCGTTCTCCTGTGGAGACTGTGTATTTACACACTTCAGATGATTGTGGACTACAGGAAAAGGAGGACCGAGCACGCCCCCATTCTCATCGACGGGGCTGTAGTGGAGCAGGTTGAGAGCTCCTTGGTGTCCACATCACCATCAAACTATCATGGTCCAAACACACCAAGACAGTTGTGAAGAGGGCACGACAAAGACTGAAAAGATTTGGCATGAGTCCGCAGATCCTCAAAAGGTTTTACAGCTGCACCATCGAGAGCATCCTGACTGGTTGCATCACCGCCTGGTATGGCAACTGCTCGGCCTCCGACCGCAAGGCGCTACAGAGGGTAGTGCGTACGGCCCAGTACATCACTGGGGCCAAGCTTCCTGCCATCCAGGACCTCTATACCAGGTGGTGTCAGAGGAAGGCCCTAAAAATTGTCAAAGACTCCAGCCACCCTAGTCATAGACTGTTCTCTCTGCTACAGCACAGCAAGAGGTACCGGAGCGCCAAGTCTAGGTCCAAAAGGCTTCTTAAAAGCTTCTACCCCCAAGCCTTAAGACTCCTGAACAGCTAATCTAATGGCTACCCAGACTATTTGCATTGTCATTAGTCTTTGATCGTTTATTTATAGTGGCATGGTGTCAGACATTTTGCTTCGACACCCAAAACACTGTCTGGTAAAGCACTATTTTATAATCTGTTAACTTACATTTGGTACTATATACACTACAGTACACAGTACAACTATCTGACCTTTTCTCAGCATAACCTGTAACCTGGATATAAGCAGCTGGACATATAATCCAAGATGACGCACAGCACAGGAGGACAAAATGGTGGCACATTTCAAAAAGCAGATTGACTGTATGGCTATAGCGCGTCCACTACAGATGGTGAACATCATTCTCCTCAAAGAATGTGAATCAGAGGGCCTGAAAAACCTCTAAATGATTAGCTCAGAGCTCTCAGAGCAGAGGGTCAAAGCAGACAAGTACAAAACATTGGACTATTGCCATATCTCAGACACGCTGTGTGACTGGTCTCTATTGTGGCTACCGGTCTATGGCCCTGGCTGATATTCCTGCTCGCTAGTGTCCAGACCCATAGGGCTCTGTTTAAGCACTGGCCTTGGCGCTTTGATCTGGGGTATTAAAGTGAGGCAATCATTCAACAGGTGGGGCATATTAGCTGGACAAGGTCTGTTTACTACAGAGCAGACCAGAGAACACCCAGGAAATATTTTCTCATTGTCCCTGGGTTACCGGCTGATGCCCCACTGAGGAAATAATCTAATAAGAGATTGACACACATAACTTGTGTGTGTGTGTCAGGGTGGGTCAGTGTGTGTGTGCGCGCGCACACTTTAAAAATAATATTTTAGAGACCGTCTAGATATATTTGTTGAAAATAGATACCAACAGATTCATTCAACTTCAAAAAGTATATATTACCATTTAAGAACAATACACCATTTATTAAATACAAATACCATGTCACATTAGTTTAACCTAAATGTACAGATACACAATGACAACTGTAAAAAAAAAAAAAAAACAGTTGTGCCGATACAGTAGCTTTATAGGGATACTTCGGGATTTTGTCAGTGAGGCCCTTTATCTACTTCCCCAGAGTCAGATTAACTTGTGGATACCATTTGTATGTCTCTGCATGCAGTTTGAAGGAAGTTGCTAACTAGCGCTAGTGCAATTGCTAACTAGTGTTAGCGCAATGACTGGAAGCTAGTACAGTATCGTCAGTTATTGCGTAACGCTATTTAGCATTGGCTTGCGAAACTACCTCTAACTTATTGGACGCAGAGACATAAACAATGTATCCATGAGTTCATCTGACTCTGGGGAAGTAGATAAAGGGCCTCATTGCCAAAATCCCGAAGTTAAGCTAGAATCCTTAGTTGCTACATCCATTTTTGGACCTATATATTAATGATATATACCCATTGATTCTTGAAGAAACCACTGAGCTTAGTTCAACTGTCGTACCCCATTAGAACACAAAATACAAGCTTGTTTTATTCCAATGTTTGTAAACAATATATCGTAAACAAACACTGTATATCCTCAAAACATGGTTAAAACTATAATATTGATATCATGGATGATCAGTCCTTGCATCCATAGCTCTGTCTATAATTTCGAGAGTGATTACATTTCTCCAGGCTTTTTACCAAAACACAGACGGGGTGACGACTTTGTTATTGTTTTAAATAAGGATTCTAGCTTTAAATAAGAATAATTGTGAACAATACCCTGGAGAAACAATGACTGGTGCTGGATTACTTCCAACATACAGTGAGGGAATAAAGTATTTGATCCCCTGCTGATTTTGTACGTTTGCCCACTGACAAGGAAATGATCAGTCTATAATTTTAATGGTAGGTTTTATTTATTTGAAAAAAATCCAGAAAAACGCATGTCAACTGTTATAAATTTATTTGCATTTTAATGAGGGAAATAAGTATTTGACCCCTCTGCAAAACATGACTTAGTACTTGGTGGCAAAACCCTTGTTGGCAATCACAGAGGCCAGGCGTTTCTTGTAGTTGGCCACCAGGTTTGCACACATCTCAGGAGGGATTTTGTCCCACTCCTCTTTGCAGATCTTCTCCAAGTCATTAAGGTTTCGAGGCTGACGTTTGGCAACTCGAACCTTCAGCTCCCTCCACAGATTTTCTATGGGATTAGGCCACTCCAGGACCTTAATGTGCTTCTTCTTGAGCCACTCCTTTGTTGCCTTGGCCGTGTGTTTTGGGTCATTGTCATGCTGGAATACCCATCCATGACCCATTTTCAATGCCCTGACTGAGGGAAGGAGGTTCTCACCCAAGATTTGACGGTACATGGCCTCGTCCATCGTCCTTTTGATGCGGTGAAGTTGTCCTGTCCCCTTAGCAGAAAAACACCCCCAAAGCATAATGTTTCCACCTCCATGTTTGACGGTGGGGATGGTGTTCTTGGGGTCATAGGCAGCATTTCTCCTCCTCCAAACACGGCGAGTTGAGTTGATGCCAAAGAGCTCCATTTTGGTCTCATCTGACCACAACACTTTCACCCAGTTCTCCTCTGAATCATTCAGATGTTCATTGGCAAACTTCAGACGGGCATGTATATGTGCTTTCTTGAGCAAGGGGACCATGCGGGCGCTGCAGGATTTCAGTCCTTCACGGCGTAGTGTGTTACCAATTGTTTTTTTGGTGACTATGGTCCCAGCTGCCTTGAGATCATTGACAAGATCCTCCCGTGTAGTTCTGGACTGATTCCTCACCGTTCTCATGATCATTGCAACTCCACGAGGTGAGATCTTGCATGGAGCCCCAGGCCGAGGGAGATTGACAGTTATTTTGTGTTTCTTCCATTTGCGAATAATCGCACCAACTGTTGTCACCTTCTCACCAAGCTGCTTGGCGATGGTCTTGTAGCCCATTCGAGCCTTGTGTAGGTCTACAATCTTGTCCCTGACATCCTTGGAGAGCTCTTTGGTCTTGGCCATGGTGGAGAGTTTGGAATCTGATTGATTGCTTCTGTGGACAGGTGTCTTTTATACAGGTAACAAGCTGAGATTAGGAGCACTCCGTTTAAGAGTGTGCTCCTAATCTCAGCTCGTTACCTGTATAAAAGACACCTGGGAGCCAGAAATATTTCTGATTGAGAGGGGGTCAAATACTTATTTCCCTCATTAAAATGCAAATCAATTTATAAACATTTTTGATATGCGTTTTCCTGGATTTTTCTGTTGTTATTCTGTCTCTCACTGTTCAAATAAACCTACCATTAAAATTATAGATTGATAATTTCTTTGTCAGTGGGCAAACGTACAAAATCAGCAGGGGATCAAATACTTTTTTCCCTCACTGTACTGTGTGACCATCAAGCAGCATGGAAAATGCTGTCGTCACCACAAAATGTCACCTCCGGATTCTGTTCTTGGTCAGCCGTACAGGTTTCTCCAGTTACCATATAAATCACCTCTGTTTATGAGAAGATATACAGTAACCACAACACTGGCTGGCAGCAGCAGACCCACGGACTGATAAAGTGCAACAGTGCAGAAAGAAGCCATTGCTCTACAATGGTAATAGCAAATGCAGAATGTTGGAAATACTTTACACTTGCAGAATAATTTGACATGACCGAAATATACTGTACATGTAATTGAAACTGTACTGTACATCTTATTTATTTATTTTGACCATTTTACCAACATGGCACAGCTACAGTATGGAACCTGCAATGCGGGAACCTGCAATGCGGGAACCGCTCTGGGGCATTAGATTGTGACTCATATCAGGCCAGCAGAGATTGAGAAATGTAAACTCAGTTCCTTTGATCAGTGCTCAGGGGCACCGTTCCACCCGACAGTGGAGAAAGTCAGGATCTGTGAAAAAGAGGAGCTTCTCTTCAGTCCAGTGTTGCTGTCAAACATGGACGCAGCTGTTTGCATGACACGTTTTCAGTGGAATGAAATATTTGTATATTTAAATATCTAAGACCATGTCTCTCCTACATTTGTGTGTGTCTGAAGTTGACAATACATTCATAGTAACAGTTTGCAATGTAAGGATAATACATTATTCACATTTACAGTACACACATCAAAAGTGTCCTTGTGTCCATAAAAAGCGGGTGGGTTAGTGAGTTAACACACACAGTACCTCATGTTTTCCTATGAATTCAAAGCTCCACAAAAACACAAGCACATGCAGACAGACATAGTTATCCAAGCAGTTGTAAAGTAATAGTAACAGTGCTATTTTGAAGCATTCTAAACATTTACAGCAAGTGAGCATTTTTAGATTGACTTTTTTCACTTGGCTGGCTGACATGATGGTGAGATACAGTCTACGAATACATTGTAGTACAAGGACACTGTGTGCTACACCATTAACCTAGTTCACTACAGTCTGAATGTGGTACCAAGGTTTCCATTCAGTAATACCTGGACACAATCCACCTTGACACCTACGTCATTCATTACTACTGTGACGGTAGGCAGCCTAGCGGTTAAGAGTGTTGGGCCAGTAACCGGAAGGTGTCTTGTTCGAATCCCTGAGCTGACTAAGTGAAGAATCTGTTGATGTTCCCTTGAGCAAGGCACTTATAATTTCTCTGAAGAAGAGCGTCTTCTAAATGACATAAAAATAAAATACTGAGCACCTATGTAGAACATCTGGAAGGAGAAGTCCCAATCTTACAGTTTATCTTCCTCAGACAGGAATATGTGCAGATTCTGCAGAAGCTATAGTGTTGTGGTTTATTTCCTTATCCGTTTGCTAGTCAGTACATTGTGTAAATCTATGGTACACCAATCAGACAGTTTGTCCAGGAATCTCTGTAAACACTGAAACTTCACAGCAACAACAACAGAGAGCAGCACAACATCAGCAACAGCAACAACAGTTCTCAGTATCCACACTCGTCATTAACAAAGAAAACCAGCACGGTAGAGTGTGAAAGCAATCATTAAATATAGCTTTACAGACTAAATATACTGGCTGGATATTGGTATCAGAATGACGTACAGTGGTGGTCACACTACCCAGCATTAAGGTATTGCTGCTTGCAGGGGTTATTGAGTCTCAAAAGTAAGGTCCACAACAAAGGCTTGTCTGTCTGTGTGTCCTTACACACTGTCTGAGGGGCGGCAGGACAGGCGTCAGTAACCTCAGTTATTAAATGGTGATATTGAGGGGGAAGGTGAAGGTTGAGGTATTGAAGGGTGGTAGGAGGAACGGAGCAACGTGAGCATTGCTCAACTCTTTTTTTTACATGTGGTGCAGCTGGTAATAGCGCCTGCCTGTGATTATGTGCACCTGCTGTCCCTCATCAGAGAGTTGGATTTCTGGGCCGTGGCAGAGGGAGTGTTCAGAATCACACAGACAGACAGAAGTCCCTGAGCTGGTTCTGGGAGAGACCCAGATTAATATGGAATGTGTTACAGACAGAAGGCTGGCTACAGCCACAAGTGGGGGTCACAGATATTACTGTTAACCCTGATTTGATCTCTTGTTCGGCCTGTTAATTCTCTCCTACCTCTCCTACCCTGGCATTTCCATGTGATTCAGACTGCTGCCAGTAAAGAACAGTCAGTTCAACTAACAACATTATTCATTTTCATACAAACAGACTATAATTATTTGTTCTTGGAGCTCTAAGATATGGAGCTGAATCGAAAATGATGCTGATGAGGTAGATAAAAAATGAACTTAGAGCAATATAACAAATGTTTGTGCAACTGTACTCGAAACTTGAACTTAGTACCTGAACCCTGGTGTTCGAATGCACACGTGCGTAAGCACTAGAGTACATAACACGTGCACATACTCATGTCCACAAACCACACACACACATGATCACATGCACAAACCATAGACTTCCTAAGTCTTTTGCAGACTTTGTTCAATATTAAGAGGAAAAGTATTACAAACATTTAATAACCTACACATTACTAGAATAATATTCTTATAGTAACGCATTTAAATATGGAAATAGATTCACATGTAATTTCCTATCCCATGTCTGCATACCTGGTCTGGCTAAATGAGAAAGACCAGTCTCACTGTAACACCCTGCGGTTCAGACAATGGAGACAAGAGGAGGATTATTGCAATACCCGTTTGTGTTTGTGACACTAGACAGAGAGCCAATCCCCAGCTCCATGGTCCCAGCGTTATGTGAAAGTCTGCCTGGCTTATCCTTGGGGCTGTGACCCCTATATGTGTATCCATTAGTGGGGAAAGCAGCCCCTCTCAGGCACAGAATCTCCTGGAAGGCATACCTGAACTCAGGACTCCTGCAGTATATGAGGGGGTTGAACGCTGAGTTGGCGTATCCTATCCAGTTCAATATCCTGAATGGCATTTTAATGTTGTCCACCTTCCAGATGGTCACCACCACGTTGAGCACAAAGAAGGGCAGCCAGCAGAGGGTAAAGGTGCCCATGATGATTCCCAGCGTCTTCAGGGCTTTGTGTTCCTTCAGACAGAACTTAGGTCTCTTCCCGTTCCCCCCTGCCCCTCCGCTCCCGCCCCCACCATCCTGCCCCTGGTTGTTGTCGATCATCTGGGTGTGGAAGCGCCCCTCGCTGCTGCGGATCTTCTTCAGCTGCTTCCTGGCCTCCTGGAAGACGCGTCCGTAGACGAAGGCCATGACCGCCAGGGGGATGTAGAAGGAGATGACGGAGGACGCCACGGCATAGGCGGCGTTGGTGTTGAAGTCACAGCAGTGGGCATCTTCCAGGCAGCTGAGCGCCTCGGGCTCATCAGACACCCACCACTTCATGTGGATGGGCAGGAAGGAGATGAGGGCGGCCACGCCCCACACCATCACCACCACCACGCACACCTTGCGCTTGGTCAGCAGGGATGGGTATCGCAGCGGCGACGTGATGGCCAGGTAGCGGTCCAGCGCGATCACACACAGCGTCTCAATGCTGGCCGTCACACACAAGACGTCCGCCGCTGTCCAGAACTCGCACAGGAAGCTGCCAAAGTGCCAGGTGTTGAGGAGGATGTAGCAGGCCCCGAAGGGCACCACCAGCAGGCCCATGACCAGGTCAGCACAGGCCAGAGAGGTGATGAACATGTTGGTGACCGTCTGCAGCCGCTGGAAGCGCACAATGGCGGTGATGACCAGCACGTTGCCAAAGACGATGCCCATCACTAGCAGGGCCATGAGGATGCCTAGTAGCACCGCCACAGCCTCGCTGTACTCCGAGTAAAACCACTGGTGAGACGACGAGTTCGTCTCCACTGATAGATCCGATAGGTTGAATATGGCAGGCGTGCTCAAACTCTCCATGATCTATGGCCCAGTTGAATCAACAAACCACAGGAGATAAGATAAGGAGAAACGTGTTGTCAAAAGGACCCATAAAACAAATAATTTTCCATATAGCTATATAGGCTACTGTATATGTAAAGTATATAAAGTCAAGATAGGATTCATAAGTTAAGTTTGATATGAATTCTGAATTATTTCATCCAATATCTCTTAGATGCAATTGTATTTAAAATATAATAAAGAAAATACTAACTTCATTCTTAATACATTTGCTCAATCAAAAAACACAAATAAATAAATCATTTCATCTTAAAGCCATTTACCTACCTCCAAATGTTCTCCTGGTCTCCCATAAAATCTAAAAGTATTCCTTTTTTATGTTGTAGCTCCCACTAGGTGTTTGGACTTCATTAGAAATGTTTTTGGCTGACTGCCTTCTCCCTTCCTCTTTTGCTGTGTCACACACTCACAGTCCCCACTTGCTCTGTGTTCTAAAACACCACTCTCTCTCACTGTTGAATGTAGCTCCTGATCTAGTCATAGCCCTTATAGCAGTCAAGAATGACATCACACTCTGGCAGCAGCCAATCAGCAGGCAGGCACACCACAGGAGCAGTGAATAAGAGTGCCTTTATGCACAGTAAGACGTTTTTTCACAAAAACAAGTCAAATTGCAAATTTGTTTGTATTTGTAATATTTGTAAAGTACAAATATTTGTTCTATGTTACCAGATAAATCAAACTACTGAAGGCAATATGATAGTGATAATGTTTCTGAGAGCGAATGCTGTATGTCATAAAATTTTGAAAAAACGTTGAAAGGGTCGTTCACATGGCAACATAATTAGTATAAGCTCTGTTGGAGACAAGCACAACAAACGAACTAAGCAATTATGTACAACCTACAGTTATATACTGTTCTAAAGGGTTGTCATGCAGAGCATAACTACGTAATATGATGTCAATGGAAATGAAATTGGATCTCTTCCAGCTTTCACACTTCCTGACCTGAATCTCTTCAATATTCCAACTGGAAACAGAGACATTAGGCATAGTCCATTGACATACAGTAGATACTAGACCCTCTTAAATATTAACATGACAGCATAGCTCGCTCCACCACATAGATTGGGTTATTATGTACAAGCACACTTACAGTGCCTTCGGAAAGTATTCAGACCCCTTGACCTTTTCCACATTTTGTTATGTTACTGTCTTATTCTAAAATGGATTAAATATTTTTTCTCACAATACCCCATAATGACAAAGCGAAAACAGGTTTTTAGAAATTGTTTCTAATTTATTAAAAATAAAAAACTGAAATATCACATTTACATTAGTATTCAGACCCTTTACTCAGTACTTTGTTGAACCACCTTTGGCAGCACTTACAGCTTCAAGTCTTCTTGTGTAGGACGCTACAAGCTTGGCACACCTGTATTTGGGGAGTTTCTCCCATTATTCTCAGCAAATTTTTGCACATTTAAAAAAAACAGAAACTGAAAAAAACGTATTTACATAAGTATTCAGACCCTTTGCTATGATACTTGAAATTCAGTTCAGGTGCATCCTGTTTCCATTGATAATCCTTGAGATGTTTCTACAACTTGATTGCAGTCCACCTGTGGTAAATTCAATTGATTGGACATGATTTAGAAAGGCACACACCTGTCTATATAAGGTCCCACAGTTGACAGGGCATGTCAGAGCAAAAACCAAGCCATGAGGTTGAAGGAATTATCCGTAGAGCTCAGAGACAGGATTGTGTCGAGGCACAGATCTGGGGAAGGGTACAAAAAAAAAAATTCAGCATTGAACGTCCCCAAGAGCACAGTGGCCTCCATCATTCTTAAATGGAAGAAGTTTGAAACCACCAAGACTCTTCCTAGAGCTGGCCACCGGGCCAAACTGAGCAATCGGGGGAGAAGGGCCTTGATCAGGGAGGTGACCAAGAACCCGATGGTCACTCTGACAGAGCTCCTGAGTTCCTCTGTGGAGATGGGAGAACCTTCCAGAAGGACAACCATCTCTGCAGCACTCCACCAATCAGGCTTTTATGGTAGAGAAGCCACTCCTCAGTAAAAGGCACATGACAGTCCGCTTGGAGTTTGCTAAAAGGCACCTAAAGGACTCTCAGACCATGACAACAAGTTTGTCTGGTCTGGTGAAACCAAGATTGAACTGTTTGGCTTGAACGCCAAGCATAACGTCTGGAAACCTGGCACCATCCCTACGGTGAAGCATGGTGGTGGCAGCAACATGCTGTGGGGATGTTTTTCAGCGGCAGGGACTGGAAGACTAGTCAGGATCAAGGGAAAGATTAACAGAACAAAGTACAGAGAGATACTCTATGAAAACATGCTCCAGAGCTCTCAGGACCTCAGACTGGGGCAAAGGTTCACCTTCCAACAGGACAATGACCCTAAGCACACAGCCAAGCCAACGCAGGAGTGGCTTTGGGACAAATCTCTGAATGTCCTTCAGTAGCCCAGCCAGAGTCCGGACTTGAACCCGATCGAACATCTTTGGAGAGAACTGAAAAAATGTGCTGCAACGCTCCCCATCCAACCTGACAGAGCTTGAGAGGATCTGCAGAGAAGAATGGGAGAAACTCCCCAAATACATGTGTGCCAAGCTTGTAGCGTCATACCCAAGAAGAGTCAAGGCTGTAATCGCTGCCAAAGGTGCTTCAACAAGGTACTGAGTAAAGGGTCTGAATACTTATGTAAATGTGATATTTCAGTTTGTTTTTTATTATACATTTGTACACATTTCTAAAAACCTGTTTTTGCTTTGTCATTATGGGGTATTGTGTGTAAATAAAAAAACGATTTAATCAATTTTAGAATAAGGCTGTAACCTAACAAAATGTGGAAAAAGTCAAGGGGTCTGAATGCACGGTTTTCGAATGCACTGTAAACAAATGAACCCAGAAGCATATCTGTGTTATACATACTATTAGCATTGGTCATCGAAATTGTAAAATATATATATATATACAGTGAGGGAAAAAAGTATTTGATCCCCTGCTGATTTTGTACATTTGCCCACTGACAAAGAAATGATCAGTCTATAATTTTAATGGTAGGTTTATTTGAACAGTGAGAGACAGAATAACAAGAAAGAAATCCAGAAAAACGCATGTCAAAAATGTTATAAATTGATTTGCATTTTAATGAGGGAAATAAGTATTTGACCCCCTCTCAATCAGAAAGATTTCTGGCTCCCAGGTGTCTTTTATACAGGTAATGAGCTGAGATTAGGAGCACACTCTTAAAGGGAGTGCTCCTAATCTCAGCTTGTTACCTGTATAAAAGACACCTGTCCACAGAAGCAATCAATCAATCAGATTCCAAACTCTCCACCATGGCCAAGACCAAAGAGCTCTCCAAGGATGTCAGGGACAAGATTGTAGACCTACACAAGGCTGGAATGGGCTACAAGACCATCTTCAAGCAGCTTGGTGAGAAGGTGACAACAGTTGGAGTGATTATTCGCAAATGGAAGAAACACAAAAGTACTGTCAATCTCCCTCGGCCTGGGGCTCCATGCAAGATCTCACCTCGTGGAGTTGCAATGATCATGAGAACGGTGAGGAATCAGCCCAGAACTACACGGGAGGATCTTGTCAATGATCTCAAGGCAGCTGGGACCATAGTCACCAAGAAAACAATTGGTAACACACTACGCCGTGAAGGACTGAAATCCTGCAGCGCCCACAAGGTCCCCCTGCTCAAGAAAGCACATATACAGGGCCGTCTGAAGTTTGCCAATGAACATCTGAATAATTCAGAGGAAAACTGGGTCAAAGTGTTGTGGTCAGATGAGACCAAAATCGAGCTCTTTGGCATCAACTCAACTCACCGTGTTTGGAGGAGGAGGAATGCTGCCTATGACCCCAAGAACACCATTCCCACCGTCAAACATGGCGGTAGAAACATTATGCTTTGGGGGTGTTTTTCTGCTAAGGGGACAGGTTAACTTCACCGCATCAAAGGGACGATGGACGGGGCCATGTACTGTCAAATCTTGGGTGAGAACCTCCTTCCCTCAGCCAGGGCATTGAAAATTACAGTGGGGAAAGAAAGTATTTAGTCAGCCACCAATTGTGCAAGTTCTCCCACTTAAAAAGATGAGAGAGGCCTGTAATTTTCATCATAGGTACACGTCAACTATGACAGACAAAATGAGATTTTTTTTCTCCAGAAAATCACATTGTAGGATTTTTAATGAATTTATTTGCAAATTATGGTGGAAAATAAGTATTTGGTCAATAACAAAAGTTTCTCAATACTTTGTTATATACCCTTTGTTGGCAATGACACAGGTCAAATGTTTTCTGTAAGTCTTCACAAGGTTTTCACACACTGTTGCTGGTATTTTGGCCCATTCCTCCATGCAGATCTCCTCTAGAGCAGTGATGTTTTGGGGCTGTCGCTGGGCAACACGGACTTTCAACTCCCTCCAAAGATTTTCTATGGTGTTGAGATCTGGAGACTGGCTAGGCCACTCCAGGACCTTGAAATGCTTCTTACGAAGCCACTCCTTCGTTGCCCGGGCGGTGTGTTTGGGATCATTGTCATGCTGAAAGACCCAGCCACGTTTCATCTTCAATGCCCTTGCTGATGGAAGGAGGTTATCACTCAAAATCTCACGATACATGGCCCCATTCATTCTTTTCTTTACACGGATCAGTCGTCCTGGTCCTTTGCAGAAAAACAGCCCCAAAGCATGACGTTTCCACCCCCATGCTTCACAGTAGGTATGGTGTTCTTTGGATGCAACTCAACATTCTTTGTCCTCCAAACACGACGAGTTGAGTTTTTACCAAAAAGTTATATTTTGGTTTCATCTGACCATATGACATTCTCCCAATCCTCTTCTGGATCATCCAAATGCACTCTAGCAAACTTCAGACGGGCCTGGACATTTACTGGCTTAAGCAGGGGGACACGTCTGGCACTGCAGGATTTGAGTCCCTGGCGGCGTAGTGTGTTACTTATGGTAGGCTTTGTTACTTTGGTCCCAGCTCTCTGCAGGTCATTCACTAGGTCCCCCTGTGTGGTTCTGGGATTTTTGCTCACCGTTCTTGTGATCATTTTGACCCCACGGGGTGAGATCTTGGGAGATAATCAGTTGTCTTGTATGTCTTCCATTTCCTAATAATTGCTCCCACAGTTGATTTCTTCAAACCAAGCTGCTTACCTATTGCAGATTCAGTCTTCCCAGCCTGGTGCAGGTCTACAATTTTGTTTCTGGTGTCCTTTGACAGCTCTTTGGTCTTGGCCATAGTGGAGTTTGGAGTGTGACTGTTTGAGGTTGTGGACAGGTGTCTTTTATACTGATAACAAGTTCAAACAGGTGCCATTAATACAGGTAGCCTCTTAAAGAAGAAGTTACAGGTCTGTGAGAGCCAGAAATCTTGCTTGTTTGTAGGTGACCAAATACTTATTTTCCACCATAATTTGCAAATAAATTCATTAAAAATCCTACAATGTGATTTTCTGGATTTTTTCTTCTCATTTTGTCTGTCATAGTTGACTTGTACCTATGATGAAAATTACAGGCCTCTCTCATCTTTTTAAGTGGGAGAACTTGCACAATTGGTGGCTGACTAAATACTTATTTTCCCCACTGTATGTATGCCTCATTTGCATATATACACTGGGTGTATTTGCACACCTTAATAAATTAATATAAAGGGATGGAACAGGGCTGCAACCACCAAAACCTTGCTCTGTCTCTAGCATAGAGATAGATAGAGGACTCATCTTTGTATGTGCGCCATTATAGCGTCTGTGACAGCATGGGCAACGCCATTGAGGCTTCCTCTATTTTAAGGTAGTCAATTATGTTTTTCACGATTGGCTTATCCCTCCTGATGACCCGGTTGGACATGACTCCAACAGGGACACCAGGAGGGATCAGCCAATAAAAGTTGGAAGTTCCACCCAGTTGACTACATTAAAATGGTGGAAGCCCTGAATGGTGCTGCCCATGCTAACACGGCCTTTTGGCCACTAGAGGCCTCTATAATTCTTTCTCTATGGTCTCTTGGCCTACCTGCGCTGTCTAGACTGCCTCATTAATGATTAATTTCTGATGTTGTCATATTCTCTTGCATAAGCAAGAGTGGGAAAGAGTCACCAGAGTTAAATTAAAGCAATCAATCCATCAAGATTTAAATGTACCAAACTCACTAAAAGTGAACATAATAAATGGCTCCCTATCCTCTGGATGTTTAGCAAACTCACTAAAAGTGGCAGTAATAAAGTCTCTCCTGAAAAAGCCAAACCTTGACTTGTAACATTTTTAAAACTATCAGCATATATCGAATCTCCCATTCCTCTAAAAAATTTGGAAAAAGCTGTTGCACAGCAACTCATTGCCTTCCTGAATACATTTTTGTATACAAAACCCCATCATAGTACTGAGACTGCACTCATGAAGGTGGTAAATGACCTTTTAACGGCGTCAGACCAAGGCTCTGCATCTGTCCTCGTACTCCTAGGACCTAGTGCTGCTTTTGACACCATCGATCACCACCTTATTTTGGAGAGATTGGAAACCCTAATTGGTCTACACTGACAAGTTCTTGCCTGGTTTAAATCTTATCTGTCGGAAAGATATCAGTTGTCTCTGTGGAAGGTTTGTCCTCTGACAAATCAATTGTACGTTTCGGTGTTCCTCAAGGTTCTGTTTTAGGACCACCATTGTTTTCACTATATATTCTACCTCTTGGTAATGTAATTTGGAAACAAAATGTCAACTTTCACTGCTATGCGGACGACACACAGCTGTACATTTAAATGAAATATGGTGAAGACACAAAATTGCCTACCCTGGAAGCCTGTGTTTCAGACATAAGGAAGGGGATGGCGGCAAATGTTTTACTTTTAAACTCGGACAAACAGAGATGCTAGTTCTAGGTCTGCTGTTTGATCTAACAATTAATATTGATGGTTGTACAGTCGTCTTGTCACGGTTTCGGCCGAGGCTGCCTCTCTCCCTTGTTCGGGCAGGTTTCGGCGTTCGTCGTCTCCGGAATTCTAGCTGCCACCGCTGTATGTTTCATGTTCGTTTGCTTTTGTCTGTTTGTTTCCACACCTGTTTCTGTTTTGGCGTAATTAGTGTCCTATAAGTTTCTCGTTGTGTTTGTCTAGTGTTGTGTGTAATTATTTTCCGTCAGTTGTGTGTATTGCTCGGTTGAGCTTCTCTCCACTACGCTGGAGTATTTTCGCACCTGTTTGTGCGCAGTTACCATTGTCGCACCTGTTTGTGCGCTGTTACCGCCTTCGTGCGTATTTTTCGCCTTCGGGCAAAGTTGTCCTTTGCCTTAGTTTGGGCAGTAATACAAGCCTTTGGAATATCGTTCTGAGTCCTGCGTTTGATTCCACCATTGCACCTACAGCACGCCCTGACAGAATTACACACCATCAATGGAATCAGCAGGAGCCGAAGCAGCCCAGACGAGACTGGAGGCCCAGGTTCGGGACCAACGAGATCAGATCCTGCAGATGGGGACCGCCCTGCAGGAGGTGATTTCCACCCTCCGAGGCTGGGGTACGCCTCCACCGCCTCCCTCCCTGCCAGCACCATCGGCCAGCCCGCCCATTCCAGCGCCGGAACCTCGAGGAGTCCGACTATCTCTCCCGAGGGCCTACGACGGAACCGCGGCTGGGTGTCAGGGATTCCTACTCCAGGTGGAGCTATACCTGGCCACAGTGCACCCGGCACCTTCGGGGCATGAGAGCGTGTCCGCCCTGATCTCCTGCCTGGCCGGAAAAGCGTTGGAGTGGGCCAACGCGGAGTGGAGGAAGATCGACGCCACGACGATTACCTACGACGAGTTCTCCCGCCGCTTCAGGGCGGTGTTTGACCATCCCCGGAGGGGAAAGCGGCGGGGAGCGTCTGGTCTTCCTCCGGCAGGGGAGGAGGAGTACCCAGGAATTCGCTCTCGAATTCCGTACTCTAGCGGCAGATGCAGGGTGGAATGATCGGGCCCTCATCGATCTATACAGATGTAGCCTCACGAGAGGACGTCCGTCGGGAGCTGGCTTGTAGGGACACCAGCCTCTCTTTCGACCAGCTGGTCGACATGTCCATCAGGCTGGATAACCTACTGGCTACCCGCGGGACGTCCTGCGGAGGGTCCGTCCATTCACCCTCCAGCGCCTCCGAGCCGTGTCCTATGGAGCTCGGGGCGCTGGCGCTAGAGAGAGGAGGAGTCGGCAGGCTAGGGGGTCCATCCACTGCACCAACTGTGGTCGGGGAGGACACACCGCGGCTAGGTGCTGGGGATGGCCTCCTAGGGGGAGATGACGACAGGTCCCGCACTGGGGATTCCCTCCAGGTGAGTAGGCGCCCCACTCACCCAGAGCTCACTGTTGCCCATTTTTGTATGCCTGTCAGTTTTCCACAGGTAGCACCTCATTCCCAGCATAAGGCGCTGGTAGATTCAGGCGCGGCTGGGAATTTTATTGATAAAAAGTTTTGTTTAGCATTAGGGATTCCCCTTATTCCTGTTGATGTTCCTTTCCCGTTCATGCCCTAGATAGTCGTCCGTTGGGTACGGGCTTAATCAGGGAAGTCACGGCGCCACTTAGGATGTGTGCGCAGGGGGATCATCAGGAGATGATTCAGCTGTTCCTGATTGACTCTCCTGCGTATCCGGTGGTGCTGGGCATGCCCTGGTTGAGTACCCATAACCCAGCTATTTCGTGGCAGGAGAGGGCTCTGATGGAGTGGTCTGCTCAGTGTGTGGGTAGATGTTTGGGCGTTTCCGTAGGGGCTACCTCGGTGGAGAGTCCAAACCAGGTGCCCGCATTGCACGTTCCACCTGAGTATGGGGATTTGGCTATTGCGTTTAGTAAGGCGAGGGCGACGCGGTTGCCACCCCATAGGCAGGGGGATTGTGCGATAGACCTCCAGGCAGGAGCTGCGCTCCCACGGAGCCATGTGTATCCTCTGTCTCAGGAGGAGAAGAAAGCTATGGAGATTTACATAGACAAATCTCTGAGACAAGGATACATACGGCCTTCCACTTCCCCTGCGTCCTCGAGTTTCTTTTTTGTGAAGAAAAAGGATGGTGGTTTGCGCCCGTGCATCGATTACCGTGGTCTCAATCAGATTACGGTGAAGTATAGTTATCCACTCCCCGCTGATTGCGACCATGACTGAGTCGTTGCATGGGGCGCGTTTCTTCACGAAATTAGATCTCAGGAGCGCGTACAACTTGGTGCGCATCAGGGAGGGTGATGAATGGAAAACAGCCTTTAGTACCACCTCGGGCCATTACGAGTATCTGGTCATGCCATACGGGTTGATGAACGCTCCGTCAGTTTTCCAATCATTCGTGGATGAGATCTTCAGGGACATGCAGGGGCAGGGGGGTGGTGGTGTACATTGATGACATTCTCGTGTACTCGCCTACCCGTGTCGAGCATGTGGCCCTGGTGCGTAGAGTGTTGCGGAGGCTGGTGGAGCACGACCTGTATGTGAAGGCAGAGAAGTGTCTGTTTTTCCAGGAGTCGGTCTCCTTTTTTGGGTTATCAGTTGTCTGCGTCAGGGGTGAAGATGGAGGTAGACCGGGTGTCGGCCGTAGCGTAATTGGCAAACACCAACCACTGTGAAGGAGGTGCAGCAGTTTTTGGGGTTTGCAAATTACTACAGGAGGTTTATCCGGGGTTTTGGACAGGTGGCAGCTCCCATCACGTCTCTGTTGAAGGGGGGTCCGGTGCGTCTGCAGTGGTCGGCCGAGGCGGACAGGGCGTTTGGGAGGCTGAAGGACCTGTTTACCTCGGCCCCGGTGCTGGCGCATCCGGATCCCTCTTTGCCGTTCCAGGTAGAGGTGGACGCGTCGGAGGCCGGTTTAGGAGCCGTGCTTTCACAACGGTCTGGCGCGCCACCTAAACTCCGCCCCTGTGCTTTTTATTCCAAGAAGCTCAGTCCGGCGGAGCGGAACTATGACGTAGGGGACAGGGAGCTGTTAGCCGTGGTACAGGCTCTAAAGGTGTGGAGGCACTGGCTTGAGGGGGCTCAACACCCTTTCCTCATTTTGACGGACCACCGTAACCTGGAGTACATCCGGGCGGCGAGGAGGCTGAACCTCGCCAGGCAAGATGGAGTATGTTCTTGACCAGGTTTACTTTTAAGATCACGTACATCCCTGGGTCACAGAATGGCAAGGCAGATGCGCTGTCTCGGCGGTATGACACGGAGGAGAGGTCCGTGGAGCCCACTCCCATACTGCCTGAGTCGTGTCTGGTGGCACCGGTAGTGTGGGAGGTCGATGCTGAACTCGAGCGGGCGTTACGCACCGACCCTAGTCCACCACAGTGCCCGGAGGGTCGGAAGTACGTTCCGCTCGAGGTTCGGGATCGATTGATCTATTGGGCTCACACGTCACCCTCCTCTGGACATCCGGGTATCGGCCGGACAGTGCACTGTCTTAGTGCCAAGTACTGGTGGCCCACGTTGGCAAGGGATGTGAGGGTTTATGTTTCCTCCTGCTCGGTGTGCGCCCAGTGTAAGGCGCCTAGACATCTACCTAGGGGTAAGTTGCTACCCCCTGCCCGTTCCACAACGACCATGGTCCCACCTCTCAGTGGACTTTATAACAGACCTTCCCCTCTCCCAAGGGAATACTACCATCCTGGTCGTTGTGGACCGGTTCTCTAAGGCCTGTCGTTTGCTCCCCATGCCGGGTCTTCCTACTGCCCTACAAACTGCCGAGGCACTGTTTACCCATGTGTTCCGGCACTACGGGGTACCCGAGGACATTGTGGCTGATCGGGGTCCCCAATTCACCTCCAGAGTCTGGAGAGCGTTTATGGAGCGGTTGGGGGTCTCGGTGAGCCTCACCTCGGGTTACCACCCGGAGAGTAATGGGCAGGTGGAACGCAGAAACCAGGATGTGGGTAGGTTTCTCAGAACATACTGCCAGGACCGGCCGGAGGAGTGGTCAAGGTACGTTCCTGGGCCGAGATGGCCCAGAATTCCCTACGCCATTCCTCCACTAACCTAACTCCATTTCAATGTGTGTTAGGTTACCAGCCGGTTCTGGCACCCTGGCAGCAGAGCCAGATCGAGGCTCCTGCGGTGGATGAGTGGGCGCGGTGCTCGGAGGAGACTTGGAACGCTGCACACGTCCACCTGCAGCGGGCCCTCCGACGTCAGAAGGCGAGCGCTGATCTCCACCGCAGTGAGGCACCGGTGTACGCACCTGGTGATCGAGTCTGGCTCTCTACCAGAAACCTGCCCCTCCGCCTGCCCTGTCGGAAACTGGGTCGGCGGTTTGTAGGGCCATTTAAAGTCCTGAGAAGGTTGAACGAGGTATGTTATAGATTACAGCTACCTGTGGAGTATAAGTGTATTAACCCCTCGTTCCATGTGTCCCTTCTCAGGCCGGTGGTAGCGGGCCCACTCCAAGAAAATGAGATCTTGGAGACTCCTCCGCCCCGTTGGACATCGAGGGGCACCGGCGTACTCCGTGAGATCCATCTTGGATTCGAGACGTCGGATGGGGGGTCTCCAGTATCTAGTGGAGTGGGAGGGGTACGGTCCGGAGGAGCGGTGCTGGGTGCCGAGGAGAGACGTTTTGGACCCGTCGCTCCTGACGGAATTCCATCGGGGGCATCCGACGCGCCCTGCTCCGCGTCCTCCTGGTCGTCCCCGAGGCCGGAGTCGGCGCACGTCTGGAGCCGCGCGTCAAGGGGGGGGTACTGTCACGGTTTCGGCCGAGGCTGCCTCTCTCCCTTGTTCGGGCAGGTTTCGCGTTCGTCGTCTCCGGAATTCTAGCTGCCACCGCTGTATGTTTCATGTTCGTTTGCTTTTGTCTGTTTGTTTCCACACCTGTTTCTGTTTTGGCGTAATTAGTGTCCTATAAGTTTCTCGTTGTGTTTGTCTAGTGTTGTGTGTAATTATTTTCCGTCAGTTGTGTGTATTGCTCGGTTGAGCTTCTCTCCACTACGCTGGAGTATTTTCGCACCTGTTTGTGCGCAGTTACCATTGTCGCACCTGTTTGTGCGCTGTTACTTTTCGCCTTCGTGCGTATTTTTCGCCTTCGGGCAAAGTTGTCCTTTTGCCTTAGTTTGGGCAGTAATACAAGCCTTTGGAATATCGTTCTGAGTCCTGCGTTTGATTCCACCATTGCACCTACAGCACGCCCTGACACGTCTCAAATAAAACTGTAAAGGACCTTGGCGTTACTCTGGACCCTGTTCTCTCTTTTGACGAACATATCAAGAATATGTATAGCTTTTTTCCATCTTCGTAACATTCCAAAAACCAGAAACCTTTTGTCAAAAAATTATGCAGAAAAGCTAATCAATGCTTTTGTCACTTCTAGATTAGACTACTGCAATGCTTTACTCTCCGGCTACCCGTATAAAGCACAAAATGAACTTCAGTAAGTATGGCTGCTAGAATCTTGACTAGAACCCCCCAAAATTACCATATTACAGTGATTTCAAGGTTTTACTGCTAACCTATAAAGCATTACATGGACTTGCTCCTACCTATCTCTCCAATTTGGTCCTGCTGTACATACCTGCATGTACGCTATGGTCACAAGACCCAAGCCTCCTTATTGTCCCTACAATTTCTAAGCGAACAGCTGGAGGCAGGGCTTTCTCCTATAGAGCTACATTTTTATGGAATGGTCTGCCTATTCATGCGAGAGACGCAGACTTGGTCTCGACCTTTAAGTCTTTACTGAAGACTCATCTCTTCAGTAGGTCCTATGATTGAGTGTAGTCTGGCCCAGGGGTGCGAAGGTGAACGGCAAGGCACTAGAGTGACGAACCGTCCTTATTGTCTCTGCCTGACTGTCTCCCCTCTCTCCACTGGGATTCTCTGCCTCTGACCCTATTATGGGGTCTAAGTCACTGGCTTACTAGTGCTCTTCCATCTCGTCCCTAGGAGGGGTGCGTCACGTCTTGCCAGGCTTTTTTGCTATACTCGACTTGAGTGGGTTGAGTCACTGACGTGATCTTCCTGTTCGGCCTTGCGTCCCCTCAGACTCGTGCGGTGGAGTAGATCTTCATGGTCTATACTCAGCCTTGTCTCAGGGTAGTAAGTTGGTGGTCTGTTGATATCCCTCTAGTGGTGTGGAGGCTGTGCTTTGCCAAAGTGGGTGGCGTTATGTCCTGCCTGGTTGGCCCTGTCCGGGGGTATCATCGGACAGGGCCAAGGTGTCCCTCGACACCCCCTGTCTCAACCTCCAGTCTCTATGCTGCAATAGTCTATGTTCCGGGGGGCTAGGGTCAGTCTGTCCTATCTGTTGAAATTCTCCTGTCTTATCTGGTGTCCTGTGTGAACTTAAGTATGTATGCTCTCTCTCTCTCTCTCTCTCTCTCTCTCTCTCTCTCTCTCTCTCTCTCTCTCTCTCTCTCTCTCTCTCTCTCTCTCTCTCTCTCTCTCTCTCTCTCTCTCTCTCTCCCTCTCTCTCCCTCCCTCCCTCCCTCCCTCCCTCCCTCCTAGCAAGTCTAATTGTTTGGTTACCAAGGCAACTACTGTAGCTATCTATAGTAGTAAACTTGCTAGCTTAGTGGATGTTGAACACATTTCTACAGGCAAATGAACACATTTCTAGCGACAATGTGGTAAATTATAGCCATAATCAACAAGGGACTCTATGCGTTCTCTGGAAAATAATGCAACTCTGTGGATGGTTAGTTGAACTCCGCTAGCACGTCATGGAACACACCTTCCACGTCATTCATTTTTTCCCATAGAACGCATAGCCCCTCCTTGATTATCCCTTACATATCGTGTTCACACGCAAATGGTATCCATAATGAAGAAAATCATGCGTTTGAAAATGCCGTTCAATTAGGCACTTCATATACAATAGGTTATGTCATATGCAGAATGCAAAGCTTATAACAACCACTTTGTTGACACAACACAATAAACACAGTGTAATAACTTAATAATTTATATACTACAATGCCACCAGCTTGATTAACTTTGAATGCCTTTACTATAAATGTTCCCCAGATACAGTTTCACATGAAGTGACAGCACAGTTTTTCCAGTATCTGCACATCTGTATTCCAGTATATCTGTACAACTGCATCCTAGAGATAACTGTCATGTGACTAAGAGCTAAGTGGCGTGAGCCCTGTGATCTAACCTAGGAGACATCTAGAGTATAACATCCAGCATAACAATAAGGCTCACACTTCATCCCCTCCTCATAACAACTCCATACGTTGTCTGGTCCATTCCACAGGAAGGAGATACCAAGCAGACAGCAGACCAAATGCACTCTGCCAAAATGTCTAAATCAGATGGTGTCTCAAGGTACGTCCCAAATGGCACCCTATTCCCTACATAGTGCACTACTGTACTTTTAATCAGAGCCCTATCGGCCTTGGTCATAAGTACTATCGAATAGGGTGCCAATTTGGACACAACCTCAGTGCCAGGTCAGTGTGATGAAACATGGAGGGACTGTGTGCGTCCAGGGGAAGTGGTGCAGCTCAACCCTGGTTCCTGCCGATGGGGAGAAACTGGCTGTTTTCTCAGGCATATATTTCATACTGTAGGTGGGTGGGGGGGGATATCCTATGCATGCATACATACCATCTGGAAATCGCTTAATTCAAAGGATCAAACGCCTATGTACTGAGCGTAACATTTGAGGCGAGTATTACAAAGTATTACAAGGAAATGCTTTTGTGTTGAGATCCTAGGAACTAGGAGGTTGCTTATTACCCATGCCCAATGAGGTGACCAAGGGGTTAACAATGGGTTAATGAACCTTGTGTTTTTCCACTGGTGACATGTTTAAAGGTGCAGTATGGGATCTGGAAATCTGTTGAATGGTCATTTCAAATCTTATTTACCCATTCTTGAAGAATAGAACTTACAAATGCCTCATGAGCTTAGTACAACTCTTACCGTATCCCATAAGTGTTCGAGTGGAAATTGGAGTTGATGATCATTGATTAGTAATGCCTGACGAGTGTCTATAAATTCCTGTTTGTCACGTGAGATGGTAGTTGCTTCTACAGAATCAAGTAATGTTTTATGAGCTCCTGTATGCTGCCTCTGTCTAGTCTTAATTGTCCTTATAATTGAATATAGAAATTGACTGTTTCGCTCTCCGAACCCTATAAACAGCGTATTACATAAGGGTTTATTCCTCCAATGTTTACAAACAACAATAACGTATAAAAAAACATGCACAGCGTGTGGATGTCATGAACTGTCAGTCCTTGCATCTAGACTCTAGAGCAGGGCTCTCCAACCCTGTTCCTGGAGAGCTACCCTCCTGTAGGTTTTCACTCCAACTCCAGTTGTAATTCACCTGATTCAGCTTATCAACCATCTAATAATTAGAATCAGGTGCACTAGATTAGGGTTGGAGTGAAAACCTACAGGACCGTAGCTCTCCATTAACAGGGTTGGAGAGCCCTGCTCTAGAGTATGTCAATGAATGTGAAAGGGGTTACATTTCCCTAGCCCCATCCCTCAGAAGTACACTAAAAGTGGCTGGGCTGTCATTTAGCTAGAAAACAAATCCCAGATTGTAGCTTTAAAGGCAGTATGTGGCATGCTGAGGGAAACAGAGTGAGTGAGGAAGTCCTGTTCTGCCTATTCTGTCTCCACAGTAACAGTGATGGACTAAGGTCTGCTTTGTCCCCACGGAGGGAAGGCGACGTTCTCTCCCACCTGATGAATTTCTTATTGGTACAGGGGAGACAAGCAAGTGATGAAGTAATGAAAATAGCCACAGATGCAATCCGGTCAATTATAGATGAAGGCCTTCTGTGCTCCAAAGCAATCAAGAAGACAAATCTGGTGCACTTAACAAATGAAATGGACTTGCTCCTTCCAGATTTGATCTGAAAGTATTTTCCTTTTACATCAAAAGGATGGAGGATAAGTTCAAAGACAGAGACAAAGTCAGAAAAAAAAGCTACTGAGACACAATGTTGTTCTTCAGAATTTCCAGAAATTATCTGCTTTGGCTTTGTTTTTGAAAATGTACATTTGGATCAATATAGGTTTAGTTGTTTTCTTGACAGATACTAAGTATCTCTATCCTATACCATCAGAGCTAACCAGGTAAACAACTGCCTCCAAAGCTTCCCTTTTATTAATTTTGCTTTCATTATCGTAATAGCGTGAATTTGGCCTGTCGGAAGAGGACACTTTTGTATCCATTTTACAAAACACATCTACAAGAAAAACCACCAGCCCAGAAAAACAAAAGCATTAATGGACCACATGATGATGAAAACAAGCTTTTAATGCCTTGTAGACAAGATGACACAGGATGTTGTTGATTTTGACTCAGGCTATTCATTGAAAGGCTATCAGGGCTTAGCACTGGCTTGTTAAACCTCTGTCCTTGATATACTACGTCAGGAGTTCACCACTGCACCTCTCTGTAAACACAGTTTGTTAGTAGAGATGCTATGTTCGTGCGAAGTGTTTACATTAAGGTTGTGGGGAATGTTGGGTCATGTTTTAGATAACATTTTAGAGGCCGATCTTGGTAGTGTAGAGCAATGTTAATATTTTAAAGACAATTTCCTGCAATTCTACAAATTTCTCCATGAAGCTGAGATACATTTTTGTAGTTTTAAGCAAATTTCCTGCAATTCAAAACATTTTGCCATGGAGCTGAGAGAAAATGTTGCAGTTTTAAAGCTAATTTCCTGCGATTTTATGCATTTTGGCATTGCTAATGCTGTGTTCTTTTGCTGAAACATACTAACAAAGTCATTAATGCTATATTCATTGTTTGTCCTCAAAGATTATATTATTTAAAAAATATATAGGTCTATTATCATATTTTCTAAATACTTTATATCTGTTTTTTAAGTTAACACCGAAAGCGGTTTCCCAACCCGAAAATGTTTTTCTAAACTGTTTGGACATAATGCCCAAGGATTTCAATGGTAGAAAAATCCCTGTAAGGTGCCTTCAGAAACTATTCACAACCCTTTACTTTTTCCAAATATTTTTGTGTGTGATGAGGTGGTGTTGAAGGAGTCAGGCGCAGGAGGGTAAATAACAGAATAACAGGCTTTAATCCGCAAAATACAGGTTTACGCAGAAATGCGTCCAACACACTCCAGGGCACAAAACAGTCGCACTGGAAAATACAAGGCACACGGGAAATACTCCCGTCTATACAAAATACACGAGCTCCACCGAGCTTCACTAACCTCCACAATAAACAATCACCCACACAGACAAGGCTTATACAATGACTAATGAGGGATAAGGACCAGGTGTGTGTGATTGAAGACAAGACAACTGGAGTGATGATAAATGGATCGGCAGTGGCTAGTAAGCCGGTGACGCCGAACGCCGAAACCTGCCTGAACAAGGAGGGGAGGCAGCCTCGGCGGAAGTCGTGACATTGTGTTACAGCCTGAATGTAAAATGGATTAAATTGAGATGTTGTGTCACTGGCATACACGCAATACCCAATAATGCCAAAGTGGAATTATGGTTTTAGAAATGTTTACATATTCATAAAAAATGATAAGCTGAAATGTCTTGAGTCAATAAGTATTCAACCCCTTTGTTATGGCAAGCCAAAATAAGTTCAGGAGTAAAAATCTGCTTAATAACATATCACATAATAAGTTGCATGAACTCACTCTTTGTGCAATAATAGTGTTTCACATGATTTTTGAATGACTACCTCATCTCTGTACCCCACACATACAACTATCTGTGGTGAATTACAAAAACAGATTAAACCACAAAGACCAGGGAGGTTTTCTAATGTCTCGGAAAGAAGGGCACCTATTGGTAGATGGGTAAAAAAAAAGAAGCAGACTTTGAATACCCCTTTGAGCATGGTGAAGTTATTAATTACACTTTGGATGTCACTACAAAGGCACAGGCGTCCTTCCTAACTCAGTTGCCAGAGAGGAAGGAAACCGCTCAGGGATTTCACCATGAGGCCAATGGTGACTTTACAGTTACAGAGTTTAATGGCTATGATAGGAGTAAACTGAGGATAGATCAACAACATTGTAGTTACTCCACAATACTAAATTACAGAGAGGGAAAAAAGTATTTGATCCCCTGCTGATTTGGTACGTTTGCCCACTGACAAAGACATGATCAGTCTATAATTTTAATGGTAGGTTTATTTGAACAGTGAGAGACAGAATAACAACAACAAAAATCCAGAAAAACGCATGTCAAAAATGTTATAAATTGATTTGCATTTTAATGAGGGAAATACGTATTTGACCCCTCTGCAAAACATGACTTAGTACTTGGTGGCAAAACCCTTGTTGGCAATCACAGAGGTCAGACATTTCTTGTAGTTGGCCACCAGGTTTGCACACATCTCAGGAGGGATTTTGTCCCACTCCTCTTTGTAGATCTTCTCCAAGTCATTAAGGTTTCGAGGCTGACGTTTGGAAACTCGAACCTTTAGCTCCCTCCACAGATTTTCTATGGGATTAAGGTCTGGAGACTGGCTAGGCCACTCCAGGACCTTAATGTGCTTCTTCTTGAGCCACTCCTTTGTTGCCTTGGCCGTGTGTTTTGGGTCATTGTCATGCTGGAATACCCATCCACGACCCATTTTCAATGCCCTGGCTGAGGGAAGAAGGTTCTCACCCAAGATTTGACGGTACATGGCCCCGTCCATCGTCCCTTTGATGCGGTGAAGTTGTCCTGTCCCCTTAGCAGAAAAACACCCCCAAAGCATAATGTTTCCACCTCCATGTTTGACGGTGGGGATGGTGTTCTTGGGGTCATAGGCAGCATTCCTCCTCCTCCAAACACGGCGAGTTGAGTTGATGCCAAATAGCTCGATTTTGGTCTCATCTGACCACAACACTTTCACCCAATTCTCCTCTGAATCATTCAGATGTTCATTGGCAAACTTCAGACGGGCCTGTATATGTGCTTTCTTGAGCAGGGGGACCTTGCGGGCGCTGCAGGATTTCAGTCCTTCACGGCGTAGTGTGTTACCAATTTTTTCTAGGTGACTATGGTCCCAGCTGCCTTGAGATCATTGACAAGATCCTCCCGTGTAGTTCTGGGCTGATTCCTCACCGTTCTCATGATCATTGCAACTCCACGAGGTGAGATCTTGCATGGAGCCCCAGGCCGAGGGAGATTGACAGTGCTTTTGTGTTTCTTCCATTTGCGAATAATCGCACCATCTGTTGTCACCTTCTCACCAAGCTGCTTGGCGATGGTCTTGTAGCCCATTCCAGCCTTGTGTAGGTCTACAATCTTGTCCCTGACATCCTTGGAGAGCTCTTTGGTCTTGGCCATGGTGGAGAGTTTGGAATCTGATTGATTGATTGCTTCTGTGGACAGGTGTATTTTATACAGGTAACAAACTGAGATTAGGAGCAGTCCCTTTAAGAGTGTGCTCCTAATCTCAGCTCGTTACCTGTATAAAAGACACCTAAGAGCCAGAAATCTTTCTGATTGAGAGGGGGTCAAATACTTATTTCCCTCATTAAAATGCAAATCAATTTATAACATTTTTGACATGCGTTTTTCTGGATTTTGTTGTTGTTATTCTGTCTCTCACTGTTCAAATAAACCTACCATTAAAATTATAGACTGATCATTTCTTTGTCAGTGGGCAAACGTACAAAATCAGCAGGGGATCAAATACTTTTTTCCCTCACTGTAAATGACAGAGTGAAAAGAAGGAAGCTTGTACAGAATACAAATATTGCAAAACATGCATCCTGTTTTCAGTAAGGCACAAAACATTTAGGCAATAAATGAACTTTATGTCCTGAATACAAAGTGTTATGTTTGGGGCAAATCCAACAAAATACATCACTGAGTACCACTCTTCATATTTTCAAGCATGGTGGTGGCTGCATCATGTTATGGGTAGTGAGTATTTTAGGATACAAAGAAATGGAATAGATCTGAGCACAGGCAAAACCCTAAAGGAAAACCTGGTTCAGTCTGCTTTCCAACAGACACTGGGAGACAAATTCACCTTTCAGCAGGACATAACTTAAAACACAAGGCCAAATATACACTGGTGTTGCTTACCAAGACAACATTAAATGTTCCTGAGTGGCCTAGTTACAGTTTTGGGTTAAATTGACCTGAAAATCTAAGACGGTCTAGCAAACCAACTTTACAGATTTTGAAGAATGTACAAGAATGTACAGATATTGTACAATCCAGGTCTGCAAAGCTCTTAGAGACCTTCCCAGAAAGACTCACAGCTGTAATCACTGCCAAAGGTGATTCTAACATGTATTGACTCAGGGGTGTGAATTATGTCAATTAGATATTTCTGCATTTCATTTTCAATACATTTGCAAACATTTCTTTAAAAAAAAAATAACTTTGTGAATATGGGGTATTGTGTGTAGAAGGGTGAGAAAAATATATATTGAATCTATTTTGAATTCAGGCAGTAACACAACAAAATGTGGAATAAGTCAAGGGGTATGAATACTTTCTGAAGACACTGCATGTATGGCCTATACTGTATGCATAGAAATAAGGAATTATAATAATTAATTTAATAGGATCGTTTGGCTCTGTTTTTGTGATGACGCAGGAAAAGACAAATGGGATATAATAAAGATGCCATACTTTAGAGGCCAGAGATGACAGATTTATAGAGCACAGATAAACAGACAGAGTCATTTCCTCCCAGTCAGCACCACCACTCTCAGTGTGTGCATAAGTGTGTGTGTGTGTGTGTGTGTGTGTGTGTGTGTGTGTGTGTGTGTGTGTGTGTGTGTGTGTGTGTGTGTGTGTGTGTGTGTGTGTGTGTGTGTGTGTGTGTGTGTGTGTGTGTGTGTGTGTGTGTGTGTGTGTGGCACACTGGCGCAAAAGAAGGAGAGGATAGTTTGGCTTTTAATATTTAAAAAAAACTGAATAACAAAGTTTGGAGAGCAAGCACCTAAAGTTGAGGAATGAATATGGAAAGTGTGCATGGTTTTCAATAGATTACAGTGAGGGAAAAAAGTATTTGATCCCCTGCTGATTTTGTACATTTGCCCACTGACAAAGAAATGATCAGTCTATAATTTTAATGGTAGGTTTATTTGAACAGTGAGAGACAGAATAACAACAACAAAATCCAGAAAAACGCATGTCAAAAATGTTATAAATTGATTTGCATTTTAATGAGGGAAATAAGTATTTGACCCCCTCTCAATCAGAAAGATTTCTGGCTCCCAGGTGTCTTTTATACAGGTAACGAGCTGAGATTAGAACCACACTCTTAAAGGGAGTGCTCCTAATGTAATTTAACAAGTGTGGTTTATATGGGACCTATTCCGTGAACGTTTCCCAGGAACCTGTCCATATCAGATTTTCATGAGCCTTGTGAGGTTAGCTCTGGAATTGTCACCATGTATGGCTAGACTGTCCTTGGTTTCCTTCAGAGTCACTTCAGTTCAATGGTTAGTGCTACAGCAGATTCAAAGGGACAGGCTTGTTGTGTAGGATGACTGATTTGGTGGGCTGGAAGAGGAGCTTCTGACCAATCACTTTACAGGCAGTACTTAACAAACCTGACAGTAACACAATAATGTGTCCCTTGGGCCACATAGCTTGTTACATGCTGCACACTGCAGTATCTTCATCCATGTCGTCTGTACATTACACTTTGTATTGTTTATGCTTTCCCAGAGAACGTCAACAATGTGAGTGTGATCTCTGAACTGCCACTATGACCACCGGTAGTCGAATTCTCTCTCTGTCCCTGAGTCCCTGTGTGAATAACCCTAAAGCAGAGATAACTCTTTCCTCAATCAGTCACTGCTCTCTGTCGGTCACAGAATGCTGTATTGGATGCATTAATTCTTAATGCATCAAAGCGCGAGAGGCATACTTGGACTGACGGACTAAATGAATAGTATAAATAAAAAATGATCTTGCCACAAGCCGAGACGCACTGCTTACTCTCTCCTGGCAATCTCTGACTGAGTGACAGTAAGGAGGAAGAGATGGGCTTTCTGTCTTCCTCTGTCCTTTCAGCGTATTGGTTTCCTCATTTATCTATCAGTGGGAATGTGAATTCTCCCATTCCCATGGATGACACAGGCATGACCTTCAGAATGAGGTGTCTGTCTGTCTCCGGTCTCTCTGTCTCCATCCATGTGTCTGTTCCTCACTCCGTCAATATTATGCTCCATATTGTTATCAGATATACTTCAAGGATATGTATTTCTGGTTACATTTTCATATGTTTTTTCTCTGTCAATAAGCCCAATAAAACAAAACACTATCATCACTATCCATTTTGAATGTAATAGAAAATGTGTATTTTGGTGCAAATATCATCAAATATAAGCACACACATCAAAAATGTATCATGAATGCCTGAGGTGATGTCAGACAAGGTTCTCAAATAGGAACAAAATAAATGTTTCTCTCCAAACTAAAAAGATATGACCACTGTGGCAAAACATAACACATAGATATATTTCATACAGCTGAAAACAGTTTTAAAAAATCTGCCAAACATGGAACAAATAAAGCCAAATTCATGTTAAAACTGTAATTTAGCAGATGTTAGATCTGATCTGGGCCGTCACCGGTCATGGAGAACAAAGACCGGATATAACTTCTGTTGAAGGTGAGGTCACGCCCACAGCACTGCACATCTGTCTTCCTCTGCGCCCTACAGGTCAGGGCCGGCTGGGAGGAGAGTTACATTCTAGAGAGGCCTGAGAGCCACCACACCCAGTCCCTCTTCCTATGATCCCCATCCTCACCCGGTAACACACACACACTCACATAGAGAAACGATGAGAGGAATTGAGATCACAACCTACTGTATTGTGGTGTATAGGCCTATCCATGACGCAAAGCAGCCAAACCAAAGCACAGGGCTGGTTCCAGGCATAAGTGACATAAGCGGTCACTTAGGGCCCACGGACGCTGTTTTTGGCACTCAGTCGGAGTCTCAACTTATTATTGAGAGTTAGAACAGTAGAATACACCAGGTGCATTTTCGAAATTTGGTTGTGCATCAGCAGTTTTTCTCTTGTTATGTCAGTCACTGACAATCACTGAGTTAACAATTTTTTGATTGGTAGTTAGTCTAGCCAGTTATCCAGGCACGTTCACAGAGAGGGCTCTACCTCTACAGAGCACATGCCCCTTCCAGTCTCCAAAGTGACCTTTTGGGTGGTGGTATAATTTCCTCCCCCCAAAAAATGTTGTATACATTTTTGTCATTGTTGTTCAGAACCCACTGTCCGCAGGTCATCAACAAGTTCGCCATCTCCCACCCCGTCCGTTGGTTGAGCCTGTTGATCTGCCCTGTAAGGAGCGAGTTTGCACTGTACGGATATTGCGCGCACCCGGTATCCAGACATGCATGGCTTCAGAGATGCGATCAACGGTCGAGTGTGTTTAGCTAGCTACCTAGTTTAAATATCAACAGTACTGCCACAGTAGCATAACATTTGATTAACACTTGATAATACTTGATTTAGCCTAGATCATCGTCAATATTCCATCGCGTGGACAGGAAGAAAGAACTCTCCGGGAAAAATAAAGTTGGAGGTGTTTGTTTCATGATGAACTACTCATGGTGCGATTATGGTAACGTACAGGAACTCAAGTCCTTCTGTTCTCCTGATCTGGAATACCTCACCATCAAATGCCGATCACATTACCTTCCGAGATAAGTATTTGGTCAATAACAAAAGTTTCTCAATACTTTGTTATATACCCTTTGTTGTCAATGACACAGGTCAAACGTTTTCTGTAAGTCTTCACAAGGTTTTCACACACTGTTGCTGGTATTCTGGCCCATTCCTCCATGCAGATCTCCTCTAGAGCAGTGATGTTTTGGGGCTGTCGCTGGGCAACACAGACTTTTAACTCCCTCCAAAGATTTTCTATGGGGTTGAGATCTGGAGACTGGCTAGGCCACTCCAGGACCTTGAAATGCTTCTTACGAAGCCACTCCTTCGTTGCCCGGGCGGTGTGTTTGGGATCATTGTCATGCTGAAAGACCCAGCCACGTTTCAACTTCAATGCCCTTGCTGATGGAAGGAGGTTTTCACTCAAAATCTCACGATACATGGCCCCATTCATTCTTTCCTTTACACGGATCAGTCGTCCTGGTCCCTTTGCAGAAAAACAGCCCCAAAGCATGATGTTTCCACCCCCATGCTTCACAGTAGGTATGGTGTTCTTTGGATGCAACTCAGCATTCTTTGTCCTCCAAACACGACGAGTTGAGTTTTTAGCAAAAAGTTATATTTTGGTTTCATCTGACCATATGACATTCTCCCAATCCTCTTCTGGATCATCCAAATGCACTCTAGCAAACTTCAGACGGGCCTGGACATGTACTGGCTTAAGCAGGGGGACACGTCTGGCACTGCAGGATTTGAGTCCCTGGTGGCGTAGTGTGTTACTGATGGTAGGCTTTGTTACTTTGGTCCCAGCTCTCTGCAGGTCATTCACTAGGTCCCCCCGTGTGGTTCTGGGATTTTTGCTCACCGTTCTTGTGATCATTTTGACCCCACGGGGTGAGATCTTGCGTGGAGCCCCAGATCGAGGGAGATTATCAGTGGTCTTGTATGTCTTCCATTTCCTAATAATTGCTCCCACAGTTGATTTCTTCAAACCAAGCTGCTTACCTATTGCAGATTCAGTCTTCCCAGCCTGGTGCAGGTCTACAATTTTGTTTCTGGTGTCCTTTGACAGCTCTTTGGTCTTGGCCATAGTGGAGTTTGGAGTGTGACTGTTTGAGGTTGTGGACAGGTGTCTTTTATACTGATAACAAGTTCAAACAGGTGCCATTAATACAGGTAACGAGTGGAGGACAGAGGAGCCTCTTAAAGAAGAAGTTACAGGTCTGTGAGAGCCAGAAATCTTGCTTGTTTGTAGGTGACCAAATACTTATTTTCCACCATAATTTGCAAATAAATTCATACAAAATCCTACAATGTGATTTTCGGGAAAAATAATTCTCAATTTGTCTGTCATAGTTGACGTGTACCTATGATGAAAATTACAGGCCTCTCTCATCTTTTTAAGTGGGAGAACTTGCACAATTGGTGGCTGACTAAATACTTTTTTCCCCCCACTGTATACACGGACACGGTGACTGAGTTAATCAGGAAGTGTATAGGGGATGTTGTTCCCACTGTGACTGTTGAAACCTACCTATTTAACCACGGCAAGGTGACTGGGAATATGATTGAATACAAACAGTTTAATTATTCCCTCCATAAGGCAATCAAACCGGCAAAACGTCAGTTGCTTGGTATGGCAACTGCACCACCCGCAATCTCAGGGCTCTCCAGAGGGTGGTGCGGCGTGCCCAACGCATCACCGGGGGCACACTACCTGCCCTCCAGAACATCTACAGCACCCAATGTCACAGGAAGGCCAAAAAGATCATCAAGGACATCAACCACCCGAGCCACGGCCTGTTCACCTCGCTATCATCCAGAAGGCGAGGTCAGTACAGGTGCATCAAAGCTGGGACAGAGAGACTGAAAACAGCTTCTATCTCAAGGCCATCAGACTGTTAAATAGCTATCACTAGCCAGCTACCACCCGGTTACTCAACCTTGCAGCTTAGAGGCTGCTGCCCTATGTACATAGACATGGAATCACTAGTCACTTTAATAATGTTTACATACTGCTTTACTCATTTAATATGTATATATTGTATTCTACTGTATTTTAGTCAATGCCATTCCGACATTGCTCATCTTATATTTATATATTTCTTAATTCCATTCTTTTACTTTTAGATTTGTGTATATTGTTGTGAATTGTTAGATACTACTGCACTGTTGGAGCTACGAACACAAGCATTTCGCTACACCCACAATAGCATCTGCTAAATATGTGTATGTGACCAATACAATTTGAATTGATTTGATTTACTTAGCCCTTCCATCTATACAGAGAGGCAGGCACCCAGTGAAGGCCTCCCTGGACACACACGTCTCCAACTCAATCATCAAGTTTAGTGATGACAAACAGTGGTAGGCCTGATAACCAACAATGACTAGACAGCCTACAGGGAGGAGGTGAGGGCCCCAGCGGGGTGGTGGCAGGAAAATAACCTCTCCCTCAACATCAACAAAACGAAGGAGCTGATCGTGGACTTCAGGAGACAGCAGAGAGAGCACGCACCCATCCACATCGACAGGGCCGCAGTGGAGAGGGTGAAACACTTCAAGTTCCTCGGCATGCACATCACTGACAACCTGAAATGGTCCATGCACATAGACAGTGTGGTGAAGAAGGTGCAACAGCGCCTCTCCAACCTCAGGAGGCTGAAGAAATTCATCTTGGCCCCTAAGACCCTCACAACCTTCTACAGATGCACCATTGAGAGCATTCTGTCAGGCTGTATCACCGGCTGGTACGGCAATTGCACCATCCGCAACCGCAGGGCTCTCCAGAGGATGGTACGGTCAGCCCAACGCATCACTGGGGACACACTGCCACCCTCCAGGACATCTATAGCACAGCGCAGAAAACTTGCTTTAAAACTGCAACATTTTCTCTACGCCCCTTGCAACGTGTAGAATTGCAGGAAATGTACTTTAAAACTAAAAAAAACTCTCCACCATCAAGATGGGGGCCACTAAAATGTTTTGCTGCAAGGTGGGGGGGACCCCCAACCAAATCTCACTTAGGGTCCCCAAAAGACTAGAGCCTGCACTGATCCCTGCAATATGATATCAATCTGCAAAGCCCTGTAGAGCAAGCCATTAATCACAATCATCAATGTCAGCAAGGCCTGTGGCAAACATTAAAGCCAGAGGACATTCATCAGGACTCAATCAATGCTTATTGGGCCAGAGTAATGCATCAGGGCCCTGGAGGGAGTAAACACAGGTATAAAAGACATGCTTTGTCAGTCACTGGCCTGGAGAAACAGATGTACTAGAGGGAGTACATGCTGTGTCTGTTATTGGTCAGTACAACTTCACATAATTTCATGCACTATTATTTATGTTTCTCACTGGACATATACAGTAGATACTGTGTGTGGGTACTGTAGTATAACCTACTATGGGGTCAAGCGTGCAGTGGACACGATACAGACAACAGAGTTTGCAGTTCACAATAATCAGTATCTATTCAGAAATAATCACAAATATTTGTAGAGCTAGCAGTGTAGAAATCCTGGAGCACTTAGGGTAGTTCAAGGAGAGTTCACTATTCAAATAAAATCTAATTTTATTGGTCACATACACATATATAGCAGATGTAGCGAAATGCTTGTGTTCCTAGCTCCAACAGTGCAGTAGTATCTAACAATTCACAACAATACACACAATCTAAAAGTAAAAGAATGGAATTAAGAAATACAGTGGGGAGAACAAGTATTTGATACACTGCCGATTTTGCAGGTTTTCCTACTTACAAAGCATGTAGAGGTCTGTCATTTTTATCATAGGTACACTTCAACTGTGAGAGACGGAATCTAAAACAAAAATCCAGAAATTCACATTGTATGATTTTTCAGTAATTAATTTGCATTTTATTGCATGACATAAGTATTTGATACATCAGAAAAGCAGAACTTAATATTTGGTACAGAAACCATTGTTGGCAATTACAGAGATCATACATTTCCTGTAGGTCTTGACCAGGTTTGCACACACTGCAGCAGGGATTTTGGCCCACTCCTCCATACAGACCTTCTCCAGATCCTTCAGGTTTCGGGGCTGTCGCTGGGCAATACAGACTTTCAGCTCCCTCCAAAGATGTTCTATTGGGTTCAGGTCTGGAGACTGGCTAGGCCACTCCAGGACCTTGAGATGCTTCTTACGGAGCCACTCCTTTGTTGCCCTGGCTGTGTGTTTCGGGTCGTTGTCATGCTGGAAGACCCAGCCACGACCCATCTTCAATGCTCTTACTGAGGGAAGGAGATTGTTGGCCAAGATCTCGCGATACATGGCCCCATCCATCCTCCCCTCAATACGGTGCAGTCGTCCTGTCCCCTTTGCAGAAAAGCATCCCCAAAGAATGATGTTTCCACCTCCATGCTTCACGGTTGGGATGGTGTTCTTGGGGTTGTACTCATCCTTCTTCTTCCTTCAAACATTGCGAGTGGAGTTTAGACCAAAAAGCTCTATTTTTGTCTCATCAGACCACATGACCTTCTCCCATTCCACCTCTGGATCATCCAAATGGTCATTGGCAAACTTCAGACGGGCCTGGACATGCGCTGGCTTGAGCAGGGGGACCTTGCGTGCGCTGCAGGATTTTAATCCATGACGGCGTAGTGTGTTACTAATGGTTTTCTTTGAGACTGTGGTCCCAGCTCTCTTCAGGTCATTGACCAGGTCCTGCCTTGTAGTTCTGGGCTGATCCTCACCTTCCTCATGATCAATTATGCCCCACGAGGTGAAATCTTGCATGGAGCCCCAGACCGAGGGTGATTGACCGTCATCTTGAACTTCTTCCATTTTCTAATAATTGTGCCAACAGTTGTTGCCTTCTCACCAAGCTGCTTGCCTATTGTCCTATAGCCCATCCCAGCCTTGTGCAGGTCTACAATTGTATCCCTGATGTCCTTACACAGCTCTCTGGTCTTGGCCATTGTGGAGAGGTTGGAGTCTGTTTGATTGAGTGTATGGGCAGGTGACTTTTATACAGGTTGAGTTCAAACAGGTGCAGTTAATACAGGTAAGGAGTGGAGAACAGGAAGGCTTCTTAAAGAAAAACTAACAGGTCTGTGAGAGCCGGAATTCTTACTGGTTGGTAGGTGATCAAATACTTATTTCATGCAATAAAATGAAAATTAATTACTTAAAAATCATACAATGTGATTTTCTGGATCTCTCACAGTTGAAGTGTACCACAATGTGATTTTCTGGATCTCTCACAGTTGAAGTGTACCTATGATAAAAATTACAGACCTCTACATGCTTTGTAAGTAGGAAAACCTGCAAAATCGGCAGTGTATCAAATACTTGTTCTCCCCACTGTATATAAATATTAGGACGAGCAATGTCTGAGTAGCATTGACAAAAATACAGTAGAATACAGTATATACATATGAAATGAGTAAAACAGTATGTAAACATTATTAAAGTGACTAGTGTTCCATTTAAAGTGTCAAGTGATTCCACGTCTATGTACATACGCCCTGTACTTACCTCGCCTTCTGGATGATAGCGGGGTGAATAGGCCATGGCTCGGGTAGTTGATGTCCTTGATGATCTTTTTGGCCTTCCTGTGACATCGGATGCTGTAGGTATCCTGGAGGGCAGGCAGTGTGCCCCCAGTGATGTGTTGCGCAGACTGCACCACCCTCTGGTGAGCGCTGCAGTTGCGGGCGGTGCAGTTGCCGTACCAGGCGGTGATACAGCCCGACAGGATGCTCTCAATTGTACATCTGTAAAAGTTTGTGAGGGTCTTAGGGGCCAAGCCAAATTTCTTCAGCCTCCTGAGGTTGAAGAGGCGCTGTTGCGCCTTCTTCACCACACTGTCTGTGTGGGTGGACCATTTCAGATTGTCAGTGATGTGTACGCAGAGGAACTTGAAGCTTTCACCTTCTCCACTGTGGTCCCGTCGATGTGAATAGGGGAGTGCTCTCTCTGTTGTCTCCTCAAGTCCACGATCAGCTCCTTCGTTTTATTGACGTTGAGGGAGAGGTTAGGCTGTCTCGTCATTGTTGGTAATCAGGCCTACTACTGTTGTGTCGTTTGCAAACTTCATGATTGCGTTGCAGGTGTGCTTGGCCACGCAGTCATGGGTGAACAGGGACTACAGGAGGGGGCTGAGCACGCACCCTTGTGGGGTCCCTGTGTTGAGGATCAGCGTAGTCGAGGTGTTGTTTCCTACCTTCACTGCCTGGGGGTGGCCCATCAGGAAGTCCAGGACCCAGTTGCACAGGGTGGGGTTCAGACCCAGGGCCCCCGGTTAATTATGAGCTTGGACATTACTATGGTGTTGAATGCTGAGCTATAGTCAATGAACAGCATTCTTACATAGGTATGCCTCTTGTCCGGATGGGATAGGGCAGTGTGCCGAGTGATGGCGATTGCATCATCTGTGGATCTATTGGGGTGGTATGCAAATTGAGTGGGTCTAGGGTGGATGTGATATGATCCTTAACTAGCCTCTCAAAGCACTTCATGATGACAGAAGTGAGTGCTACGGGGCGATAGTCATTTAGTTCAGTTACCTTTGCTTTCTTGGGTACAGGAACAATGGTGGATATCTTGAAGCAAGTGGGGACAGCAGACTGGGATAGGGAGAGATTGAATATGTCCGTAAACACACCAGCCAACTGGTCTGCACATGCTCTGAGGACGCGGCTAGGGATACCGTCTGAGCCGGCAGCCTTGCGAGGGTTAACATGCTTAAATGTCTTACTCACATCGGCCACAGAGAACGAGAGCCCACAGTCCTTGGGAGTGGACCGCGTCGGTGGCACTGTGCTATCCTCAAAGCGGACGAAGAAGGTGTTTAGCTTGTCCAGGAGCAAGACGTTGGTGTCCCCGATGTGGCTGGTTTTCCCTTTGTAATCCGTGATTGTCTGTAGACCCTGCCAAATACGTCTTGTGTATGAGCCGTTGAATTGCGACTCCACTTTGTCTTTGTACTGACGTTTTGCCTGTCTGATTGCCTTACAGAGGGAATAATTAAACTGTTTGTATTCAACCATATTCCCAGTCACCTTGCCGTAGTTAAATGTGGTGGTTCGCGCTTTCAGTTTTGCGAATTCTGCCATCTATCCACGGTTTTTGGTTTGGGTAGGTTTTAATAGTCACAGTGGGAACAACATCCCCTATACACTTCGTGATGAACTCAATCACCATGTCCGTGTATATGTCAATGTTATTCCCAGAGGCAACCCGGAACATATCCCAGTCCGTGTGATCAAAACAATCTTGAAGCATGGATTCTGATTGGTCAGACCAGCGTTGAATAGACCTTAGCATGGGTGCTTCTTGTTTGAGTTTCTGCCTATTGGAAGGGAGAAGCAGAATGGAGTCGTGATCTGATTTGCCGAATGGAGGGTGGGGGAGGGCCTTGTAGCCATCCCGGAAGAGAGAGTAACAATGGTCAAGAGTTTTTGTAGCGCGAGTACTACAGGCAATGTGTTGATAGAACTTCGTCAGCGTTTTCCTCAAATTTGCTTTGTTAAAATCCCCAGCTACAATAAATGCGGCCTCAGGATATGTGGTTTCCAGTTTGCAGAAAGTCCATTGTAGTTCCTTGAGGGCCGTTGTGGTATCAGCTTGAGGGGGAATATACACGGTTGTGACTATAACCAAAGATAATTATTTTGGGAGGTAATACGGTCGACATTTGATTGTGAGATATTCTAGGTTGGGTGAACAAAAGAACTTGAGTTCCTGTATGTCATCACAATCACACCATGAGTAGTTAATCATGAAACATACACCACTGCCTTTCTTCTTCCCGGAGAGTTCTTTATTTCCTTCTTGCGCGATATACTGAGAACCCAGCTAGCTGCATGGATGGTGACATTATATCCGGAGAGAGCCATGATTCCGTGAAACAGAGTATGTTACAGTCCCTGATGTCTCTCTGGAAGGAGATCCTCGCCCTGAGCTCGTCTACTTTATTGTCCAGGGACTGAACATTAGTGAGTAAAATACTCTGAAGTGGTGGATGGTGTGCACGCCTCCTGAGTCGGACTAGAAGTCCACTCCGAATACCTCTTCTCCGCCGGCGACGTCTTGGAGCAGCCTCCGGGATAAATTAAATTGCCCTGGGGGGTACGAACAAAGGATCCATTTCGGGAAAGTCGTATTTCTAGTCGTAATGCTGGTGAGTTACCGCCGCTCTGATATCTAAAAGTTATTTCCAACTGTATGTAATAACACAAAAAAAAATTCTGGGCTAATAATGTAAGAAATAACACACAAAAAAACTAAATACTGCAACGTTGCTTAGGAGCTAGAAGCAGAGCTTCCATGTCTGTCGGCGCCATCATTGGGACTACCAGCCTACAGTTATGACAGGCAATAACGTTAGTCATACAGCCCATATTATAATGTTAGTTACACAGCCCATGAGTTACTTAAATTACACCTAACCACTGTCCCTACCTGTCCCTGCCTAACACTTTCTTCCCTACTCTGCAACCCTAAACACTATACATAAAAGAAAATAACATACTAAACAAAAGGAAAAAATAGGAATAGCAAGTTTAAATATCAAAAGGTCAATCATGTTAATAGGGAGAGGATCATAGGCTGAGAGAGAATGATACATTGTGGGGAGAAGAGCACAGGGGATAAATCCCCCTTAGTAGAAAGGTGGTGAATGAGATCTTCAGATGCACCCAAGCTCAATCTATTAAACACGCTGCCTTCGACCTGTAGGCCCAACTCAGCTCATTACAGAGCGTATATTCCTTGAAACCTCTTCGGTGGAACGCCCATGTTTAACGCCTTTTGCATGCTTCCCAGTCGAAACAGTTAGCGCATATATTCTGGCGAAATGTTGTGTTGTTTTTGTTCGTTTTGGTGTTCGGCAGGCAGGAGACCGAAATAAGAACTGAAAAGCACTCTGAGATCACCAAGACCCACGCCTCACCACATTGGCTGTTTGATAGCCAATGGGCTCCCAGCAACGCTTCCACCACCGCGTCCGAGGAGAAGCAGTCTGTCTTCCGCTTCCAAAGCGGCAAAGTAGCTAGCTAGCTACCATCAGCGTTGCAGGACTTAGAAGAAATTCAGCCAGCTGCGATTGACTGACCAATAGCGAGCTAAATACCATGCTATATGTAAACTGAGCAGACTAGCTAACAAATTAGATATTTTTACGAGTAGAATTACAGGTTTTCAGATACAAAAACGACAGTCATGCTGATGGACTAGCTCTCTCCTCTCCCCCTCTCTCCCTCTCCCCACTTTCAGTCTGTATAGTTGCATTGTGTCCTGCTACCATGTCCTCCAAGGAAAGGGGTTGATATAAATGATATACATACAGTGCCTTGCAAAAGCATTCAACCCCCTTGGCGTTTTTTCCTATTTTGTTTGGATTTCATGTAATAGACATACACAAAATAGTCCAAATTGGTGAAGTTAAATGAAAAAAATAAATAAATAACGGAAAAGTGATGCGTGCATATGTATTCACCCCCTTTGCTATGAAGCCCCTAAATAAGATCTGCTGCAACCAATTACCTTCAGAAGTCACATAATAAGTTAAATAAAGTCCACTTGTGTGCAATCTAAGTGTCACACTCAGTATATATACACCTGTTCTGAAAGGCCCCAGAGTCTGCAACACCACAAAAAAAGTGGCACCACCAAGCAAGCGGCACCATGAAGACCAAGTAGCTCTCCAAACAGGTCAGGGACAAAGATGTGGAGAAGTACAGATCAGGGTTGGGTTATAAAAAAATATCAGAAACTTTGAACATCCCACAGAGCACCATTAAATCCATTATTAAAAAATGGAAAGAATATGGCACCACAACAAACCTGCCAAGAGAGGGCCGCCCACCAAAACTCACGGACCAGGCAAGGAGGGCATTAATCAGAGGCAACAAAGAGACCAAAGATAACCCTGAAGGAGCTGCAAAGCGCCACAGCGGAGATTGGTGTATCTGTCCATAGGACCACTTTAAGCCGTACACTCCACAGAGCTGGGCTTTACGGAAGAATGGCCAGAAAAAAACCATTGCTTAAAGAAAGAAATAAGCAAACATGTTTGGTGTTTGCCAAAAGGCATGTGGGAGACTCCCCAAACATATGTATGAAGGTACTCTGGTCAGATGAGACTAAAATTGAGCTTTTTGGCCATCAAGGAAAATGCTATGTCTGGCGCAATCCCAACACCTCTCATCACCCCGAGAACACCATCTCCACAGTGAAGCATGGTGGTGGCAGCATCATGCTGTGGGGATGTTTTTCATCGGCAGGGACTGGGAAACTGGTCAGAATTGAAGGAATGATGGATGGCGCTAAATACAGGGAAATTCTTGAGGGAAACCTGTTTCAGTCTTCCAGAGATTTGAGACTGGGACGGAGGTTCACCTTCCAGCAGGACAATGATCCTAAGTATACTGCTAAAGCAACACTTGAGTGGTTTAAGGGGAAACATTTAAATGTCTTGGAATGGCCTAGTCAAAGCCCAGACCTCAATCCAATTGAGAATATGTGGTATGACTTAAAGATTGCTGTACACCAGCGGAACCCATCCAACTTGAAGGAGCTGGAGCAGTTTTGCCTTGAAGAATGGGCAAAAATCCCAGTGGCTAGATGTGCCAAGCTTATAGAGACATACACCAAGAGACTTGCAGCTGTAATTGCTGCAAAAGGTGGCTCTACAAAGTATTGACTTTGGGGGGGTGAATAGTTATGCACGCTCAAGTTTTCTGTTTTTTTGTCTTATTTCTTGTTTGTTTCACCCCAAAAAATATTTTGCATCTTCAAAGTGGTAGGCATGTTGTGTAAATCAAATTATACAAACCCCCAAAAAATCAGTTTTAATTCCAGGTTGTAAGGCAACAAAATAGGAAAAATGCCAAGGGGGGTGAATACTTTCACAAGCCACTGTATGTCTATCTTTGTTTAATAAAGCTGAATTGTTGATTGATGTGACTCTTGAGTTGTCTCTTATTACTACAAACTTCCTGGTATGGTATTTCAATCCATGAACAAATGATCTGACTGCCAATCAGCTGCTCCCTGTGTCTTCCCCTCAGAAGTGCACTTGTTGAAAATGTATTGAAGAGAGTATCTCAGTTACTGATGAACATAGTTAGAATAGTTAGAAAATATGATTGTCCAGGATTTATTACCCATCATTACAATGGACTTTACAGTATATAATGGAAAACATTGCAATAGCTTTTGGTTTACGGACAAGTCTGACAGAGCTCGCTTTGAGGTACCTTACATCACTTCAGCGGTCTGAGGTAATTCACCTAAGATAGAGTGCTCTCAATTGGCCTACTTACAGTTGATTTGGGGGCAATGTTATTGTGGGGCACCACTATCCCCAAATTGGCCATTGAGTCAGTCCAATTGGAGCCTGTTTCATTTGTAACATCTAGGTATAGATTAGGCTCTGGGCCTACTGTTAACTTTGTGCCCTGTCATGTATAGACTACATTGTTTCAAGATGGCAAACGAGCTGCCTGTTCTGTAGTTTTTTGTTTCGGAATGTCGGAGATTGGTAGCAGAAGTCTACGCCCCTTCATCGGTGATTGGTCAACAGTACTACTCCTAGTAGGAATGGGAACTATGGACGGGATTCTACATTTTTAGTAATATTAGATTTTCCTTTCATTTTATTTGTTTTATAAACAAAAACATACATAGACGCGATTCTTCAATGAAATGTTTGACTAGATTTCATGCACAATTTTTCCCTTGAGAAATACTGCACCAATCATCTTAGTAAGATGTAGAATTGTGTGACGAAGACCTCCTCTGCAAAAATATTTATTACAGGTTTATCTTGGATTCATTCGGATTGTTTTGAGGAAGTGTATACTGGCTAAATTCTTGCTACGGCGTCGCAAGAGGGCCAAACAGTAACATTGCTGCTTTTTGGGAAATTTTCTAGCGAAGGTCTTTTAAGGGAGTATGCAAGGCACAGATGTTCGCTTCGCTTAAACAGTGCAAAATGCGCTGTTCTTTAGTCCAAAGTCCTTACAAAGTTCACCTGAGCGCACAGTTCTTCGGCCGAAGTCAAACACACAGTCTATAATTAAATGGTAACGCGTCACCTAAATCTTCAGCATAAGCCAAGCTAAGCTACATTACATATAGCGGTAGGCTACTCTTCAGGCCTAAATTCCCAATTCTCTGTCTGTACTTAAATGCACACACGTTTCTTCGGGCACTGCCCAAGCTATGCTACAGGTAACAACCCAGCTAGCACATTTGGTTCCTTGGAAGTTGTGGGAATGTACGTTTTTGGTTCCCATTGGTTCTGTGAACGAAGCCATAAGATTCCTGATCGGTAAAACTTAACGTTTTTTTACTGTTCTGAGAACGGAAGTGAACATTTAGTCTGTTCTGGGAATGTTCAATGTTTAAGGTTGCAAGGAGGTTCAGAGAACGTTTTACTATGGTTCCCTGAAAGTTTTCTTGGGAGGTTTTGTTAAAGTTCTGAGGATGAAAATTATAGGTTATTTGAAGGTAATTAAATAGTATTCTGAGAACATGTTTCAATACGTTTTTTGGGTTAACTGTTTTGAACTCCAAGCACAGATAGGACACATGGCAATTCATTTGCTTAGGCATCCTCCAGTGACCTTTTACAGAGCGGTACTGTACACCTCTCCTTCCCCTGCCAGGTAAAACGATCCCCTGGGTTAGAGAATAAAGTAGACAGTATTGTTTTATTATGTGAGCCATAGGGATCAGCTCTCTGAGAAGGCATGCATGGTGCCACACATTACAGCCTTAAAAGGACGGCCAGCTCATAACCATCTCACCCAAATGTTTCATTTTTCAGAGGGGAATTAGCGTAGGAAGCTGTTAGAATCATAATATCCAGCCTGTACACAACACTGAGCTCAATACAGTCATCATTGTACAGAGTATTCTGTTCAGCTGCAACACAGTGGGACCCTATCAGGAAAATACGTATTGATTTGAACAGTGGCCTATTTACTACCATCAACCCAAGAAGGGCTGACATACAGTGTGTGCTAAGCTTTTTATTACACTGATACAAAGAAACATACTGTACTACTGTCCACATGTACACACACGACACGCTCGCTTGGGCCTCCTGTAGCTCAGTTGGTAGAGCATGGCGCTTGCAACGCCAGGGTTGTGGGTTCGTTTCCCACGGGGGGCCAGTATGAAAAATGTATGCACTCACTAACTGTAAGTCGCTCTGGATAAGAGCGTCTGCTAAATGACTAAAATGTAAATGTATACGCACACACACACACAGTCACACACACACACACAACACGCTCGCTCGCACTATGCAGCTATCACCTGAATTGTGGGAGGTGCTTTTCTCAACCAATCATTACGGTGTTTTTGTTTGACCCATGCGAACGTGGCCAAAGACATGACTGAAACAGAAACCAACTTTGCTGAGATTCTAAAGCTACAGGGGATACAAATGAAAGTAATATTGAAGACCTCGCTCTAATCAAATCATTTTACACACGTTGTTTTCAGTTTGTGAGTGTGGGATATGGGGGTGTAGAAAAGTTAATTTCGACATTTATACAGAAAAACCTTTATAAACAATAGGAGCTATGTTGACACTGCCATGTTGATCTCAGCCTTGCTGTTGGAAAACCACTACAGTGTCCAGCTTTCAGCTGTTGCTGATGCACCTCCCCCGACTTCACTGGCCGACTTTCGTCTGCAGTCAGCTTCGTTGGGCATACCGCATAACACACACACACACACACAGAGGGTTCACTTTACAAGTTGCAAATAGCCTATATGATGTCTGCTTGCCAGTAGTATTTTTTTGTACAGTAAATATACACTGCACGTCACAATACATGGTACTTAGGACCAACCTCTTCGGCCAGAACTATTTTGGACCAGGATGAATTTAGACTTCACACATGAGTTATGGTGTTGACCAGCCACCCAAACATTCCAAGAGCCCATTCCGACAGTAATGTACTGTATGAAAACGTCCTTTATCTGTAGGCCGTAGTAAGGATGATCTATCAGTGTTTCCCCATTTCAATCGAGATAACCCTTGAGACAATTGAGACATGGATTATGTATGTGTGCCATTCAGAGGGTGAATGGGTAAGAAAAAATATTGAAGTGCCTTTGAATGGGGTATGGTAGTAGGTGCCAGGCGCACTGGTTTGAATGTGTCAAGAACTGCAACGCTGCTGGGTTTTTCCTGCTCAACAGTTTCCCGTGTGTATCAAGAATGGTCCCCCACCAAAAGCACATCCAGCCAACTTGATACTACTGTGGGAAGCATTGGAGTCAACATGGGCCAGCATCCCTGTAGAACGCTTTCAACACCTTGTAGAGTCCATGCCCAAACGAAATGAGGCTGTTCTGAGGGCAAAAGGGGGTGCAACTCAGTATTAGGAACACTCTATGTATATATATATATATATACATACACTACCGGTCAAAAGTTTTAGAACACCTACTCATTCAAGGGTTTTTCGTTATTTTTTACTATTTTCTACATTGTAGAATAATAGTGAAGACATAAAAACTATGAAATAACACATATGGAATCATGTAGTAACCAAAAAAGTGTTAAACAAATCTAAATATACACTGCTCAAAAAAATAAAGGGAACACTTAAACAACACATCCTAGATCTGAATGAATGAAATAATCTTATTAAATACTTTTTTCTTTACATAGTTGAATGTGCTGACAACAAAATCACACAAAAATGAGGCTCAGTAGTGTGTGTGGCCTCCACATGCCTGTATGACCTCCCTACAACGCCTGGGCATGCTCCTGATGAGGTGGCGGATGGTCTCCTGAGGGATCTCCTCCCAGACCTGGACTAAAGCATCCGCCAACTCCTGGACAGTCTGTGGTGTAACGTGGCGATAGCAGGATGGAGTGAGACATGATGTCCCAGATGTGCTCAATTGGATTCAGGTCTGGGGAACGGGCGGGCCAGTCCATAGCATCAATGCCTTCCTCTTGCAGGAACTGCTGACACACTCCAGCCACATGAGGTCTAGCATTGTCTTGCATTAGGAGGAACCCAGGGCCAACCGCACCAGCATATGGTCTCACAGGGGGTCTGAGGATCTCTTCTCGGTACCTAATGGCAGTCAGGCTACCTCTGGCGAGCACATGGAGGGCTGTGCGGCCCCCCAAAGAAATGCCACCCCACACCATGACTGACCCACCGCCAAACCGGTCATGCTGGAGGATGTTGCAGGCAGCAGAACGTTCTCCACGGCATCTCCAGACTCTGTCATGTCTGTCACGTGTGCTCAGTGTGAACCTGCTTTCATCTGTGAAGAGCACAGGGCGCCAGTGGCGAATTTGCCAATCTTGGTGTTCTCTGGCAAATGCCAAATGTCCTGCACGGTGTTGGGCTGTAAGCACAACCCCCACCTGTGGACGTCGGGCCCTCATACCACCCTCATGGAGTCTGTTTCTGACCATTTGAGCAGACACATGCACATTTGTGGCCTGCTGGAGGTCATTTTGCAGGGCTCTGGCAGTGCTCCTCCTGCTCCTCCTTGCACAAAGGCGGAGGTAGCGGTCCTGCTGCTGGGTTGTTGCCCTCCTACGGCCTCCTCCACGTCTCCTGATGTACTGGCCTGTCTCCTGGTAGTGCCTCCATGCTCTGGACACTACGCTGACAGACACAGCAAACCTTCTTGCCACAGCTCGCATGTGCCATCCTGGATGAGCTGCACTACCTGAGCCACTTGTTTGGGTTGTAGACTCCGTCTCATGCTACCACTAGAGTGAAAGCACCGCCAGCATTCAAAAGTGACCAAAACATCAGCCAGGAAGCATTGGAACTGAGAAGTGGTCTGTGGTCACCACCTGCAGAACCACTTCTTTATTGGGGGTGTCTTGCTAATTGCCTATCATTTCCACCTGTTGTCTATTCCATTTGCACAACAGCATGTGAAATGTATTGTCAATCAGTGTTGCTTCCTAAGTGGACAGTTTGATTTCACAGAAGTGTGATTGACTTGGAGTTACATTGTGTTGTTTAAGTGTTCCCTTAATTTTTTTGAGCAGTGTATTTTATATTTGAGATTCTTCAAATAGCCACACTTTGCCTTGATGACAGCTTTGCACACTCTTGGCATTCTCTCAACCAGCTTAACCTGGAATGCTTTTCCAACAGTCTTGAAATGAGTTCCCACATATGCTAAGCACTTGTTGGCTGCTTTTCCTTCACTCTGCGGTCCGACTCATCCAAAACCATCTCAATTTGGTTGAGGTCGGGGGATTGTGGAGGCCAGGTCATCTGATGCAGCACTCCATCACTCTCCTTCTTGGTAAAATAGCCCTTACACAGCCTGGAGGTGTGTTGGGTCATTGTCCTGTTGAAAAACAAATGATAGTCCCACTAAGCCCAAACCAGATGGGATGGCGTATCGCTGCAGAATGCTGTGGTAGCCATGCTGGTTAAGTGTGCCTTGAATTCTAAATAAATAACAGACAGTGTCACCAGCAAACACCCCAACACCATAACATCTCCTCATCCATGCTTTACGGTGGGAAATACAGATGCAGAGATTATCCGTTCACCCACACCGCATCTCACAAAGACACAGCGGTTGGAACCAAAAATCTCAAATTTGGACTCCAGAGCAAAGGAGAAATTTCCACCGTTTCTCTTTGCTTTTTTTAGCTGTTCTTGCCATAATATGGACTTGGCCTTTTACCAAATAGGGCTATCTTCTGTATACCACCCTTACCTTGTCACAACACAACTGATTGGCTCAAACGCATTAAGAAGGAAATAAATTCCATAAATTAACTTTTAACAAGGCACACCTGTTAATTGAAATGCATTCCAGGTGACTACCTCATGAAGCTGGTTGAGAGAATGCCAAGAGTGTGCAAATATATTACATATATTTTGATTTGTTTAACACTTCTTTGGTTACTGCATGATCCCATATGTGTTATTTCATAGTTTTGATGTCTTCACTATTATTTTACAATGTAGAAAATAGTAAAAATAAAGAAAAACCCTTGAATGAGTAGGTGTTCTAAAACTTATGACCGGTACTGTATATGTTTCTGCCAAGACGCGATTTTAAGGAATAGTGCGAGATTTTGGCAATTAAGCCCTTTTTCTACTTACCCAGAGTCAGATGTCTCTGCGTGCAGTTTGAAGGAAATTGCTAACCAGCGTTAGCGCAAATGCTAACTAGTGTTAGTGCAATGACTGGAAGTCTATGGGAACAGCTAGCTATGGGAACAGTTAGCTATGAAAACAGCTAGCTGTTCCCATAGACTTCCAGTCAATGGCTCATGTAACTACCTTCAACTGCTTTTAATGCATGCAAAGACATTAAAATGGTATCCATGAGTTCATCTGACTCTGGGTAAGTGGAAAAAGGCCTTAATTGCCAAAATCTCACACTATCCCTTTAAGATCAGAGTGACAAGTTAAAACATATTGTCACGACTTCCTCCGAAGCTGCCTCCTCTCCTTGTTCGGGCAGGCTTCGGCGCTCGTCGTCACCGGCCTTCTAGCCACTACCGCTCCTCATCTCATCATTCCATTTGTTTTGTCTTGTTTTTACACACACCTGGTTCATATCCCCTCATCAGTACCTGTATAAGTGTTCCCTCTACCCCCCATGTCTTTGTTTGTGATTGTTTTCATGTGGAGGTGATGATAGCTCGGTGGAGCTTTATGTATTGTATTCGCCGGGATATTCACCCGTGTGCTTTGTTTTCTCCAGTATGCCGTTATACCGCACTGTAGAGTTTTATTTATTGCTGCGTACCACTGTATTTGCCGAATAAACCATTTATTCTGTGATTTACCCTCCTGTGCCTGACTCCATCCAAATCACCCGCTACATATATTTGTAACAAACAGAGCAAGCAGTGGCTTGAATAAGAGCCACAAGCTCACAGCCACCACTTGTTCCTTATCATCTCCCTACAGTGCAGTGGCATGCATCAGTTATGTTTCAGATGGTGTCAACATAATTACATTTTCATGCATTTTGGAGTAGAATGTCCTTTTAAAAAGACACCAGAAGTGACCTTCTCACAGTCGTTCTATAAAACCAATCTCTCTGGGGAGCATGCCCCCCCCCCCCTTCCCGCCCCATCTTCCCCCCTCCCTCCGATCTATACAGTGTAAGTAACCACTTATATACAGGTACCAACTACAAACTAACCCACTGACGTGGCATTAAGTACTTTGAACTCTTCATATCTATATGGCCTAGAGGAAATGTTCATATCTCTCTAGTCCTTTTGCCAGTGTTTTGTACTACCTTATATACAGAGTATTATGTAATGCTCTACCACTCTGAGTATGTGGGAGGAGGCAAGTCAACACTGGGCTGTGGGACGTATCTTCTGTGAAACTGTGTCCTGTCTGCATGGCTGTAGAAGAAGAAATAGTAAAATAGTGTATAGAATTTAACACAATAGGTGGGGTCCGAAAATTTTGACACCCTTGATAAAGATGAGCTAAAATTACTGTATAAAATAACTAATTCAAATACAGAGCTACAGTGCCTTCATAAAGTATTCACACCCCTTGACTTTTTCCACATTTTGTTTTGTTTCAGCCTGAATGAGATTTTCTTTGCCACTGGCCTACACACAATACCACATAAAGTCAAAGTGGAATTATGTTTTTCAAAATGTTTACAAATTAGTTAAAAATGAAAACCTGAAATGTTTTGAGTCAATAAGTATTCAACCCTTTGTTATGGCAAGCCTAAATCAGTTCAGGAGTAAACATTTGCTTAACAACTCACATAATAAGTTGCATGGAATCACTCTGTGCAATAATAGTATTTAACATTTAATTATTTTTGACTACCTCATCTCTGGACGCCACACATACAATTATCTGTAAGGTCCCTGTCGGGCAGTGAATTTTAAACACAGATTCAACCACAAAGACCAGGGAGGTTTTCCAATGCCTCGCAAAGAAGGGCACCTATTGGTAGATGGGTAAAAATAAAAAAGCAGACATTGAATATCCCTTTGAGCATGGTGAAGTTATTAATTACACTTTGGATGGTATATCAATACACCCAGTCACTACAAAGATACAGGTGTCCTTCCTAAGTCAGTTGCCGGAGAAGAAGCAAACCGCTCAGGGATTTCACCATGAGGCTAATGGTGACTTTAAAACAGTTACAGAGTTGAATGACTGTGACAGGAGAAAACTGAAGAAGGATCAACAACATTGTAGTTACTCCACAACACTAACCTAATTGACAGAGTGAAAAGAAGGAAGCCTGTACAGAAGAAAAAATATTCCAAAACATGTATCCTGTTTGCAACAAGGCACTAAAGTAATACTGCAAAAAATGTGACGAAGCAATTAAGTTTTTGTCCTGAATACAAAGTGTTATGTTTGGGGAAAATCCAAGACATCACATTACTGGGTACCACTCTCCATATTTTCAAGCATAGTGGTGGCTGCATCATGTTATGGTTATGCTTGTAATTGTTAAGGACTGCAGAGTTTTTCAGGATAAAAAAAGAAATGGAATAGAGCTAAGGACAGGCAAAATCCTAGAGGAAAACCTGGTTCTGCGTTCCACTTATGTAAATGAATAAAATGTAAATGTAAGGTGAGGTATTGAACAGTATTAAACACAGGGGTGTCAATAATTTTGACGGCTACCTTTTTGAGATAATTATTTTTAGTTATTAGACAAAATCTCTTTCTCTGAATAATTGTATTAGTGTAAAATAATATAATTTCCCTGTTTTCTTTAGCTTACAATATAGCTCAGTATTTAAATTATTTATTTTATACAGTCATTTTTGCTCATCTTTATCGAGGGTATAATACACTGTATACTTTATCATCTCTTATCTTCGAACAACTTCCTCAGTTTCAGAGGAAGCATTATATGAATAATACAGTAGGAGGACTATTCTGAATATTGTTCTGAATTGGGGGAAAGTGAGTTTTCCTAATCAGCTCTTAACTCATAATGTATCCAATGTCCTTATGCAATACATATCCCTGACACAAATACACAATTAAATATATGCTAATCACTACTAAAAGACAAACAGTAATGAATGATTTCAAAGGAGTTTGTTTGGCGCAAACTATAAAAAATGTAGTAAAAACATATTTACAGAGGAGGTTGATCGACCCTGTTCTGCCACTCATATGTTTGACTGGATAATGTCTATCAGGAAAAGTAATATGGCTAATGCATGCCAACTGGGCTGTGCATGCCAACATCACCCCTCTAAATATATGGCTGGTGTTGGCAGGACACGCCTGGCACCAGGACAGGTCCAGAGAGGAGGGATGCTTAATCGTCATTATTGCCCCATTTCTGTTACCAGTATCAATGATACACAGCCAGGTTGTTCAATAGGACTCCTCAATGTTTATCCTAACAATTATAAGGGCCGCAATGCGCACAATATTGGACCACACAAGTCTCAGATGAATCAGTTTAATCTCAGATGAATCAGTTTAAAATATCACTGCATCTAAATATCCCATTTTGCAACTTGATTAATTAACACTCATTGACCTCAACAATAAGATAATTGTATGAAATGAGATGTGAATCTGCTGAATTAGCTGTGTATATTTTGCGTCAAGCTCTAGGTCTATTTGCCATGGTCTGTAACAAAGAGCTGATACTGTACTAAAGAGCTTTTTTACGATGGGAAGATCATATTCAAACACAGCCATAGCCATGAGCATCAAAGACACACAAAGGCAACACATTCTCTTCAGTGTCAGATGACAAATGTGACGTTCACCAACTGTAGCGAAAAAGCACAGACCACCTTGTTATTCACCACGAGTAAGGAAGACTCACCATGCTCTGTTGCCCATGTGATAGCATTATTTGGGAGCTTTGTGCTAATCACTAGATATATTATCTAAAACAAGGTCATTTAAAGGCCTCCCTGAGGGGCTAGAGGCTGTGGTGCACTTAAACCAAATGTTTCAACCACAGGAGACTGCTGAGGGGAGAACAGCACACAATAATGGCCGGAACGGAGCAAATGGAATGGCATCAAACACCTGGAAACCATGTGTTTGATGTATTTGATACCTTTCCACTGATTCTGCTCCAGTCATTAACATGAGCCCGTTCTCCCCAATTAAGGGGCCACTAACCTCCTGTGGTTTCAACCACAACCACTACTGTTGTCCAAACCCACTGGGCATAGACATCAATTCAACGTCTGTTCCATGTTGGTAAAACATAATTCTATTGAAATGACATGGAAACAATGTTGATTTAACCGGTGTGACTCGCTCCACTGAGAAATGGTCACCAGAATCAAAGATGATGCTACAGGACTGCTTTGCTAGCGCTGATGGGAATATGTTTCGAGACTCCGCCGATAACATCAACGAGCTAACCATCTCCGTCACCAGCTTCATTAGGAAATGCATTGGCCACGTTGTCCCCACAGTGAAGGTTCACTGCTTCCCCAATCAAAAGCCTTGGATTAACACAGAGGTTGGCGCTAAACTAAAGACCCAGCCATGATTTGCTCAACGATGCCTCTCTACCAGACGAACTCAATGCATTTTATGCACGCTACAACAATAACAACATCGCGCCTGGTGTGAGGGCCGTCACCAACCCAGGGGACTGGGTGATCTCACTCTCCGAGGCCAACGTGAGTAAGATCTTTAATCAGGTCAACACCTGCAAGGCCACTGAGCCCGACGATATTCTAGGGCGCGTTCTCAGAGCAAGCACAGAACAGCTGGTATATTCACTGTAATTTTCAACCTCTCCTTGTCACATTCTGTAATCCCCACATGTTTTAAGATGTCCACCATCATTCCTGTTCCCAAGAACTCTAAGGCTTCATGCCACAATGACTACCGCCCTGTAGCACTCACATCTGTAATCATGAAGTGCTTTGAGAGGCAGGTTATTGCACACATCAACTCCATCATCCCAGACACCCTAGACCAGCATTTCCCAAACTGATCCTGGGGACCCGAAGGGGTACACGCTTTGGTTTTTGCCCTAGCACTACACGCCCACATCCACAGGGCTGCAGTGAAGCAAGTCGATAGCTTCAAATTCCTCAGTGTCCAAATCACTAAGGACTTAAAATGGTCCACTCACAGGGGAGGTTGAAAAGGTTTGGCATGGGCCCTCAAATCCTCAAAAAGTTATACAGCTGTACCATTGAGAGCATCTTGACTGGCTGCCTCACTGCTTGGTATGGCAACAGCACCGCCGTCGATCGCATGGCGCTACAGAGGGTGGTGCGGACAGCCCAGTACATCACTGGGGCCGAGCTCCCTGCCATCCAGGACAGTGGAGGCTGCTGAGGGGAGGACGGCTCATAATAATGTCTGGAATGGAGCGAATGGAATGGCATCAAACAAATAGAAACCATGTGTTTGTTACCATTCCGCTCCAGCCATTACCACAAGCCCATCCTCCCCAATTAAGGTGCCACCAACCTACTGTGATCCAGGACCTCTATATCAGGCAGTGTGAAAGGAAGGCCTGGAAAATTGTTATAGACTCCAGCCATCCAAGCGTAGACTGTTATCTCTGCTTCCGCACGGCAAGTGGTACCGGTGCATCAAGTGTGACGCCAACAGGCTCCTGAACTCCTAATTAGCTAACAATATGGCTACACAGACTATATGAGTTGACCATTGTATTATATTTTTTCACTGTCTCTATGCACACTCGCAGGACTCTACACACTCACGCACACTGACACCAGCACACACACAAACACTCACTTCATCATTTGCTCACACACATAATGTGCACATACATTTATACTGACTCTACACACACCCACTCACATACAATCATGTACACTGCTGCTACTCTGTTTATCATATATCCTGAGGCCTAGTCACCTTACCTCTATACATACAGTGCCTTCAGAAAGTATTCGGACCCCTTGACTTTTTCCACATTTTGATACGTTACAGTCTTATTCTAAAATGGATTACATTTTTTACAATCGTCAGCAATCTAAACACAATACCCCATGACAAAGCGAAAAAACTGGCTTTTTAGATTTTTTTGACAAATTCATAAAAATAATCTCATTTACATAAGTATTCAGACCCTTTTCTATGAGACTCGAAATTGACCTCAGGTGCATCCTGTTTCCATTGATCATCCTTGAGATGTTTCTACAACTTGATTGGAGTGCCCCTGTGGTAAATCCAATTAATTGGAAATGATTTGGAAAGGCACACACCAGTCTATATAAGATCCCACAGTTGACAGTGCATGTCAGAGCAAAAACCAAGCCATGTGTTAGGCCTACTGCTGATAGGTAGCTCTCTCTGCTCTCTCCCTCCCCTCTGTCTGTCCTTGATTGCAGGAGTGAAGTCTGGTGTGCGGGAGTCAGGGTTCCAGCTGCAGCTCATTCACCATATCACCTCAGCCTTTAAGACCCGGTCAAACTTACCACTCATCGTCAGATCATAGTCAAGACGACCATATATTTGGAACCTGACTCCTGCCTCCGCTTCACTCCTGCCACCACCATCCTGCTCTCCATTACCGGACCTCTCTTTTGGACTCACCACGGACACTAGGACATTACGGTACCACACCTGCCCTGATCTGGATCTGTTACCCTCCCTGTACCTGGACTTGCTCTTCCCATATATTTGGAAACCTGGACTTTGAACATTGTAAATAAACCTGTTAAAACTTCTCTGGCTTGGTGTACTTGTCTGCATTTGGGTTCTTATCCAGTTAAATCATAACAGTATGATCTGACCAACATGAACCCAGCAGACAGTAGCTCGGATACCACCCCAGAGTGCACTCAAATTTGGACTGCCATAGCCAATCAGGGCATTTTACTTGGCCAACATGATACCCTGTTTAAAACGATTGCTGAGGACAGTCAGGTGCTGCTTAATCAGGTTCAATTACTCTCCAATCAAGTATCTGCCCTTACTACCCCCTTCAGCCCAGATCAGAGAGCCTTTTGTTCCCTGCTCCAGAGCGCTATGACGGGAACATGGGAACCTGTGGCGATTTTTTGACTCAATGCTCGTTAGTGTTTGAACAACAGCCCCTCACCTACGCCTCAGAAAGAGCCCGTATTGCCTACCTTATCAACTCTACTAGCGGTTCCGCTCGTGCCTGGGGATCCGCGGTCTGGGAGAGTCAGTCGGACATTTGCAACGCTTACGTTGCCTTCACCACGGAGATGAGGAAGGTTTTGACCACCCCGTACGAGGCAAGGAGGCTGCGTAAACGGCTGTTTTCTCTTGGCAGGGGGCTCGTAGTGTGGCGGAGATGGCAGTGGAGTTTCGGACTTTAGCAGCAGTGAGTGGTTGGAATGACGAGGCATTACAAGGAGTGTTCATCAATGCTTTGTCTGAGACCTTAAAAGATGAATTGGTGTCATATGATGAATCGCCTACGCTGGATAATCTTATTTCACTCACTATCAGGTTGGATAATCGGATTCGGGAGCGCCGCCGGGAGAGGAGTGTTAGTTCCAAGCAACCTGTCTGTCATCAACAAACTCCTCCCTGCATCGTCCCTACGGAGAGAGCCGTGTCTTCCCGAGTCGATACGAGGAGCACTGAACCCGAAGCCATGGAGGTGGGTCGTGCACGGTTGTCCTCAGAGGAGCGTGCACGTCGTATTCAGGCTCGGGTCTGCCTGTATTGTGGAGAAGCTGGTCATTTCGTTCCTTCCTGCCCAGTTCGTCCGGGAAAAGGGCCGGCTCATCATTAATGGGAGAAGTTTTGGTGAGCCGAGCAGCGGATTCTTCCTCTTCTCCCCGCATTCTGCTCCAGGCATCCCTCCAGTGGCAGTCCCAGAATTTCTCTGTTAGTGCGCTGATTGACTCTGGTGCCGACGAAAGCTTTTGGATAGAGAGTGGGCTCAACAAATGGATTTGGAGACTGTTCCTATGGACTGTCCGCTGCAGGCTAAGGGTCTAAATGGACAATTGTTGACCCGCATTACCCATCAGACTGTTCCTGTTTGTCTTAGAGTGTCGGGAAATCATCAGGAGAACATTCAATTCCATATTATCGACTGCCCACAGACTCCCTGGTCCTTGGTATCCCCTGGCTCATAAAACACAATCCACACATTGATTGGGTGACAGGTAGCATTGTTTCATGGAGCACATTTTGTCATGTGAATTGTTTGTGTTCTGCTCAGACTCCTGCCAGTACTGTGCCTCAACCTCCACTGGAGTCCATGGATCTTTCTGCTGTTCCTGACGTGTATCATGACCTGGCATCCGTTTTCTGCAAACACAGAGCTACTTCTCTTCCTCCTCACCGGCCTTACGACTGCGCCATTGACCTCCAGCCAGGAGCCCCCGCTCCCCAGCAGTCGCCTGTACAATCTCTCCCGGCCGGAGACGGAGGCTATGGAGAACTACATTCGGGACTCCTTGGCGGCAGGTATTATGCGTCCTTCCTCGTCACCTGTAGGGAGCGGGATTCTTTTTGTTGCTAAGAAGGATAAGACCCTCAGACCCTGTATTGATTACCGTGGACTTAACAACATCACCATTAAGAACAAGTATTCTCTGCCTTTGATTAATTCTGCTTTTCCCCTCCTTCATGGTGCTACCATCTTTACGAAACTGGATCTACGAAATGCGTATCACCTGGTGCGCATTCGTAAGGGTGATGAATGGAAGACTGCCTTCAACACACCCTTGGGACATTTTGAGTATCGGGTTATGCCTTTTGGGTTGTCTAATGCCCCTGCTGTTTTTCAGGCACTAGTCAATGATGTCCTTCGGGACATGTTGAATCGGTTTGTTTTTGTCTATCTGGATGATATCTTGATTTTCTCAGAGTCCTCCCAGGAACATGAACTGCATGTGCGCCAGGTGTTGCAAAGGTTGTTGGAGAACAAACTGTTTGTGAAGATGGAGAAATGTGAATTTCATGTGTCTGAGACCTCTTTTTTGGGTTACATCATAGCTCAGGGGGAGCTGCGGATGGACCCAGCTAAGATCTCTGCTGTCACGGACTGGCCAGCTCCCTCTACCCGCAAACAACTTCAACGATTCCTGGGGTTTGCGAACTTCTATAGGAGGTTCATCAAGGACTACAGCCGCATTGCGGCGCCACTCACCGCTCTCACCTCCATCTCACGACCGTTCGCTTGGAATGAAGGGGGCCGAATCAGCGTTCGAAGAACTGAAACATCGCTTCGCCTCGGCTCCCATTCTGATGCAGCCGGACCCCGACCGCCAGTTTGTCGTGGAGGTGGATGCATCCGACACTGGGGTAGGTGCAGTGTTGTCACAACGTTCTCCTGAAGATAACAAACTGCATCCCTGTGCTTTTCTCTCAAGGAAACTTTCTCAGGCAGAGAGGAATTATGATGTTGGAAATCGTGAACTGCTCGCCGTTAAGCTGGCTCTCGAGGAGTGGCGACATTGGTTGGAGGGGGCGGAACAACCCTTCATCGTTTGGACGGATCATAAGAATCTGGCTTACCTCCAGTCAGCGAAGCAGCTCAACCCCCGTCAAGCCAGGTGGGCACTATTTTTTGGGAGATTCAATTTTTCTCTGTCTTACCGTCCTGGGTCACGCAACGTCAAGCCTGACGCCCTGTCTCGTGTTCATTCGGCTGTTGATACTGGTAGTAACCCTGAACCCATTTTGCCTCCTACCTGCAGTATTGCAGTCATCACATGTGACATCGAGGGGATTGTTAGACAGGCTCAACATCATCAAGCTGACCCTGGGAGGGGTCCTCCTAACCGGATGTTTGTCCCTGAGTCTGCTCGCTCCCAGGTACTTCAGTGGGCTCACTCGTCTCCCCTTACCTGTCACCCTGGAGTTTCGCGGACCCTTGACTTTGTGCGACGGAAGTTCTGGTGGGCCACGATGGAGGCGGACACTCGAGCCTTCATTGCTGCTTGTACGGTATGTGCACGAAGTAAAAACTCCACCCAGGCCAGCGCTGGTCATCTACGACCTCTACCTATACCCAGCCGGCCCTGGTCGCATATCGCTATGGATTTTGTCACTGGACTTCCCCCTCATCTGGTAAGACTGTCATTCTTACGGTGATTGATCGTTTTTCTAAGTTCGCTCATTTTTTGGCCCTACCTAAACTGCCCACTGCCAGAGAGACGGCTGATATTTTGGTTGAACATGTGTTCCGCTCTCATGGTCTACCCACAGATATTGTCTCTGACAGGGGTCCCCAGTTTGTCTCCCAGGTGTGGAAAGCTTTCTGTAAAGCTTTGGGCATTACATCCAGCCTGTCCTCTGGATATCACCCCCAGACCAACGGGCAAGCCGAGAGAGCGAACCAGGAGATGGAGACCGCTCTTCGCTGTGTCACTGGGTCTAACCCTGGGTCATGGAGCTCCATGCTCCCCTGGGTGGAATATGCTCATAACACCTTGACTAACGCTTCCTCTGGTTTGTCTCCTTTTCTGTGTGCTCTGGGTTATCAACCTCCCCTGTTCCCTTCCCAAGAGAGGGAACTTGCGGTACCCTCGGTGCAGTCCCACATGCGCCGCTGCTTCAAGGTCTGGAGGAAGGCCAGGGTAGCTCTGTCCCGAGCTTCGGCGTACATGCAGAGGCAAGCCAACCGTCACTGGTCCCAGGCTCCGGTTACTCTCCTGGTCAAGAGGTATGGCTGAAGTCACGGGACCTTCCATTGAAGGTGGAGTCTAAGAAGATGGCGCCTCGTTTTATAGGACCGTTCAAGATACTGTCTATTGTTAACCCCTGCGCGGTTAAGCTACAGCTTCCTGCCTCCCTACGGGTTCATTCCACCTTTCATGTTTCCCAGATTAAGCCTGTGTCGGTTAGCCCTTTGTGCCCGCCCTCTCGTCCCCCTCCTCCGCCCAAGATCGTGGGTGGGGGTCCGGCTCACACTGTCCGGCGACTTCTGGATGTTCGCCGCCGAGGTCGTGGTTTCCAGTACCTGGTGGATTGGGAGGGTTATGGTCCCGAGGAACGTTCCTGGGTGCCCAGGAGCTTCATTGTGGATCCTGATCTGGTCCGAGAGTTTCATAGGTTACATCCCGATAAACCCCGTCGGCCGCCAGGTGGCGTCCGTAGAGGGGGGTACTGTTAGGCCTACTGCTGATAGGTAGCTCTCTCTGCTCTCTCCCTCCCCTCTGTCTGTCCTTGATTGCAGGAGTGAAGTCTGGTGTGCGGGAGTCAGGGTTCCAGCTGCAGCTCATTCACCATATCACCTCAGCCTTTAAGACCCGGTCAAACTTACCACTCATCGTCAGATCATAGTCAAGACGACCATATATTTGGAACCTGACTCCTGCCTCCGCTTCACTCCTGCCACCACCATCCTGCTCTCCATTACCGGACCTCTCTTTTGGACTCACCACGGACACTAGGACATTACGGTACCACACCTGCCCTGATCTGGATCTGTTACCCTCCCTGTACCTGGACTTGCTCTTCCCATATATTTGGAAACCTGGACTTTGAACATTGTAAATAAACCTGTTAAAACTTCTCTGGCTTGGTGTACTTGTCTGCATTTGGGTTCTTATCCAGTTAAATCATAACACCATGAGGTCGAAGGAATTGTCCGTACAGCTCCGAGACAGGATTGTGTCGAGGCACAGATATAGGGAAGGGTACCAAAACATTTTGGCAGCATTGAAGGTCCCCAAAAACACAGTGGCCTCCATCATTCTTAAATGGAAGAAGTTTGGAACCACCAAGACTCTTTCTAGAGCTGGCCGCCCGGCCAAACTGAGCAATCGGGGGAGAAGGGTCTTGGTCAGGGAGGTGACCAAGAACCCGATGGTCACTCTGACAGAGCTCCAGAGTTCCTCTGTGGAGATGGGAGAACCTTCCAGAAGGACAACCATCTCTGTAGCACTCCACCAATCAGGCCTTTATGGTAGAGTGGCCAGACGGAAGCCTCTGCTCAGTAAAAGGCACATGACCGCCCGCTTGGAGTTTGCCAAAAGGCACCTAAAGACTCTCAGACCATGAGAAACAAGTTTCTTTGGTCTGATGAAACCAAGATTGAACACTTTGGCCTGAATGCCAAGCGTCACGTCTGGAGGAAACCTGGCACCATCCCTACGGTGAAGCATCATGGTGTGAGGATGTTTTCAGCGGCAGGGACTGGGAGACTAGTCAGAATCGAGGCAAAGATGAACGGAGCAAAGTACAGAGAGATCCTTGATGAAAACCTGCTCCAGACTGGGGCGAAGGTTCACCTTCCAACAGGACAAAACCCTAAGCACAAAGCCAAGACAACGCAGGAGTGGCTTCGGGACTAGTCTCTGTATGTCCTTAAGTGGCCCATCCAGAGCCCAGACTTGAACCCGATCGAACATCTCTGGAGAGACCTGAAAATAGCTGTGCAGCGACGCTCCCCATCCAACCTGACAGAGCTTGAGGATCTGCAGAGAAGAATGGGAGAAACTCCTCAAACACAGGTGTGCCACGTTTGTAGCGTCATACCCAAGAAGATTCAAGGCTGTAATCGCTGCCAAAGGTGCTTCAACAAAGTACTGAGTAAAGGGTCTGAATACTTAAGTAAATGTAAATTTCCGTTTTAAATTTTTTATAAATGTGCAAAAAAATCTAGAAACCTGTTTTTGCTTTGTCATTATGGGGTAACGTGTGTAGATTGATGAGGGGAAAAAACTATTTAATCAGTTTTACAATAAGGCTGTAACGTAACAAAATGTGGAAAAAGTCAAGGGGTCTGAATACTTTCCGAAGGCACTATATCTACCACTATCACTCCAGTATCCCTGCAAATGTAAATATGGTACTGGAACTGACTGACCCTGTATATGTTAGGCTTACTTACTTTCTCATGTTCTTCTTATTTCTTATTTTTATTTATCGTGTTTTTGTTCTACCCTTTGTTATTTTTAGTAATACATTGTTATTGATTACAGCATTGTCGGGTTTAGAGCTTGCAAGAAATGAATTTCACTGTACTTGTGCACGTGACATTGAAACTTGTGTGCCCAGTGGGAAGACTCTTCTTTTCTCAATAATACAACAATTCAGACACATCATTTCCTCCATATTTAACAGCAGAAGAAGTCTATGCAACGCTGTACTGTTGTCTCTCCAAACAAGACAAGACAACACTGTTTGGCAGAACAAAGAAGTTGGCTAGACAGAGACAGATTGCCTCCCAAGCGTGATTATTGATTCAACAGCTAATTATATTTGCATTAGCATTTAAAGAAAATAAATCAAGTCAAGACTGGGAAACCACAATGAGATGACTGGGGGTCCAAAACTATCCAACTGTGTTCTGAAGTTAAAGTGACCCTAACTAAACCGATTAACCTCTTGGTCTCTGCTTTAATTAATGGTTTTCCCAACTAGCCCCTGACTGACAGCACAATCTTTCCAGTATGGACACTTCCCTCAACGCCCCCTGTGAAGGGGGTGGGGGGGGATGGGGGGGTAGAAGGATTACTTTATCCTATCCCAAGTATTCCTTAAAGAGGTGGGGTTTCAAATGTCTCCGGAAGGTGGTGAGTGACTCCGCTGTCCTGGCGTCGTGAGGGAGCTTGTTCCACCATTGGGGTGCCAGAGCAGCGAACAGTTTTGACTGGGCTGAGCGGGAACTATGCTTCCGCAGAGGTAGGGGAGCCAGCAGGCCAGAGGTGGATGAACGCAGTGCCCTCGTTTGGGTGTAGGGACTGATACGAGCCTGAAGGTACGGAGGTGCCGTTCCCCTCACAGCTCCGTAGGCAAGCACCATGGTCTTGTAGCAGATGTGAGCTTCAACTGGAAGCCAGTGGAGTGTGCGGAGGAGCGGGGTGACATGAGAGAACTTGGGAAGGTTGAACACCAGACGGGCTGCGGCATTCTGGATGAGTTGTAGGGGTTTAATGGCACAAGCAGGGAGCCCAGCCAACAGCGAGTTGCAGTAATCCAGACGGGAGATGACAAGTGCCTGGATTAGGACCTGTGCCGCTTCCTGTGTAAGGCAGGGTCGTACTCTCCGAATGTTGTAGAGCATGGACCTACAGGATCGGGTCACCGCCTTGATGTTAGCGGAGAACGACAGGGTGTTGTCCAGGGTCACGCCAAGGCTCTTCGCACTCTGGGAGGAGGACACAACGGAGTTGTCAACCGTGATGGCGAGATCATGGAACAGGCAGTCCTTCCCGGGAGGAAGAGCAGCTCCGTCTTGCCAAGGTTCAGCTTGAGGTGGTGATCCGTCATCCATACTGATATGTCTGCCAGACATGCAGAGATGCGATTCACCACCTGGTTATCAGAAGGGGGAAAGGAGAAGATTAGTTGTGTGTCGTCAGCGTAGCAATGATAGGAGAGGCCATGTGAGGATATGACAGAGCCAAGTGACTTGGTGTATAGCGAGAATAGGAGAGGGCCTAGAACTGAGCCCTGGGGGACACCAGTGGTGAGAGCACGTGGTGCGGAGACAGCTTCTCGCCACGCCACTTGGTAGGAGCGACCGGTCAGGTAGGACGCAATCCAAGAGTGAGCCGCGCCGGAGATGCCCAGCTCGGAGAGGGTGGAGAGGAGGATCTGATGGTTCACAGTATCAAAGGCAGCAGACAGGTCTAGAAGGACAAGAGCAGAGGAGAGAGAGTTAGCTTTAGCAGTGCGGAGAGCCTCCATGACACAGAGAAGAGCAGTCTCAGTTGAATGACCAGTCTTGAAACCTGACTGGTTTGGATCAAGAAGGTCATTCTGAGAGAGATAGCAAGAGAGTTGGCTATAGACGGCACGCTCAATAGTTTTGGAGAGAAAAGAAAGAAGGGATACTGGTCTGTAGTTGTTGACATCAGAGGGATCGAGTGTTGGTTTTTTGAGAAGGGGTGCAACTCTCGCTCTCTTGAAGACGGAAGGGACATAGCCAGCGGTCAAGGATGAGTTGATCAGCGAGGTGAGGTAAGGGAGAAGGTCACCGGAGATGGTCTGGAGATGAGAGGAGGGGATAGGGTCAAGCGGGCAGGTTGTTGGGCGGCCTGCCGTCACAAGTCGCAAGATTTTATCTGGAGAGAGAGGGGAGAAAGAAGTCAAAGCATAGGGTAGGGCAGTGTGAGCAGGACCAGCAGTGTCATTTGACTTAACAAACGAGGATCGGATGTCGTCAACCTTCTTTTCAAAATGGTTGACGAAGTCATCCACAGAGAGGGAGGAGGGGGGATTCAGCAGGGAGGAGAATGTGGCAAAGAGCTTCCTAGGGTTAGAGGTAGATGCTTGTAATTTAGAGTGGTCAGAAAGTGGCCTTAGCAGCAGAAACAGATGAAGAAAATGTAGAGAGGAGGGAGTGAAAAGATGCCAGGTCCGCAGGGAGTCTAGTTTTCTTCCATTTCCGCTCAGCTGCCCGGAGCTCTGTTCTGTGAGCTCGCAATGAGTCATCAAGCCACGGAGCTGGAGGGGAGGACCGAGCCGGCCGGGAGGATAGGGGACATAGAGAGTCAAATGATGCAGAAAGGGAGGAGAGGAGGGTTGAGGAGGCAGAATCAGGAGATTGGAGGGAGAAGGATTGAGCAGAGGGAAGAGATGATAGGATGGAAGAGGAGAGAGTAGCGGGAGAGAGATAGCGAAGGTTGCGACGGCGCATTACCATCTGTGTAGGGGCAGAGTGAGTAGTGTTGGAGGAGAGGGAGAGAGAAAAGGATACCAAGTAGTGGTCGGAGACTTGGAGGGGAGTTGCAGTGAGATTAGTAGAACAACAGCATCTAGTAAAGATGAGGTCAAGCGTTTTGCCTGCCTTGTGAGTAGGGGGGGACGGTGAGAGGGTGAGGTCAAAAGAGGAGAGGAGTGGAAAGAAGGAGGCAGAGAGAAATGAGTCAAATGTAGACGTAGGGAGGTTGAAATCCCCCAGAACTGTGAGGGGTGAGCCATCCTCAGGAAAGGAACTTATCAAGGCATCAAGCTCATTGATGAACTCTCCAAGGGAACCTGGAGGGCGATAGATGACAAGGATATTAAGCTTAAATGGGCTAGTGACTGTGACAGCATGGAATTCAAATGAGGAGATAGACAGATGGGTCAGGGGGAAAATTGAGAATGTCCACTTGGGAGAGATGAGGATTCCTGTGCCACCACCCCGCTGACCAGATGCTCTCGGGGTATGCGAGGACACATGGTCAGACGAGGAGAGAGCAGCAGGAGTAGCAGTGTTTTCAGTGGTAATCCATGTTTCCGTCAGCGCCAAGAAGTCGAGGGACTGGAGGGTAGCATAGGCTGAGATGAACTCTGCCTTGTTGGCAGCAGAACGGCAGTTCCAGAGGCTGCCTGAGACCTGGAACTCCACGTGGGTCGTGCGTGCAGGGACCACCAGGTTAGAGAGGCAGCAGCCACGCGGTGTGAGGCGTTTGTATAGCCTGTGCGGAGAGGAGAGAACAGGGATAGGCAGAGGCATAGTTGACAGGCTGCAGCAGATGGCTACAATAATGCAGAGTAGATCGGAATGAAATGAACTAAACATCTGGGAAAGGAGAGAGCGGGGCCTCCCTCACCACAACTCCCAAATATAACTCTCCCAACTTCCACCTCAGAAACTATAATTGTTGTAAACTACAGCGGTTCAATGTTTTCTAGGAATAGACTAACTTAGTTTATTCAGCTAGCTAACTAGGTGCAGTATTATTCCGTGAAAACGTCCGGGCACCTCGTCATAAGACGCCACAGCCAGCTAGCATGCCGGTCTCCAACAACACGGTTTAGCGCCAATACTCGCCACAACAAACCACCAGTGTATCAACACGCAAGCAGATCGTTCGTGTCCGTGTCTAACGTTGTGGGTTAGTCCCGACAGCTTGAGCGAGTCCGTCGTCAACTTATTCAGCCAGTTAGTTAGCTAGAATAGTTAGCAAACTAGCTAGCCATTGCTTTCAGACAAAGAAGAACCCCTCCTTTCACGGCACGAACACACAGAGAGAGCCAAACTAACGTTAACTAGTCACCCATGTCCCGAATTCCTTGAACGACTCGGGCTATCAATATGTAAAAATAAAAAAAAACACAAGTGTAGGTTATGACTTACCCCTAGCAGCTACTGTTAGCTAGCCAAGTGCAAAGCTAGCCACTGAATTGACTCAGCCAGTTCGCGTCTGTTCGCTCGGTCGTTCCAGCTATTGTTTACTAGTAGCTATCCAGGTAGTAACAACCTAGCTACATTTCAAGCACAGTAGCCACTTGCTACCTAACGTTAACGGTTCAGACAATGAGGTTAGAAAACAGCTGAATGGTAGGCAATTATTGTATGTAATTATTGTAGGCAGCCAGCTGGCGTAATTACAGGCACTCTCAGGCGTGAAACAACTGTACTGTTGCTAATAGCTACTCGCCAGCTAGTCCAGGTGGTGAGTTAGCTAGCTAGCTAGCTTCGTGCTACAACCGGCACAGCCGAATACAATACTAACCTACAATAATTACATACAACAACCCACGATACCTACCTACAACAACCCACGATACCTACCTACAATACCTAACTACAATCTAAATACATAGTTTAAGCCTTACTCGACAAAGCCCAAGCTATGTATAAAGCCAAGCTTACCCGACGCCAAGCTTACCCGATGACCTCCTTCGACACTCCATGCTGTTTCATCTGTAGGTGCTACAAAGAAAAAATTGGAGTAATTTGAAGTTGTAATGCTTTCTCTGTAATATGAGTAGTATTTTGATTTCACATTTTTTCTTACATTAATTTGCCTAGTAGGCAATGTAGCCAATCACAGGCCTCCTTTTACTTGTATCATTGCAGATCCTGCAAATCACCAGCAGAGGGCGACCATTTTGAATCCATTTTCTCATTCACTCTGTTGGAAATGCTTACAAATTGCATCATAACTTTAAAAGCAGCAGAGATCTCCCTCTGGAACTTTGATATACCCTTAAAGTATATTATGTTCAACAATATATTTTTTTAAAATGGACAAATCGAAAATTGTATATTTTTTGTATTCATGTTTATATTTGTCAATAATCATAAATTAATGTAAGAACATTATTGAAATCAATACTACTCATATTACAGAGAAAGCGGGAAAGCTTCATATGACACCAATTGTTGCTTTGTAGCACCTACAGATCAAATCAAATCTTACTGGTCACATACACATATTTAGCAGATGTTATTGCGGGTGTAGCGAAATGCTTGTGTTCCTAGCTCCAACAGTGCAGTAGTATCTAACAATACACAAGAATACAAACAATTCTAAAAGTAAAATAATGGAATTAAGAAATATATAAATATTAGGACGAGCAATGTCGGAGTGGCATTGACTAAAATACAGTAGAATATAATACAGTATATACACTGCTCAAAAAAATAAAGGGAACACTTAAACAACACAATGTAACTCCAAGTCAATCACACTTCTGTGAAATCAAACTGTCCACTTAGGAAGCAACACTGATTGACAATACATTTCACATGCTGTTGTGCAAATGGAATAGACAACAGGTGGAAATGATAGGCAATTAGCAAGACACCCCCAATAAAGAAGTGGTTCTGCAGGTGGTGACCACAGACCACTTCTCAGTTCCTATGCTTCCTGGCTGATGTTTTGGTCACTTTTGAATGCTGGCGGTGCTTTCACTCTAGTGGTAGCATGAGACAGAGTCTACAACCCACACAAGTGGCTCAGGTAGTGCAGCTCATCCAGGATGGCACATCAATGCGAGCTGTGGCAAGAAGGTTTGCTGTGTCTGTCAGCGTAGTGTCCAGAGCATGGAGGCGCTACCAGGAGACAGGCCAGTACATCAGAAGACGTGGAGGAGGCCGTAGGAGGGCAACAACCCAGCAGCAGGACCGCTACCTCCGCCTTTGTGCAAGGAGGAACAGGAGGAGCACTGCCAGAGCCCTGCAAAATGACCTCCAGCAGGCCACAAATGTGCATGTGTCTGCTCAAACGGTCAGAAACAGACTCCATGAGGGTGGTATGAGGGCCCGACGTCCACAGGTGGGGGTTGTGCTGACAGCCCAACACCGTGCAGGACGTTTGGCATTTGCCAGAGAACACCAAGATTGGCAAATTCGCCACTGGCGCCCTGTGCTCTTCACAGATGAAAGCAGGTTCACACTGAGCACATGTGACAGACGTGACAGAGTCTGGAGACGCCGTGGAGAACGTTCTGCTGCCTGCAACATCCTCCAGCATGACCGGTTTGGCGGTGGGTCAGTCATGGTGTGGGGTGGCATTTCTTTGGGGGGCCGCACAGCCCTCCATGTGCTCGCCAGAGGTAGCCTGACTGCCATTAGGTACCGAGATGACATCCTCAGACCCCTTGTGAGACCATATGCTGGTGCGGTTGGCCCTGGGTTCCTCCTAATGCAAGACAATGCTAGACCTCATGTGGCTGGAGTGTGTCAGCAGTTCCTGCAAGAGGAAGGCATTGATGCTATGGACTGGCCCGCCCATTCCCCAGACCTGAATCCAATTGAGCACATCTGGGACATCATGTCTCGCTCCATCCACCAACGCCACAGGAGTTGGCGGATGCTTTAGTCCAGGTCTGGGAGGAGATCCCTCAGGATACCATCCGCCACCTCATCAGGAGTATGCCCAGGCATTGTAGGGAGGTCATACAGGCACGTGGAGGCCACACACACTACTGAGCCTCATTTTGACTTGTTTTAAGGACATTACATCAAAGTTGGATCAGCCTGTAGTGTGGTTTTCCACTTTAATTTTGAGGGTGTCTCCAAATCCAGACCTCCATGGGTTGATACATTTGATTTCCATTGATCATTTTTGTGTGATTTTGTTGTCAGCACATTCAACTATGTAAAGAAAAAAGTATTTAATAAGATTATTTCATTTATTCAGATCTAGGATGTGTTATTTTAGAGTTCCCTTTATTTTTTTGAGCAGTGTACATATGAAATGAGTAAAGCAGTATGTAAACATTATTAAAGTGACTAGTGTTCCATTATGAAACATTATGGAGTTTTAAAGGCGGCCTAGGTAAGGCCAAAATGTCACAAATATTCAAAATTCAATTAATTATTTATGCTTATGCTTTAAGATACAAATGTCAAATACTGTATATGTCAACAATACTTTCTCCAAAGGACCCTCCTATGGATTAAATGTCGTGAAAATCCCCCAAATCATGTTTCTTTTTTGTTCTAGTTTCGTGAGGAATCACCCAATTCACTTACACCAGGACCTTCACACTGATGGATAAATTGAGGATTTTAAAAATCAAGCTTGATTGAGAGAGCGTTGATATTGAGGGGTTTGCTTTTCAAATGTGTCAGATTAAGTTTGGCACTGTGGCTCCAGGCAGACACAAAAGGCCTGCAGCCCAGCACCTGCTCTTCCCTACTCAGCAAACAGAGAAACACAGAGCCTGCAACTGAAGTGTGCTGCTCACAGTATATCTTCCTCCACTGTCCCTGTCCCCATACTGGGCTCAAACCAATGATCCTCTGCTCACAAACACACTTGACAATTTACATTTAAGTCATTTAGCAGACGCTCTTATCCAGAGCGACTTACAGTTAGTGAGTGCATACATTTTCATACTGCTGCACTCTGCACTCTGCAATTTATTCTCTGCTTGTGCAGTCCACTTTTTCACATTCAATAAATCAGGATAATTTCACTGGTTACTCTATTACCATTGTTTACTCCACATTAGTCGCTCCTTCAACTCTTCTCATCAACTCTGGATAGGAGACAGGGTGAAGGAGACAGAAGTAGCAAGAACGGCTGTTGAGCCTAAGTGTCACTATTCCGTCGTGGATGTGGTGGAGGAGTCAAGCGCAGGAAACAGAGGTTTAGTCCAACAAGACTTTTAATAGTCTCAATAACACGAGAACAAAACCCCGACCTCGAAAACACGAAGTGGCGAGGGAAAATTACGCACACGCGTAAAACACTAAACATGAAAAATGACACGGAAAACAAACACGTATCATAGACACAGTGGCAACAGAAATAACAACACACAAATACCCTAGATCACAACACGGAACTTATAAGACACGTAATCAACTCCCAAACAGACACAGGTGTGACAGACAGACAAAAGCAATCAAACACAGAAACATAGAGCGGTGGCAGCTAGTACTCCGGGGACGGCGAACGCCGAAGCCTGCCCGAACCAGGAGGAGGAGCAGCCTCGGCCGAAACCGTGACAGTACCCCCCCCTTGACAGTACCTTGACAGTACCCCCCCCGGCCAGGAGGACGCGTTCCCGGGCGCGTGGGATGCCCATGGTGAAACTCAGTCAGGAGGGATGGATCGAGTATGTCCCTCCTGGGCACCCAGCACCGTTCCTCCGGACCGTACCCCTCCCACTCCACGAGATACTGGAGACCACTCCTCCGGAGCCTCGAGTCCAAGATGGTCCGGACCCTGTACGCCGGGACCCCCTCGATGTCCAAAGGGGGCGGAGGGGTCTCTCCTATCTCATCTTCTTGGAGTGGACCAGCTACCACCGGCCTGAGAAGAGACACATGGAACGAGGGGTTAATATTTTTATACTCAATTGGCAGTTGTAACCTGTAACACACCTCGTTCAATCTTCTCAGGACTTTGAAGGGCCCCACAAACCGCCGACCCAGCTTCCGGCAGGGCAGGCGGAGGGGCAGGTTTCGAGTCGAGAGCCAGACTCGATCTCCCGGTGCGTACACCGGTCCTCACTGCGGTGGCGATCGGCGCTCGCCTTTTGTTGACGGATGGCACGCTGCAGATGGACATGGGCAGCGTCCCACGTCTCTTCCGAACGCCGAATCCACTCGTCCACCGCAGGGGGCCTCGATCTGGCTCTCGTGCCACGGTGCCAGGACCGGCTGATAACCTAAAACACACTGGAAAGGTGTTAAGTTGGTGGAGGAGTGGCGGAGAGAGTTCTGGGCCATCTCTGCCCAGGGGATGAACCTCGACCACTCCTCCGGCCGGTCCCGGCAATAGGACCTCAAAAACCTACCCACATCCTGGTTGACACGTTCCACCTGCCCATTACTCTCTGGGTGGTACCCCGAGGTAAGGCTTACCGAGACCCCCAACCGTTCCATGAACGCTCCCCAAACTCTGGAAGTGAACTGGGGACCTCGGTCAGACACAATATCCTCGGGGACCCCATAGTGCCGGAACACATGGGTAAATAAGGCCTCAGCGGTTTGTAGGGCAGTAGGGAGACCCAGCATGGGAAGGAGACGACAGGCCTTAGAAAACCGATCCACAACGACCAATATGGTGGTATTCCCCTGGGAGGGGGGTAGGTCAGTTACGAAATCCACCGATAGGTGGGACCATGGTCGTTGTGGAACGGGCAGGGGATGTAGCTTACCCCTGGGCAAATGTCTAGGCGCCTTACACTGGGCACACACCGAGCAGGAGGAGACATAAACCCTCACATCCCTAGCTAACGTTGGCCACCAGTATTTCATGCTAAGACAGTGCACGGTCCGGCCAATACCTGGATGTCCAGAGGAGGGTGATGTATGAGCCCAATAAATAAGACGATCACGGACCTCGAGCGGAACGTACGTCCGCCCCACAGGACACTCTGGGGGAGTAGGGTCGGGTACGCAGTGCCCGCTCGATTTCCGTATCGACCTCCCATACTACCGGAGCCACCAAACAAGATTCCGGCAATATGGAAGTAGGCTCGTTGGACCTCTCCTCCGTGTCATACCGCGGGACAGGGCGTCTGCCTTACCATTCTGGGACCCTGGGATGTATGTGATCTTAAAAACAAACCGGGTTAGGAACATATTCCACCTAGCCTGACGAGGGTTCAATCTCCTAGCTGCCCAGATGTACTCCAGGTTACGGTGATCAGTCAGAATGAGGAAAGGGTGTTGAGCCCCCTCAAGCCAATGCCTCCACACCTTTAGGGCTTGGACTACGGCTAACAGCTCCCTGTCCCCAACATCATAGTTGCGCTCCGCCGAGCTGAGCTTCTTCGAGTAGAAAGCACAGGGGCGGAGTTTAGGTGGCGCGCCGGACCGGTGTGACAGGACTGCCCCAATACCGGTCTCGGACGCGTCTACCTCAACCTGGAATGGTAAAGAGGGATCCGGATGCGCCAGCACCGGAGCCGAGGTGAACAGGTTCTTAAGTTTGACAAATGCCCTGTCCGCCTCAGCCGACCACCGCAAACGAACCGGACCCCCATTTAGCAGGGACGTAATGGGAGCTGCAACCTGTCCAAAACCCCGAATAAACCTCCGGTAGTAATTAGCAAAACCCAAGAACTGCTGCACCTCTTTTACAGTGGTTGGAGTTTGCCAATTACGCACGGCCGATACCCGGTCTACCTCTATCTCCACACCAGACGCGGACAACCGATAACCCAAAAAGGAGACGGACTCCTGGAAGAACAGGCATTTCTCTGCCTTGACATACAAGTCATGCTCCAACAGTCTTCTCAACACTCGCGCACCTGGGCTACATGCTCGGCTCGAGTAGCAGAGTACACTAGGATGTCGTCGATGTAAACTACTACCCCCTGCCCATGCATGTCCCGGAAAATCTCGTCAACAAAGGATTGGAAGACTGACGGAGCATTCATTAACCCGTATGGCATGACGAGATACTCGTAATGACCCGAGGTGGTGCTAAATGCTGTCTTCCATTCATCCCCCTCCCTAATGCGCACCAGATTGTACGCGCTCCTGAGATCCAACTTTGTGAAGAACCGCGCTCCGCGTAATGATTCCGTCATCGTCGCAATCAGTGGAAGTGGGTAGCTGTATTTAACTGTGATCTGATTGAGACTACGATAATCAATACACGGGCGCAATCCCCCGTCCTTCTTCTTCACAAAGAAGAAACTCGAGGAGACTGGGGAAGTCGAGGACCGTATGTATCCCTGTGCCAAGGACTCGGCTATGTAGGTCTCCATAGCCGCTGTCTCCTCTTGAGACAGGGGATACACATGACTCCGTGGAAGAGCCGCTCCTGTTTGGAGATTTATCGCACAGTCCCCCCGTCTATGAGGAGGTAGCCGTGTTGCCCTCGATTTGCTAAACACGAGTGCTAAATCCTCATACTCGGGGGGAATGCGCAGTGCGGGCACTTGGTTCGGACTCTCTACCGAGGTCGCCCCTACGGAAACACCTAGACATCTCCCTACACACTGAGCAGACCACTCCATAAGAGCCCTCTGTTGCCACGCTATGGTAGGATCATGGGTGCTTAACCAGGAAGGCCCAACACCACGGGGTACGCAGGAGAGTCAATCAGATAAAACTGAATGATCTCCTCATGACCCCCCTGCGTCGTCATCGTCAGTGGTGCTGTGACCTCCCTGATCAGGCCCGACCCCAACGGCCGGCTGTCTAATGCGTGGACAGGAAATGGATCGTCTACCGGCCGAAGGGGAATCCCTAACCTACTACAAAATGCCCGATCAATAAAGTTCCCAGCTGCGCCTGAATCTACTGGCGCCTTATGCTGGGAATGAGGTGCCACCTGTGGAAACCTCACAGGAATACTCATGTGACCAACAGAGAGCTCTGGGTGAGTGGGGCGCCTACTCACCTGAAATGACTCCCCAGTGCGTGGCCTGTTGTCACCTCTCCCAGGAGACCCTCCCCAGCACCTGGCCGCAGTGTGTCCTCCACGACCGCAGGTGGTGCAGGGGATGGCCCCCTCGGGTTCCCTCTCCTCCTCTCTCTAGCGCCAGCACCCCCTAGCTCCATGGGAATCGGCTCGGGGGTGCTGGAGGGTGGACTGGACGACCCCCACTCGGGACGTCCGCGGGTAGCCAGCAGGGTATCCAGACGGATGGAAATGTCCACCAACTGGTCAAACGACAGGTTGGTGTCCCTGCAGGCCAGCTCCCGACGAACGTCCTCTCGTAGACTACACCGGTACTGGTCGATGAGGGCCCTCTCATTCCACCCCGCATCCGCCGCTAGTGTCCGGAACTCCAGTGCGAACTCCTGTGCGCTCCTCTTCCCCTGTCGGAGGTGGAATAGACGCTCTCCCGCCGCTTTCCCCTCAGGGGGATGATCGAAGACAGCCCTGAAGCGGCGGGAGAACTCCGCGTAGGTGATGGTTGCGGCGTCTATTCCCCTCCATTCGGCGTTGGCCCACTCCAACGCCTTGCCGGAGAGACAGGAGATGAGGGCGGAGACGCTCTCGTATCCCGAGGGCGCCGGGTGTATGGTGGCAAGGTAAAGTTCTACCTGCAGGAGGAATCCCTGACACCCGGCTGCAGAACCGTCATATGCCCTCGGGAGTGAGAGCCAAATGCCACTGGGATCCGGTGCTGAGAGAGGAGGACTGGCCGTTGGTGATGCGATGTTGTAAGGGTCCTTGGCCACCTCAGGGTTCACCAATCGGCGCAGAGTGTTGGACACCTCGTCCATGGCGGTCCCGAGTTGCCGGATCATGGCGTCCTGGAAGTTGATCCGGTCCAGCAGGGATTCGGGTGCCGCCGCTGTTCCTGCTGACTCCATGATGGTGTGTTGTTCTGTCACTATTCCGTCGTGGATGTGGTGGAGGAGTCAAGCGCAGGAAACAGAGGTTTAGTCCAACAAGACTTTTAATAGTCTCAATAACACGAGAACAAAACCCCGACCTCGAAAACACGAAGTGGCGAGGGAAAATTACGCACATGCGTAAAACACTAAACATGAAAAATGACACGGAAAACAAACACGTATCATAGACACAGTGGCAACAGAAATAACAACACACAAATACCCTAGATCACAACACGGAATTTATAAGACACGTAATCAACTCCCAAACAGACACAGGTGTGACAGACAGACAAAAGCAATCAAACACAGAAACATAGAGCGGTGGCAGCTAGTACTCCGGGGACGGCGAACGCCGAAGCCTGCCCGAACCAGGAGGAGGAGCAGCCTCGGCCGAAACCGTGACACTAAGGGCACTCCAGCAATTCGGGCCAGTGTGCGAATGAGACATTTTTCAATTTCTTTCTAGAAGCGTTATACTGCACATTACTAAATTCTTATTTTAGCTGCATTGTTAGCAGTAAGCTACTGTTTGCAGTTCATGCCCAGTTCTGTAGGCAAATGTTTGTATGGAAAGGTACAGTATTTTCGGTTCAACACATAAATGCGGTTATTTAGGCTACCTGTCGCTAGCCTACGAGAGTGCACAGAATCATCGTAACACTCACGAGTTAGAGACTCTGTTTAATTCTGTTAATGCTTTCCTTTGTTCATACTTCACACGTTGTGTCGAAGCTCTGTTTGTCATGTCTTGTCTGTGTAATTGGAGTTGTTCGGCAGGAGTGCGGCGCCTTTGCGCACCGCTATATGTTACTGGGTTACCATCATTCGCCAGTTCCATTCATGTAAGAACGTGTGCCCAGTTTAAAATGGACATGGAAGTGGTCACGTCTGTTTTAGACGGAATGTGTGTAATGTGGTAATTATGAGGAAGCCAGTTACATTTGTATAGGCTATTAGTTATGTGGTTACTTGTCATTGGACATGGGTTTGTTCCAGGGAGGGGTTTAGAGGATATAAACGCCTGTTTTGGGTTTCTGAGTAGATTAGGTTTGGCGATAGAGTAGGCTGCTGGAGCCAGGTACATCCCCAACATCTAATAGGTATGGAAGCTACAGGGTAAAAGGCGCTAAATGGTCAATCTGATTGCATTGGCCGTGCAGCATTTACGGTGATATGGCCTCTGCAGAAGTCAGAGCTGTTGTGAAGGAAGTTGCCAAGGAAGTGACTTTGTCTATATACAGACCTCTCGCCTCCACCTACCGTCAACCAATCAGGTCAATGCGGAGTTATATGGAGCCCTCTGTAGCTCAGCTGGTAGAGCACGGCGCTTGTAACGCCAAGGTAGTGGGTTCGATCCCCGGGACCACCCATACACAAAAATGTGTGCACGCATGACTGTAAGTCGCTTTGGATAAAAGCGTCTGCTAAATGGCATATTATTATTATTATTATTTAAAACATTTGGGAGGCTCACAGCCCTTACGAAAAACAATTGCAGTATAACTGCAGTATGCTGCAAATACTGATTCCAAAACAGCACAGTTTGTTTTTACTGCAGTAATTTTGCAGTGTAACTGCAGTTATTCTGCAATTACTGTGTCCAAAATACCACAGTTGACTGCAGTTACTGCACTTTTATTGCAGTTTCAAAACTGCAATCTTTTTTTATAAGGGGGCGATGCGGTACCGAGCTCGATTTAGCCTCTGCATGCATCCGGAGGCCCCCGCAATTGCGTCACACACTCCATACGGATTCTCCGACCACATTTTCGAATAAAGCATAAATTGGATTTAAGCATGTTTTAGGCTTACATTGCAGTTTGTTATTTTGTTTGAGAAGTAAGTCTATTGTCTATCTGTTTGTCTTGTAAATATGAATCGCCGGCTATCACTATTGAACACTGAAAATAAATATGGACACCTTTGCACCAGAACCTTCTGCCTCCTTCTGAATATCTGCCCTTAAGACCGCATTTCTATGTTACCTATTTCACATTCCTATTTGTTTAAAATGCAATTTTGTACTGCTACAGTGGTAAATGTTACAAGATGTCGCCAAGTCAATATATGGAGCTGCTGTTATGTGTATCTTAGTGTGATACTCTTTAGTATGAGTGAGCCAAGTTAGGCATTACTTACTATGCACTGAATGGAGCTGTATGCATGCTATCCAATGATGCTGAAGTAAAGAAATTCTTATCAACATTACCTTGCTCTTACAGTGGGGAAAAAAAGTATTTAGTCAGCCACCAATTGTGCAAGTTCTCCCACTTAAAAAGATGAGAGACGCCTGTCATTTTCATCATAGGTACACGTCAACTATGACAGACAAAATGAGGAAAAAAAATCCAGAAAATCACATTGTAGGATTTTTTATGAATTTATTTGCAAATTATGGTGGAAAATAAGTATTTGGTCACCTACAAACAAGCAAGATTTCTGGCTCTCACAGACCTGTAACTTCTTCTTTAAGAGGCTCCTCTGTCCTCCACTCGTTACCTGTATTAATGGCACCTGTTTGAACTTGTTATCAGTATAAAAGACACCTGTCCACAACCTCAAACAGTCACACTCCAAACTCCACTATGGCCAAGACCAAAGAGCTGTCAAAGGACACCAGAAACAAAATTGTAGACCTGCACCAGGCTGGGAAGACTGAATCTGCAATAGGTAAGCAGCTTGGTTTCAAGAAATCAACTGTGGGAGCAATTATTAGGAAATGGAAGACATACAAGACCACTGATAATCTCCCTCGATCTGGGGCTCCACGCAAGATCTCACCCCGTGGGGTCAAAATGATCACAAGAACGGTGAGCAAAAATCCCAGAACCACACGGGGGGACCTAGTGTATGACCTGCAGAGAGCTGGGACCAAAGTAACAAAGCCTACCATCAGTAACACACTACGCCGCCAGGGACTCAAATCCTGCAGTGCAAGACGTGTCCCCCTGCTTAAGCCAGTACTTGTCCAGGCCCGTCTGAAGTTTGCTAGAGTGCATTTAGATGATCCAGAAGAGGATTGGGAGAATGTCATATGGTCAGATGAAGCCAAAATATAACTTTTTGGTAAAAACTCAACTCGTCGTGTTTGGAGGACAAAGAATGCTGAGTTGCATCCAAAGAACACCATACCTACTGTGAAGCATGGGGGTGGAAACATCATGCTTTGGGGCTGTTTTTCTGCAAAGGGACCAGGACGACTGATCCGTGTAAAGGAAAGAATGAATGGGGCCATGTATCGTGAGATTTTGAGTGAAAACCTCCTTCCATCAGCAAGGGCATTGAAGATGAAACATGGCTGGGTCTTTCAGCATGACAATGATCCCAAACACACCGCCCGGGCAACGAAGGAGTGGCTACGTAAGAAGCATTTCAAGGTCCTGGAGTGGCCTAGCCAGTCTCCAGATCTCAACCCCATAGAAAATCTTTGGAGGGAGTTGAAAGTCTGTGTTGCCCAGCGACAGCCCCAAAACATCACTGCTCTGCATGGAGGAATGGGCCAAAATACCAGCAACAGTGTGTGAAAACCTTGTGAAGACTTACAGAAAATGTTTGACCTGTGTCATTGCCAACAAAGGGTATATAACAAAGTATTGAGAAACTTTTGTTATTGACCAAATACTTATTTTCCACCATAATTTACAAATAAATTCATTAAAAATCCTACAATGTGATTTTCTGGATATTTTTTTCTCATTTTGTCTGTCATAGTTGACGTGTACCTATGATGAAAATTACAGGCCTCTCTCATCTTTTTAAGTGGGAGAACTTGCACAATTGGTGGCTGACTAAATACTTTTTTCCCCCACTGTATATTGAATAAACAGCATACAAAACAGTATATATCAAAATAAAAGCTTATCCAGGGGATGCAGGCAAACATAACGAACAGTGTCCTCATATACAGTGCATTCGGAAAGTATTCAGACCACTTAAATTATGTTACGTTATAGCCTTATTCTAAAATGGATTCAATTATTTTTCCCCCCTCATCAATCTACACACAATACCCCATAGTGACAAAGCAAAAACAGGTTTTTAGACATTTTTGCAATACAAATATGAAATATCACATTTACATAAGTATTCAGACCCTTCACTCAGTATTTTGTTGAAGCACCTTTGGCAATGTTTACAGCCTCAAGTCTTCTTGGGTATGACGCTACAAGCTTGGCACACCTGTATTTGGGGAGTTCATCCCATTCTTCTATGCAGATCCTCTCAACCTCTGTCAGGTTGGATGGGGAGCGTCGCTGCACAGCTATTTTCAGGTCTCTCCAGAGATGTTCGATCGGGTTCAAGTCCGGGCTCTGGCTGGGCCACTCAAGGACATTCAGAGACTTGTCCCGAAGCCACTCTTGTGTTGTCTTGGCTATGTGCTTAGGGTCGTTGTCCTGTTGGAAGGTGAACCTTTGGCCCAGGCTGAGGTCCTGAGCACTCTGGTGCAGGTTTTCCTCAAGGATCGCTCTGTACTTTACTCTGTCATCTTTCCCTCGATCCTGATTAGTCTCCCAGTCCCTGCCACTGAAAAACATCCCCACAGCATGATGCTGCCACCACCATGCTTCACCATAGGGATGGTGCCAGGTTCCCTCCAGACGTGACACTTGGCATTCAGGCCAAAGAGTTCAATCTTGGTTTCATCAGACCAGAGAATCTTGTTTCTCATGGTCTGAGAGTCTTTAGGGGCTTTTTGGCAAACTACAAGTGGGCTGTCATGTGCCTTTTACTGAGGAGTGGCTTCCGTCTGGCCACTCTACCATAAAGGCCTGATTGGTGGAGTTCTGCAGAGATGGTTGTCCTTCTGGAAGGTTCTCCCATCTCCACAGAGGAACTCAGGAGCTCTGTCAGAGTGACCATCGGGTTCTTGGTCACCTCCCTGACCAAGGCCCTTCTCCCTCGATTACTCAGTTTGGCCGGGCGGCCAGCTCTAGGAAGAGTTTGGTGGTTCCAAACTTCTTCCATTGAAGAATGATTGAGGCCACTGTGTTCTTGGGGACCTTCAATGCTGCCGAAATGTTTTTGTACCGTTCCACAGATCTGTCCCTCAACACAATCCTGTCTCGGCGCTCTATGGACAATTCCTTCGACCTCATGGCTTGGTTTCTGCTCTGACATGCACTGTCATCTGTGGGACCTTATATAGACAGGTGTGTTCCCTTCCAAATCATGTCCAATCAATTGAATTTACCACAGGTGGACTCCAATCAAGTTGTAGAAACATCTCAAGGATGATCAATGGAAAAATAAAAGATAAAGAATGGGATTAAGCCAGTGGCTCAGATACAACTTTCCAAGCAGTAGATACAGTACATCTCCTTTAAATGTTGATATTTGGTTGCATTGTCAGTCAACCAAACACAATTCAATATAACTTTTGTAATATAGTAAATAGCATAAAGTTAAGGCTATCTTATAAAAAATAATGTAACATTCAGCCTTAAAATGAGTAACACATCCATGGCCATATTTTGAGGTTAAATTAACTATACATTTCTTTCTTTTTTGTGACCAACTTTTTATTTCGTTTTGTAATTTATATTTTTCAGAGGGGGGTCACAGGTACAAAAACAATTGAATAAATGCATACAAAGATAACCACGACCCATTCCCCCCCTCAGTCCCTATCCACCTGCCCGCATCCTCCCTCCCCACCCAGAAACCATGCTTCCCACCCCGCCTAACAACCAGAGACCCCCCCTGTCAAGGGGCTATCATCGTTAAGTAACGTAATACATGGAAAGCATTGAATATTTAAATTCATGCACATTGAAATGCCTTTATTCATGCTATCCAATGCCCTTTTGAGTTAATTGAGAGAGATTTGGGTTCCCATCGAGGTGGCTTCCTCTGTTGAGAGAAGAGGTTCTCAATTCTTTTAGAAAATACCTAGTCTGGTTTGGTGTGGATTTACAATCAAAAGTGTTTATAGAAGCGGGAGAATCTTTGATTGATTAATTTGGGTTCTGAAAGTAATTCCCCTCTTTCAGATGTAGTAGTTGCTATATCAGATAATTGATCATTACTGCATAGCTTGTTGGCCTGTAAATGACTGGGATGATTAATGGTTGAGTCTTACTCGATGGATGGCAAATTCTGCTCTCTGTCTTATCAATAAATTAAATTCTGTCTTGACTTTGGAACGAGTAATAGCTACCTGGTCTGAAAAGTGTTTGTTGAGAACACTCTGACACAGTTAACAACATTTCCAATTCTGATATCTTCTTTAAATGTGATTTACTCAACCCAGATGCAAATGCAGTTGCAGTATTTTTAATATTTTTATTGATCATTCTGAATTAATTTAGTTACATTTCAAATTGATCACAGAATGTAGGATTTTAATGAAACGTTGAAACGACATCTTGTTGCTCTTTTAGGACATTCTCAAATTTGAAGTTGGCAGTAATAAGCGTGGTGGTCTGTCATGCCTACTCCTGCTCCCTCCCTCCGGCTCTCGACATCGCCGGTCGACTAACCACCAGTCCTGGCAACCCACATTGTGCACACCTGGCAACCATCATTACGCACACCTGCTCCCCATCGTTAAGCACACCTGGACTTCATCACGACCCTGATTACTCTCCCTTCATATAGCCCTCAGTAGCCTCAGTCATCAGGCAGTATTGTTTTCTCTCATGTTCAGTACGTGTTTCATGTTTGTTCTTTTGTATAAGTTCATTATAAAATGTATCTGCTTCCTGGCTCCCAGCGTATACATTACAGAATACTTCCTCAGAAATTATGGAAGCAGCAGATGATTACACCATCTTCCAGACGGTTGAGGAACAGTGTCATCTACTCCACCAACACCACGACCAGCTGGCTCTACTGGGTAGGACCATGAAGGAGGTCCTCCGCGTTCTCCACCGCCTCGACACCACTAGCGAGTTTCTCCATAACTCTGACAGAGGGCCTCCTACTACAGGTCGTCAGTGAGCCAGTCCCCCAGCCTACCCAGCCGCCCGCCCAGGTCAGCGATGCCCGACTGTCCCTTCCGGAGTAGTATGACGTCACTCCATCGAAATGCCGTGGCTTCCTACTCCAGTGCTCCCTCTATTTCGCCTATCAGATGGGAGCCCCAACCACTGAGAGGTCACAAGGTTACCACGGTAATTTCCCTGCTGACCGGACGGGCGTTGGAGTGGGCTACGGCCGTCTGGGGGAGAGGAGGAGCTGGGTTCCTATGAGAGGTTCATGGCTCTGTTCAGGCGGTCTTCGACCATCCTCCAGAGGGCAGAGAGAGAAGTGAGCGACTTTTCCTACTCCAGCAGGGTGCCCAGACCGCTGCGGGGTACGCCATCCAGAGGATGGAATGGGCCAGCGTTCCGCACTCTATTCCGCAGTGGACTGCGAGAAGAGGTTCAGACAGAGCTGGCATGTCGGGATGACAACATATCCTTGGACGCTCTCATCGCGATGGCCATCCATCTGGATAACCTTCTTCGGGAGCGCCGGTGTCCACCTCACCACTCACCTCCCTCCTTTGGCTGTCCTGAGGCAGAGCCTGAACCCATGGAGGTAGGGGCCACACACCTCTCCGCGGCAGAGCGGCGTAGCTTGAGACAGCTGAGGCTCTGTTCCTATTGCGGCCAGGAAGGGCTTCAGTGGTGTCCGGTGCATCCCAACCCGGGGTCCACTAGAGCAGAGGGTCTGCCCCGTGACCTTCCATCTCCCAGGGTAGGCGTGAGTATTCCATTATCATCATTCTCCTTTCTGGTTCCCATTTCACTGTTGTTTCTACAGCTCTAGTGGACTCCGGTGCCGCGGGGAACTTTATCGACCAGGACCTCGCCTCCTCCCTGAACTTAACTTCATACCTCCTCTCCTTTTCCTGTCCAAGCCCTGGATATGCGACCCTTGGGATCTGGCACAATTACACACGTCACAGCACCACTCACCCTCACTGTTGGACCCAAGCACCAGAAAAGCCTTCCCTTCCTCATCATCACTGCACCCGTACATAAAGTCATCCTCGGAGCAACTTCATAACCCCACCGTCTCCTGGTCAAAGATGAGAATCACCATCTGGGGACCAGGATGCCAGAGGACCTGCTTTCCCGCACCCTGTGGTTCCACGTCGGTGGAGGGCCCTGTGAGTGTCCTCCAGCCCATCAATCGGTCCTCCCGTATCGTTGGCCCTGTGTTTTGGGACGTAGATGTGGCACACTTTGGCGCAGGACGTCGCCCACTATGTCAACTCATGTTCGGTATGTACTCAATCCAAATCTCCCCGGCACGCTCCAGCAGGGAGACTACCTCCCCTTCCCGTGCCTCAGAGACCTTGGTCACATCTGTCCATAGACTTTGTAACGGATCTCTCCCTTCATGTTGCTTAAGTGATCAGGCAGCATTGGTTTTGGTTACGTTCAGTACGCATCTCCTGTTTTGTATTGTCTTCATTTTTATTATTATTATTAAGCTCACCTTCTGCACCTGCTTCCAGACTCCCTGCGTATACAGTGGGGAGAACAAGTATTTGATACACTGCCGATTTTACAGGTTTTCCTACTTCTCTTGCAGCCTTGGCTCTAATGGACATTTGGTGCATTTTGAAATGGACTGGAAGATTGGACATAAAATAAGCATGTGTCTGATTATTCACACACATCTGTCTGTTTAAATCTGCTCGGTCTCTCTCTCTGATGGAGCCATGCAGACAGAGACTAGATCCTGGAGCAGACAACAACACCCTGAGGTTCACAACAGTTCTCACTCTGTGCTGAGGTTGGTGTCAATTCTGAGCTGATGCTTCACCCACACAAAATACTGTCTGACTGACTTACTGAGAGATCAATCCTAGTCTGATCAACTACCCCGCTTTCCAACTTGGACCCGCTACCCAAGTTTCAAGTTTTATAAGTCGTATGTATGGGATACACATGGTATACACACCGCCCAAAGAAATGCTTACTTGCAGGTTCCTTCTTGTCAATGCAACAACAATAATAAATAATAAAAGATAAGAATATGAACAGAAAGTAAATGTCTCAGTAGAATAGAATAACATTTTAGCATAAGTACAGTATATTACAGGAAGGCACAATTTATAGTCCAATATTTACACATGTTTTGGGGAAGGGGGAATGGGGGGCAAGTGTTTAAATTGTGCAGTATTTAGTAATCATAAATAGAGTCTAGTAGCAGCAGTTGTGATGTGTGTGTGTGTGTGTGCATGTGTTCTTAGGTGCGGAGAGTCGGTGCAGGTGTTCAGTCCAGTTCAAGTGTTCAGCAGTCTGATGGCTTGAAGATAGAAACTGTCTCTGAGACCTCTTGCTCTGATACTGTCTGCCTGACGGTAAAGAAGTGAACAGCTCGTGTGTGGGGTCCTTGATGATGCTGCAGGCTTTCCTTTGGCACCGTTTCGAGTAGACGTCCTGGATGGATGGATGGATGGGAGTCAGGATGCTCTTGATGGTGCAGCGATAGTATTTGGAGAGGACCCTGGTGGCATGCTAAATTTCTTTAGCCGCCTTAGGAAGTAGAGACGCTGTTGCGCCCTCTTGACAAAAGTGGTGGTGTTGTTGGTCCATGTCAAGTCCTGTGATGTGGACGCTGATTAACTTAACTGCTGACTCTCTCTACTGCAGTCTCATTGATGTGGATCAGGTCATGTTCCCTCCTCTGCTTCCTGAAGTCAACAATCGACTCCTTAGTTGACATTACCAAGGGAAATCAATCTCTGAAGAAATTCAGATGAAGTTTTCACTTTGAATATGCTTTAGACATAATCAATAATGGTTACTGTAAGTCGCTCTGGATAAGAGCGTCTGCTAAATGACTAAAATGTAAATGTAAAATGTTAGTGTACACGTTTAACATTCTGTTTTCCACAAAATTATTAGGGTAAAACTTCAACTTAAATACATTGACAGGTTGTTATATCAATTTAGTTTCAGCATAATAAACAAAACTACAGTATGTACAGTTGAAGTTGGAAGTTGTGGTCCTCTGTAGCTCAGCTGGTAGAGCATGGCGCTTGTAATGCCAAGGTAGTGGGTTCGATCCCCGGGACCACCCATACACACAAAAAATAAATGTTTGCACGCATGACTGTAAGTCGCTTTGGATAAAAGCGTCTGCTAAATGGCATATTATTATAAGTTTACATACACTTAGGTTGGAGTCATTAAAACTTGTTTTTCAACCACTGTCTTGTTAACAAACTATAGTTTTGGCAAGTCGGTTAGGACATCTATTTGTGCATGACACAAGTAATTTTTCCAACAATTGTTTACAGACAGATTATTTCACTTATAATCCACTGTATCACAATTCCAATGGGTCAGAAGTTTATATACACTAAGTTAACTGTGCCTTTAAACAGCTTGGAAAATTCCAGAAAATGATGTCATGGCTTTAGAAGCTTCTGATAGGCTAATTGACATCATTTGAGTCAATTGGAGGTGTACCTGTGGATGTATTTCAAGGCCTACCTTCAAACCAGTGGCGGCTGGTGAAAAATATTCTCGGTGGGGCTGTGCCATACTTTTTTTTTCCTGTAACCATCGCGATATATTTTAACACAAACTGCAGGACAGCAGTGCTCAGTGAAACATTCAGTAATTATTTAATGCCAATATTAAAAAGTTGAGGCATTCTTACACAAAAACATATTACACAAACCCAAGCCTTTCATTTGCATTTAAAGTGAACTTTTTACCATTGGTAGTAAACAGGCAACGCAACAGGCATGCTGTCAGAACAGAGTGGAAAGTGGACAATAACATGAAATTATTATAAAGTTTATAGGAAATCTTACACTGTATAAAAGGATGTATAATATAGAAATGGATATCAAGTGGATGAACTCAAACCTTTGACTGGAAGAATAGCATACAGTATTTTATGATCATACTAAATGTGACTAATTGTTAATGTGCTCCAGAACTGCAACAATTAATTGATACAAAACAACATATATACAGTAATATTAGCAAAGACACTATTAAGACTTTCTAGAGTACCATATATAACTGGATTTTTTATGCTAAGGTCAACTATATACAAAGAAACATGCGGCCAGAGCTGCTCTGTGTGTGTGTGTCTGTCATCTTATTTGTACAGGAATTTTGCCCGTCTGTCCTTCTGAGTGGCAAACCTCTCAATGACCCTTTGATTAAAGTCAGGAATGTCCCTGACAAGTTTCTTCTCCATGGAGAGCATGGCCAGAGCGTTCAGGCGATCCTGTGTCATGCTGTTTCTCAGGAAGGTCTTGATCCTTTTCAGTGTAGAGAAGCACCTTTCTGACTCAGCAGTTGTCATGGGTGTGGTGATGAGGATCTTGAGGAGGCTGGCAGTCTCTGTGAAAGTGCTCTGAAGGTTGTTCTCCATGAAGAACTGGTACAGGGCACTGCACCACTACAAGCCTTGAACTCACTGTTCTCATAGATGAGGGACAGTTCGGTTTTGAGCTTGGCCTTGTTCAACATGGGGTACGCCTCCACGGTTGTTTCAAGCGCTGTATCGGGGAACTTCACACTGTGTTGTGGGAACAACTCTCCGTGCAATAGTGTTGCGCTGATGAGGTGCTGGGTGAAGGAGAACCTCTCTTTGGCATGACTCAGGATGGTATCACATACCTGTAAAAGATACATCATCAGCTTTAATTTGCAATTAAGCTATTTTGATGCAAGTGATCCTGACTGACACATGCCTATGTCCAACTCAAGTATATGATTACCAAGGTGCTGATTGTTCAGGGTTTTGGCTACATACTACCAGGCCTGAAAAAAAGTTCTATGGGGAAACACTGACAATTACATCACAACTTACCTCTATAGCCAACCTCTGTTGTTCTCCTGGTCCCAGCATCCTCCGTCGCTTGATGGGCTGTTGCTGCTCGTCAGATGCGCTGTCCCCACACAAAGAGGGAATTGAGGCCCTGGGTCCAAAAATAAAGTTTAATTTGATAACTTGCAATCAGACTTCTTAGCTCACTGTAATTCCCCCTCAACACACAACCAGTGACTTATATATATATATATATATATATATATATATAGACAGACAGACAGACAGACAGACAGATAGTGTGTATATACACACAAACTATGTCTAGTAACTGCTTTTAACCTGTGATGTACATAATTAACTGATGTTATTACGTTTTAAAGCCTTTTTCTATTACATTTGTGAGAGGGATGCAACATAATTTTGTTCTGCTGTGCACTTAGCAATAAAGTTAATCTTCAATAACAACTAGGCCTCTTCTAGAAATTGACCTGGTGGACACCTGAATAATTATTACAAACTGTGTAGTACTTTCCTGCATTATTATCAACGTCTGATTGTGTCTTTTTGGACAAACACTTGTTCTCGTGGTCGAGTAACAACAACTGCGCTCCTTGAGTGACGGGGTGGTACTTGGTGAGAGAGGGAGAGAGACGACCCAAATTGCGGAGTAAACTAGAAAAACGGACGTTACACATGGCGGAGTGGCATTACCACATTTAACAAACCAAACATTGAAATACCGTTATAGAAGGTAAAGTAAAAACCCAAACTGGTCTGTGCATCAATACCGGTATATAGTAATATATAGGCAACATACCGTAAATCTGTATCAATTATGTATCAGTTTTACATGTGACCCATATCAAATTTGCGCATTCACACTGAAGGAGCACACAAATGCAATGCTCATTTGGCGTGATTGTCGTGGTAACACAGGTGAAAAAAAAATCCTGAATGGTATCCTAATGGCAGCCATTTTGGTTAGGGGAGAAATACAAACAACTCTACTGCCATACATTCCAATTAGACTGAAGGCATACAGTTGTGTCCAAATATATTGGCACCCTTGGGCTTTTCTTAAATAATTCCCTATTTCTTCTAAAATCAGTTGAAATTTGAGAGGAAAAAAATGGGTCTCCACACCTTTAATTATATTTCTGTAAACTTAAGTTTACAATTGTAATTTAGAAAATATAGACAAATGTCATGGACTAAATTATTGGCACCCTGGAGCTAGTACTTGGTTGCACAGCTTTTGGCCAAGATAGCTGCCAACATATGCTTATTGTAGACATCAATGAGCTTGCTGCACCTTTTCTGCTGGCAATTTGGCCCATTCTTCAGCAGCAAACTGCTGTAATTCTTCAATGTTTGAGGGTTGCACTCCACCAACTTCTTTTTTCAGATCTTGCCAAAACTAATGTGGTCCCGTGTAGCTCAGTTGGTAGAGCATGGCGCTTGCAACGCCAGGGTTGTGGGTTCGTTCCCACGGGGGCCAGTATGAAAAAATGTATGCACTCTTAACTGTAAGTCGCTCTGGATAAGAGCGTCTGCTAAATGACTAAAATGTAATGTAAATGTCTTCTCTTTCCTTTTAAAATACTAAAACAAATATAATTGTGACGGCTCTATGATAATCACTCACTTTGATGACCAGACACATTTAGGCTTTTAAACTGTTGTAAGTGAACTATTCATCTTTCTAACAGCATCTTTATCAGCCAATAGTAAATATAGTTATTTACCTGATTGTTAGCATGCTTTCTGTGAACCTCTGGACAAGTGCTTTAATGAAGACAGGGTCGATGTTCCTCTTCTGCAGCTGGCTGAAAAAGCATGTCCACATTTGGCATGATCTTGTGGAACAGTGCCAGGAAAAACAGAAAGCCTCGTCTTCGAGCATCCTCACAAAGCCCCCCCGCCTCTGACAGTCGGGCATCAAAGTTCCCAGAGTCTCTGATGGTCTGGAAACACGTTAGGAGGTCATCCCTGTACTCGTACACAGTGTTTACAGCGCGACTGTGGAAGTTCCACCGTGTTGTAGAGGCTCTGGGGAGTCTCCTCGTGCCCACGCAAGGCCAACTCAAAAGCCCCACAGAACTTCACACAATCGATAATTTTGGATAGAATGTGCCTGTTTTTATCCACCTCCTCATTGTGTTTCCTCACCGCAATCCTGTGGCCGTCATCCAGCTGCGTAGCAATGTTCACCCTTCCTAATACAGCTAGCTTTACAGAGTTGTCCATGTGTGCCCTGGTGTTCTCATGTTTCTTTACCTTCTCTGACAGGTGCTTCATATCCCTCACTCCGGTACCTGTCCATGCTGAATCTGACCCCCGTGTTTTAAAAGCAAGCACGGAAAGCAAAATAAAGCATTAGCATCAGTGCACCCAGCTAGCCAAGCCTTCCTGGTGTACCAGCTACGGGAGAAGCCGCGCATATACTGCTTCCCTTTCTCGCTAGCTGCTGTCTGATTGAGAGGTCAGGTTGATCTGGGCCCAGCTCTTTCACCCGAACTTTCTCTGACAAAACTCAGTGCCTCTTTGCTTGACATCATGGGAAAATCAAAAGAAATCAGCCAAGACCTCAGAAAAATAATTGTAGACCTCCACAAGTCTGGTTCATCCTTGGAAACAGGTATTGGAGTGGCCATCACAAAGCCCTGACCTCAATCCTATAGAAAATGTGTGGGCAGAACTGAAAAAGCGTGTGCGAGCACGGAGGCCTACAAACCTAACTCAGTTACACCAGCTCTGTCAGGAGGAATGGGCCAAAATTCACCCAACTTATTGTGGGAAGCTTGTGGAAGGCTACCCGAAACGTTTGACCCAAGCTAAACAATTTAAAGGCAATGCTACCAAATACTAATTGTGTGTATGTAAACTTCTGACCCACTGGGAATGTGATGAAAGAAATAAAAGCTGAAATAAATCATACTATCTACTATTATTCTGACATTTCACATTCTTAAAATAAAGTGGGGATCCTAACTGACCTAAGACTTGGAATTTTTTACTAGGATTAAATGTCAGGAATTGTGAAAACTGAGTTTAAATGTACTTGGCTAAGGTGTATGTAAACTTCCAACTTCAACTGTATATGTTGAAATTGCGTAGAAAATTTGACATAGAAACTGTGAAAATCTTTTTCATCCTATATTCAGGATGAAATTATGTTGAATTTTATATTTGACAAGACATATGTTATTTGACCTTGTTAAAATCTTGATATAATAAAATGGTATGTTTGAATCAAAGTCATTGTTTCAACGTCATGCCATCAACCTGAATAAAGAGTCAAATGTGAAGCCACAGTCCAATGATTCCTGCCTGAACATTAAATCCTACTGGTATATGAGGGGCAATGCACTTCAGTGAGAACAAGTCTACCATGCAGATGTCTATCTTCATGTACCCAGCTTAGCTTTGGTAACAAGCTGTGTTTGATTCAGCCAAGCTATCATGTCAACACATTTAGATATTGATCAGCTTCCATACTCATTTGCGTAGACCACCTAAATAACGTTGAATAGTTGAAAGTAACTCATCTAACCTTTCTTAAATCAAATCAAATGTTATTGGTAACATGCGCCGAATACAACAGGTGTAGACTTTACAGTGAAATGCTTACTTACAAGCCCATTCCCAACAATTCAGAGTTAAAAAATAAGACAAACATTTGCTAAATAAAAAAGGAAATAGTAAAATAATAAAAATAATAACGTGGCTATATACAAGGAGTACCAATACCGAGTCAATATGCAGGGGTATGAGGTAGTTGAGGTAATACAGTATGTACATGTGGGTAGGGGTAAAACTGACTAGGCATTCAGGATATATAATAAACAGAGTAGCAGCAGCGTGTGTGAAAGTGTGTATGTGCGTGTTGGAGTGTCAGTGTAGTATGTGTGAGTGTGTGGGTAGAGTCTAGTGAGTGTGCATAGAGCCAGTGCAAGGGAGTCAGTCCAAAACAATTCAGATAAATAAATAATAAAGAGGGTCAATGTAAATTGTCCGGGTAGCCATTTGATAAACTTTTCAGCAGTCTTATGGCTTGGGGGTAGAAGCAGTTCAGGTGCCTTTTGGTCCCAGACTTGGAGCTCCGGTACCACTTGCCGTGCCATAGCAGAGAGTGCAGTCTATGACTTGGGTGGCTGGAGTCTTTGACCATTTTTAGGGCCTTCCTCCAACTCCGCCTGGTATAGAGGTCTTGGATGGTAGGGAGTTCGGGCCGTACGCACTACCCTCTGTAGCGCCTTACGGTCGAATGCCAAGCAGTTGCCATACCAAGAAGCAGTGATGCAGCCAATCAAGATGCTCTCAATGGTGCAGCAGAAGGATCTGAGGGCCCAACACTGAGGGCCCAACGCTGGTTGAAATGAGATGAAAACAGTACTGGTTGATGACCTTTTTCAAATCCAATGTATTTTCCACGTTGATTCCACGTCACAATATGTTGACAAATTACGTTGATTCATCCAGTGTGTGCCCAGTGGGTGGTACATCTTCATATATAGTTATGGTGTTTGGGTTTCTTGCTGCATCAACATGGCTGTTCAGGAAAAGCAGAGGGCATCCACTAATGATGAATGTTTGGTCAGTGTGTTCCAAGGCAAAGGTCTTTTCAATTACCTGACCACATATTTTCTTATCCATGGAAATGTGGCTTTATTATGGTGGGTACACCATGCAACATACTTCACTGTTGGAAGTCCAAATATAACAGGCTTACTGCTAACCAATCAATGTGTTCAGCTACAAACAAGCTCTGTTCACAGTCCGTATGTCAAAACGCTTGATGACAAGCTGAAAAGGACATGAGAAGAACCTTATGACTGTACGTTACTAGTTAAATGGGGATGATTTGGCCCACAAAGGGGACACATTATGTAACTGGACATGGGGTTATACTTGCTTCCCTTTGGCTGTCAACAGAGGAAATAGACTCCTATCTGTCCTATCATGCTCCCATTGATTGCATTTCACAGATAAAGTAGCAAACCATTACACCAAAGACAGTACAGTATGAAGATAGGCTAAAACTGTTTCTCCAATTGAAATCCCCGATCACACTTGTAGGCGATGTCATTGCGATGTTGGCTAGCTAAGCACATGCACAAAAACAAGTCATCGGGTCTAACGGTGGTCTCGTGCCGAACTGCGCATGTGCAGACCGTCAAATCAAAGGCAATCCTTCGATATAAAGTAGTTTTTGACGAGAATGAAAAGGTCAGTTTGTCACTTTCACAAGGTTGGAGTAATAACATGATCAACTACTTAAGACATTGGCTCAAATCTAAGTTGTGCCTTTAGATATTGAGAAAATTAACAACTAAGGAAGAATTCTTGACTTCTCTCATTGACTTCTCAAACCCAAACCCTGGCCTGGTCTGTTTGGTCTATTTCGCAAGCGTTCCAGGAAGTCTCACAATGTTGCGCCTCTGGGTTTAGAAACTCTGTGATTACAGTGTTATCATCATAGAATTAGGAATTAGATCATATTCTTAGACTATATAAAATGTTGCCTTTAGTCCTGTAAATAACTGACAATAAACTGATATTATAAAACAGATACATTTAAATAATTTCCGAACAATCTTAGACAGATATATCAATTTTTTTATTTTTTCATTTAACCTTTATTTAGGCATGAGGCACTGTCACTGTCTGTGTTTGGTTAATATATTGTACCTGTCTTCTTGCAATGCAGTTGGAAAGCTTTTTTTTTCTCTCTCTTATTTTCTGCATATGTTAGATAAAGTAGGGGAGTAATCTGCCCTCTCCCACTCTGCAGCATGAGAGTGAATTAATTAGATATAGGGCAGGAGATGTGTGGGCATATTTTCGCCACCGGGGGACATTGAAACAGACACAGAACATCCTGGAGGGGCTGCATTACGTGAAACCTGGCTTCTTGTGTGAAAACAGCAGATTTAAATGCACTGTCTGTGACGCAGGTGTTTTTTGTTGCTGTGTGGAAGTGTGGAGCCTGTTTTGTACAACCAAACACAACTTTTATAAGATCAAGACCAATGATGGAAATGGTAACAAAAAGATAAGGACATACTCTAGGCCTAGTCTACATGGTCAGGATTATATACACAAAGGATTAGTTCACAGAATCACTACATAATTAAAACGCTGTGCTTTGCCCACAGTCGTTCACAGGGGAAATGAAATCAAAACTAACAACCCTCACTGACATCTCTGGCCATTTGGGCAGGACATATTGCTCTGAGTCTGACTCTACACGCTGTGGCTTCACCAACTAGGCTACTCACTTCTCTTCTTCTTCCACTTGCTCCCTTGCTTTATGTAATGGATAGAATCTGTATTCAATTGGATGGACTTTGTTTTCTTTGACCCCAGGGTCCTGGTACACGCTACTCACACTAATCTCCATACAGCTGAATAGGTGCTTCCCATAATGTCCTTGGATATGAATATGCAATAAGGAGAATGACTGGCAGTGAGGATATGATAAGGATAAGCTGCTTACTGAATCAACAACTGATTTTTAAGTACCAGTATGAAGATTCAATCAAAGATCAAGCATGAGGCTGACAAGATTGATTGTGTCATCCGGTTCTGAGTGTCACAGTAATGAGTATCATAATGATAATTGCCTCCATATCTCTGATTGTCATGTGTGCCTTCTTTTCAGTTTGATACAAGTGTCTCTCTCTCTCTGAGCTGCTGGAAAAGGAGGTTCTGTGAACACTGACAAATTGTCTCAACAGCTCTTCAAAGAGGCATTATGGCACAGATCAATATGGCAGCATAGTGTTCTGGCCTGGCTGATACACGTTTGCAGGTGTAACAGTATTCTTCTTGCATTTTGTTGTGAACAATCATCGACAAGGACTCCAGCATGTAGCACCAGTCACAGATTTATTATGTGATAGGGAAACATCACGGATAGCATGTCATGCAATGCAGCCACTACAGATCATTCTACTCTCGGCATGCTCGCTGGTTTGGTGCTTGTTGACTGGGGTAACCATAGTTAAAACATAATCAAAAGTTTACCACAACAGGAATACATGAAAATTACAATGCACAATATACTCATAATTTCACAAATGTACCTGATATAGCCTAGTTGACGATTTGTTGAAAATGAAATACAGAAATATCTCTTTGACATAAGTACGTGATCTGTGAGTCTTTCTGGGTAAGTCTCTAAGGGCTTTGCACACCTGGATTGTACAATATTTGCACATTATTATTTTAAGAATTCTTCAAGTTCAGTCTAGTTGGTTGTTGATTATTGCTATTTCAAGTGTTGCCATAGATTTTCAAACCGATTTAAGTCAAAACTGTAACTAGGCCACTCAGGAACATTCAATGTCATCTTGGTAAGCAACCAGTGTATATTTGGCCTTGTGTTTTAGGTTATTGTCCTGCTGAAAGGTGAATTAATCACCCAGTGTCTGTTGGAAAGCACACTGAACCAGGTTTTCCTTTAGGATTTTGCCTGTGCTTAGCTCTGTTCCGTTTCTTTTTATCCTAAAAAACTCCCTAGTCCTTGCCGATGACAAGCATACCCCTAACGTGATGCAGCCACCACCATGCTTGAAAATATGAAGACTGGTACTCAGTGATGTGTTGTGTTGGATTTTCCCCAAACATAACACTTTGTATTCAGAACATAAAGTTAATTTCTTTTCCACATTATTTGCAGTATTACTTTAGTGCCTTATTGCAAACAGGATGCAATATTTTTATTCTGTACAGGCTTCCTTCTTTTCACTCTGTCAATTAGGTTAGTATTGTGGAGTAACTGAAATGTTTTTGAGCCATCCTCAGTTTTCTCCTATTACAGCCATTAAAGTCTGTAATTGTTTTAAAGTCACCATTGGCCTCATTGTGAAATCCCTGAGCGGTTTCCTTCCTCTCCGGCAAGAAGGACGCCTGTATCTTTGTAGTGACTGGGTGTATTGATACACCATCCAAAGTGTAATTAATGACTTAACCATGCTCAAAGGGATATTCAATGTCTGCTTTTTTTTATTCATACCCATCTACCAATAGGTGCCCTTCTTTGCGAGGCATTGGAAAACCTCCCTAATCTTTATGGTTGAATCTGTGTTTGAAATTCACTGCTCGACTGAGGGACCTTACAGATAATTTTATGTGTGGGATTCAGCGATGAGGATGTCATTCAAAAATCATGTTAAACACTATTATTGCACACAGAGTGAGTCCATGAAACTTATTATGTGACTTGTTAAGCACATTTTCACTCCTGAACTTATTTAGGCTTGCCATATCAAATGGGTTGATTACTTATTGGCTCAAGACATTTCAGCTTTTCATTTTTAATTAATTTGTAAAAATTTCAAAACAAATATTATTCCACTTTGACATTATGGGGTATTGTGTGTAGGCCAGTGACACAAAATCTCAATTTAATCACTTCAATTCAGGCTGTAACACAACAAAATGTGGAAAAATTCAAGGGGTGTGAATACTTTCTGAAGGCACTGTACATGTAAATATCAGTGTCTAATCATGTAATCAAGTAATTCATTAACTGATTGGGCATTCTGGACTTTTCTAACTCCTTGTCTGAGAAATTTAGTGAGTTATCCTTTGAGGGCAGGGTGCCAGGCTGTGGAGTTTTTACAGCTGTTGTCAGTTGTTTAACATCTACTTCCACAATGATTACTTCAATGGGTTTCAGCTGACATACGAAATTCTTGAGAAATGTTTGTTTTAAGCCCACTGTCCGACACATTTCTATGATGCAAAGTTCTGCAATCCAGGTTTTTATTTCCATAAATGAGACAGACATGCAGGAGACTTTCTCGATCACCAATGTTTGCCTCAGGACACCCACACAAGAGGGCGCCATATAGCAAGTTTAGAATCCTTTCCATGTATTGGTCTTAACCAGAGATGTGGTGTAAAAATCAACTGGCACTGAAAACAGAAGATCTGTACTTTCTGTGGTAATTGGGGGGTTTCCTCAGTCAGTAATGAGTTGTTATTTAAGTTGGATGGAGGTGTTATCTCTGCAGCTGAAGGAATGCCAACCACACTCACAGCATGAGCAGACAACACTATGATTTATTGTTTTCAAAAAAAAGTGTCCATGCCTGATGGCTATGGCACCCAATTACAGTGCACATTCACTCTTTCATTGTTTAGACTGTAATAAGCAATCCAAGGGAAGTCTTTGGGAACACATTTCTGTTGACCGTTCATTCTGATTGTGGCACCTCTAAGGAGAGTAAATGTAGGTCACTTCAGGGAATTTGACATTATCCTCTCAGTTGTGTCAGTTTTGGAAGTGTTACCCACATTCCAATTCTTACATGGAATCTCCTAGTGAATTCAACAGTCTATTGTCTTTAGTTGCTATGGCAAATAATCAGGTGATCTTGGCTCAGAGAAGGTTGGAAAACTTTTAGCCAACATTCCAGGATTTTGATGGAGTTGTTGGAGACTATTCTAAATTCGTCCTAATTTTCCAGCCTCTGGCTGCTCTTTTGTAATTATGTTGCAATAATGTCTCATATACAACATATACTTCAACTCTATACGTTGAAATTGCGTAGAAAATTTGACATAGAAACGGTGAAAATCTTTTTCATCCTATATTCAGGATGAAATTATGTTGAATTTTATTTTTGTCAAGACATATGTTATTTGACCTTGTTAAAATCTTGATATAATAAAATGGTATGTTTGAATCAACGTCATTGTTTCAACGTCATGCCATCAACCTGAATAAAGAGTCAAATGTGAAGCCACAGTCCAATGATTCCTGCCTGAACATTAAATCCTACTGGTATATGAGGGGCAATGCACTTCAGTGAGAACAAGTCTACCATGCAGATGTCTATTTTCATGTACCCTGCTTAGCTTTGGTAACAAGCTGTGTTTGATTCAGCCAAGCTATCATGTCAACACATTTAGATATTGATCAGCTTCCATACTCATTTGCGTAGACCACCTAAATAACGTTGAATAGTTGAAAGTAACTCCTCTAACTTTTCTTAAATCAAATCAAATGTTATTGGTAACATGCGCAGAATACAACAGGTGTAGACTTTACAGTGAAATGCTTACTTACAAGCCCATTCCCAACAATTCAGAGTTAAAAAATAAGACAAACATTTGCTAAATAAAAAAGGAAATAATAAAATAATAAAAATAATAACGTGGCTATATACAAGGAGTACCAGTACCGAGTCAATGTGCAGGGGTATGAGGTAGTTGAGGTAATACAGTATGTACATGTGGGTAGGGGTACAACTGACTAGGCATTCAGGATATATAATAAACAGAGTAGCAGCAGCGTGTGTGAAAGTGTGTATGTGCGTGTTGGAGTGTCAGTGTAGTATGTGTGAGTGTGTGGGTAGAGTCTAGTGAGTGTGCATAGAGCCGGTGCAAGGGAGTCAGTCCAAAACAATTCAGATAAATAAATAAATAATAGAGGTGGTCAATGTAAATAGTCCAGGTAGCCATTTGATAAACTTTTAAGCAGTCTTATGGCTTGGGGGTAGAAGCAGTTCAGGTGCCTTTTGGTCCCAGACTTGGAGCTCCGGTACCACTTGCCGTGCCATAGCAGAGAGTGCAGTCTATGACTTGGGTGGCTGGAGTCTTTGACCATTTTTAGGGCCTTCCTCCAACTCCGCCTGGTATAGAGGTCTTGGATGGTAGGGAGTTCGGGCCGTACGCACTACCCTCTGTAGCGCCTTACGGTCGAATGCCGAGCAGTTGCCATACCAAGCAGTGATGCAGCCAATCAAGATGCTCTCAATGGTGCAGCAGAAGGATCTGAGGGCCCAACACTGAGGGCCCAACGCTGGTTGAAATTAGATGAAAACAGTACTGGTTGATGACCTTTTTCAAATCCAATGTATTTTCCACGTTGATTCCACGTCACAATATGTTGACAAATTACGTTGATTCATCCAGTGTGTGCCCAGTGGGTGGTACATCTTCTTATATAGTTATGGTGTTTAGGTTTCTTGCTGCATCAACATGGCTATTCAAGAAAAGCAGAGGGCATCCACTAATGATGAATGTTTGGTCAGTGTGTTCCAAGGCAAAGGTCTTTTCAATTACCTGACCACATATTTTCTTATCCATGGAAATGTGGCTTTATTATGGTGGGTACACCATGCAACATACTTCACTGTTGGAAGTCCAAATATAACAGGCTTACTGCTAACCAATCAATGTGTTCAGCTACAAACAAGCTCTGTTCACAGTCCATATGTCAAAACGCTTGATGACAAGCTGAAAAGGACATGAGAAGAACCTTATGACTGTACGTTACTAGTTAAATGGGGATGATTTGGCCCACAAAGGGGACACATTATGTAACTGGACATGGGGTTATACTTGCTTCCCTTTGGCTGTCGACAGAGGAAATAGACTCCTATCTGTCCTATCATGCTCCCATTGATTGCATTTCACAGATAAAGTAGCAAACCATTACACCAAAGACAGTACAGTATGAAGATAGGCTAAAACTGTTTCTCCAATTGAAATCCCCGATCACACTTGTAGGCGATGTCATTGCGATGTTGGCTAGCTAAGCACATGCACAAAAACAAGTCATCGGGTCTAACGGTGGTCTCGTGCCGAACTGCGCATGTGCAGACCGTCAAATCAAAGGCAATCCTTCGATATAAAGTTGTTTTTGACGAGAATGAAAAGGTCAGTTTGTCACTTTCACAAGGTTGGAGTAATAACATGATCAACTACTTAAGACATTAGCTCAAATCTAAGTTGTGCCTTTAGATATTGAGAAAATTAACAACTAAGGAAGAATTATTGACTTCTCTCATTGACTTCTCAAACCCAAACCCTGGCCTGGTCTGTTTGGTCTATTTCGCAAGCGTTCCAGGAAGTCTCACAATGTTGCGCCTCTGGGTTTAGAAACTCTGTGATTACAGTGTTATCATCATAGAATTAGGAATTAGATCATATTCTTAGACTATACAAAATGTTGCCTTTAGTCCTGTAAATAACTGACAATAAACTGATATTATAAAACAGATACATTTAAATAATTTCCGAACAATCTTAGACAGATATATCAATTTTTTTATTTTTTCATTTAACCTTTATTTAGGCATGAGGCACTGTCACTGTCTGTTTTGGTTAATATATTGTACCTGTCTTCTTGCAATGCAGTTGGAAAGCTTTTTTTCTCTCTCTTTTTTTTCTGCATATGTTAGATAAAGTAGGGGAGTAATCTGCCCTCTCCCACTCTGCAGCATGAGAGTGAATTAATTAGATATAGGGCAGGAGATGTGTGGGCATATTTTCGCTACCGGGGGACATTGAAACAGACACAGAGCATCCTGGAGGGGCTGCATTACGTGAAACCTGGCTTCTTGTGTGAATACAGCAGATTTAAATGCACTGTCTGTGACGCAGGTGTTTTTTGTTGCTGTGTGGCAGTGTGGAGCTTGTTTTGTACAACCAAACACAACTTTTATAAGATCAAGACCAATTATGGAAATGGTAACAAAAAGATAAGGACATACTCTAGGCCTAGTCTACATGGTCAGGATTATATACACAAAGGATTAGTTCACAGAATCAATACATAATTAAAACGCTGTGCTTTGCCCACAGTCGTTCACAGGGGAAATGAAATCAAAACTAACAACCCTCACTGACATCTCTGGCCATTTGGGCAGGACATATTGCTCTGAGTCTGACTCTACACCCTGTGGCTTCACCAACTAGGCTACTCACTTCTCTTCTTCTTCCACTTGCTCCCTTGCTTTATGTAATGGATAGAATCTGTATTCAATTGGATGGACTTTGTTTTCTTTGACCCCAGGGTCCTGAACACGCTACTCACACTAATCTCCATACAGCTGAATAGGTGCTTCCCATAATGTCCTTGGATATGAATATGCAATAAGGAGAATGACTGGCAGTGAGGATATGATAAGGATAAGCTGCTTACTGAATCAACAACTGATTTTTAAGTACCAGTATGAAGATTCAATCAAAGATCAAGCATGAGGCTGAGAAGATTGATTGTGTCATCCGGTTCTGAGTGTCACAGTAATGAGTATCATAATGATAATTGCCTCCATTTCTCTGATTGTCATGTGCGCCTTCTTTTCAGTTTGATACAAGTGTCTCTCTCTCTCTCTGAGCTGCTGGAAAAGGAGGTTCTGTGAACACTGACAAATTGTCTCAACAGCTCTTCAAAGAGGCATTATGGCACAGATCAATATGGCAGCATAGTGTTCTGGCCTGGCTGATACACGTTTGCAGGTGTAACAGTATTCTTCTTGCATTTTGTTGTGAACAATCATCGACAAGGACTCCAGCATGTAGCACCAGTCACAGATTTATTATGTGATAGGGAAACATCACGGATAGCATGTCATGCAATGCAGCCACTACAGATCATTCTACTCTCTGCATGCTCGCTGGTTTGGTGCTTGTTGACTGGGGTAACCATAGTTAAAACATAATCAAAAGTTTACCACAACAGGAATACATGAAAATTACAATGCACAATATACTCATAATTTCACAAATGCACCTGATATAGCCTAGTTGACGATTTGTTGAAAATGAAATACAGAAATATCTCATTGACATAAGTATGTGATCTGTGAGTCTTTCTGGGTAAGTCTCTAAGGGCTTTGCACACCTGGATTGTACAATATTTGCACATTATTATTTTAAGAATTCTTCAAGCTCAGTCTAGTTGGTTGTTGATCATTGCTATTTCAAGTATTGCCATAGATTTTCAAACCGATTTAAGTCAAAACTGTAACTAGGCCACTCAGGAACATTCAATATCATCTTGGTAAGCAACCAGTGTATATTTGGCCTTGTGTTTTAGGTTATTGTCCTGCTGAAAGGTGAATTAATCACCCAGTGTCTGTTGGAAAGCACACTGAACCAGGTTTTCCTTTAGGATTTTGCCTGTGCTTAGCTCTGTTCCGTTTCTTTTTATCCTAAAAAACTCCCTAGTTCTTGCCGATGACAAGCATACCCCTAACATGATGCAGCCACCACCATGCTTGAAAATATGAAGACTGGTACTCAGTGATGTGCTGTGTTGGATTTTCCCCAAACATAACACTTTGTATTCAGAACATAAAGTTCATTTCTTTGCCACATTATTTGCAGTATTACTTTAGTGCCTTATTGCAAACAGGATGCAATATTTTTATTCTGTACAGGCTTCCTTCTTTTCACTCTGTCAATTAGGTTAGTATTGTGGAGTAACTGAAATGTTTTTGAGCCATCCTCAGTTTTCTCCTATCACAGCCATTAAAGTCTGTAATTGTTTTAAAGTCACCATTGGCCTCATTGTGAAATCCCTGAGCGGTTTCCTTCCTCTCCGGCAAGAAGGACGCCTGTATCTTTGTAGTGACTGGGTGTATTGATACACCATCCAAAGTGTAATTAATGACTTAACCATGCTCAAAGGGATATTCAATGTCTGCTTTTTTTTATTCATACCCATCTACCAATAGGTGCCCTTCTTTGCGAGGCATTGGAAAACCTCCCTAATCTGTATGGTTGAATCTGTGTTTGAAATTCACTGCTCGACTGAGGGACCTTACAGATAATTGTATGTGTGGGATACAGCGATGAGGTTGTCATTCAAAAATCATGTTAAACACTATTATTGCATACAGAGTGAGTCCATGAAACTTATTATGTGACTTGTTAAGCACATTTTCATTCCTGAACTTATTTAGGCTTGCCATATCAAATGGGTTGATTACTTATTGGCTCAAGACATTTCAGCTTTTCATTTTTAATTAATTTGTAAAAATGTCAAAACAAATATTATTCCACTTTGACATTATGGGGTATTGTGTGTAGGCCAGTGACACAAAATCTCAATTTAATCAATTTTAAATTCAGGCTGTAACACAACAAAATGTGGAAAAATTCAAGGGGTGTGAATACTTTCTGAAGGCACTGTACATGTAAATATCAGTGTCTAATCATGTAATCAAGTAATTCATTAACTGATTGGGCATTCTGGACTTTTCTAACTCCTTGTCTGTGAAATTTAGTGAGTTATCCTTTGAGGGCAGGGTGCCAGGCTGTGGTGTTTTTACAGCTGTTGTCAGTTGTTTAACATCTACTTCCACAATGATTACTTCAATGGGTTTCAGCTGACATACGAAATTCTTGAGAAATGTTTGTTTTAAGCCCACTGTCCGACACATTTCTATGATGCAAAGTTCTGCAATACAGGTTTTTATTTCCATAAATGAGACAGACATGCAGGAGACTTTCTCGATCACCAATGTTTGCCTCAGGACACCCACACAAGAGGGCGCCATATAGCAAGTTTAGAATCCTTTCCATGTATCAACTGGCACTGAAAACAGAAGATCTGTACTTTCTGTGGTAATTGGGGGGTTTCCTCAGTCAGTAATGAGTTGTTATTTAAGTTGGATGGAGGCGTTATCTCTGCAGCTGAAGGAATGCCAACCACACTCACAGCATGAGCAGACAACACTATGATTTATTGTTTTCAAAAGAAAGTTTCCATGCCTGATGGCTATGGCACCCAATTACAGTGCACATTCACTCTTTCATTGTTTAGACTGTAATAAGCAATCCAAGGGAAGTCTTTGGGAACACATTTCTGTTGACCGTTCATTCTGAATGTGGCACCTCTAAGGAGAGTAAATGTAGGTCACTTCAAGGAATTTGACATTATCCTCTCAGTTGTGTCAGTTTTGGAAGTGTTACCCACATTCCAATTCTTACATGGAATCTCCTAGTGAATTCAACAGTCTATTGTCTTTAGTTGCTATGGCAAATAATCAGGTGATCTTTGCTCAGAGAAGGTTGGAAAACTTTGAGCCAACATTCCAGGATTTTCCTGGAGTTGTTGGAGACTATTCTAAATTCGTCCTAATTTTCCAGCCTCTGGCTGCTCTTTTGTAATTATGTTGCAATAATGTCTCCCTCATCAGTATTTTCTCACATACATTATGCTGCTCTTTGTAAGGGGGGTTGGGTGTTTTTTTATTGGGCACAGGGGAGGGTCGTTTTTTTCCCTGGTTGACATTCGCTCTTTTGCAGGTTTTACTATATCATTTTTCCCCCATCCTAGCCAAACGGGAGGGAATAACGTTTGGGTAGTAGTAGCATGCATTATTAGGCTACTATGAGCTGAACTTGATAACCCAGGGTTGTGTGTTTTTTATTGGGCACAGGGGAGGGTAGTAGATTTTTCTTTTGGTTTACATTCATCATTTTGCAGGTTTTACTATATAATGTCTTCCATTCTAGACAAATTTCCTCATCTGCTTGCATGTGCTTCCCCTATCAAGGTGTTTTGGTACTTCCCTTATGCACTATGCTTTTCCGCATGCCATATAGTCTACCAGTCTAACAGTCTATCCTGCCCTCTATCCACCATTCATGCAATAGGCTGCAATTTGTATCTTTTATTTTTTTAGTCATTTAGCTCTTATCCAGAGCGACTTACAGTTACAGTTAGTGAGTGCATACAATAGGCTAACTAGCAATCATACCAAAGATAAAATCATTCAAAGCTGCACCAATTTCCAATATAAATAGAACATAGAGGAATAGCTGATAGGCAGCGGAGAGGTTAGGTGCGTTATTGCGCATGAAAGAAAGAGACATGCAGCTCATAAATCTCCCCTATTGATCTTGTTTAGGGAAAATACCTAGACTAGCCTACAACACCACAATGTAATGAATAATTGTATTTTTGTTTTCAAGTACAAAAATACACCCCCCAAAAAAAAAAATGTATGCACGCATGACTGTAAGTCGCTTTGGATAAAAGCGTCTGCTAAATGGCATATTATTATTATTATTATTATTACAAGTGAGTATAAAATTCTACTCTAGGCTGTAAACTGCAGTGAAAATGTCATTTGAATAATGGCACAAAAGCCCTGTGATTTGAATGTTTCATTCCATTTGGATCAGTTTTGTGGGTCTACTTGACCGTTTATAAGGTCTAGAAAGGCACACCCACTAAGCATTTACCGACGGTGACGTCTTTGGACGCCTTTTTTGGTGCTGCCCTGACCGGCTGTCTTTTTTTTGGTGCAGTCCGGACCGGCCTTGATTTCCACTACCAAGGACATTGATTTTTGGTCTATGTTTGGTTCAGATTTGGTCCGGTCTGACTGGCCTTGATTTCAACATCCACAGACATCTGGTCCAGACCGGCCTATATTTGGCCCAAACATACTGTAGATGTCTATAATTGGCTACGATTTGGTCAGATCTGGACCAAATCTAAACCAGTCATAGACATTTATGTTTCACAACTTTTGGACAGCACAGCACACAGTACAGTACAGTAGAGCACAGAAAAGTTAAGTATAGTGTCCTTTATGTACCCTACTTTACTCTAATCTACTCTACTGAACTAAACTGTACTGTACTTCTACTCTACTGAATTAAACTCTACTGCATTATACTCTACTAAATTAAACCATACTGTACTGTACTCTAGTGTACTCTACTGAATAAACTCTAATGTACTGTACTGTACCGTACCACACTGTACTGAATAAAGCCCTACTCTACCGTACCATACCGTACTGTACTCTACTGTGCTCTACTGTACTGAACTAAAATATGTATTTTCAAAGTCATTTTGCTTACTGGGCAGTAGTAGGTCAGTCTGGCTGTATTTTTTTTTACTTATGATACTGAGATGCGCTGTCAGTTGTGGATCATCATTCTCTCAAGTCGTCCTATAATAATGTGGCCCCATAGGCCTATGCTATCAGCAGGCCCAGTTATTCAGGATGCGCAATCTGCCTCCTCTCTGATCTGAGCGGCTATTCCTCGCGCACCTAGAACCATAACGCTTCAATATAGCCCAACTATTTGTCCTTTAACCTTTAAAATGTATAATTCTAGCAACCAAACTGTGCACTGGCCATTTGAGGAAAGGAAAGAGACATTAAGATCATTATCACTTTATTGCTCGATTGCATACAAAGTCCAACCGAAATTTGTTCTTTCTGTTTGTCGAGATTGATTCACTCTAGGCTTAATTGAATGTGGTGTTAAACTCAAACCAGGATGTTGAAGTGCCCGAAGTCGGTAATCGGTATGCAGTTATGCATTGCTTATTGATTGTGTATGGTGCATTGGCACATAAACCTGTTCATGGAAAATTAGTTGCATATATTTTCTATAATTATCAATATAACATCAAAATGTTGAAAATCTGATTCACCCCTTGCTGATCATTGTCTGCTCTGATTGTAGTGTATTTATTTTATTTAACTAGGCAAATCAGTTAAGGAAAAATTCTTATTTACAATGACGGCTTACACCGGCCAAACCCGGACGACGCTGGGCCAATTGTGCGCCGCCCTATGGGACTCCCAATCACGACCGGTTGTGATACAGCCTGGAATCGAACCAGGGGGTCTGTAGTGACGCCTCAAGCACTGAGATGCAGTGCCTTAGACCGCTGCGCCACTTGGGAGTGTAATGACAAAGGCATGGAGAGTCCTGTCCATGGTGGTCAGCGAACCCTCTACCTTCTGGCCCGTAGCCCTGCGTGGCATCGACTGTGCCACAAAAGCATGCTAAAGTGGCAAAGTCGATATCCACATTTAAAAACAGGGTGGCTACAGTCAGGGGCGTCATGCACTCATTATTTTAGAGGGGGCACAATGTACATGAGGATGTAGGGAGGTGTGGTTGGAGAATTTAGCATTTTTCTAACACCTGAAACAGCTTTTTCCTGCAATCTAGAGCCATAATCGTTATGCCTAACACCTCAACTGAAATTGAGCAAACAGGGTAGAATTTTAACAACCAGGAAATTATAGAGCAATTTCCACTAGATAACACAGCCACAAAGGCAGAACAGCTTTCCCATTTTGACAACAGATGCTGCTCTGGCGGGAGAAATCAATAGGCGATTATCACAGCCAATCACAACACTAAGTAATACTGTTTAACACTATCATTCCGCCAGATATATTATGGAAATTTTCTGAAATGCCAATGCAAAAATTAAAAGAAAATCCTGTTTAGCACCTTTAATTCAATGAGGGGTCATATGTGTGTAAGGGGAGGGTCATATGGAAATATGTTTTAAGGTGGGGAGGTGTTATTTTGTATGACCTTATAGATAGAACCTGTTCTCTTCTCAGTTACACTATGCTGAGTGGTTTCCCGAAGTCTTCTCCCTTGTCCTCCCCTCTCACCCGCCCATTCGTTACCTATATTTCCCACCTTCTCAGTCCCCCGCTTTTCTTTTTGAGAAGCCATCATCCTGTGATGTGTGGTCACTCCGCCTCTTCACAGATGATGCTCGCGTCCTGTCAATTTCTTTTCTGAGAGGAAGAGTTGAGGAAGGGGGAAAAGAAAACAAGAGGGTCTGCGGGGGTAGCGCAGTTAAAACATCCATGGGTGGTTGTGTGGGCAGTCACCATGATTCTTCAGGCAGTTTAAACGAAAATTCGGACGGAACTGGAGGTAGGAAATAAGTTACATAACGTCGGGGTGGATTTTGGTCTATAGTTGTTTTTTGGTACATGCTGATTTCATGCGCCTTGCCTCCCCTTGTCTTCCCTTTATTGCAGCCACCTAGAACATCGTGGCGGCCACGGCTATCAGCTCGATAGCCCCATCTGGCCTCGTGCTAATAGCTTCGTAGCTAGGCAACATTTTATGTTCTTGAACATGCTTACTGTTCGGTGTTAAATTACTGGCTTTGTCTGCTTTGAGTGAAGGCGTTTGATGTTGTAGTTAGCCAGCCGGTTAGCATGCTAGCTAGCTGTCTTGCTACATAATAACGTTAAATGTGGGTCAATGTTTGGCTCAAGAATGCATAAAATCATAATAGTAAACTCAAGCAATAATGCTTTGTTGTGTTCTCAGATGCATTTTTGCAATCCTTAAGCCTAATTATGTTATATTTTAATGCGTCTTTTCTTGGGGGGTCGACATTCCAAAGTGGGGGAGCGTGCAATTTTTATTCGAATCTGCAGGAGGATGGGGGAGTTGCACCAAAAATAACTGGTGGTGGGTGTACATTTCGAGAACGCTACCGCTTGGCCCGTTTACATCTCCATTAATTGTACTGCATCTGTGTATTGAACAATAACCAATATCTGTATATCCCAGTGACGCGCAGTTAATGGATATTATGTAGCCACCGTGTTCATTCATGTGACACACTGTATCCAGGGCTTTGTGAATGAGAGAGACGGGAATAAATCTGCTGGGTGGCCTCCTACGACCCTTGGGTCCCTACTTAACGTTATTTCCTCACCGAGTCAGGATTTCCGGTGACAAATGTTGCAGATGTTGTTGTTGTTATGATTGTAACATGGTTTGATTGAGCTTGTGGTTGAGGGGATCGGACTTGTACATGCACAAAAATAAGAAGTCTAAATGTTGGCTCCTTGCATAGATAACATCAGGTATTGGTCTTCTTCATGTTTGCATTACACACCTAGGCAATGCACTTGTCCCTGAGGTGGTCCTCCCAATACACTATTATATTGCTATAACCAGGCAGCAAAGTTTTAGCCTGGGTACCAGTCAGTTTAGCAAACATTTCACTCCTTGCCATAAGGAGTTGGCAAGAGAGCACAAACAGACTGGCATGCTGTAACCAAATGTGTGCTGTAACCAAATGTGCACTGCACACTGCTGAACATTTGTGGAGCTAATATAACTTGTAATTGTCAAGATTCTACAAAATAATGTAAAGTAGAGAGAGATGAGAGAAAGAGAGGGATTCATCCAGGGAAAGGCTTAACTCAGAGGGGTTGTTCTATATGAATTCAATCACTTTCTGACTGCACCCCTTTTGATTTGACAGAACCTTCATTGCATGTTTGCCCATGGGAAAAGTTGTCAGAAAGTTACTTTTTGGACCAGAATGCCAAAACATTCAGGAGATGGAGGTGCTCAAAGTTGACCTATTTTCCATATCCCACCCTACCCTGAGACATCCGTCTTGATCACAGAAAAATATAAACAGTTGAGTTTTATATAAATTGAAAGCTTACAAACAGGGTTGTCAAACTATTCTATGATTTCTTGAAAAATGTTTAAATAAATGTCATTTCTTAACATTTAAAGGACCAATCCAGAGTTCAAACAGTAACAAAGCCATCACTCCGCCACTTGTTTTGGTAAATAGCTGAGGGATGGGGCTTGAGAAATAAAACCACTCTCAAATTCATAGACAGAGCTATGGATGTAAGGACTGACGATCCATGAGATCAAAATGTTAGTTTTAACCATGTAGCAGAACAAACTCTATTTTGGTGGCCTCTGGTACATTCTAATGCCTTGATTCCATCCGAAATACACAGCTAAATTATTGAATACTACATTCATGACTTTACCTCCCATATTGGTAAAATTAGTTGTGGTATTGAGTAGAAATACATATTTTTATTTATTATGGATCCCCATTAGCTGGTGCCAAGGCAGCAGCTACTCTTCCTGGGGTCCAGTAAAATTAAGGCAGTTATAAAAATGTTAGACCATTACAATACATTCACAACAGATTTCACAACATATTAAGTGTGTGCCCTCGGGCCCCTACTCTACTACCACATATCCACAACACAAAACCCATGTGTACGTGTGTATAGTGCGAATATTATTGTGTGTTTGTATACATGTCAGTACCTATGTTTGTGTTGCTTCACAGTCCCCGCTGGTCCATAATGTGTATTTTCATGTGTTTTTTAAATCTAATTTTACTGCTTGCATGAGTTACTAGATGTGGAATAGAGTTCCATGTAGTCATTGCTCTATGTAGTACTGTGCACCTCACATAGTCTGTTCTGGATATGGGGACTGTGAAGAGACCTCTGGTGGCATGTCTTGTGGGGTATGCATGGGTGTCTGAGCTGTGTGCCAGTAGTTCAAACAGACAGCTCGGTGCATTCAACATGTCAATACCTCTCCCAAATACAAGTAGTGATTTAGTCAAGCTCTCCTCCACTTTGAGCCAGGAGAGATTGACATGCATATTATTAATGTTAGTTCTCTGTGTACATCGAAGGGCCAGCCATGCTGCCCTGTTCTGAGCCAATTGGAATTTTCCTAAGTCCCTCTTTGTGGCACCTGACCACACAACTGAACAGTAGTCCAGGTACGACAAAACTAGGGCCTGTAGGATCTGCCTTGTTGATAGTGCTGTTAATGCAGAACAGTGCTTTATTATGGACAGACTTCTCCCCATCCTAGCTACTGTTGTATCAATATGTTTTGACCATGATAGTTTACAATCCAGGGTTACTCCAAGCAGTTTAGTCTCCTCAACTTGCTCAACTACCACATTATTCATTACAAGATTTAGTTGAGGTTTAGGGTTTAGTGAATGATTTGTCCCAAATACAATGCTTTTAGTTTTTGAAATATTTAGGACTAACTTATTCCTTGCCACCCATTCTTAAACTAACTGCAGCTCTTTGTTAAGTGTTGCAGTCATTTCAGTCGCTGTGGTACAGTGGGGAAAAAATGTATTTAGTCAGCCACCAATTGTGCAAATTCTCCCACTTAAAAAGATGAGAGAGGCCTGTAATTTTCATCATAGGTACACGTCAACTATGACAGACAAATTGAGGGAAAAAAATCCAGAAAATCACATTGTAGGATTTTTAATGAATTTATTTGCAAATTATGGTGGAAAATAAGTATTTGGTCACCTACAAACAAGCAAGATTTCTGGCTCTCACAGACCTGTAACTTCTTCTTTAAGAGGCTCCTCTGTCCTCCACTCGTTACCTGTATTAATGGCACCTGTTTGAACTTGTTATCAGTATAAAATACACCTGTCCACAACCTCAAACAGTCACACTCCAAACTCCACTATGGCCAAGACCAAAGAGCTGTCAAAGGACACCAGAAACAAAATTGTAGACCTGCACCAGGCTGGGAAGACTGAATCTGCAATAGGTAAGCAGCTTGGTTTTAAGAAATCAACTGTTGGAGCAATTATTAGGAAATGGAAGACATACAAGACCACTGATAATCTCCCTCGATCTGGGGCTCCACGCAAGATCTCACCCCGTGGGGTCAAAATGATCACAAGAACGGTGAGCAAAAATCCCAGAACCACACGGGGGGACCTAGTGAATGACCTGCAGAGAGCTGGGACCAAAGTAACAAAGCCTACCATCAGTAACACACTACGCCGCCAGGGACTCAAATCCTGCAGTGTCAGACGTGTCCCCCTGCTTAAGCCAGTACATGTCCAGGCCCGTCTGAAGTTTGCTAGAGTGCATTTGGATGATCCAGAAGAGGATTGGGAGAATGTCATATGGTCAGATGAAACCAAAATATAAATTTTGGGTAAAAACTCAACTCGTCGTGTTTGGAGGGCAAAGAATGCTGAGTTGCATCCAAAGAACACCATACCTACTGTGAAGCATGGGGGTGGAAACATCATGCTTTGGGGCTGTTTTTCTGCAAAGGGACCAGGACGACTGATCCGTGTCAAGTAAAGAATGAATGGGGCCATGTATCGTGAGATTTTGAGTGAAAACCTCCTTCCATCAGCAAGGGCATTGAAGATGAAACGTGGCTGGGTCTTTCAGCATGACAATGATCCCAAACACACCGCCCGGGCAACGAAGGAGTGGCTTCGTAAGAAGCATTTCAAGGTCCTGGAGTGGCCTAGCCAGTCTCCAGATCTCAACCCCATAGAAAATCTTTGGAGGGAGTTGAAAGTCCGTGTTGCCCAGCGACAGCCCCAAAACATCACTGCTCTAGAGGAGATCTGCATGGAGGAATGGGCCAAAATACCAGCAACAGTGTGTGAAAACCTTGTGAAGACTTACAGAAAACGTTTGACCTGTGTCATTGCCAACAAAGGGTATATAACAAAGTATTGAGAAACTTTTGTTATTGACCAAATACTTATTTTCCACCATAATTTGCAAATAAATTCATTAAAAATCCTACAATGTGATTTTCTTGATTTTTTTTTCTCATTTTGTCTGTCATAGTTGACGTGTACCTATGATGAAAATTACAGGCCTCTCTCATCTTTTTAAGTGGGAGAACTTGCACAATTGGTGGCTGACTAAATACTTTTTTCCCCCACTGTGTGTGTGTGTATATATATATATATATATATATATATATATATATATATATATATATATATACACACACTTATATGAAATGAGAACATTAACTATTAGTTATTGGAATATCCAGGGCTTGTACTCTTCTACCTTAGGTCTTAAGATTGGTGGCTGACTAAATACTTTTTTTCCCCACTGTAGCTGACGTGTATAGTGTTGAGTCATCCGCATACATAGACACACTGGCTTTACTCAAAGCCAGTGGCATGTCGTTAGTAAAGATTGAAAAAAGTAAGGGGCCTAGACAGCTACACTGGGAAATTCCTGATTTCTACCTGGATTTTGTTGGAGAGGCTTCCATTAAAGAACACCCTCTGTGTTCTGTTAGACAGGTAACTATTTTTCCACAATATAGCAGGGGGTGTAAAGCCATAACACATACGTTTTTCCAGCAACAGACTATGATCGAGAATGTCAGAAGCCACACTCAAGTCTAACAAAACAGCCCCCACAATATTTTAATCAATTTCTCTCAGCCAATCATCAGTCATTTGTGTAAGTGCTGTGCTTGTTGAATGTCCTTCCCTATAAGCGTGCTGAAGTCTGTTGTCAATTTGATTACTGTAAAATAGCATTGTATCTGGTCAAACACCATTTTTTCCAATAGTTTACTAAGGGTTGGTAACAGGCTAATTGGTCGGCTATTTTGAGTCAGTAAATGGGGCTTTACTATCCTTAGGAAGGGGAATAACCTTTGCTTCCCTTCAGACCTGAGGGGACACACTTTCTAGTAGGCTTAAATAGAAGATATTGCAAATAGGAGTGGCAATATCATCTGCTATTATCCTCAGAAATTTTCCATCCAAGTTGTCAGACCCCGGTGGCTTGTCATTGTTGATATACAACAATTTTTTCACCTCTTCCACACTTACTTTACGGAATTCAAAATTACAATGCTTGTCTTTTCATAATTTGGTCAGATATACTTGGATGTGTAGTGTCAGCGTTTGTTGCTGGCATGTCATGCCTAAGTTTTCTAATCTTGCCAATGACAAAATCATTAAAGTAGTTGGCAATATCAGTGGGTTTTATGATGAATGAGCCATCTGATTCAATGAATGATGGAGCTGAGTTTGCCTTTTTTCCCAAAATGTCATTTAAGGCGCTCCAAAGCTTTTTACTATCCTTCTTTGTCATTTATCTTTGTTTCATAGTGTAGTTTCTTCTTATTTTTATACAGTTTAGTCACATGATTTCTCAATTTGCAGTATGTTTGCCAATCGGTTGTACAGCCAGACCTATCTGCCATTTCATTTGCCTCATCCCTCTCAACTATACAGTTTTTCAATTCCTCATCAATCCATGGGGATTTAACAGTTCTTACAGTTCTTTTCTTAATGGGTGCATGCTTATTAGTAACTGGGATAAGCAATTTCATAAATGTGTCAAGTGCAGCGTCTGGTTGCTCCTAATTACACACCACAGACCAACAAATATTATGTACATCAACAACATACGAATCGCTACAAAACTTATTGTATGACCTCTTATACACTATATTAGGCCCAGCCTTTGGTTTTCCTAGATATGGCTACTATATTGTGATCACTACATCCGATGGATTTGGATACTGCTTTCAAACAAATTTCTGCAGCATTAGTAAAGATCTGATCAATTCATGTTGATGATTTCATTCCTGTGCTGTTTGTAACTACCCTGGTAGGTTGATTGATTACCTGAACCAGGTTGCAGGCACTAGTTACAGTTTGAAGCTTTCTCTTGAGTGGGCAGCCTGATGAAAGCCAGTAAATATTTAAATCACCCAGAAAATATACCTCTATTGATATCACATACATTATCAAGCATTTCACACATGTTATCCAGGTACTGACTGTTAGCACTTGGTCTATAGCAGCTTCTTAACAGAATGGGCTTTAGGTGAGGCAGATTATCCTGTAGCCATATTACTTCAACAGTATTTAACATGAGATCCTCTCTAAGCTTTACAGGAATGTGGTTCTGAATATGAACAGCCACACCTCCACCTTTTGGCATTTCTGTCTTTTCTATAGATCATATAACCATGTATCGCTACCACTGTATCATCAAAGGTATTATCTAAGTGAGTTTCAGAGATTGTCAGAATATGAATGTCATCTGTTACTAGCAAATTATTGATTTCATGAACCTTGTTTCTTAAGATACATATGTTAACGTGGGCTATTTTTAACACTTTTCTGGGATTCTTGATTGTTTTTCTTGCTTTACTGGGAAGTTTAGCAGAGGTAGACATGCTCAGGTTATTTATGTTAGTGCAGGGTGGGCTGCACACAGTGGACTTTCTGCTAGGGCTCACCACCTCAGTGCTAACAGCATAACTATGGTTCATAGGCATATGATTACTGCATACAATAGCTGTAGAATCAGCAGAGGCATTCAGGGCAGTAAGAGGGACATAAATTAGGTTACTTACATTGTCTTCCAACGCCTCTGGGATAATGTACATTTGCTGAAGCATTATGACAACTCAGCGACACCCATGGTAGGGATTAAATGAGCTGGGCTTGGGCCATTGATAAGTAATTGTCTCAACGCAGCCTTATAATGCTGTGAAAGGATCCAGGAACCCAAATGATATTGGTGGATCCCATCCTCCTTATAATACAAGCTTTGTTTCCAGAAGGTATCAAAATTGTCAAATGTTACACCCACAGAGCTGCAATAGTCTCGTAGCCAGTTATGGAGGGCTAAAAGTCTGCTGAACCGTTCAATGCCACGATTTAGGAAGGGCAGAGGGCCAGATATTATGGGGTGTTTGTTGGTGTCAAGTAATGACCCAATCAGTTCTTTAAAATCCATCTTCAGCTGTTCTGAGCTGCCCTTCATAATGTCATTCGACCCCACATGAACCATGACAGTATCAGCCCCCGGTGACTGACTCACAGCCTTGGGAAGCAACCTGTGGATATCCTGAACTTTTGCCCCAGGAAAACACAAAGTCTTTGCCCCAGGTACAGGACAATGACCCTAAGCATACTGCTAAAGCAACACTTGAGTGGTTTAAGAGGAAACATTTAAATGTATTGGAATGGCCTAGTCAAAGCCCAGACCTCAATCCAATTGAGAATATGTGGTATGACTTGAAGATTGCTGTACACCAGCGGAACCCATCCAACTTGAAGGAGCTGGAGCAGTTTTGCCTTTGCATAATGGGCAAAAATACCAGTGGCTAGATGTGCCAAGCTTATAGAGACATACCCCAAGAGATTTGCAGCTGCAATTGCTGCAAAAGGTGGCTCTACAATGTATTGACTTTGGGAGGGTGAATAGTTATGCACGCTCACGTTTTCTGTTTTTTTGTCTCATTTCTTGTTTGTTTCACCCAAAAAATATTTTGCATCTTCAAAGAGGTAGGCATGTTGTGTAAATCAAATGATACAAACCCCCAAAAAAACAATTTTAATTCCAGGTTGTAAGGCAACAAAATAGGAAAAATGCCAAGGGGGGTGAATACTTTCGCAAGCCACTGTACATAACAACATAATGGTAATCATTTATTTGAATGGTAAATCTCTTGATAAACTGGGTAAAACAAGGCATATTCACAATACAGGTGAATGCATATTCAATAGGAGTATGTGCATGCATTGAGTTAATGAGCTTGTTTTGGCTGATTTTCCTGAGGCTACAGATGTAAAACAATATGTTTACCTTCTATTTGGAACGTATTTTATGGTACTGATCAACAACATTTCCATAGAAGAACTGTGCATTGTCTCTTTAAGACCCATTACTTATTTCACACACACAGTCAGTTAGCAAAGATGATCTTGACTGAGAGAGACTTGAGGGGGAGACTAAGTGAATGAATAAAGTTTTTGGTGACAATCAGCAATACTTTGCGTTATGATTAGCATATGATCACAAACAAGGTACTAGGGTAGTGAATTGATATTGGCTTCAGCTGTAAGCTAGCAAGGAAAGTTAGCCTACGAAGTTGGAAGCTACCGGTATCTTCTTGCATTGTAGTGTTCTAGTACTGGACATTGTTTTGGGAACAGTAATGAACAGTTTCAACATTTGTAGATGCCGTGTTGCATTATTGAAGTGTATTAACTTCTGTACAGCACAAGTGGTGATGCAGCCCAGCCTCGCAGTGGTTCCTCATGGCAGGCTAGAACTAGCAATGAGTAAGTGGAGAAGGCAGGCAAGAGGTATGAACGGTGAGCTCATTCTACAAGGGGACATCGGCTGCGCTGATAGACAGACCTGATCCTCTCTCAATCAGTAGACGACGTGAGACACATTTGACAGAAATACCGAAAGTTACAATAAAAATCTACTACTGAACCGTTTTTCATGTTGTAGTATCGAAAAGTACCGAAGTTTCAGGATACCGTGCAACACTAGTGAGCCCACAACTGTATGCCAGCCAGTGTCTCCATCTCCTGGCTAGTACTAACATCTGCATTCTGCTCTCAGCTGCAGCAGTAGACACCCTCTCCAATATGAACTGCACTATGTCCTGACAGGGCCCACCATCACATACAGGCCCTGGCGGTGTCACAGTTCACACTACTGTTGAGGAACTCCAGTTGGCAGAGCAAGGCACCCTTGTGTGTGTGTGTTTGTTGTGAGGTGAAACCAGAGCCATCTGCCAGCGCTGCATAATGCGGTGTGTATGTGTGATCTCCAGTCCTCCTTACGCCATCCCTGCGGCCCAGTCGTCATTGCGACGAGGGGGGTCGAACATATACAGCCGGTGAAATAGAACTCTGTTGTATTTGTAGTCCTCCTCGGCCTGTTGCACAGACCGTGACAGCAGCCGCTATTGCTGGTCCTAATGATCAGTGGACGGGGAGAGCAAGAGGATGCAAACCACTCATGTACCCCTACCAACATCCTGTGTTACTGTCATCATGACCCACAGCGGCTATGACCAGATCAGAGTCATATTCTATATAGATATCTCTATACAGTGCATTCGGAAAGTATTCAGACCCCTTGACTTTTTCCACTTTTTGTTACGTTACCGCCTTATTCTAAAATGGATGATTGTTTTTGTCCTCATCAATCTACACACAATACCCCCATAATGACAAAGCAAAAACTGGTTTTAGACATTTTTGCAAATGTATTAAAAATAAATAACTGAAATATCACATTTACATAAGTATTCAGACCCTTTACTCAGCACTTTGTTGAAGCACCTTTTGCAGCGATTACAGCCTCGACTTACTTATGACACTACAAGCTTGGCACATCTGTATTTGGGGAGTTTCTCCCATTCTTCTCTGCAGATCCTCTCAAGCTCTGTCAGGTTGGATGGGGAGCGTCGCTGCACAGCTATTTTCAGGTCTCTCCAGAGATGTTCAATCGGGTTCAAGTCTGTGCTCTGGCTAGGCCACTCAAGGACATTCAGAGACTTGTCCCGTAGCCACTCCTGCGTTGTCTCGACTGTGTGCTTAGGGTCGTTGTCCTGTTGGAAGGGGAACCTTCGCCCCAGTCTGAGGTCCTGAGCGCTCTGGAGCAGGTTTTCATCAAGGATCTCTCTCTGTACTTTTCTCAGTTCAACGGACAAAATGTAGAAAAAGTGAAGGGGTCTGAATAATTTCCGAATGCACTGTATGAAGGGCCTACATGCATTAACTTTCACAGTGAATGTTTTTGTTTATATGTTTTGTGCAAATTAATTGAACATCGCCAAATGCATCAGAAAAAAATATTTCATGCAATGCTTGCTGTTAATAGATCGCAAAGCAGCATACAACTGAGGAAATGACAAGTTCACTTTCTCATCCATAGCCTAAAAACGCATATCAAGTGCAAGTGAGCTATTTAGCTCACATCTGAAGGCTGGGGGGCATTTAGGACGGCTTCTACTGCAGATCGCTAAAATATCCTAATGATTATGATCACACTACCTCAATTTAAATTATAATGGCGACACTATACCAAAGATGGTTTGGTATGTTTTAGAAACTTGGGAACCAAGCTCGAGTTCTCAGTATAGCCTGTTATCGCCTGGACTTATTGAAATATCTTCACGCCTAGAAAAAACCCTCCAGGGTTCCGTCATAATTGTCCATTTATTGTAAAAGAAAGAATTACAGCGGGCAGTTTGGAAAATAACTAATCCCGCTCGAATCATCTTCTGAACTAATGGACATTCTGGGGTAATAAACACATAACCAACGTTCTCTAGTAATACTAGTCCCGTGCGAATAGGGCTATAGTGTATAGTGGTTCTACTCTTTTTGGCCATTTTCTGGTGGAAAACTGAGCGGGTCGAGCATAACACGTCAACCCTGTTACCCATAGATAGACAAGACAGCCTAGAAGTATTTTAACAATGTCAATTTTTCAATGTCAATAACCAGGTTTCCTTCCAACCTTTTTATGTGAGTGAAGTAAATGTCGGATTAAAAAATGTCATGACAGGCCTGATGGAAACTTTCCAAATGTCAACTAAACAAAATAGGCTAGGTGGGATCTTTTTTTGTCTGTAAAATTAATTATGCGAGAAATGTCGGGGGAAATGCTTTTATGCACAAATATTGATATAATAACCATCATATCAAAGTATACTTGGAGTCACGGGATGAGATGTTGTGTGGTCCTCCAACTATGACTCGTAGGGAAAGCATGCAGTTTTGGACTATTGGTCTACACATGAAATAAATGATGATGATTTTCACAAATATTGAGTGTCTTATTCTGGTGACATGATAATCGATGCTTGGCTGCCATTTGACAAATAAAAATAATCTCGCTCTTTTGTCCATAATAATAATCTCATCATGAAATAGCGCTGTTGGCTAGAGCGCACGTGCCAATACCAGAGTGGGCGCACTCGCTATATAACGCAACATTTATTGTGAGAAAACCATCAGAGTTAAAAATGCGATGGAAACTGATTTTAACTTGGATGTTTTATTCGGTACATGGAATTTAACATCAAAAGGTATTTTTATGTGTACGACGTCATCACGCACAGTAGGGTTAAGCAGTACACCATATCTTTATTTTATTTTATATTTTATATTTTTATTTATTTATTTTATTTATTTTGTCATTTAGCAGACGCTCTTATCCAGAGCGACTTACAGGAGCAATTAGGGTTAAGTGCCTTGCTCAAGGGCACATCGACCTTTCGGTTACTGGCACAACGCTCTTACCCACTAAGCTACCTGCCGCCCTTATATATACCAGGGTATTTGGAAATAGCCTCTAGATGATTTTTCAATGCCGTTGAAACTATTTATTTGAAGTTTTTCAATATATTTTAATATTTGTAGGTACTTTTTAAGTAAATACCTGCAGTCAACTTGTGCAATACGTTAGGAGATAAAGTAGATCACGTTCTTAATTTCACCTGTCACATTATTTTACATTATGAAGCTTACCATAGTTCCACAGAACAGTTCAGCCAGTCACGTGTTTGTTTGTAAATTACACAATGGGTGAAAGCGGGAGCAAGTCCAGCTGTGTATTGACAGGGGTTCGTTTTATATTGAAAGGCAAGTGTTTTTTTTTGCTTCAATAGTTTTTTTTTTTCTAGTCATTTAGCAGACGCTCTTATCCAGAGCGACTTACAGTTAGTGAGTGCACATACATTATTTATTTGTTTCATACTGGCCGAACCCACAACCCTGGCGTTGCAAACGCCATGCTCTACCAACTGAGCTACATCCCTGCCGGCCATTCCCTCCCCTACCCTGGACGACGCTGGGCCAATTGTGCGCCGCCCCATGGGTCTCCTGGTCTCGGCCGGCTACGACAGTACCTGGATTCGAACCAGGATCTCCACTGCGCCACTCGGGAGTCTTGTTTCATCAGATGACAACAGAAGTTCAATGCTATTTGGCTGGCAGCCACACAAGTAAATGAGCTTACAATGAAAAAGCAAGGTTATTTTTGCAAAAACGATGCATGGCCATCATATTTATAATGTTTATCATATAAGTAATGTAGCCGGCTACATTTCCTAATGTTTTGCTTAAAGTTAGTCTTGAAATTTACAGGAGAAAAGTAGGCTGGCTACACCGAGAAAAGTCAGAGCACTGTCTGTTGATAGAATGCCCATTTTGTGAATTCTCATCTGAGTGGAGAAGTTCAACTGAAGCACAAAATGAGTCTGATGCTGAGCAGAAATTACAATAAGAAGCATTTTAGATCTGCATTTCCAAAACGCAGCAAGAGATTTCTTACGAGTTTATATATTTTTCCTGCGTTTAACTTGCTAGTTATCTAAGTAAGTTACTGAATTAATAAGGTGACTTAGCACACATATTGTGTAAGCTTTCCGCTGTGTTTGTGAAGTTAAAGCCCTTTGGATGAGTTAGCAGTGGCAGCTGTACAGATATCTTTTGATATCCTTGCCTTTTTGTCCTCGCAATTCTCAGCCCGTCTGCTCCTCCACCAGCAGAGCAGGCAGGCCCTTTGCCCTATTGACTCCAGACAGACACAGCGTGTACACATGCTGCTTCAGAGCAGACAAGCATGCATCAAAACTTTGTTCATTTGCACAATGTCTCTCGTTCACATTTGCTTGTACATTTCCAAACTCACCAAAAATGACATTCGGTAGCTCCTACCTAATATATGTATAACTGTATGAGCTGGATTGCGTGTCTTTGCAATTAGTTTATTTTCGTTTGCGCTTGTTAGCATATTTAGCTAGCAGCCTCCATGGAAATGTACTATTACTTGTGCTCATTTTGTTAGCATTCTGGGAAGATGCCCAATGGTCTTTTTTTGCGTTTTAGGCTCCCCTTTGTGTACTACACCGGTAAAACCGTAAATCACGGAATGAGATAAGGACGGTATGATATGAAAATGTGGACACCGCCTAACCATAACCAACCATAACGCACAGACTTTTATCTGCAACAAGTCAATTTGATGGAAACACATCACTGGTGGGAAAATGCGCATATTGTTTTTATGCGGATTTTAGAACATTCGCATGAAAAGCTGTTGCCAAGTGGATGGAAACCTAGCTAGTGTCAAGTTTCCATTCCTCCTGTCACAAAGGGATTTATGGCTGATTTTTAAGATGAAATCGTCATCCCTGTTACGGTCATCCCTGTTACTTTATTTGGCACTTAATAGGTACCTCCTATAGTAATTTTTTATTTAACCTCTTGAGAAAACATGTTTTTTGTTAAGTTGAACATGTGCTCTTTATGACTGTTAAAATGATGTGAAATAATAAATAAATAAATCGATGAAGTTACACTACTCAAAAGGGACTCATTAGGTGGAACGACCCAGTAGTTATGTGTTTGTCCTGTATGCATTTAGCTGCTAAAGCGTGGCCACCACTGCAATTCTTTTTTTGCATTCTGTACTTTTTGTGTAACTTAGTAGCTCTGCCACCTCTGCTGAAAAAAAATCTGAGTGGAAAGACTGCATTGTAGTAAAAGTAGTAATAATAGTACTAGTAGTAGTAGAAGACCTTATAGTAGTAGCAGTAGCTGATTGTGTTGTATCCTGGCTGCATTTATACTATGTCTGGAGGAGCCAGTGGGGCTGTGGGACTTCTTGGTCACAGTCTCCCTCTGTCCTCAGGTTATTGATTTATTCTCATATAATGTCTATTAGATAGTTATTCGTCCCCTACAGTTCTATTAGGGGTCGTTACATTGTCATTCTCACACCAACAGCCTGAAAAACAAACACAGATAGTAGTATCATTGTCATTTGTAAGATCCGATGTTTTGCATAGTCAAGTCATGCATAAAACTGAATTGCCATTTACTGTAGGCCTAGCCAGAGATAACTAGTGTGTAGAGAAGAGGGGAGATAACTGTGACAATGCTGTTCATAGACTACAGCTCACTGTTCAACAACATAGTCTCCTCCAAGTTCATCACCAAGCTCGTGACCCTGGGACTGAGCACCTCCCTCCGCAACTGGATCCTGGACTTCCTGACGGGCCGGCCCCAGATAGTGAGGGTAGGCAACAACACCTCCACCACGCTAACCTTTAATACGGCGGGCCCTCAGGGGTATGTGCTTAGTCCCCTCCTGTACTCCCTGTTCACCCACGACCGCGTGGCCACGCACGACTCCAACACCATCGAATTGGCTGACGACATGACGGTGGTAGGCCTGATCACTGACGGCGATGAGTCAGCCTATAGGGAGGATGTCATAGACTTGGCAGTGTGGTGCTAGGACAACAATCTCTCCCTCAACGTCAGTAAGACTAAGGAGCAGATTGTGGACTACAGGAGAAAGAGGGGAGAGCACGCCCCCCATCCACATCGACATGGCTGTAGTGGACCGGGTTGAGAGCTTCAAGTTCCTTGGCGTCCACATCACTAAGGACTTAACATGGTCCAAATACACAAGCACAGTCATGAAAATGGCACGACAGTGCCTCTTTCCCCTCAGGAGGCTAAAAAGATTTGGCATGGGCCCTTGGATCCTTAAGTTCTACAGCTGCACCATCGAGAGTATCTTGACTGGCTGCATCACCGCTTGGTATGGCAAATGCACCTCCCTCAACCTCACAGCACTACAGAGGGTGGTGCGGACGGCCCGGTACATCACTGGGGCCGACTTCCCTGCCATCCAGGACCTGTGTATCAGGTGGTGTCAGAGGAAGGCCCGAAAAATTGCCAAAGACTTCAGCCACCCAAGCCACAGACTGTTCACTCTGCTACCGTCCAGCAAACGGTACCGGAGAATCGGCTCTCGGACCAACAGGCTCCGAGACACAGCTTCTACCCTCAAGCCATAAGACTGCTAAATAGTTAATGACATGGTTAACCGGACTATCTGCATTGACCGTCTCTTGCACTGACTATGCACACTCACAAGACTATATACTGTATACACACTATACACGGAGTATAGCAAACATTAGGAACATCTTCCTAATATTGAGTTGCACCCAATGTTCCCTCAAATTTCTTGGGGCACTGAGCACATTTTTTGGTCTTGTGAGTAGAAACTTAAACGTTGTGAGAATTCTGTGCAACTTCCGAACACTTTTACAGTGAACACTGAGGCTGTCCCCTTACAGTTTTAGACAGTAGCCAATAGGCTATTGTGGCTATTTGAGCATAATGTAGGCCTACCAACAAAACCAATGGAGCAAATCCCATAACATTTTCACAGAAATAGCTTTTGATTTCTATGATATAGCCTACAGTAGCCTAAATGTCTTCAATGCAGGCCAACATTGCATGAGACATTTAAAAAATGTTTTTACATTATGAAGGGCTTGACATTAATTAATTATTTTTTACTTGGTCTGTAACACCATGGGCCAAATAGGTGACTGTACATTTTGTGTTGTATGAAGCAAGAAACCAATTTACAAAATAAAATTTATTATTATTACCATAAAGAGAATTAGACAATGTAGGCTACCCCTCTGACTATTGGCTTATTTACATATTCAAGACTGTCTCAAAATACAACACTTCCCTTTAATTAAGACATAAGCTTTTTACCTGACTGGCTTTTCAAAGACAGCTTGACATAACTGGGCTAATAACTCTGCGCTCTGATCTGAAAAGCGCAATCACTCGGGGGTGATTGAAAGACTGTTAATGGGCTATCCCTGCCAATAGGATTCTACTCTGTTACGCTCTGGCTCTGCCTACAAAAAAATCTGACTCCGACTGTGTCAATCTGGGTGACGATACGCTGTCTGTTTATCGCAATGTTTTACTTTCATAACATCAGACAGTTACTCTGCTTCCTCTCGCGCTCTGTAATATCTATGTAACTAACGTTCTCTCATTCCTTCTCTCATTCTTTCTCATTCAATTCAAAGGGCTTTGTTGGCATGGGAAACATATGTTTACATTGCCAAAGCAAGTCAAATAGGTAAAAAACTAAAGTTAAATAAACAATAAAAAATGAACAGTAAAGAGACATTCCAAATGTTATATTATAGCTATATACAGTGTTTTAATGATGTACAAATAGTTAAAGTACAAAAGGGAAAATAAATAAACATAAATATGGGTTGTATTTACAATGGTGTTTGTTCTTCACTGGTTGCCCTTTTCTTGTAGCAACAGGTCACACATCTTGATGCTGTGATGGCACACTGTGGTATTTCACAAAATAGATATGGGAGTTTAGCAAAATTTGATTTGTTTTCAAATTCCTTGTGGGTCTGTGTAATCTGAGGGAAATATGTGTCTCTAATATGGTCATACATTTGGCAGGAGGTTAGGAAGTGCAGCTCAGTTTCCACCTCATTTTTTGGGCAGTGTGCACATAGCCTGTCTTCTCTTGAGAGCCAGGTCTGCCTACAGCGGCCTCTCTCAATAGCAAGGCTATGCTCACTGAGTCTGTACATAGTCAAAGCTTTCTTTAATTTTGAGTCAGTCACAGTGGTCAGGTATTCTGCCACTGTGTACTCTCTGTTTAGGGCCAAATAGCATTCTAGTTTGCTCTGTTTTTATGTTAATTGTTTCCAATGTGTCAAGTAATTATCATTTTGGTTGGGTCTAATTGTGTTGCTGTCTATATCTAGCTATCTAATCATACTATACTAGTTGTTTCTGTGTGAACTAGGAGGAAGGGCAGAAAGGTGCACTGATTCATCGCCTATGGCTGAATTATTGATGTACAGCATGTGGAGTGGCCTGATGTATGAGCCGGTTTCTTTCACTCACTCACTCACTCACTCACTCACTCACTCACTCACTCACTCACTCACTGGGAACGCTGCAAACTGTGTTCAGACTGAGGGATACCCATCCACTTTAACCGACCAAATTCCACTCTCCTATAAGCACAACAAAGCCTGGGTGTGAGTGTGTGTGTGTGTGAGAGAGACCACTAAACCTATGGAGGCTGCTCTCTGATAATGCCATAAGCTAAGTCCCCATTAAACAACTCACATCAGCCTGCCTCTCTCTGCGGCTGGGTGCCCAAGGCAACGGTTGTGGAACACACATCTGCTATGCTGTGAGGGAGACTATGTGAGACGATGTGCTGCTGGTACATGTGTCTGGAACCAACCGCAGCAGCAGCACCCAAGGAGAGCAGAGTTTTCTCTCTCTCTCTCTGTCTGCCTCCACAGCGCAGGGCTCTAGCTATTGTTTCAGTCAGTCCCAGAGCAGAGGTGTTGAATAATAGCAGCCAGATGTTTTCCCCAGTATACCTTCCTCTTCCCTCTATTTTCCCCAGGCTCTGGGGTGGGTCAGGCTGGGCAGCCCGCTAATGTAAGGCTGCCTTAGATCTTGGCTTGGATGGCAGCCCTGTCTGTCTGTGGAACAGGCCTAAAACCAGCCGTTTTTTAAGATTAAGTTCAATTTATTCGTCAATTGTACATAACTTCCAACCGAAATTTGACTTCTTCTTTATCCCAACCCCTCCTAAAGACACACATACAGTACATATACAGGTAGGAGAGGAGGGGGCTGCCACAACCTTCCGGTTGCCAGCTCACTTCCAGTCATATTCTTCCGGTCAGACCCAGAATTGAACTGGCAACCCTCCGGTTTCTGGTTCGCCTCTCTAACCGTTAGGCTACCTGCCGCCGCCTTATTCACTCCCAGGGCTCTCACGGGGTTTGACGAGGGCTCAGCCTCAGCCAGTGTGTGGGTCTGCTGATAGCATAAGGGTGATATACAGTTATAGAGCTTACCCAGGGCTGGCTATTCCCTGGGTAAGACATGGCTCATGGCTGTTGGGCTGGAGCTGTGTGTGTACACTGTGTCTCCATGCATGAACATGTTGCAGGGGCTGAACTGTGGGCTCTGACTGCTGACAAACGTGTGTGTGCGTGCACGCAGACGACCGTCTCCCAGCTCTAACCTCCAGAGACTTCAGACCGACAGGCAGAGCAGACTGAGGGGGAGGGGAGGAATGGAATGATTAAGTTCAGTCAGTCTCCAAAACTCTACCGTCTTTGTTCTCTCTCACACAGCTTTACGTGTGTGCAAACAGCCAGGCAGGAGTTGTGCAACACAGTAGCCCACTCACTTTATGTACACCAGATGCCTACTTCAGCAACATGGTAGCAAAGTTATTATGGATATAAATAGTCCTTTGTTGAATTTTATAAACCATTAAAATTGTGCTTTAGCTGACCTCAGTGGAATTTAAGCAAAATTGTGGAACAGGCGAAAAGTTGTAAATAGGCTGCAATTGCTACAGTGCAATTGCTGAACTGTGAAGTTTCCAGAATGTTATGATGTCCAATTGTTACTCCATTTCTCCAATTGTTACTGCCATTTTATTGTTACTACCATTTCTCTCTTTCTCTTTCTTTCTCTATTTCACTCTTTCTTTCTCTCTCTCACACTTTCTTTTATTTACATTTTAGTCATTTAGCAGACGCTCTTATCCAGAGCGACTTACAGTTAGTGAGTGCATACATTTTCATACTGGCCCCTGTGGGAAACGAACCCACAACCTTGGCGTTGCAAGTGCCACGCTCTACCAACTGAGCTACATGGGGCTCTTTCTCTCTCTTTCTCAAATTCAAATGTTCAAATTCAGATTGCTTTATTGGCATGAAATACAATTAGTAGATATTGCCAAAGCAGTATTGTGGTACAGCATTTCAGTAAATACAATTCCTTTCAGTAGTAGTAATAATATTAGATATATAATACTACCGTTCAAAAGTTTGGGGTCACTTAGAAATGTCCTTGTTTTCGAAAGAAAAGCTATTTTTTTTGTCCATTTAAAATAACATAAAATTGATAAGAAATACAGTGTAGACATTGTTCATGTTGTAAATGGCTATTGTAGCTGGAAATGGCTGCAATTGCTACAGTGAGGGAAAAAAGTATTTGATCCCCTGCTGATTTATACGTTTGCCCACTCCAGGACCTTAATGTGCTTCTTCTTGAGCCACTCCTTTGTTGCCTTGGCCGTGAGTTTTGGGTCATTGTCATGCTAGAATACCCATCCACGACCCATTTTCAATGCCCTGGCTGAGGGAAGGAGGTTCTCACCCAAGATTTGACGGTACATGGCCCCGTCCATCGTCCCTTTGATGCGGTGAAGTTGTCCTGTCCCCTTAGCAGAAAAACACCCCCAAAGCATAATGTTTCCACCTCCATGTTTGACGGTGGGGATGGTGTTCTTGGGGTCATAGGCAGCATTCCTCCTCCTCCAAACACGGCGAGTTGATTTGATGCCAAAGTGCTCGATTTTGGTCTCATCTGACCACAATACTTTCACCCAGTTCTCCTCTGAATCATTCAGATGTTCATTGGCAAACTTCAGACGGGCCTGTATATGTGCTTTCTTGAGCAGGGGGACCTTGCGGGAGCTGCAGGATTTCAGTCCTTCACGGCGTAGTGTGTTACCAATTGTTTTCTTGGTGACTATGGTCCCAGCTGCCTTGAGATCATTGACAAGATCCTCCCGTGTAGTTCTGGGCTGATTCCTCACCGTCCTCATGATCATTGCAACTCCACGAGGTGAGATCTTGCATGGAGCCCCAGGCCGAGGGAGATTGACAGTTATTTTGTGTTTCTTCCATTTGCGAATAATCGCACCAACTGTTGTCACCTTCTCACCAAGCTGCTTGGCAATGGTCTTTTAGCCCATTCCAGCCTTGTGTAGGTCTACAATCTTGTCCCTGACATCCTTGGAGAGCTCTTTAGTCTTGGCCATGGTGGAGAGTTTGGAATCTGATTGATTGATTGCTTCTGGACAGGCGTCTTTTATACAGGTAACAAACTGAGATTAGGAGCACTCCCTTTAAGAGTGTGCTCCTAATCTCAGTGTCACGATCGTTAGACGGAGTAGACCAAGGCGCAGCGTGATGAGCAAACATACTTATATTTATAGAGAGTAAACACTCGAACAAAACAACAAACGATACGTGCAGTCCTACGGTACAAACCAAAAGGAACAAACCAACTGGAACAAGATCCCACAACTATTGTGGGAAAACAGCCTCTATAAATATGGCTCCCAATCAGAGACAACCAGCAACAGCTGACACTCGTTGCCTCTGATTGGGAACCACTCGGGCCAACACAGAAATACAATACATAGAATATTCACACCCTGGCTCAACATATAGAGTCCCAGAGCCAGGGTGTGACACTCAGCTCGTTACCTGTATAAAAGATACCTGGGAGCCAGAAATCTTTCTGATTGAGAGGGGGGTCAAATACTTATTTCCCTCATTAAAATGCAAATCAATTTATAACATTTTTGACATGCGTTTTTCTGGATTCTTTTGTTGTTATTCTGTCTCTCACTGTTCAAATAAACCTACCATTAAAATTATAGACAGATCATTTCTTTGTCAGTGGGCAAACATACAAAATCAGCAGGGGATCAAATACTTTTTTCCCTCACTGTATATATAGATATACATACGTGTGTATGTAAATACATATACAGTTGAAGTTGGAAGTTTACATACACTTAGGTTGGAGTCATTAAAACTGGTTTTTCAACCACTCCACAAATTTGTTGTTAACAAACTATAGTTTTGGCAAGTCGGTTAGGACATCTACTTTGTGCATGACACAAGTAATTTTTCCAACAATAGTTTACAGACAGATGATTTCACTTAATTCACTGTATCACAATTCCAGTGGGTCAGAAGTTTACATACACTAAGTTGACTGTGCCTTCAAACAGCTTGGACAATTCCAGAAAAATATGTAATGGCTTTAGAAGCTTCTGATAGGCTAATTGACATCATTTTAGTCAATTGGAGGTGTAACTGTGGATGTATTTCAAGGCCTACCTTCAACTCAGTGCCTCTTTGCTTGACATCATGGGAAAATCCAAAAGAAATCTCAGACAAAATTTGTAGACCTCAACAAGTCTGGTTAATCCTTGGGAGCAATTTCCAAACGCCTGAAGGTACCACGTTCATCTGTACAAGCAGTAGTACGCAAGTATAAACACCATGGGACCACACAGCCATCATACCGCTCAGGAAGGAGACGCGTTCTGTCTCCTAGAGATGAACGTACTTTGGTGCGAATAGTGCAAATCAATCCCAGAACAACAGCAAAGGACCTTGTGAAGATGCTGGAGGAAACGGGTACAAAAGTATCTATATCCACAGTAAAACAAGTCCTATATTGACATAACCTGAAAGGCCGCTCAGCAAGGAAGAAGCCACCGCTCCAAAAATGCCATAAAAAAGCCAGATTACGGTTTGCAACTGCACATGGGGACAAAGATTGTACTTTTTGGAGAAATGTCCTCTGGTCTGATGAAACAAAAATATAACAGTTTGGCCATAATTACCATCGTTATGTTTGGAGGAAAAAGGGGGTAATTTGCAAGCCGAAGAACACCATCCTAACCTTGAAGCACGGGATTGTCAGCATCATGCTGTGGGGATGCTTTGCTGCAGGAGGGACGGGTGCACTTCACAAAATAGATGGCATCATGAGGAAGGAAAATTATGTGGATATACTGTTTTGTATCTCTAACAGAGTAGAGATATTCTGCCAATTTGTATTCTCTTTTGAGGGCCAAATGGCAATTTAGTTTATTCTGTGTGTTTGTTTAATTTTCCCAATTTGTCAAATAGGAGGTTTCATTTCTTTAACAATGTGATTTGATTTCCCTGTGTGTTTGAAAAATATGTTTGTTTAGTGTTTTTAACAGCTGACATAGGAGACTCTTTTCAGGGTTCAGATCTTGGGTTTCTAGTGCTTTTGAATTGTAATGATTTTTTTGTGCTTAATTTCAAATGATGCCAACATGTTAGTGTCCTTTTCTTTATATTTACAATTATAAAGGGAATCTTCAGAGTTCTGCTCTGCATGCATTATTTGATCCTTTCTTTGAGGTATTTAGGATAATTCTGCAGAATTCTGTATGTAGATTTTCTATTGCGTTTTTCTCCCAATGCTTATAATCGTAATTACGGGTTGAACCCCAAACCTCGCTTCCATATAGTGCAATTGTTAAAATTACACTATTGAATATTTTGCACCAACATTTGAGAATTGTATTTTTATGGAGTAAAATGCTTTGCGGGCTTTTTCTTTTAGTGCATTCACTGCCAGACCAAATCCACAGATTGTTTTTGTCCCAGGTAGTTGTATCATTGGGCATGTTCAACCATGGTATTTCCTCCTTTGAAGTAGAGTCTGCTGCTCTGATTCCTGGCCTTTTCTGGAAAATCATGACTTTGGTTTTCTGAAAGTTGATGTTGATTGCCCAGTTGATGCTGTATTCCCAAAGAGTGTTAAGTTGTTCCTGTAGACATTGATCTGTTGGTGACAGTAGGACAAGGTCATCTGCGTAGAGGGTAAGTCCAGGGTCTACAGATCGGTCCAACGACACTGCTAGATCTTTGATGTAGACGTTGAACAGGGTTGGACTTAAACTGCACCCTTGTCTCACCCTTCGCCCTTGTGCAAAAAATTATGTTATTTTATTGTTCAATACTACATGTTTGTTTAATACTACATGTTGTGTTTGAGTAAATTGATTTTATGATGTCGTATACTTTTCCCCCAATGCCACTTTGGAGGGTTTTGTAATATAATCCATAATGCCATATGGAATCTAAAGCATTCTTAAAATCAACAAAACATGCAAATACTTTTCCTCTGCTTTTCTGATGAACATGCTGGTTTGTTAGTGTATGTGGTCTGTTCTGTGTTTGGGTAGAAAGCCAATTTGTTTTTTGCTGAGAGCGTTATGTTGTGTTAAGGAAGGTCTGTATTCGGTCATTGAGAATACAGCAGAACAGTTTCCCCATGTTAACTAGTGACACATATTCTCCTATAGTTATTAGGGTCTAATTTGTCACTTATTTTTTTATATATGGGGGTTCCAAATATCAGGGTAGCAGCCACTCTCCAAAACCAGGTTGAATAGTTTTAATAAGGCATCCTGCAGCTCAGGAGTACTGTGTTTTAAGCGTTCCATTCCTGATGCTGTCAGGGCAATATGCCTTTACATGTTTAAGGCTTTGTATTTTCTTCGAAAGTTCAGCCTGTGTAATTTGGTAGTCAATTGGGTTCTGGACGTTTTTAATTGTGTGTTCGAGGGAGCTGAGATTTTCTTGCATATTTTTTGGGGTCTTCTGATGGTATTATTCCATAGACTTTCAAATTACCTTTCCAAATGTTGCCATTTTGAATGGGCAGGTCATTCCTCTGTTTTCCATTTAGAACATTCCATTTAATCCAGAACTGGTTTCCATCAATGGAGTCTTCAATCTCTTTGAGAGTATTCTCAAAATACTTATGTTTCTTCCATCTTAGGTTTTGTTTGTATTCTGTCATAATATTGTTGCCAAACGTCTCTATCCTGTGGTTGGTGATGTTTTCTATTTGATAAAGATGTAATTTTTTTCCTTATGAGATTACATTCAGCATCAAACCATTTTTCTTTTTTAAGGTTTCCAATTATAACTGTTTTTTTCTTTTGCATAAATGTGCTTTTGGGGCTGCTTTATGATAGATCTCATTTAATTTATTCACTACCACATTTATGTCAGGGAGGTTTGGGCTGAATATACTTGAAAGGAAATAATTGATACAGGTTGTAATTTCTAGGCAGAATGCTGTGTTGAAGTGTCTTGCACTGCCAGGGACCCATATGTATGTTTTATTTAGATGAATCAGTGTACATGGCTCTGTTTGTGTGGTCTTTGGGCGGAGAAGTTTTTTTTAAAAGACTGGCAGTGTTCAGTCAATAGTGTCTGTGGATGCACTAATGGAGGAGGGGTCCAAGTCTGAGATTGCATAGTCAACAACACTGGTCCCAAGAGCTGAGCAGTAGCTGAACCTTCTCAAAGAATCCCCTCTAATCCTGCCATTTAATCAAATACAGGCCTAAGGCTCGACATAGATGCACTAACTCCTTTCCATTCTTGTTCACTACCTGGTCAGGGCTATTTCTATTAATAGTGATGGGACGGGTATACGGAGGGATTTCCAAATGTCTATAACCCTCAGGGTCTACACATTCAGGTTCAGAACCTGTTCTAGTATTAAAATCTCTGCACAAAAGCACATTTCCCTCAGCTTAACTGGTTGGTCTCTCTTTGGAGATGATCATAAAACTGATCATCATAGTAAGATTAATCTGAGGGAGAAGCATACACTGCACCTATATAAATCATTGTCACAAAGGATTGTGGGTGTTGCCCTTTTTTATTTGGCTCAGTGAAAGGACCTGTTTATACCATATGATCATTCCTTCTGAGTCCCTGCCCTGTTTTAATCTATGGATTTGGCATGACTGGGAAAACAGATATGCATCTGTTGGTCACAGATACCAAAAAAAAAAGGTAGGGGTGTGGATCAGAAAACCAGTGAGTATCTGATATGACCACCATTTGCCTCATGCAGCACAACACATCTCCTTCGCATAGAGTTCTTCAGGCTGTTGATTATGGAATGTTGTCCCACTCCTCTTCAATGGCTGTGCGAAGTTACTGGATATTGGCGGGAACTGGAACACGCTGTTGATCCAGAGCATCGCAAACATGCTCAATGGGTGACATGCGGGCCAGGTGAGAATGCAGGCCATGGAAGAACTGGGTCATTTTAAGCTTCCAGGAATTGTGTACAGATCCTTGAGACATGGGGCTGTGCATTATCATGCTGAAACATGAGGTGATGGCGGCGGATTAATGGCACGACAGTGGGCCTCAGGATGTCGTCATGTTAACTCTGTGCATTCAAATTGCTATCGATTTAAAATGCAGTTGTGTTCGTTGTCTGTAGTTTTTTCCTGCCTATACAATAACCCCACCACCACCATGGGGCACTCTGTTCACAACGTTGACATCTCTAAAACGACGCTCACCCACACGAACGCCATACATGTGGTCTGCAGTTTTGAGGCCGGTTGGACGTACTGCCAAATTCTCTAAAACGACGTTGGAGTTGGCTTATGGTAGAGGAATGAACATTCAATTCTCTGGCAACAGCTCTGGTGTACATTACTGCAGTCAGCATGCCAATTGCACGCTCCCTCAACTTGAGACATCTGTAGCATTGTGTTGTGTGACAAAACTGCACATTTTAGAGTGGTCTTTTATTGTCCCCAGCACAAGGTGCACCTGTGTAATGGTCATGCTGTTTAATCAGCTTCTTGATATGCCACACCTGTCAAGTGGATGGAATATATTGGCAAATGAGAAATTCTCACTAACAGTGATGTAAACACATTTATTTTATTTCAGCTCATGAAACATGGGACCAATACTTAACATGTTGCGTTTATATTTTTGTTCCGTGTATGACACCATGTTTCTAGAAGTATTATTATGTCTTGACCTTTGGTGTTGTTAAGAAAATCTGGGTTTGTGGTCTTAAGACCTAAGGTAAAAGAGTACAAGCCCTGGATATTCCAATAACTAATAGTTAATGTTCTCATTTCATATAAGTGTGTGCGTGTGTGTGTATATGTATATATATATATATATATATATATATATACATACATACATACATACATACATACATACATACATACATACATACATACATACATACATACAGTGGGGAGAACAAGTATTTGATACACTGCCGATTTTGCAGGTTTTCCTACTTACAAAGCATGTAGAGGTCTGTAATTTTTATCATAGGTACACTTCAACTGTGAGAGACGGAAAATCACATTGTATGATTTGTAAGTAATTAATTTGCATTTTATTGCATGACATAAGTATTTGATACATCAGAAAAGCAGAACTTAATATTTGGTACAGAAACCTTTGTTTGCAATTACAGAGATCATACGTTTCTATTGCATGACATAAGTATTTGATCACCTACCAACCAGTAAGAATTCCAGCTCTCACAGACCTGTTAGTTTTATCTTTAAGAAGCCCTCCTGTTCTCCACTCATTACCTGTATTAACTGCACCTGTTTGAACTCGTTACCTGTATAAAAGACACCTGTCCACACACTCAATCAAACAGACTCCATCCTCTCCACAATGGCCAAGACCAGAGAGCTGTGTAAGGACACCAGGGATAAAATTGTAGACCTGCACAAGGCTGGGATGGGCTACAGGACAATAGGCAAGCAGCTTGGTGAGAAGGCAACAACTGTTGGCGCAATTATTAGAAAATGGAAGAAGTTCAAGATGACGGTCAATCACCCTCGGTCTGGGGCTCCATGCAAGATCTCACCTCGTGGGGCATCAATGATCATGAGGTAGGTGAGGGATCAGCCCAGAACTACACGGCAGGACCTGGTCAATGACCTGAAGAGAGCTGGGACCACAGTCTCAAAGAAAACCATTAGTAACACATTACGCCGTGATGGATTAAAATCCTGCAGCGCACGCAAGGTCCCCCTGCTCAAGCCAGCGCATGTCCAGGCCCGTCTGAAGTTTGCCAATGACCATCTGGATGATCCAGAGGAGGAATGGGAGAAGGTCATGTGGTCTGATGAGATATAGATATATAGCTTTTTGGTCTAAACTCCACTCGCCGTGTTTGGAGGAAGAAGAAGGATGAGTACAACCCCAAGAACACCATCTCAACCTTGAAGCATGGAGTTGGAAACATCATTCTTTGGGGATGCTTTTCTGGAAAGGGGACAGGACAACTGCACCGTATTGAGGGGAGGATGGATGGGGCCATGTATCGTGAGATCTTGGCCAACAACCTCCTTCCCTCAGTAAGAGCATTGAAGATGGGTCGTGGCTGGGTCTTCCAGCATGACAACGACCTGAAACACACAGCCAGGGCAACTAAGGAGTGGCTCCGTAAGAAGCATCTCAAGGTCCTGGAGTGGCCTAGCCAGTCTCCAGACCTGAACCCAATAGAAAATCTTTGGAGGGAGCTGAAAGTCCGTATTGCCCAGCGACAGCCCCGAAACCTGAAGGATCTGGAGAAGGTCTGTATGGAGGAGTGGGCCAAAATCCCTGCTGCAGTGTGTGCAAACCTGGTCAAGACCTACAGGAAACGTATATTCTCTGTAATTGCAAACAAAGGTTTATGTACCAAATATTAAGTTCTGCTTTTCTGATGCATCAAATACTTATGTCATGCAATAAAATGCAAATTAATTACTTACAAATCATACAATGTGATTTTCCGTCTCTCACCGTTGAAGTGTACCTATGATAAAAATTACAGACCTCTACATGCTTTGTAAGTAGGAAAACCTGCAAAATCGGCAGTGTATCAAATACTTGTTCTCCCCACTGTGTGTGTGTGTGTGTATATATATATATATATATCATTTGGTTAGAGTAAAGTGTAAGGAAATTAATACACAAACAAATATAGAACTCTTTCTTTCTCAGTGGCTCTGGGGCGTAACCAGGCCTTGAAGAGAGAGAAGCCCAAATGGAAGAGTGACTATCCAATGACGGACGGCCAGCTGCGCAGTAAGCGGGATGAGTTCTGGGACACTGCGCCCGCCTTCGAGGGCCGCAAGGAGATCTGGGATGCGCTCAGGGCCGCCGCCCAGGCCTTCGAGAGCAACGACCATGAACTGGCCCAGGCCATCATCGACGGGGCCAGCATAACATTGCCACACGGTACGACACACACCACACACATCTACTCCTTTAGTAGCTCTATCCATCTGCCCCCTCTCTTTGTTAGCCTGTAACATAACACTGCCGTGAACTGGGCCAGCGTAACACTGCCACACGATACGTCACACATTCCATAGACCACTGCCCTCTTTCAACACTATCTGTCCCCTCACTGTTATAGCATAACACTGCCTCTCGGTATGAAACACACACACCATCTCTCTACAGCAGACATGACACATCTATCAGCTCTAGCCCTCTGTCTGTCCTACGTCTGTCACGGTGATTCAACACACACACACAGCCCTCTTTTTCTGCACACCATTCGTGTCATACTTTTCTGACTATTTTGAGAAAGTATAAACTGGTTACGGCGTCTCAAAATGGATAAACATTACTATTGCTACTTTTTTCTCGTTTTTCAACCGAAGGTCTTTTAAGGGAGTATGCAAGCATATTGTTCGGTTTAGGCGCCAGCCGAACTGAAGCATGCTGACGCCGTAACACACACCTGACTGATTTGTGGTGGCCATTTTGGAGAGAGAAGTGCCGTGGGATCTTTAGTGACCACAGGACCTCGGTTTAACATCTCATCCTAAGGACTCTGCAGGGCAGGGTCCCTGTCACTACGCTGGGGCATTGGACACTCCTTAGAGTAGAGCAGAGGAAAGAGTGCCCCCTACTGGCTCTCCAACACAACCTTACTGTATCTTCACAGGTGGTCTCGACTAGACCCAATCCTGTTGAACTTCAGAGGAATGCTGGCTGGGTGGTATGCCGGTTGGCTTTTCTGAGTCTTTTTGAGTCCTTCCTCTCTCTGTCTCTTATCTCATCACACCATTAATTGTCTCCATCTCGGTTTTGCTTCAGTCAGTTCTGTCATCCAATTTCTCTACATGTGAGGCAGCAGGCCCCCGCTTGTATATACTTCCCTACCAGCTTAAGCTGTCAGTCCGTGGCCTGTGGAGAGGAATATTACATATATTATTGAATCCCTCCTCCCAGACACAGACAGACAGACCGACACATCCATTCGTCCCCCTGCAGCCTTGCTGATTGTGGGGCCGGCTGTTGAACAGAACCAATTAGCTCTATGAAGATAGTCCAACTGTCCTGCTCTGAAGTTACACTGCTGCAGAGAGACAGGCCGGCCGGCCGGCAGGCTGGGATACTGTAGAATAGATGGAATGAGCCATCTAGGTTAAGGTCAGCGTAGTATTTGTTCATATTAGCCTGCCCTCTGCTCTCCTTCTCTTTGACTTCTGCTTTGAAGTCCTCTTTTCGATCTCTCACCAAACACACCGCTAAAAGGTTTGTGTGGTGCCTGCCTTGGCTCTGGGAGTGGTTTGAGTATGAGCCATAGAGACAGCAGGGGAGAGTGGTTTGATCTGTACTGTGGCAGACAGGGTGAGCTCACCTTTTTTAAGTCCATGTACCAAGATAGAGCCCAGCGAGAAAGAGAAGGAGAGGGATGGAGAGAAGAGTGTGTGAGAGAGAGAGGAGAGAAGGATAGAGAGCAGAGTGTGAGAGAGGAGATGGGGAGAGAAGGAGAGATCATGCCTGTATCACAAGTGTTTGGTTTTATGAGCCTTTATGTCCGTTTGTTCTCGTTCACTGCTGTTGTGACCGCACCTTCCCATTAGCCCCTCCCCTTGCCACTCACAACAACAAAGAGGAGAGATCACCTCTTCCTCTCTGACAAACGGTTTCAACTCGCTATTTGCATTTGCGGTTTGGTCCAACAGAATCGGTCACACCTAAAGACATTGAGACATTATTTTACTGTAATAGAGGAGAAGGTATCCTTTCTAACGAAACCCTTTTTATGTCTCAAATCACAGCATTGCAGAGCAGCATTTGAGCCAAAGACTGTTATACTAGTCTCTGTTTTATAAATGTACAATAAACACAATTGTATAAGGAATTGGCAACTCGTTCTCATTCTGAGAAATAAGGTAGGCCACTTGATTTCGACGTCTGAACAAAGTGGACAGGCTAGCATGTTGTTCAAACAGTTGGTGACGGACAGAACGGTGTGTTCATAACAATTGAACTGCTCTGCCTTGTTAGCTAGCAAATAGATCGAAGTTCCAAGTTGGCTAAACTTGAAATATAAAGATTAGCTGGTTACTCACTAGCATGTGGGCTTGTGCTTCAGAGATTGTTTATGAGACCTGTGTTAATTTTCTATAATGCCTGCTACAAGAAGTTAGTCATTATTAGTTAATGTGCATTATGCATGGTTCTGGTTACATTTGTAACAAAAATGGCATTTTCATAGACTGATTGAAAGCCAGATAAGTAATTATTGCAAAAAAGCAGTAGCTGAACCTTCTCAAGCCTAGATATAATGTCACAAGCCCTGAATTCATTAAATTATTGTTGACAGTTTAAAATAGTGTATTTGACCTTTAATTGTACATTTAGAGAAAACATGAAAATAATTGAGATACTGTATATACAGTGCATTTGGAAAGAATTCAGACCCCTTGATTTCCCTCCCACATTTTGTTACATTACAGCCTTATTCTAAAATGGATTAAATTAAAAAATCTCATCAATCTACACACAATACCCCATAATGACAAAGCGAAAACAGACCCTTTGCTATGAGACTTGAAATTGAGCTCTGGGTGCATCCTTTCTATTAATCATCCTTGAGATGTTTCTAGAACTTGATTGGAGTCCACCTGTGGTAAATTCAATTGATTGGACATGATTTGGAAAGGCACACACCTGTCTATATAAGGTCCCACAGTTGTCAGTGCACGTCAGAGCAGAAACCAAGCCATGAGGTTGAAGGAATTGTCCGTAGAGCTCTGAGACAGGATTGTGTCGAGGCAAATATCTGGGGAAGGGTACAAAACAATTTATACAGCATTGTAGGTCCCCAAGAACACAGTGGCCTCCATCATTCTTAAATGGAAGAAGTTTGGAACCACCAAGACTCTTCCTAGAGCTGGCCGCCCGGCCAAACTGAACAATCGGGGGAGAAGGGCCTTGGTCAGGGAGGTGACCAAGAACCCGATAGTCACTCTTACAGAGCTCCTGAGTTCCTCTGTGGAGATGGGACAACCTTCCAGAAGGACAACCATCTCTGCAGCACTCCACCAATCAGGCCTTTATGGTAGAGTGGCCAGACGGAAGCCACTCCTCAGTAAAAGGCACATGACAGCCCGCTTGGAGTTTGCCAAAAGGTACCTAAAGACATGAGAAACAAGATTATCTGGTCTGATGAAACCAAGATTGAACTCTTTGGCCTGAATGCCAAGCGTCACATCTGGAGGAAACCTGGCACCATCCCTACGGTGAAGCATGGTGGTGACACAATCATGCTGTGGGGATATTTTTCAGCGGCAGGGACTGGGAGACTAGTCAGGATCGAGGGGAAAGATGAACGGAGCAAAGTACAGAGAGATCCTTGATGAAAACGTGCTCCAGAGCGCTCAGGACCTCAGACTGGGGCTAAGTTTCACCTTCCAACAGGACAACGACCCTAAGCACACAGCCAAGACAACGCAGGAGTGGCTTTGGGACAAGTCTCTGAATGTCCTTGAGTGGCCCAGCCAGAGCCCGGACTTGAACCCGATCGAACATCTCTGGAGAGACCTGAAACAGCTGTGCAGCGACGCTCCCCATCCAACCTGACAGAGCTTGAGAGGATCTGCAGAGAAGAATGGGAGAAACTCTCCAAATACAGGTGTGCCAAGCTTGTAGCGTCATACCCAAGAAGACTCAAGGCTGTAATCGCTGCCGAAGGTGCTTCAACAAAGTACTGAGGAAAGGGTCTGAATACTTGTAAATGTGAGATTTAAATTGTTTATTTTTAATAGATTTAAAAAAAAAAAAATTTGCTTTTTCATTATGGGGTATTGTGTATAGATTAATGAGGGGGGAAAATCAATTTTAGAATAAGGATGTAACGTAACAAAATGTGTAAAAAATCAAGTGGTCTGAACACTTTCCGATTGCACTGTATTGTGAATTGCTCATAAGTTAGTAAACATTGAGATATGATTTTTAGGCCATATCTCCCAGCCCTAACACACACACACATCTCTACATGAGGCGAAAAAACAATGCCCCCACTTTGCATGTTCTGTGTGTCAGGTTATATGACCAGAGATACAACATGGTTGAAGCTTTTAGATGGTGTCTGGGAAGCTCTCAGCAAGGTTACCCACAGTACAAGATTGCTGCCTTATCGGAAAATGGATTTGGCCTGAGTTATTGTAGACCTCCTCTCCTCTCCTGAGCCCATTCTTTCCCACGGCCCCTGGTCGCTCCAAAATACACTGAGACATCCTTATCTCTCCCGCCAATCGTCTGCCATTTTGGCTCAGACCGGGTTGGTGTAAATTAGCCTTGTGTATTCCCCCCTTGTCCAGATTAGAGCCAGATTAGCTGGGCTGGCTGGCTGCTGCGGTGCGGTGCTGTGGAGCTGCAGCTGTGGATTCCTGAGGCCTGCGGTCAATGTCTCCTGAGAGAGCAGGGGAAAACACACCACTCTATTACGCTGCACTCAATGGCAGACAGACAGGCAGGGAGGAATCTCACAAACAGGTCTCTCCTTCTCTCTCTCTTCTCTCTCTGTCTCTCTCTCTTGGTCTCTCGCACACAAAGGAAAATCAATCACCAGGGTTCAATCAATGTAGAATCTCTCCATATCAGCTCTCCTCTGGCATCGCTGTCCGACCGCCAGGTTCATAACCATGTAGATTCGGGCCTCCTTTGTCTTGTCAACATACTTCTATTACTACAGTAGCTTTCAACATTTCTGACTGCTAGTTCATAAACATAATACGGGTGATGTGATCAGTTTGAGATATGGGTTACATGTTTGGTTATGAGACAGTCAATTGACAGTGTTCCAGTGTCAGTTTGCCGCTACTGTGCATTTCTTTTAGATCATAATGAATAAGACTATATCGATCCTAGATCAGCACTCCCACTCTGAGAGGCTTTATGGATACGGGCCCTGATCTACAATGAGTGGATGGATTTCAGCTGGAACTACAAAGTCTTGTGATTATTATATGCCAGACTTGATTCTGAGTTACACCTGAACACCTGAACAACCCAGCACCCCATCCCCCCTCCATCCCTACTGTCTGACACTGATGCCGAAAGGAGGCCTGGCTATTTAGGGCATGCTCATGACCCCCGGAGAGAGAGGAGAGCGACATGGTTGTTTTGAAAGAGACTTCTCATGTGTACATTCTCCTACCAGGCAGGCAGGGAGACAGACGGACATACCGCTAGCTGAGTGGCATGTATATGTCTAGGTCAGGCTATGGCTCAGTGTTTTCTGTTGTCTGCAGTCCGTGTGAACCAGGAGGAGCCCAGGACACCAGCTGCCTGCTCTGCTCTATCATCCGCTCTGCTATCATCTGCTCTGACACCCCCTGGAGGAACGGATGTGCAGCACACTGCGCTACATCTCTAGGAGAGCGATAGAGGGGTCTGGGCCCGAAGCTCTGACTCGGTCACTGTCGTTTCAGCACACAGACATACATTTGCTGTGAAGAATAAGGGCTGATATGTTTTTTGGGTGTGTAGTAACAGATGGAAATATGACTTGGGCAAACCAGTTTGGCTATTAATTCCTATGAGAAAAGTGTGTTAAAGTGATCTATTCCAGGTGTCGCAGCCACAGCTAGTGGTCTCTGCTTGTAATTTGTATCCCCTTTCCTGTAACTGAATCAAATTCACCATGGCCTAAAGCCCCTCATCTGTAACATTTAATATCAATCATTCAGAATGTAAATAGTTGTGAGTAATTCAGAGTGTTGTTGGAGGTTGTAAGGTGGGCGGACAGTATGTGAGAGCTGAAAGTTGAGAGTAGAGTACTGTTTATAGCAGCTATACACACTCAGACAGGCTGTGAGACACTGCTAGCTGAAAGGTCAGCAGAACAGGTGTGTCACAGAGCACCTCACCACTAAATACAGGACCCCCGCTGGGAGGCCACAGCACTGCCTGATTAGAAACAGTCCTCCACTGCACCCTGCATTCACACTATGGCAATTCCCTACTGCATGCTGAGCTCACATTATAGCAGTCCCCCCACTACACAGGGCATTCACGCTATAGCAGCACTAGAAACTCCCCCCACAACACCAGAAACAGTCCCCCCCACTAAAGCACCAGAAACTGTTCCCACGCTGCAACAGTCCTCCCTTCTGTGGAGTCTATCACATTATGATAGAATAAACAGTCCAGTTGTGCAGGGAGCATAACACACAGCAACACAAGAGACATATTCTACCTCAGGAAAATAAAAATAACAAGCTGTACAAGGCTATAAACAAGCAAGAAAACATCCAGAGGCTGCTGTTCTGGTTGCCAGCGATTTTAATTCTGCGTCACTAAGACACGTGATGCCCAACTTCCAGCAACACGTCTCCAACGCCACTAGGGGCGATAAAGTCCTATACCCCTGTTATTCTACACACAAGCAAGCATACAAGGCCCTCCCTTGTCCGCCATTCGGCAAATCAGATCATGACTCCCGTACTCCTGCTTCCTGTTCACAAGCAGAAACTCATACAGGAAGTACCCATGGCTCGCTCCATTGAGAAATGGTCACCAGAATCAAAGATGATGCTACAGGACTGCTTTGCTAGCGCTGATGGGAATATGTTTCGAGACTCCACTGATAACATTGACAAGGTAACCACCTCAGTCACCAGCTTCATTAGGAAATGTATCAGTGACGTTGTTCCCACGGTGAGGGTTTGCTGCTTCCCCAATCAAAAGCCCTGGATTAACATCAACGTTGGCGCTAAACTAAAGGACAGGGCTACCGCACACAGAGCTATCATAGACAACCCTGAGGCTACGGCCGAGGGCAGGAATAAGTACAAGAAGTCCCGCTATGACCTCCGCAGAGTCATCAAACAAGCAAAAGGACAATATAGGAATAAGGTCGAATCCTGCCTGCTGCATGTTGGGCTACAGTCCATTACGGATACATTTTATGCACGCTTTGACAACAACAACATCGTGCCGGGTGTGAGGGCCGTCACCGACCCAGAGGATTGGGTGATCTCGCTCTACGAGGCTGATGTGAAAATGGTCTTTAATCAGGTCAACACCCGCAAGGCAGAGGGGCCCGACGGTATTCCAGGGCGCGTTCTCAGAGCATGCGCAGAACAGCTGGCAGGCATATTCGCAGTAATTTTCAACCTCTCCTTGTCCCAGTCTGTAATTCCCACGTTTTAAGATGACCACCATCATCCCTGTTCCCAAGAACTCTAAGGCTTCGTGCCACAATGACTGCCGTCCTGTAGCACTCACTTCTGTAATCATGAAGTGTACTGAGAGGCTGGTTATGGCACACATTAACTCCACCATCCCAGACACCCTAGACCCACGCCAATTTGCATACCGCCCCAACAGATCCATAGATGACGCAATCTCAATTGCTCGCCACACTGTCCTCACCCACCTAGATAAGAGGAATACCTATGTGAGAATGCTGTTCATTGACTACAGCTCAGCGTTCAACACCATTGTCCCCTCCAAGCTCGTCACCAAGCTTAGAACACCTCCCTCTGCAACTGGATCCTGGATTTCCTGACGGGCCGACCCCAGGTGGTGAGGATAGGCAACATCACCTCCGTCACGCTGACCCTGAACACAGGGGTGTGTGCTTAGTCCCCTCCTGACTCCCTGATCACCCACGACTGCCACACACGACTCCAACACCCTCATCAAGTTTGCTGACAACTCGACGGTGGTAGGCCTGATCACCGGCGACGATGAGTCAGCCTACAGGGAGGAGGTCAGTTACCTGGCAGTGTGGTGCAAGAACACCAACCTCTCCCTCAACGTCAGCAAGACCAAGGAGCTGATCGTGGTCTACAGTAAATGGGGGGGTGAGCACGCCCCCATCCTAATCGACGGGGCTGCAGTGGAGCAGGTCGAGAGCTTCAAGTTCCTCGGTGTCCAAATCACTAAAGACTTAAAATGGCCCAAACACCCACGCACAGTCATGAAGAAGGCACGACAGCACCTCTTCCCCCTCAGGAGGTTGAAAAAGTTTGGCATGGGCCCTCAAATCCTCAAAAAGTTATACAGCTGTACAATTGAGAGCATTTTGACAGGCTGCATCACTGCCTGCTATGGCAATAGCACTGCCCTCGATCGCATGGCGCTACAGAAGGTGGTGCGGACAGCCCAGTACATCACTGGGGCCGAGCTCCCTGCCATCCACCACATCTATATCAGGCGGTGGGTAGGAAGGCCCAGGAAAATAGTTAGACTCCAACCGCCCAAGCCATAGACCATTCTCTCTGCTTCCACAAGGCAAGCGGTACCGGTTCATCAAGTCTGGCACCAACAGGCACTTGAACAGCTTCTATCCCCAAGCAACAGACTGATAAATAGCTACACAGACTATCTGAGTTTTTTCTTTGTCATTATGGGGTATTGTGTGTAGTTTGATGAGAGAAAAAAAACCCCAATTTGATCCATTTTAGAATAAGGCTGTAACGTAACAGAATGTGGAAGAAGTCAAGGGGTCTGAATACATTGTAAATATGGTATTTGAACTGACCCTGTATATACAGTGAGGGGAAAAAAGTATTTGATCCCCTGCTGATTTTTTGTACGTTTGCCCACTGACAAAGAAATGATCAGTCTATAATTTTAATGGTAGGTTTATTTGAACAGTGAGAGACAGAATAACAACGACAAAATCCAGAAAGACGCATGTCAAAAATGTTATAAATTGATTTGCATTTTAATGAGGGAAATAAGTATTTGACCCCCTCTCAATCAGAAAGATTTCTGGCTCCCAGGTGTATTTTATACAGGTAACGAGCTGAGATTAGGAGCACACTCTTAAAGGGAGTGCTCCTAATGTAATCTTGTTACCTGTATAAAAGACACCTGTCCACAGAAGCAATCAATCAAATTCCAAACTCTCCACCATGGCCAAGACCAAAGAGCTCTCCAAGGATGTCAGGGACAAGATTGTAGACCTACACAAGGCTGGAATGGGCTACAAGACCATGAGAAGGTGACAACAGTTGGTGCGATTATTCGTAAATGGAAGAAACACAAAAGAAATGTACATCTCCCTCGGCCTGGGGCTCCATGCAAGATCTCACCTCGTGGAGTTGCAATGATCATGAGAACGGTGAGGAATCAGCCCAGAACTACACGGGAGGATCTTGTCAATGATCTCAAGGCAGCTGGGACCATAGTCACCAAGAAAACAATTGGTAACATACTACGCCGTGAAGGACTGAAATCCTGCAGCGCCCGCAAGGTCCCCCTGCTCAAGAAAGCACATATCCAGGCCCGTCTGAAGTTTGCCAATGAACATCTGAATTCAGAGGAGAACTGGGTGAAAGTGTTGTGGTCAGATGAGACCATAATGGAGCTCTTTGGCATCAACTCAACTCGCCGTGTTTGGAGGAGGAGGAATGCTGCCTATGACCCCAAGAACACCATCCCCACCGTCAAACATGGAGGTGGAAACATTATGCTTTGGGGGTGTTTTTCTGCTAAGGGGACAGGACAACTTCACCGCATCAAAGGGACGATGGACGGGGCCATGTACCGTCAAATCTTGGGTGAGAACCTCCTTCCCTCAGCCAGGGCATTGAAAATTGGTCGTGGATGGGTATTCCAGCATGACAATGACCCAAAACACACAGCCAAGGCAACAAAGGAGTGGCTCAAGAAGAAGCACATTAAGGTCCTGGAGTGGCCTAGCCAGTCTCCAGACCTTAATCCCATAGAAAATCTGTGGAGGGAGCTGAAGGTTCGAGTTGCCAAACGTCAGCCTCGAAACCTTAATGACTTGGAGAAGATCTGCAAAGAGGAGTGGAACAAAATCCCTCCTGAGATGTGTGCAAACCTGGTGGCCAACTACCAGAAACGTCTGATTGCCAACAAGGGTTTTGCCACCAAGTACTAAGTCATGTTTTGCAGAGGGGTCAAATACTTATTTCCCTAATTTTTCTGGATTTTTTGTTGTTGTTATTCTGTCTCGCACTGTTCAAATAAACCTACCATTAAAATTATAGTCTGATCATGTCTTTGTCAGTGTGCAAACGTACAAAATCAGCTGGGGATCAAATACTTTTTTCCCTCACTGTATTATGCTTACTTACTTTATTATGTTCTTCATATTTCTTATTTCTCGTGTTTATTTTTCTAGTATTACATTGTTATTGATTATTGCATTGTTGGGTTTTGAGTTTGCAAGAAAGGCATTTCACTGTACTTGTGCATGTGACATTGAAAGTTGAAACGTATTGAACCCTTCCCAGCTAGCACGTTTGGTTCCTTGGAAGTTGTGGGAACGTATGTTTTTGGATTCACGTTTGGTTTTGGGAACAAAACCATACGTTTCCTGACCGGTAAAACTGAATGTTTTTTATAACGTTTGAGAACAGAAGTGAAAATTTTGCCTGTTCTGGGAACGTTTATTTTTAGTTTGCAGGGATATTCTGAGAATTCTTTACTCTGGTTCCTTTAAAGTTTTATTAACGCTCTGAGAACGGAAATTATAGGTTATTTTGAGTTTTTTTTAATAACTTAACTTTCACTGAATGTTTCAAGACTTTTAAAGACATGCTCCGGAACATTGGCGACTACAAAGTATTTTTTTAAACCTCCCGCTTTGGGCTGGATGTGTCAATGTGTAGTTCATGCATGCATAATCTATGAGCAGAAATACTGTTTTACCTCAATTAGCCAAATCCCTAGTTTGAAGCTACTTTCTCTGGAAGCTGCGCTGCGCCATTTACCCTACATTTTCCCCCACGTGGGCCAGCCCCCTAGCAATTCAAATTCAACCAATCAGCTTCAGCCGCTCGCCATATGAGTGACACCTAGCAAGATGAACATGATGCACACACAGCAGAGCGAGTGCAATCGCGTGGTGCTCATAACTGCACATATGTGACCTAGTCGCAATTTTCAGGGACCACTTTTGGCTCGTGAACGCTACTTTCAGAACAACTGGCTAAAAAGTATACAAAAGTACAGAGAATCTCTTTTTAATAACACTGCTAGCTTATTTTGGGTTAACTATTGTGAACTCCAAGCTCATATAGGACACATGGAAATTAATTTCCTTAGGCAGTAATCATTCCTTAGGCACAATCAAATAAATTGCTGGTCAGACTCCCTCTAGTCATTTGTGTGTCTTAATTATTAATCAAACTGTGTGCTTAAAGCAGCAGACAAGCTCAGTGAATATAGTTGATTAAAACACATAGGATGTGTCAATATATGGGAAAATACACGTTTCAACATTTAAACATAAAATAGAACCACGAGGAAACCTGTAGAAAACGTTATACTGAATTACTGAAATTCCCACAGAAGAACGTTGTTTCTTAACATTCTCTGAACTATTTGGAACATTCCCAATGTCAAACCAGTTGGAGAACGTTCCTAGAACATTACAAACATTTAACGTAAATGTAACCATGTTTGAACTTTTAGGAAACGTTCTGTTCAAGTAATGAAATACCAAGCAACTATCCTGCACCATTCCCAGAAAGTTGTGGGAAGGTTGTATGCAAAATAACCATAGGACAACCACGCTCTAACCAAGCTCTAAGAAACAAATGGTTCTCAGAACGTTATGTGCTAGCTGGGTTCATACATCGCTGTTCCTCACTTCTCCTGTGGCCTGGTCCCTGTGTCCTAAATGGCACCCTGTTCTCTACATCAGGGTTCCCCAACTGGCGGCCCGCTTGCCGAATTTGGCCCGCGGTTAGATTTATTTGCCCCCCATTGTTGGACATGAAAGACTGTAAAAACACCAGGAAATCAGCTCCAAGTGATTTTAATTTAAGAAATCGGTTCCCAAGTATTCCCATGCATAATAGATGTGATCGTATACAAATGTAAGCAATGTTTGAAATGATTGTTTTAGTCAAACTTTAAATCTGTTTGGGCTTCTTGCTGTCAAGTTGCAGTCTACAAATTATTTGTAATTATGTTCCTGCCCCCCGACCATCCGCTCAAGGAAAAAATCGGCCCGCGACTGAATCTAGTTGATGATCCCTGCTCTACATAGTGCAATGTATTTTACCAGAGCCCAATGGGCCCTAGTGCACTAAATAGGGAATCATTTGAGACGTAGACATGGAGCTGGTTTGGAATGAGAAGTGTCAGTGCTGCTGTAGCTATAGCATAACCGGTCCATGAAGACTTCATCGAGTTACAGTACTGTAGCAACATGCAGTCATTAGGTCTGTACAAGCTGAAGACTCCATTCAATAGCTCTGAAATATCACACATTACACTTGGAAAGGGCCAGTTTTCCTGTGTCATTTCATAAGCAGCACCAATGTGTCTAAAGAGGATTAAGAAACTCCCCTCCTGTTCTGTCAGCGCTGCTCTTGTTCACAGTCAGTGGGCCTGTGAGAGAGAGAGAACACTTTACTGTGGGAATCGTGTGGCCCTGGACGCTGCTCCTTTACACTCAAGTGAACATTAAAGGGGCATCTCAAAGACAGGCCAGCACTGCCTCTACGTCTGATGCATGGTGGTAATTGAGCGGGCCTGTAAGGCTTCGGCTGGCGTTTTGATGGGCCAATCGTTCCCAGCCATCTGGTGTCATTGAGGAGCTGTTGTAGCGCTGAGTGTAATGGCTCTGGTGGGAGGCTCTTTAGGATGCTTTCCAGAGGGGGGGTGTATTAAAGAGAGAAGGAGTGTGTGTGTGTGTGTGTGTGTGTGTCACACAGTGTGTGCGTTTGTTTACCAGCTCATAGAAGTAATAGTAGAAGAAGACCTTTTACTATAAAATGGAGATGGCCTCAATGGCGCTGGCCATGCTCACAGATGCCATAATGGGACAGATACAATGTTGCATCCTCTAACTATAAATGTATGTCTATTACTGACTCATCTCTCCCTGCCTCCACTCATCTCCAAATATCAACGCAACATGTGAAGTGTCAGTCCCATGTTTCATGAGCTGAAATAAAAGATCCCATAAATGTTCCATACACACAAAAAGCTTATTTCTCTCAACTTTTGTGCACAAATTTGTTTGCATCGCTGTTAGTGAGCATTTCTCCTTTGCCAAGATAATCCATCCAACTGACAAGTGTGGCATATCAAGAAGCTGATTAAACAGCATGATCATTACACAGGTGCACCTTGATATGGTGACAATAAAAGCCACTGTAAAATGTGCAGTTTTGTCACACAACACAATGCCACAGATGTCTCAAAGTTTTGAGGGAGCATGCTGACTGCAGGAATGTCCACCAGAGCTGTTGCCAGAGAATTGAATGTTCATTTCTCTACCATAAGCTACCTCCAACGTCGTTTAGAGAATTTGGCAGTACTTCCAACAGGCCTCACAACCGCAGAATACGTGTAACCACACCAGCCCAGGACCTCCACATCCGGCTTCTTCACCTGCAGGATCGTCTGAGACCAGCCCCCCGGACAGCTGAAAAAAGTGTGGGTTTGCACAATTGAAGAAGTTCTGCACAAACTGTCAGAAACCTTTTCTGGGAAGCTCATCTGCGTGCTCGTCGTCCTCACCAGGGTCTTGACCTGACTGCAGTTTGGCGTTGTAACCGACTTCAGTGGGCAAATGCTCACCTTCGAAGGCCACTGGCATGATGGAGAAGTGTGCTCTTCACAGATTAATCCCGGTTTCAACTGTACCAGGTAGATGGCAGACTGCTGATGTCAACGTTGTGAACAGAGTGCCCCATGGTGGTGGTGGGGTTATGGTATGGGCAGGCATATGCTACGGACAACAAACACAATTGCATTTTATCGATGGCTATTTAAATGCACAGAGATACTGTGACGAGATCCTGAGGCTCATTTTCATGCCATTCATCCGCCGCCATCACCTCATGTCGCAAGGATGTGTACACAATTCTTGGAAGCTGAAAATGTCCCAGTTCTTCCATGGCCTGCATACTCACCAGACATGTCACCCATTGAGCATGTTTGGGATGCTCTGGATTGACGTGTACGACAGCGTGTTCCATTTACCGGCAATATCCAACAACTTCGCACAGCCATTGAAGAGGAGTGGGACAACATTCCACAATCCACAATCAACAGCCTGATCAACTCTATGTGAAGCAGATGTTGCGCTGCACGAGGCAAATGATGGTCACATCAGACACTGACTGGTTTTCTGAGCCATGGCCTTACATTTTTTTTGTATTGGTGATCAACAGATGCATATCTGTATTCTCAGTCATATGAAATCCATAGATTAGGGCCTAATTCTAATATTTCAATTTAATGATTTCCTTGTATGAACTGTAACTCAGTAAGATCTTTGAAATTGTTGCATGTTGCGTTTATATTTTGTTTAGTATGTATGTATGTACAGTGGGGAGAAAAAGTATTTGATACACTGCCGATTTTGCAGGTTGTCCTACTTACAAAGCATGTAGAGGTCTGTAATTTTTATCATAGGTACACTTCAACTGTGAGAGACGGAATCTAAAACAAAAATCCAGAAAATCACATTGTATAATTTTTAAGTAATTAATTTGCATTTTATTGCATGACATAAGTATTTGATCACCTACCAACCAGTAAGAATTCCGACTCTCACAGAACTGTTAGTTTTTCTTTAAGAAGCCCTCCTGTTCTCCACTCATTACCTGTATTAACTGCACCTGTTTGAACTCGTTACCTGTATAAAAGACACCTGTCCACACTCTATCAAACAGACTCCAACCTCTCCACAATGGCCAAGACCAGAGAGCTGTGTAAGGACATCAGGGATAAAAATTGTAGACCTGCACAAGGCTGGGATGGGCTACAGGACAATAGGCAAGCAGCTTGGCGAGAAGGCAACAACTGTTGGCACAATTATTAGAAAATGGAAGAAGTTCAAGATGACGGTCAATCACCCTCGGTCTGGGGCTCCATGCAAGATCTCACCTCGTGGGGCATCAATGATCATGAGGAAGGTGAGGGATCAGCCCAGAACTACACGGCAGGACCTGGTCAATGACCTGAAGAGAGCTGGGACCACAGTCTCAAAGAAAACCATTAGTAACACACTACGCCGTCATGGATTAAAATCCTGCAGCACACGCAAGGTCCCCCTGCTCAAGCCAGCGCATGTCCAGGCCCGTCTGAAGTTTGCCAATGACCATCTGGATGATCCAGAGGAGGAATGGGAGAAGGTCATGTAGTCTGATGAGACAAAAATAGAGCTTTTTGGTCTAAACTCCACTCGCCGTGTTTGGAGGAAGAAGAAGGATGAGTACAACCCCAAGAACAGCATCCCCACCGTGAAGCACGGAGGTGGAAACATCATTCTTTGGGGATGCTTTTCTGCAAAGGGGACAGGACGACTGCACCGTATTGAGGGGAGGATGGATCGCAGTAAGAGCATTAAAGATGGGTCGTGGCTGGGTCTTCCAGCATGACAACGACCCGAAACACACAGCCAGGGCAACTAAGGAGTGGCTCCGTAAGAAGCATCTCAAGGTCCTGGAGTGGCCTAGCCAGTCTCCAGACCTGAACCCAATAGAAAATCTTTGGAGGGAGCTGAAAGTCCGTATTACCCAGCGACAGCCCCGAAACCTGAAGGATCTGGAGAAGGTCTGTATGGAGGAGTGGGCCAAAATCCCTGCTGCAGTGTGTGCAAACCTGGTCAAGACCTACAGGAAACGTATGATCTCTGTAATTGCAAACAAAGGTTTCTGTACCAAATATTAAGTTCTGCTTTTCTGATGTATCAAATACTTATGTTGTGCAATAAAATGCAAATTAATTACTTAAAAATCATACAATGTGATTTTCTGGATTTTGTAAGTAGAAAAACCTGCAAAATCGGCAGTGTATCAAATACTTGTTCTCCCCACTGTATGTATGTATGTACAGTGCTATGAAAAAGTATTTGCCCCCTTTCTAATTTCATCTACTTTTGCATATTTGTGATATTGAATGTTATCAGATCTTCAACCAAAACCTAATATTAGATAAAGGGAACATAAGTGAATAACTAACACAACAATTACATATTTATTTCATAAACAAAGTTATGCAACACCCAATTCCCCTGTGTGAAAAAGTAATTGCCCCCTTACACTCAATAAATGGTTGTGCCACCTTTAGCTGCAATGACTCCAAACAAATGCTTCCTGTAGTTGTTGATCAGTCTCTCACGTCGCTGTGGAGGAATGTTGGCCCACTCTTCCATGAACTTAAAGACCTGCTTTAACTCAGTGGCGTGTGGGTTTTCAAGCATGAACTGCTCGTTTCAAGTCCTGCCACAACAACTCAATTGGGATTAGGTCTGGAATTTGACTAGGCCATTCCAAAACTTCCAATTTTATCAATTTCATGTAGACTTGATTGTGTGTTTTGGATCATTGTCTTGCTGCATGACCCAGCTGCGCTTCAGCTTCAGCTCACAGACGGATGGTCTGACATTCTCCTGTAGAATTCTCTGATACAGAGCAGAATTCATGGTTCCTTCTATTAAGGCAAGTCGTCCAGGTCCTGAGGCAGCAAAGCATCCCCAAACCATCACACCCCCACCACCATGCTTGACCTTTGGTATGATGTTCTTACTGTGGAATGCAGTGTTTGGTTTTCGCCAGGCATAATGGGACCCATCTCGTCCCATTTGCTAAGGGGACAGGACAACTTCACCGCATCAAAGGGACGATGGACGGGCCCATGTACCGTCAAATCTTGGGTGAGAACCTCCTTCCCTCAGCCAGGGCATTGAAAATGGGTCGTGGTTGGGTATTCCAGCATGACAATGACCCAAAACACACGGCCAAGGCAACAAAGGAGTGGCTCAAGAAGAAGCACATGAAGGTCCTGGAGTGGCCTAGCCAGTCTCCAGACCTTAATCCTATAGAAAATCTGTGGAGGGAGCTGAAGGTTCGAGTTGCCATACGTCAGGCTCGAAACCTTAATGGCTTGGAGAAGATCTGCAAAGAGGAGTGGGACAAAATCCCTCCTGAAATGTGTGCAAACCTGGTGGCCAACTACAAGAAACGTCTGACCTCTGTGATTGCCAACAAGGGTTTTGCCACCAAGTACTAAGTCATGTTTTGCAGAGGGGTCAAATACTTATTTCCCTCATTAAAATGCAAATCAATTTATAACATTTTTGACATGCGTTTTTCTGGATTTTTGTTTTGTTATTCTGTCTCTCACTGTTCAAATAAACCTACCATTTAAAATTATAGACTGATCATGTCTTTGTCAGTGGGCAAACGTACAAAATCAGCAGGGGATCAAATACTTTTTTCCCTCACTGTAGTTCCCAGTTGTCTTGAGATTTCCCAGTCCCGAGTTTCCAGTTTTGAACCCGGCAGAAGTCATGCAGGATTGACAGCATGGCCAATGTATTCAACCTTTTCTGGCCCATGGTGTTGCTTGTGAATGTTTATCCTTTTAAGCTTGGAAAAGAGACCCTTAAACCCAGACTTGGACCACACACCCTCTCCACCGAATATCAGGCAGGGGAAGCAAAATATTGATTGCTTTGCAATGCTTGCAGTTAGCCACTGATTCCTTCCAAACCACTCATTGTTGAATTAGTGATTTCCAACTTGTTGTGTAATGTTTATGTCCAATGGCCGAAGAGCACCGATACGTTTTATCTATCATTTCTCTTCATATGAAAAGGATTTGCCAGTAGATTGTTGACGTGATACATGATGATGACTGCTTGTCTAGCTTGCTAGCTAAGATTTTGAAAGTATGACGACATGATCAGTCCAATCAAAGCTACGGTAGATATAATGTGATTTGATGTCATTTTATCTGTGGCCAATGACATTGAGCCTTCTTAGATGGGCACTTCTATTGTAAATCTATGGCAGCACCCAAGGGGGCTTGAACTTTCTAGGTCTCCCTGTAGATTTTGCGGTGACGTAGTGTCCCCATGAGTGACAGAACACTGAGCCAATCACGGCGCAACTAGAGAAAATTACCAACCCCTACGCTCTGTATTTTCCACTGGCTGCCCCTCCACCACAGAAAGCACTGAGCTAGGCTGAAATACCTGCATTTTGGAGCTCCCTTACTCAAGAAAGCAAAAAAGAGACCGTGTTTGTATGCAGCTTTATTAACTATTTGTATTATTATTTTTTACATTGTTTGCAAACTGATATGTGAAACATTAATGCCAAAATAACATGCAAAACAGGTCGACACTGCACAACACAGCGACAGAGGCAGGCTGTTTGAATGTGATTTGCATCTAGAGTGGATAGTGTTGTCAGAAATCACACAGCGCGATAAAGAAACTGCTGAACACTGTATTGTTGTGCTTCTGCCTGTCATTGACTGCTTGCTGAGGTGAAAGCCATGCGTCACTCGATGCCCTCTCACTCAGCCCCTCGCACACTCCTCACAAACACTCTTGAGTGACAGAACTGGGGTGCTGACCGTATTACACCCCCTCCAATCATTGAGAACACAACTCCTACAAACACTTCACCCTCCTCAAGATTGCTCTTTCCTTTCAATCCTTTTCCTTTCATTCTCTCTACCTACCGCTACCTCTCTGTCTCTCCCTCTCTCACTCATTTGAAGTACTCCTATGATAAGAGCTGTTGAGAGGAGAAAGCCAGTACTCAACATGCTATTAAGACGCATTGTGGATACAGCATCGTTGTCATCAGCATTGTTGCATGTGCTGCATTAACCATGCAAACTGAACACAAGTGTCTCGGGGTCGAGCACAGGGTTGCCAGGTCTAGCTAAAAATTCTAGACCAATGACCACTGAAAACCTGCCCAAAAGCCCTGAAAGCCAGGCCAAATTAGTTTTTTTACAGAGGAGAGGAGTTGCCACATTTATACAATAAACCCTTTTCCTTTAACGTTATCAAGCCAGTTAAGAAAGAAGCAAAATTTGGTTTATATCAAAAGGAGAATTATTGCGAGCTATGACATGACGTAATAAAGGAATTTGAATATGTCGCAAGAGAAAATATAATTTGCCCTTATTAAACTCGCCAGATCATTTTCCATCAATGGATGTTGAATTAACTCGTTTGACTGAAATGATTAAACAATGAGGCACAAGGGGGTATGGTAAATGGCCAATATACCACAGCTAAGGGCTGTTCTTAAGTATGACGCAACACAGAGTGCCTGGATACAGCAGTTAGCCGTGGTATATTGGCTATATACCACAAACCCCGAGGTGCCTTATTGCTATTATAAACTGGTTACCAACGTAATTAGAACAGTAAAAAGTACTTTTTTGTCATGCATATACCATTCAGCCAATCAGCATTCAGGGCTCGAACCAGGTTTATAATTGTAAATAAATATATTTTGCGCATGTGCATAACTATAGATAAATCCGACAGGAGCGTTTGAGTGATTCAAGTTGGACAGAGGATCTTAATCTCTAAGCAAGAAACACTTGGATGAACTTAAAAAAACTAATGCTAGGCTATTTTCTGGCAATTGTGCTGTTATTATGTGCCAGATGTTAAGACTACTAACTGTTATAAATGGCCCATTTGCTAGATTGACTTGTCATTTCAATAGGCGTAGGCTACAGACTAAAATCTGGGTTTATGATTGCAACTTTGCCATGGTTTGCTTAGATAAAGGCAGGTAGCCTATAGCCCCAGATAGGCCTACATCTCATTTCAGATAGTCTACGGTAGCCTAGGCAAGATGTAAACTGAACAATTTAGCAGCTTGCTTAGTTCAAGTTGAGAGACGAATTTATTCAACATGAATAGCGAAGCGATTTCTAGGTAAGAAGTGCTTGTGTTTCCCAATAGCCTGCTGGAATAGGCTACTGAGGAGGGGGGGTCATAATTTCAATCACTGAATTAAATATTAATAATATGTATATGAACTGAAAATGCTTGTCAACAACAACCAGTGTTTATATCTTTTTTTAAATGTTTTACCTGTAGGCTAATCTGACTAGTTACGTAAATCGAATGCGTTCTAACAACTGATCGGCAATTGCGATAGAGCTTTGATAACTTCCAATGTAATTAACTAAACAGGTCCATTATTAATTACATAATAACACAAGGCTACAACAACAATAAACTGAAGTTACAGGCTATTTATTAAATCCTTTTGCCAGCTCCAGGTAGGCTACACAAGTCGCACAAATTGATTTGCAATGACTCCAGTAATATCGTCATTTCAACATATTTCTTGTATGAAATGGAAGCCTACAGTGGCCTACAATGGCAAATAAATGAATAGGCTACTTGATGGCCAACAGAAGCAAATGTATCATTGTTCACATTTTAATGTCAGTTTCATTGAGGACTTTCCCACCATAAAAAGAACCACGCGAGGGAGTTCCATAACTTCCATTTCAAATTTCCCAATAACTGAGGATGCGTAAAACACTTAACTTAATACAGTTTGCTTCTTTCAGCAAAGTCTACATTAGAATGCCGTTTAAACCACCTCCGGGCGAATTTATGTAATGCGCCCAAAGTCGTTTAACATTGCTTTGTCGCCATTATTTATTGATGTGCATCAGTTCTAGCATGTTAATGTTTTATGGAAAAAGGGTTGGAAATATGTTCCATAATGACAATCTACAGTGCATTCGGAAAGTATTCAGACCCCTTGACTTTTTCCACATTTTGTTATGTTACAGCCTTATTCTAAAATGGATGAAATAAAACAATTTACTCACCAATCGACACACAATACCACATAATGACAAAGCGAAAAAAGGTTTTTAGAAATGTTTACAAATGTATTAAAAATACAAAACAAATACCTTATTTACATAAGTATTCAGATCCTTTGCTATGAGACTCGAAAATCGAGCTCAGGTGCATTCTGTTACCATTGATCATCCTTGAGATGTTTCTACAACTTGATTGGAGTCCAGCTGTGGTAAATTCAATTGATTGGACATGATTTGGAAAGGCACACACCTGTCTATATAAGGTCCCACAGTTGACCGTGCATGTCAGATGAAAAACCAAGCCATTAGGTCGAAGGAATTGGCCGTAGAGCTCCGAGACAGGATTGTGTCGAGGCACAGATCTGGGGAAGGGTACCAAAAAATGTCTGCAGCATTGAAGGTCTTGGCCTTGATTATCCACTCATCAGTAAAAGGCAAAAGACAGCCCGCTTGGGCTATGGTGAATCATGGTGGTGGCAGCATCATGCTGTGGGGATGTTTTTCAGCGTCTGGGACTGGGGGACTAGTCAGGATTGAGGGAAAGATGAACGGATCAAAGTACAGAGAGGTCCTTGATGTAAACCTGCTCCAGAGCGTCAGGACCTCAGACTGGGGCGAAGGTTCACCTTCCAACCGGACGGCAACCCTAAGCACACAGCCAAGACAACGCCGGACTGGCTTCGGGATAAGTCTGAATGTCCTTGAGTGGCCCAGCCAGAGCCCAGAACCCGATCGAACATCTCTGGAGAGACCTGAAAATAGCTATGCAGCAATGCTCCCCATCCACCTGACAGCGCTTGAGAGGTTCTGCAGAGAAGAATGGGAGAAACTCACCAAATACAGGTGTGCCAAGCTTGTAGCGTCATACCCAAGAAGACTCGGCTGTAATCGCTGCCAAAGGTGCTTCAACAAAGTACTGAGTAAAAGGTCTGAATACTTATATAAATGTGATATTTCAGTTTTTTCTTTTTAAGAAATTTGCAAAAATGTCTAAAAAACCTGTTTTTGCTTTTGTCATTATGGGGTATTGTGTGTGTGTGTGTGTGTGTGTGTGTGTGTGTGTAGATTAATGAGGGGGGAAAAAAACAATTTAATCAATTTTAGAATAAGGCTGTAATGTAACAGTGTGGAAAAATTCAAAGGGTCTAAATACTTTCTGAATGCAATGTACATAATGATATGTACTGTATTTATGAATAGTATGTAAATAGTTTTTTGTCTCTTGGTGTCTTTCCAATATGTAACTCTTATTTTATTTTTTTTGCATTTCATGTAGTATCTTATGTTTTTCTTGTCTAGCTATAACTGTTCTGTACTTTGTTGCGTATTTGTACGTTTTATGTGGACCCCAGGAAAAGTAGCGTCTGCATCTGCAGTCGCTACTTGGGATCCTAAACTAAACACTAATTTCTCTCTATCTCTCTCCATTTCCCCTCTCTCCTCTCTCTCGCTTCTCTCTTTTCTACTCTCACTCTCCACTCTCACTTCCAGGCCATTCACAAGGAGGAGCAGCCACAGTGTCACTACTACATTATATTATATTATTATACACTTGACTGAGGGATACTTGCCTGTGTCTGTTTAGGCTGTATAGTGTTCCACTGGTTCACTCTGTCACACGCATCCTTTTGGTCAAACTCAACATTCCATCAAGATGCACATTAAAATATATATATATATATATATATATATATATATATATATAGATAGATAGATAGATAGATAGATAGATAGATAGATAGATATATATGGCATAATTTTCAAAATAAGAGCAGAGAGAGAGCGATTGAGAGTCAGGGAAACGTAATTTCACTAGAAATGCAATCGCTAGAAAGTTATCGAGCAAAGCTGATGAAAAGACGTCATTCACAGACCTCTGAATATGAGGGAAGGATTTTGAACTGACTAGGTCAGACTGAGTGAATAATCAGAAGTCAATGGTCTGTCCTGTTCAGTGAGTGACTTTGTTCCTCTGTCCCTCTGTGTCCCCCTGCAGGCGCACTGACGGAGTGTTATGACGAGCTGGGGAACCGCTACCAGCTGCCAGTCTACTGCCTGTCTCCACCCGTCAACATTATCGAGGAGAAGAGTGACCTGGAGAGTCTGGAGGTCAGCGAGCCGCCCCCCAGCGAGGGCCATGAGTGCCAGCTGCGCCTGCGCCTGTCCACGGGCCGGGACCTGCGCCTGGCGGTGAGGACCACGGACACGGTGCAGCACATGAAGCGGCGGCTGCAGGCGGTGGAGGGCGTGGCGGCGGCCACCCAACGCTGGTTCTTCTCGGGCCGGCCGCTCACAGACAAGATGAAGCTGGAGGAGCTGAAGATCTCCAGGGACTACGTGGTGCAGGTGATCGTCAGCCAGCCGCCCGCCCCCCTGCCCACCCAGGCACCGCCCGCCCCCACACCAGCCACGCCCGTCATGCTACCCCAGGACCCAACGCCCGTGGAAAACTAGTGCCTGGCACCCGGACAGGGCACGCATGCAGGAAGGGAGAGGACCACAATGGGAGGACCAGCTTGTCTAAGAGAGCGAAAGAGAGAAGGGTGGAAGTGTGTGTTTGTGTTGAGATGGTTTGTGGGTAAGGGGTGTGTGTGTGTGTGTGTGTGTGTGAAGGAGCTAAGGAGGTAGAGGGTTAAACACGTGTCTTTAAAGGGGCTGGAACAGGACTAGAGAACCAAGGTGAGCTGAGCCGAGCTGTGTGGTCATTGAAAGGGTTTGTTTACAGTTGTGAGGGTTTGTTAAGCTGTATTCCCTCCCTGTCTCTTCTTCTCCCTCCTCGACGGGATGGGGAGGTTATTCTGCAAGGCATGCTGGGATAGCAGCTGGGGTGTGTCTGTGTCTCAGCAGGAGCAGGAAGACTCCGCCTCCTCGACTGAAGACAACTAACCAGGAGCAGGAAGAGACTCCACCACAAGACAGGACCACCTGCCAACCTGGCTTTTAACAAATCAACCTTTTTCAAAAACTATTTTCAAAAACTTGTCTTGCTTTTAGTGGAAACTGAACAACCAAAAAAATGCAGATCTGGGGAAACTATAAGGAACGGGGAAGAATAGACAGTAACAACTTTTTCATTTTGCATTGTTTCTACTATTGTTTTGATTTCACTGCTGTTGCATTTTAGTCCTTGTCTTTGTCAAGGATGATTCTGTATTGATTTGGAGGACTGTGTCGATGTTCCAGAACCTCCTACCTGCCTGCCTGCTCTCCATCTCCTCTGTAGCTTCAAGTCAGTCAGCGGTCAGTCCTTCTATTGCTTTGTTTGTTATGCACCTTACCTGTAGCAGTTTTGACCTGTAGCTTCTTTCTGCAGACATTACATGTAGCTCCGCCAGTCAACTCTTCTTAAGTAGATGAATCACATGTTGTGGACTATAACTTTTAGTTCCGATCTTGGTTTGTGAAGTTAGGCCGTCACTGCGGCAGATTAGTTCCCTTCTCATTCTCCAGTAAACATCCCATCATGTAAACTTGACACTCTCACTCTCCGTTTGACTGTATGCACCAGTAGGTTTCCAGTTATAACCTGTGTAGAACTTAAAAAGGACAATGTTGTACAAACTGAATGTGCTGGGATGAGGTGTCATCGCAAACTTTTGAATGGCACTGTGTTTAGAAATTCTGCTTCACTATACTTTAAGATACTTATCAGAGCAGTGTGTAATCAATTTGTGTGCGTGTGTGTGATAGAGAAATAGAGAGTAAATGCATGTTTGAGAGGTTGTCGAGAGAAAGTGTTGGATGTACAGCTATGTTCATGTGTACAATATCTTCTGGTGATGAGGCAGACCTCAGAACATACTAAGAAGAGGTTACAACTTTAGCAGGTCTCTAGGGGTTGTACTGTGGAGTGTGGACATAAATCACACCAGAGGTCTTGTCCTCCTCCTGTAGTTCATTATTCTGCTTCTCTCTTTGTGTGTGTTAATGCACATCAAGACTTATTCATGAAAAATGAAATTCAGAAACCCAGTTGCATATTTTGAAATAGAATGTTTTTAATTAAATGGACCAAAATTTGTACTCCACAATGTCTCTCTCATTTCATTGGATCAGTTCTTGGGAATAGAAGGGCCTCTGGGGTTTCAGTTAAAAAGTAAAAGCAGAACAGAATGGAATTGGAGTCATGTTTGAAGAACAGAACCAGCCTATTTGGAAATTCTAGGTTCCATGTAATATGACCTATCCTGTACAGAGGGTACTTTACAGTTTTTAAAAACACTTGAATTAAAAGACTAGCTGTAGATTCTATATCACACATGTGAAGAATAGGGTTGCAAGGGGAGGGTATATTACTGGAAACTTTCTAAGTTTACCAGTAAACTACCAGAATTTTGGCAAGGATTTTATGTAATCTATCACAAGACATTTAGTGGCCCTTTTGGGTACTTCAGATTATCATGTGTCTGTAATAATCGCTGGCCCTCAGTGTGGCCTGATCACCAAAAAATATATGAAATAATAACATGATTTGAAAATAGAATGACAAAACTGTAAAATGTAGGTACCTCCCCCATGTCCAGACAAATTCTCCCATTTCGTGCCTAATGACCTCGACCCAGATAGAGTTTGAGTTTGAGTACGCTGGCATTTTGTTGTTGTGGGTTTAGAGGATATTGACCCACGTCTGCAGCTGTGGAGGAAGAAATGTCCTCCACTTCCCCTGTGGGATTCCACCTATTGGAAAGACAATGAAAAACAGGGAAGCAGCTTTGTGAGTGTGGTTCCATATTTCCTTTCATCTGCTGACAGAGAGTAAATCACTTTATTGTATCACAGTCGAGAGAGAGATGGACCTCATGTCCATGTTTGGAAGACTAGATATTCTGTGTATTTACTCATTTTCCTGGGCACCCATGGCACCCAAACCACCATCCACTCTCCTGTCCATGAGTCAGCCCATGGATCTAATCCTGGTTTTAAAAAAGGTTAGAACAGGAGACTATCAGTCATTTCCTGCTGGAGGAAGTCTGCTGTCAGCCATAAATTATGAGTTGTTTAGCTTGTGAACCTTTCGCCTTGTAATGTTTTCATACTTTTACTACATCATATTAGTCAGATAACAGCATGGTGAATTTTCCATGCCCATGTGAAAGGCTGGTATGATGTATAAAGGAGGGGAAACCAAGAGCTGATGCGCTGATATTTAAGCAATATTGTAGGAAGTTTGTTCTCATCAATGTTTTTTTTAGTTTTTCACATTGTACTGCTACCTACTTATATTCAGGGGTGTGGGGCTCACAATAATGCATTTTTCTATTTCTCAGTAGACCCAAAACAGCACATGTATCATAACACATTCACCCTATGCTATGATACAATCCTCTGCGACAATAATGTCCCTGAATCCAGCTATAGGAAGCCAAACAATGTAATCAGTTTTTATGAAATAAAATGTGACATTAATTCTAGTATATGAGATTGAGAGAGGCACTCTGACAGCAACGTCTCAGAGGAAGTCATTGAGAAAGACTATAATGCTCTCAGCCTCTCCCTTGCAATTAGTCTGATGGTGTAATCCATTCCTCTGTAAACGGATGTCATATCTAATCAACATGCCAACGCTAGGCTAATTAGTAGGCCATCTCATCTGGGGGAGGATGCTACTGCTGCTAATGAACTCTATACTGCATCCCAATGGTTCTAACATATGAAGCCAACATGGCTCAAATGGGGCACACAGAGAGAGATTCAGTCCCGCTCGTTTCATAAGGCAATCACAATTTGATTTGTCAGGGGTCTTTACCATGAAAACATCCATTCTGATTATGTTAATTAGACTCTGAATTGGTTTGCACAGTGTCCATGGATATGTTATTCAAAAACCAATTACACAATGATATGAAGTGTCTAAGTGAAGACAACCGTTAATTAGCTTATTTGAGATATAAGTGTGGATATGGAATATTTTCTAACCAGTGTCCCATACTGAGGTAACCTATGTGAGAGCTGTATGACTAAAGAGTTTGATAGATGAGGGGGAACTGAAGTGGAACTGTGGATTTGATTTATGCTCTATCAAAGCATGTGGCTAAATACACTACCGTTCAAAAGTTTGGGGTCACTTAGAAATGTCCTTGTTTTCGAAAGAAAAGCAATTCTTTTGTCCATTAAAATAACATCAAATTGATCAGAAATACAGTGTAGACATTGTTAATGTTGTAAATGGCTATTGTAGCTGGAAATGGCTGATTTTTAATGGAATATCTACATAGGCGTACAGAGGCCCATTATCAGCAACCATCAGTCCTGTGTTCCAATGGCACGTTGTGTTTGCTAATCCAAGTTTATCATTAGAAAACCCTTTTGCAATTACAGTGGGGGAAAAAAGTATTTAGTCAGCCACCAATTGTGCAAGTTCTCCCACTTAAAAAGATGAGAGAGGCCTGTAATTTTCATCATAGGTACACGTCAACTATGACAGACAAAATGAGCATTTCTTTTCCAGAAAATCACATTGTAGGATTTTTTATGAATTTATTTACAAATTATGGTGGAAAATAAGTATTTGGTCAATAACAAAAGTTTCTCAATACTTTGTTATATACCCTTTGTTGGCAATGACACAGGTCAAACGTTTTCTGTAAGTCTTCACAAGGTGTAGAAACATCATGCTTTGGGGCTGTTTTTCTGCAAAGGGACCAGGACGACTGATCCTTGTAAAGGAAAGAATGAATGGGGCCATGTATCGTGAGATTTTGAGTGAAAACCTCCTTCCATCAGCAAGGGCATTGAAGATGAAACATGGCTGGGTCTTTCAGCATGACAATGATCCCAAACACACCGCCCGGGCAACGAAGGAGTGGCTTCGTAAGAAGCATTTCAAGGTCCTGGAGTGGCCTAGCCAGTCTCCAGATCTCAACCCCATAGAAAATCTTTGGAGGGAGTTGAAAGTCTGTGTTGCCCAGCGACAGCCCCAAAACATCACTGCTCTAGAGGAGATCTGCATAGAGGAATGGGCCAAAATACCAGCAACAGTGTGTGAAAACCTTGTGAAGACTTACAGAAAACGTTTGACCTGTGTCATTGCCAACAAAGGGTATATAACAAAGTATTGAGAAACTTTTGTTATTGACCAAATACTTATTTTCCACCATAATTTGCAAATAAATTCATTAAAAATCCTACAATGTGATTTTCTGGATTTTTTTCCCTCATTTTGTCTGTCATAGTTGATGTGTACCTACGATGAAAATTACAGGCCTCTCTCATCTTTTTAAGTGGGAGAACTTGCACCATTGGTGGCTGACTAAATATTTTTTCCCCCCCACTGTATACTTATACAGTATATAGCTATTAGGTACACATCCAGGAATACTTTCACATGTTTTACATCACAATGAACCTGAGGCGGTCAGCTTGAACCTCAGACACAGTTCCCTGTTTTTGTTCCCGAGCGTAGGTAGATACTCGGTAGCCAGCGTTATGTGATTCTCACCTCAACCCAACTATTTCCTGTTCCCCTTAATCTCTTTGTCCTCTTTAGTCTCAGTCTCCTACTGTACGTCCTGGATTCCTTTCCTAACGTCACTTCGCACAAATGTTGTCTAAAGTCTGGGTGCAAACCTGACTTGTCATTTGATAGCACAGCTAGGATGTAGCCCACACACAGTTAGAACAAAGTCATGCCCATGCAAAAAGAGATACTAGTATGGGATCTTGGGATGCTTGGTCATTCGCTCTCATGGCAGATGACTGGATTGCATCACTACTACGTTCCTCTCAGGTAGTGACATCAGTCACCATACCACAGAAGTTGCAGAAATAGACCCCCCCCATTCAGCAGTCTAGTTCTTACTTAAAGGTCCAGTGCAGTTAAAAATGTGATTTTATTGTGAAATGTGAAAATTATGCTAATGTCCTTTTAGTATAAGAGCTGTTTGAAAAGACCACCTTTAATTGCAGCCTGTTTTGGGTGGGATGGACTACTCTGTAATACTAATTGCTACCTGCCCATTCTTTTTGTACCAATCTCCCAACCTCATAACTAGCTACCATGAAGCCATTTCAGGCTATCAATCAAGTTAGAGTAGCCAGCTTGTCAAACTATCTTAGGTTGGTAGACTTTAGAAAAGCAAGAAATTACTAAATGTACTGAATAAGACTCACATTCCTTTCAATCTTTTACCCAGATTTTAGCAGAGGTGCAGAGAAGCATATTTAGTTTCTTTAAAAAGATAGACAGTTGAAGAGGAATGCTTAGATATGCAGAAAAATATACATGTTTTGTACATAAAATTAAGCATTATGATTATGGCTCTAGATTGCAGGAAAAAGTTGTTTCAGGTGTTTGAGAAATGCAAAAGTCTCCAACTTCCGGACGGAGGGGCCTATCTCCTATGGACCACCCCCCAGCCATCTTCATGCATTTTGTGCCCCCTCAGATTTTTGGGGTGCATGACGCCCCTGCTCCCAGACAGTCCTGTCAAAATTCTTGCTTGAGAAATTGCTCTTTGCTGGGAAGCTATTTTGTTTCTTTTTGACCATTTTAATTGAAAACAATCACAGTAAGTAATTGTTACCCAGAAAAGATTTGATATAGAGATAGAAACGGCTCCATTGGTCCTTTAAACTGACCACACATTCTCAAATCCTATTTAAAAAAATACTAATAGGTCAGTTCCTCTAAGCTGGCAGGTGGGACTTTTTATTTTGAGTCTCTTTACTTCTGTTCCACTGATATATAAATACTGTCTGGGTCAACATGACAGCACTACACTCCAGCCAGGCTCACACTCTGCTTATATCTCATTATCAAGGTAAGATATGCACATACTACTACAGTATAGCCTGTTGATTAGAGTATATTTGACTTTGTCTGGTTCAGGAGAACGTCCTTAACATTTAGATACAATAGATATCGATAGACATGAACTTAAAGTACTCTTGATTTTCTTTCTGCCAGATGAACATGTTACGACTCAACGTCCTGTATCTTCTCCTACATGTGGCATCAAGCAGCCAACATGGGACAGAGACCATTGAGACTCTCATGCCAAATGGTGACTGTTTGTCTATTTATCTCTCATCTTTACCTATGTCTACTTCTCTTTACAGACACACTATCTACTTCTGATTATATAACTTCTGCTCTCATAATATTCATATGTGGGAGACCAATGAAATTCAAACATTTGAATAAAACGTATTTAAACGTGGAGGCTATACTAAAACAGTGGTGGTCATGTGGTCCCAGTGCTTGTCGTCAAGGTGGATCGAAGGGTCTTCACTGAGACGCAGGTCCCTCTGAGCTGTGGGGACTATCTGGACACAGAGGTGATATGGAGGAAAGGCAGTAAGCATGTAGGACAAGGAAACCAGATCAGGGTGAAAGTGGAGAGTATGATGGGAGGGAACTACAGCTGCCACAACGCTGCTGGAGTCTACCTCAACCACACTCTGGTGCTGGTGCAAGACATACAATCACCCAACAGACGATGCGTCCTGGAGAAGTCACATGACACAGATGAAGATGGTGAGTGAGTGTGTGTGTGTGTGTGTGTGTGAGAGAAAGAAAGATATAATCAGAGAATCATTTTTTCATTTGGTTTCTCTTTTTACCCAGAGTACATAAGATGTTTGGCAAAAAATTACAGTGGAATATTTCATTGCTCTTGGAAGAAGACTGAGCATCGGATGTCAGCAGCTGTTGTTTTTGTCCAAGTAGGACGGTAAGTCTTCAAACACACGCAATGGACAGTAAATAGAAACAATAGTCTGCTTTCATGTACTTGTGTTTACATCATTTGATCTTGTCACATGAATGATGTGAGTCGCAATTGAAACACAGCGCAAATGCTTTCTCCATTGTCTCCCTGTGACGAGCTTTTGATTTGTTATGTTTGGACCTGAGGCTTCTTTCAGAGAGAGAAAGCACCAAGGCTAACCAGGAGATTTGTGTCCCTCATCCAGCCCCATCTCCTGCTCCGTAGACAGTGATGGTGCAGGCCTGACCTGTCAGGACCGGGATAGCTGCCCCTTTGCTGAGGAGGTGTCCCGCATTGACCTCACTGTATACTTCAGGAGCAATGACCTCCTAGAGGAATACACCATCACACCCTTCTACATCCGAGAAATAGGTACAGTAAGGCCAGGGTTCACGTGTGCTCCGCACTCATTCGCTGGAAATAGCAATGTCACATCATACAGGTATAAGTTAATATACAGTACATCTCATTTCATCCTTGCTGTATGTAGACATGCTGTACAGTATATTGATTAATATGGCCTCCATCCAATTTAACCCTTCAGAAATATTGGTTCTGTCTGCTCTCCCTCCTCAGTGAAGCCAGACAAGATCCACATCACCAAGGTGGAGGGGAACACATTTCAGTGGGAGTACCCAGCGACGTGGAGCCGCCCATGGCCTTACTTCCCCCTCACGTTCCGAGTCAAAGTGGTCCACCAGGGGGCAAGCTGTGACTCTAAGGAACAGGTATAAGCAATGATTTTATCCTTGGAATCCTCAATGTGTCTTGATTGACACTAGTCTGTGATACATGGCTGGTCTGTCTAAGGTAGGGCGGCAGGTAGCCTAGCGGTTAAGATTGTTTGACCAGTAACTGAAAGGTCGCTGGTTCGAATCTCCGAGCTGGCTATGTGAAATGTGTGATGTCCCTTTGAGCAAGGCACTTAACCTTAATTGCTCCTCTAAGTCGCTCTGGATAAGAGCTTCTGCTAAATGATGTAAATGTAAGGTGATGGTACCCTCTCTCCTCTTTGATAGGTGTTTATAAGTGAAACCAACATAAATGAAACAAAATTCACAGTTCGTCCCCGCCACAATAAATATCGTTTCTGCCTCCGGGCAAAGGATGACCTGGTTGACTCCCAATGGAGCCAATGGACCCATCATGAGTGAGTCTAGACATTTTCACTGTGTCCTGCCCTCTAATACACAACTTCATTAGTAGTTTAAGAATGTAAAAATTTCAACAGCACTAAACTGTGAAGAGATTAAAGGTTTGTGGCTGACATGTCTTTGTACAACAGGGTGAAGAATAAACCCAAGAAACATTTACAGGTTTGATGGCTCCTTATCACCCATAAATAAAAACATTTCACAATTTTTCAATTTATGTTGTTTGTAGAAAAATGTCTAATTTCTGTCTCTTTATTGTAAAAAGGTAAGCAAACCCAGATGAAGACCGACAACATACCATCACTCAGCTTCAACCAATACATCCAAATATGGAATAGTCTGGTCACTGTACATAAACAAATATTTTACATTATACTGAAGACAAGTTATGGAATGTAGCTAGTATACTATGATTGTTGTGATTTGAATGTAAGGCAAACTTTATATTTATTTATACAATTCTGAAATGTAATTACACCATTATTGATGTTATTCATCTCTTATCCAAGATGGTTTTCATTGCTGTAGCATGAAGATGTTTACTTAAATTATTAAATAGACGCAAAAATAAAATTCATGCTCACGTTAATTTGTTTGCATCTGAATCAACAAAGTATTCACATAGATTACTTTTCAAGAAACTTGAATATAACAGGTGAGTATTTATAATGGTTACACTAATGAAACTGACAAGATGACTGGGTATAAAAATCTGACCAGAAAAGCAATTTTTGTAAAAAGTGTAATCTTTTATTTACAGTCAGGATATGTTCACAACAGGAATCCGGTGTCCACTTGTTAAAAACATGTTCACGTTGTCTGACACACTCCCCTACGTACTTGGACAGTGAAACTATAACTTTTAATTTGGCACTATACTCAAGCATTTTGGATTTGAGAGGAAATGCTTTATGAGGTGACAGCACAGAATGTCACCTTTTAGTTGAGGGTGTTTTCTGTTTTACCATTTAGGAATGAATGCACTTTATGTATCTAGTCCCCCCATTTGAAAGGGTCATAAGTATTTGGACAAATTCACTGAGTGTATTAAATTGTCAAAAGTTTTGTATTTGGTCCTATATTCCTAGCATGCCATGACTACATCAAGCTTGTGACTGTACACTTTTTGGATGAATTTGATGAATTTATATTGTACACAACATAATCGAAACACAACCAAAACATACAAATCATCCAACAAGTTTGTAGAGTCACAAACTTGATGTAGTCATTGCGTGCTAGGAATATGGGACCAAATACTAAACAAGTGAATTTGTCCAAATACTTATGACACCCTCACCTTCAAATGGGATTGGGGGGGGGACGACTATAATATATAATAATAATATGCCATTTAGCAGACGCTTTTATCCAAAGCGACTTAGTCATGCGTGCATACATTTTTGTGTATGGGTGGTCCCGGGGATCGAACCCACTACCTTGGCGTTACAAGCGCCGTGCTCTACCAGCTGAGCTACAGAGGACCAGTACATAAAGTGCTTTCATTTTTAAACGGTAAAACAGATATGTATGAAAATACCCTCAAATAAAAGGTCACATTATGCAGTGTCGCAATAATATAAAACATTTCATCTCAAATCCAAAATGCTGGAGTATAGAGCCAAATGAAACATTTTAGTTTCACTGTCCAAATAAATACATAGGGGAGTGTGCAAATGAAATCTCACAGGACACAACAAATGTGATGGTTCTCTCATCTTTTACAAATCAGCTTATTGTGAAGCAAACTTAACTGAGGTAAGAAATATGACAAGCTGAGAACAAAACAAATAGTTTGAAAAGTACTGCTTCAGCCATAGACATGATTTACCATACATACTGTATGTCAGTTAGCAAAGTGTGTATTCAGTGCCTAAGATGCATGGCACACACAGCTTGGTACCAAAGACAGTACAGTATGAAGATAGGCTAAAACTGCTTCTCCAATTGAAATCCCCCATCACACTTATAGGTAATGTCATGGCGACTTTGGCTAGCTAAGCTCATGTGTAGAAACACGTCATCAGGTCTACTCGCGCATGTGCAGACCGTCAAATCAAAGGCACTCCTTCGATATAAAGTTGTTTTTGACGAAAATGTGTCAGTTTGTCATTTTCACAAGGTTGGAGTAATAACATGTTCAAATACTTAAGACATTGGCACGAATCTAGGTTGTGCCTTTAGATATTGAGAAAATTAACTAAGGAATCATTTTTCACTTCTCTCATTGACTTCTCAAACCCGTGCCTGGTCTGTTTGTTCTGTTTCGCAAGCGTTCCCAGAAGCTCGCGATGTTGCGCCTCGGTTTAGAAACTCTGTGATAGTACCTTAATTTGACAACTGAAATGCTTATATACATTGACCTTTGCCACCTGACATGAAGGTAGCAAAACATATTTTTTACAAGAAAACAATGTAGTAAATTAGTCTGTAAAATAAATATTTGACAATCCAAAACAGAAAATAACTGTAAACCCTGACATTTATTAATTTCCTCTGATAGCAGTTGATCTTTAGATTATTGCATAACTTTGCAGGATGACGTGAGAGCATTGATGCTCTAGTGTTACAGCCAATGGATAAAGCAAATGTTGGCAAATTTTGAATTAACCTAAATACTGTCAAAGACTGTTCATTTGCCTCTTAAAGAGAATACTAGTAACAGATACATATGTATTTGACTCAATGTTCAGAACCATATCCCTTCTTTCAACTATCCAACTGAAAAAAAGACAATTCTATTTACAAATAAACCTTGTACAAGAATTTGAGGTGAGTCTAGTGTCTAGTGCTTGGGCTGAGTCTAATGCAATGCCTTTAAAATTGTCCCACCCACTCCCAATAACAATATAAGTGCCTTTTTCCAACTTGTTTTCAGTCATTCTACCACAAGTAGAGTTTGGTTCATTAACTTCAGTGGCCTTAATAGTTGCCTGAGAATATGACAAAAGAGTTCAGTTCAAATCAAAGTTCAGTCAAATGCATAATAACAAAATACTGTCTAGCCATGCGCAGAGACAGTGCCTTCAGAAAGTATTCACACCCCTAGACTTCTTCCACATTTAGTTGTTTTACAAAATGGGATTCAAATGGATTTCATTGTAATTTTTTTGTCAATGATCTACACAAAATACTCTCATGTCAAAGTGGATTTTTTTTTAATTCTACATCAGTATATATATAAATATATATATATATATATATATATACACACATACATACATACATACATACATACACACACACGTATTTTATTTTTTAATGTTACAATATTTCTTCCACTTTGACATTCCATAGTGATTACATAAGTATTCAACCCGCTGAGTCAATGCCTTTGACAGCAATTACACAGCTGAGAGTCTTTCTGGGTAAGTCTAAGAGCTTTGCAGATCTGGATTGTTCTTTTTAAAATTATTCAAGCTGTCAAGTCAGTTGTTGACAGCCATTTTCAAGTCTTCCATAGATTTTCAAGCCGATTTTAGTCAAAACTGTAACTAGGCCACTCAGGAACATTCAATGTTGTCTTGGTAAGCAACTGCAGTGTATATTTGGCCTTGTGTTTTAGGTAATTGTCCAAAATTGTCTCCCAGTGTCTGCTGGAAAGCAGACTGAGCCAGGTTTTCCTCTAGGATTTTGCCTTTGATTAGCTCTATTCCGTTTATTTTTATCCTAAAAAACTCCTAGTCCTTGCCGATGACAAGCATACTCATAACATGATGCAGCCACCGCCATGCTTGAAAATATGAAGAGTGGTACTCAGTGATGTGTTCATTTCTTTGCAGTTGTATTTTTGCAGTGCCTTATTGCAAACAGGATGCATGTTTTGGAATATTTTTATTCAGCACAGGCTTCTTTCTTTTGACTATGTTATTTAGGTTAGTATTGTGGAGAACTACAATGTTGATCCATCCTCAGTTCTCCTATCACAGCCATTGAACTCTAACTGTTTTAAAGTCACCTTTGGCCTAATGGTGAAATCCCTGAGCGGTTTCCTTCCTCTCCGGCAACTGAGCCTGTATCTTTGTAGTGACTGGGTGTATTGATACAACATCCAAAGTGTAGTTAATAACTTCACCATGCTCAAAGGGATATTCAATGTCTACTTATTATTATTTTTACCCATCTACCAATAGGTGCTTTGTGGTTGAATCTGTGTTTGAAATTTACTGCTCGACTGAGGGACCTTACAGATAATTGTTTGTGTGGGGTACAGCGATGAGGTAGTCATTCAGAAACCATGTTAAACACTATTATTGCACACAGTCAACGCAACTTATGTGACTTGTTAAGCACATTTTTACTCCTGAACTTATTTAGGCTTGTCATAACAAAGGGGTTGAATACTTATTGACTCAAGATATTTCAGCTTTTCTTTTTTAATTAATTTGTAAAACCAAAAAAAAGTAATTCCACTTCGACATTATGGGGTGTTGTGTGTAGGCCAGTGACAGAATCTAAATGTAATCCATTTTAAATTCAGGCTGTAACAACAAAATGTGGAAAAAGTCAAGGGTTTGAATACTTTCTGAAGTCACTGTATATTTTATTTCAAGGCAGGCATTGCTGATGTCAGTACACAATGAGATAAACTAAACTGCCTGATGGACAACATCTTCCGTGTCCTTCTGAAATGACCTCTGTGACAGCAGCATATGGATGTCACCATCCTAATAGAGGTCGAATCCACCTCACTGGTTAGTTAAGTAACCTGTCTGTCTCCACCTCAGTGTCAGTGCACTCAGTAAAACTCACTTCCTGTGCTAGCTTCACCATCTCTACTAGGTATGGTGCCATAGGGGAGAGAACCAGGGGGAGTGTAGAGAAAGAGAATATGCAACGGTATCAGTATAGAACAAACTCATGTTCGTATAACTGAGTTTAAGTGTCATAGCTACAGATGATAGAGTCACTACTCTGAAAGAGCGATTGGGTGAAACCTAACAAAAACCATTGAATGTAAACTGTGTACCGGTATGCGTACAGCATTTACCGTGTGTCTCCCGGTTTATGGATACATGACAGAACTGTTATACTGAAGTTAAAGAATTTCAGAGATGAGGGGGAAGAACAGAAGTCAAAGAACAAGCCATACAATGGGATACTGCTCCCAGTCAGAAACTGGCAGTAGTAGTTTGGCGAGGGCTTCAGTGTCCAGCACTGTTCCTGATTCCTGGACGATCCCTTCACATATCCACAACAATGCTCTCACTGGCTCTGTTTCTTTGACAGATACCTGCAGACATACACCGCAACAGTCACAAAGCTAGCGTCATCTACCAACTACTCACTCAGATAAATGGTCAGTATTGAAATAGTAAAAAAACAGGAAGGTATGCTAAGCTGGAGTTAGTTGCAGAATAATATTTCAGTAACCTTACCTCTCCCAATGCTTATGGTTGAGACTTGAGAAGTCCTCCAGTTTGGAAATCTCTTTAAGATACTGAGACAGTTTGAAGAGCTCTTTGTCTTTCTCACGGTTTAAGTGCGCTTTCATGAATGGACGAATCTAAGGGAGAAAAAACATTGAAAATGGCTTCTATAAAAATTCACACCATAATGACAACTGTCAACTCGAAGACTCAAGTAGGCTTTGGTAGGGTAACTTACTGTAAAACGTCCATTAAAACGCAGAGTGTCAAACTAACGCTGGTCTCTTATAATGGCCGGCCATCACATTTTAGCAAATAAACGCCAGCCTCTAATAAGCACTGGGTCCAATGAAGTGTAATTACGCTTCCATGCATTTTGCTGGACTGTTCCAGTGGAATTTCAAAGCATCTCTACCATGTGCTGAATGATTTGGTCCCTACATGTCAAAACGCAATTCTGTCCATGTAACCAGTGAGGAGAACTGATTACTTCACCCCTTTGGTAATATTTGCAATACGTTCTAAAGCCAAAATGGTGTTATTCAGTAGTGACAGATGTTTTTTTTCTTTTACAAAATCGATAATTCCATATCTGGATATTATTTTTGACAATATTGCAATATTTTTTTTGCGCTAGTTGACTGTACCTGCACCAAAACTCTTCATAGCTTGTTCTCCACCTTTTTAAATAAGGAGCCAATTATTTTTTTCAGCAAATATTTTCATGACTTCCCTCTGCAGCAGACATATGGTGAGCAATATGTTTGGAACATCGAATCGCAATAAAACCACAGGATCTCATCGCAATACAAATACATTGCCTTCGGAAAGTATTCAATTTGTTACGTTACAGCCTTATTCTAAAATGTATATTTTTTTTTTATCCCCTCAGCAATCTACACAAAATACCCCATAATGACAAAGCAAAAACAGGTTTTTGCTAATTTATAATTTTTAAAAAAATGAAATATTACATTTACATAAGTATTCATACCCTTTACTCAGTACTTTGTTGAAGCAACTTCGGCAGCGATTACAGCATCGATTCTTCTTGGGTATGACACTACAAGCGTGGCACACCTGTATTTGGGAAGTTTCTCCCATTCTTCTCTGCAGATCCTCTCAAGCTGGATGGGGAGTGTCGCTGCACAGCTATTTTCAGGTCTCTCCAGAGATGTTAGATCGGGTTCAAGTCCAGGCTCTGGCTGGGCCCCTCTAGGACATTCAGAGATTTGTCCCGAAGCCACTCCTACGTTGTCGTTGCTGTGTGCTTAGGGTCGTTGTCCTGTTGGAAGTTGAACCTTCACCCCAGTCTGAGGTCCTGAGCGCTCTGGAGCAGGTTTTCATTAAGGATCTCTTTGTACTTTTCTCCGTTCAGCTTTGCCTCGATCCTGACTAGTCTCCCAGTCCCTGCCGCTGAAAAACATCCCCACAGCATGATGCTGTCACCATCATGCTTCACCGTAGGGATGGTGCCAGGTTTCCTCCAGATGTGACGCTTGGTATTTAGGCCAAAGAGTTCAATCTTGGTTTCATCAGACCAGAGAATCTTGTTTCTCATGGTCTGAGAGTCTTTAGGTGCCTTTTGGCAAACTCCAAGCGGACTGTCATGTGCCTTTTACTGAGGAGTGGCTTCCGTCTGGCCACTCTACCATAAAGGCCTGATTGGTGGAGTGCTACAGAGATGGTTGTCCTTCTGGAAGGTTCTCCCATCTCCAGAGGAACTCTAGAGCTCTGTCAGAGTGACCATCGGGATCTTGGTCACCTCCCTGACCAAGGCCCTTCTCCCCCGAATGCTCAGTTTGGCCGGGCGGCCAGCTCTAGGGAAGAGTCTTGGTTGTTCCAAACTTCTTCCATTTAAGAATGATGGAGGCCACTGTGTTCTTAGGGACCTTCAATGCTGCAGAAATTTTTTGGTACCCTTCCCCAGATTTGTGCCTCGACACAACGCTGTCTTGGAGCTCTACGGACAATTCCTTCGACCTCATGGCTTGGTTTTTGCTCTGACATGCACTGTCAACTGTGGGACCTTACATAGACAGGTGTGCCTTTCCAAATCATGTCCAATCAACTGAATTTACCATAGGTGGACTCCAAGTTGTAGAAACATCTCAAGGATGATCAATGGAAACAGGATGCACCGGAGCTCAATTTCTAATCTCATAGCAAAGGGTCTGAATTATTATGTAAATAAGGTATGTTTTTTATTTTTAATACATTTGCAAAAATGTCTAAAAACCTGTTTTCGCTCTGTCATTATGGGGTATTATGTGTAGATTGCTGAGGATGTTTTATTTATTTAATCAATTTTAGAATAAGGATGTAACGTAACAAAATCTGAATACTTTCCAAAAGGCACTGTAGAATCCCAATACATATTCTATCGGCATCTAAGTATTGTGATAATATTGTATCGTGAGGTCCATGGCAATTCCCAGCCCTAGTATTTAGTGTTTCCTCAGGACATGTTTGTAACAGGGGGGTGGGGAACCCCCTCCCGCTCGGGGTACCCGGGGTAATTCTATTGTAGAACGACTGAAATGGTCAGCTCTGGTGACTTTTTAATGGATATTTTTTTTTTGGGGGGGTTGTGGGCCCCCTCCCCCTCCCAGATAGCATATGAAGACATAAGACATGCCAAAATGTTAAATGTTTAGAATTACTGTAAATTTGCTTTAAAACTGACAACGTTTTCTTTCAGCCTCATGGGGGGATGTAGATTAGCATGAGTTTAGCTATAAAACAGCACACTGTTCTCTGTGCCCCATGGCCAAATCATAATAGGGTGGGCTGGACTTTCCACACCTCGGATGGTAATAAATGCCAGTCTCCAATACGTGCCTGTCTCCAACAACCGCGGTTGAAGCAAATAAACACCCGATATATTAAATTAATGGACGTTTTACCATAACTTACCTTCAGTCCGTTCTGTGGGTTCATTAGGAAATTTCTGCCAATGTCGTCGAACATGATGGTGTTCTTCTTGCTGTAGAACTCACTGTACTTGCCCCATATCACCCCGAGAGGCTTCACCTGAAACACACCCAACAGGACAGACTAACTTGAGACACAGTTACATCAGGCGAATGGGACATGAATCAGTGGGATTTATGAGGTTGTATGCTCCAGTGTAGGCCGACTCACCTCCACTACACCCCTCTTAGGCGTGTGCACTGTGATCATGGCTGCACTGTCCAGCATGAAGGTGATCTTGTAGTTGGGGTTGTCTGTCACTCCCAGCTCCTGAGAAACCAGAGGGCACGGCGAGACGGTCACATACACCACAACAGGAAGGCAACATCTGATCTGATGCTCTACACTATAGGTCAATACAGGCTATTAAATCACTGCTGCCCTATCCCATCTGGACAAGAGGAATACCTATGTAAGAATGCTGTTCATTGACTATAGCTCAGCATTCAACACCATAGCACCCTCCAAGCTCATCATTAAGCTCGAGACCCTGGGTCTGAACCCCGCCCTGTGCAACTGGGTCCTGGACTTCCTGACGGGCCGCCCCCAGGTGGTGAAGGTAGGAAACAACATCTCCACTTCGCTGATCCTCAACACTTGGGCCCCACAAGGGTGTGTGCTCAGCCCCCTCCTGTACTCCCTGTTCACCCATGACTGCGTGGCCAAGCACGCCTCCAACTCAATCATCAAGTTTGCATACGACACAACAGTAGTAGGCTTGATTACCAACAATGACGAGACAGCCTACAGGGAGGATATGAGGGCTCTAGGAGTGTGGTGCCAGGAAAATAACCTCTCACTCAACATCAACAAAACAAAGGAGATGATCATGGACTTCAGGAAACAGCAGAGAGTGCACCCCCCTATCCACATCGACGGGACCGCAGTGGAGAAGGTGGAAAGCTTCAAGTTCCTTGGCGTACACATCACCGACAAACTGAAATGGTCCACCCACGCAGACAGTGTGGTGAAGAAGGCGCAACAGAGCCACTTCAACCTCAGGAGGCTGAAGAAATTCAGCATAGCCTAAAACTTTTACAGATGCACAATTGAGAGAATCCTGTCGGGCTGTATCACCGCCTGGTATGGCAACTGCACCGCCCACAACCACAGGGCTCTCCAGAGGGTGGTGCAGTCTGCCGAAAGCATTACCGGGGGCAAACTACCCGCCCTCCAAGACATATCCAGCACCCGATTTCACAGGAAGGCCAAAAAAATCATCAAGGACATCAACCACCCGAGCCACTGCCTGTTCACCCCGCTATCATCCAGAAGGCGAGGTCAGTACAGGTGCATCAAAGCTGGGACAGAGAGAATGAAAAACAGCTTCTATCTCAAGGCCATCAGACTGTTAAATAGCCATCACTAGCACATTAGAGGCTGCTGCTGCCTATTGAAATCACTAGCCGCTTTAAGAAATTGAACACTAGTCACTTTTATAATGTTTACATATCTTGCACTACTCATCTCATATGTATATACTGCATTCTATTCTATAATATTCTACTGTATCTTAGTCAATGCCGCTCTGTCATTACTTGTCCATATATGTATATATTCTTAAATCCCATTCCTTACTAGTTTTGTGTGTATTGGGTATATGTTGTGACATTTTTAGATATTACTGCACTGTCGGAGCTAGAAGAACAAGCATTTCGCTATACCCGCTATAACATCTGCTAAACACGTGTATCCATGGGGCGGCGCACAATTGGCCCAGCGTCGTCCAGGGTAGGGGAGGGAATGGCCGGCAGGGATGTAGCTCAGTTGGTAGAGCATGGCGTTTGCAACGCTATGGTTGTGGGTTTGATTCCCACGGGGGGCCAGTATGAAAAAATTAAATAATGTATGCACTAACTGTAAGTCGCTCTGGATAAGAGCGTCTGCTAAATGACGTAAATGTAAATGTATGACATAAAATTTGATAATGTTCTCAATGGAGGTTTACATGCTGTGAAAACTCTTTGGGAAACATTGCCCTCTTCTGGCCATGAAGTGGCAACACATTAACAGAACATTAAAAATATATATATATGCCACTTCATGTTCATCATCTCCAGCACCACCCCAAAATCAACACGTGAAAATGTTTCTATTTTTGTAGTAAAAAAGATAGAGGAAGATAAGTGTTTCCAATGACATCATCGGTGTAGATTGTGATTGTAACTAATTATGAGTAGACTATTGCCTACTAATATTCTACTAATTGGTTGGAAACACTTATCTTCCTCCATCTTTTTTACTACAAAACATAGAAACTTTCAATTTTCACATATGGTGATGTTGGGTTGATGCTGGAGATGATGAATATGAAGTTGAACATTTTGGCAAATTCCCTTTAATTGAGAAAGATACAAAATCAACCTTTCAGAAGGGAATACATACTTTCATTTTAGCATCAATCCACTTCATACTTGTGGCAGCTAGAAGAAGAAGAAAAAAACAATTAGGGCAAGTTAACGTGAACTTTACATTTACAAAATCAAAACAAGGAGTTTGGTACTTACACCAAATGACAATGTCATAGTCTTCGTACGCAGAGGTCAAGAACTCGTGTAGAAAAGGCCTCATGAGCTCTTGTCCCGTCTCTGCACATGACTTGTGATCTGGAATTAAACAAATCACAGAGGAAAACGCTCAAAAGTTTGAAGAACAGCACTACAAGGATATAAAATCTTTCAATAATAATACAAATTCTTAAACAAAATCTAAAATGTTTCACAGTTTGAAATGGTGTAATTATGCATTTGACCAGCCGAAACAGCAGTGCCCAGGGCAGTTTTGATGGTCTTCCTACTCACCAAACAATGTGTAGTCCACATCTAGTACTAGCAGCCTCTTTCCTTCCCTGGGTGGATTCATCTCCTCCACTTTGTAGTCTTTGACACGGCGGGCTATCTTGGCCAAATTCTCCTCTCTAAAGCAGCAAAGCGCATGGCATAAAGTTAAAATAAGACATTGAACCGACTATGAGACACCTTAGAAAAAGTACCATAGTGTCAAGCAAAGTTGGAGCCGAATCAATTACTTGTTTTTTCATCCTGTAGCTCAGTTGGTAGAGCATGGCGCTTGCAACGCCAGGGTTGTGGGTTCGATTCCCACGGGGGGCCGGTATGAAAAATGTATGCACTCACTAACTGTAAGTCGCTCTGGATAAGAGCGTCCGCTAAATGACTAAAATGTAAAATGTTGTATTACTGAAGCTACATGAGTTGTCTCTGCAAAGTCCTACTATACCTGTTTTCTACTTCAATCACCTCTTCTTCAATGTCAAAGTCATTGACAACGTCATCGTTCTCTGGGGGAGGTGCTAAAACGTCTTCCTTCACAAAACAAAACAAAGCGATTGAGTGTTATGAGGCCTAGGTCTTTGACATGCTAAATATATGACATTGCTTCTGGTAAACTTCTGGAGTGGAAGGAAGAGGAACCCACCAGACTCTCCTCTCTGCTGCCCATCATCATGATCTTGGTATTGGGCTTCAGCTTGAGTGAGCCCAGCTTCACTTCATCCTCTGCTGGTTTACCTGGGAAAGAGAGAGAACCATTAACACATAATGACTCAGCTGTCAAGACAACTCAGACAAAGGCAGAAGTCCACAATGGTGGCATTTTTTACATTCGAACGTTCCACCTGCAACTAGCGATGGGAGTTTAGAAGACACCGGTGTCTTCCAAATCGAGAATGAATAAGGTATCGCCATGCTTTACGGCTAAATAGCAGCCTATTATCGACAGCTATCACAGCAAATGATGAGAGACGTTTGAGTCCATCAGCTAGGTCTTACCTTTGACTTTTAGTCCTAGGAGTTTCTGTCTCTCAGGAAGAACCCCTGTCAGGGACTTGATAGACTGCTTGAGGTCCAGCACCGTGTCCTCTTCAGAGAGTGCACTGATGGAGTACTCCTGCCCACCCCATTTAATGATCACAGACACAGACATGCTGGTGCAAACCTCAGACACCTGCAAGAGATTAGACTGCAAACCATCAGCTAGCTACCTACATCTAGACACCATGACAGGATAGCAATCTAATGGAAATGTAAGGCTTCCTTAACTTTGCAATGAAAACAAGTTCTAAATGAAGTTTAATAAAGCTTCCATATGTTAGCTAGCTTTGGCCATCCCTAACCTAAGTAGCTAACTAGGTTATCTAGCTAGCTAGCGTAGATTAATCACTACAGTACCTTTGTAGTTGCAACATTCAGCCCAATCCATGCAGTAAGTAAGCTAGACGTTAGCTAGGTAGCTTGCAATTAGCCGTAACTAATCAATCACTCAGACAAAAACTGATTAATTATGATTGCAAAAATGCACATACTGTCTGGCATGACTAACAAGCTGGCAATAGTAACAAAAAAAGAACATTCGTGTCGCTCATTCATCCAGCTCGAGCTAGCTAGCACGCTAATTCAAAGGCCTGCCATATGGACTGTGTGTTGCTAGGCTATTTGTAGAAGAGCACAGACAACCAGATGCGCATTCATACCTAAAAATTGCGCTGTGCCACAAAGCCCTTCGTTTACGTGGTGCACAGGAACACGTACTACCTACGATGGGGAATAAATTAATAAAGAAGAGATTTCTTAAAACTCAGTTTCATTCAGCGTTGATTAATCAGCAGTTATTCCTTTCTCCCAATGATGCCCGGCCCGGTTTGTTACCAAGCGCGCTTGGTTTGCAACTTCCTGTGAGTGGTGTACTACTAAAATACCGACAGATGGAGACAACTAGCAAGGGATCTTCTTCTGCTTTGGTAGGGTTTAACGGCGGTTGGACTCCAATATAATGTTGCATTACCGCCACCAACTGGACTGGAGTATAAATCAATTATAATTTGTAATACAAAAGATTACGATGCCAACTAACCCTACACTCATTAAAAACCCAACACCCATTCCATGATTTTAACCCTATCTGATCCTACAATACCATTCAACAACCCCTGTAACTCTTCTGCTGTAAAATCTCGTAATCTCAAGTACTTCTCTGCAGCTGCCACCACAACACCTATTTTCTGTGACTTATGTTCCATTCCTGCAGTACAGTTGATAACCATGACAATGAACTCTAAAAACCAACCTTACTGAAGCCATTTCATTTGTAGGCCTATCACTCTGTACTGGAAAAAGTATACTACTCACGTAAGCCTCTTAGGATCCTTCACCCTTGATCCCTTCCTCTACTTTCTTCACTGCCTCAGCATATGACACCTTCTGTACAACTCTGTCCCTGGCAAACTCAACCTGCCTCTCTCACACCGGACACTTCTGATCCCAGCAACATGGGCACCCCTACAGTTAACACAAATACCACTTATTTCACTGATACAACACATTATTTTGTCCCATGCTTTCCTGCACAATTTTCACATTATGGAATCTCCCTCCTACACACTGCTGCATTATGCATTATGTACTCCTGAGTGGCGCAGTGGTCTAAGGCACTGCATCGCAGTGCTAACTGTGCCACTAGAGATCCTGGATTGAATCCAGGCTCTGTCGCAGCCGGCCGCGACCGGGAGACTCATGGGCGGCGCACAATTGGCCCAGCGTCGTCCAGGGTAGGGGAGGGAATGGCCGGCAGGGATGTAGCTCAGTTGATAGAGCATGGCGTTTGCAATGCCAGGGTTGTGGGTTCGATTCCCACGGGGGGCCAGTATAAAAAAATATGTATTCACTAACTGTAAGTCGCTCTGGATAAGAGCGTCTGCTAAATGACTAAAATGTAAAAATGTAAATGTAATGATCATAAGCTTGGCACCATGACCCCACCATCTCCTGGTCGAGGATGGAAATCATCGACTAGGCACCCGGATGCCAGAGGACCTGCTTTCCCTTGCCCTGTGGTTCCACGTCGGTTGAGAGTCCTGTAGTTGCCCTCTAGCCTGACATCCCGGAGGTTTACCAGGATCTCCGGGAGGTGTTCTCCAAGACCCAAGCCACCTGTCTACCTCCTCGTCGCCCCTGGGACTGTGCCATCGACCTGCTAGAAGGATCTGCGCCGCTGCTTAGCCGCGTCTACCCTCTGTCGGTGGCTAAGACCCAGGCCATGGAGGAGTACATCCAGGAGGCTCTCCAACAGGGTTTTGTCCACTCATCCACCTCTCCTGTGTCGGCAGGTTTATTCTTTGTGACCAAGAATGATGGGGGTCTTCGTCCCTGCATCGATTACAGAAGTCTCAATTCCATCACCACTAAATACCGCTACCCTCTCCCATTGGTACCGGCCACCATCGAACAGCTCCGCGGGGCCTGTTTTTTTTACAAAGCTGGACCTGCGGAGCACCTATAATCTTATCCGCATCCGAGAGGGGGATGAGTGGAAAACGGCCTTCAGCACGACGTCTGGTCACCACGAGTACTTGGGGACGCCTTATGGACTAGCCAATGCTCCGTCAGTGTTTCAGGCGTTTCGTGAACGAGGTGTTCCGGGACATGGTCGGGCGCCAGGTGGTCGTGTATATCAACGACATCCTGGTCTACTCGGCCACCTTGGAGGATCACATCGCTCATGTCCGAGTAGTCCTGAGACGCCTCCTGGATAACCGCCTTTATGTTAAAGCGGAGAAGTGCCAGTTCCATCAGGTCGATGTCTCCTTCTTGGGATACCGGATCAGCCCGCAGGGGGTGAGTATGGATGAAAGGAAGGTCAAATCAGTCAGGTCATGGCCAGTCCCAACCACCATAAAGGGGCTCCAATGGTGTCTGTTTTTTTTTTGCCAACTTCTACCGCCGCTTCATTAAGAACTTCAGCTCCATAGCCTCTCCTCTCTCCTCAAGGGTGGTCCTCGTAAGTTGGTGTGGAGTCCTGCAGCCGATGAGGCCTTCTCCTCCTGAAGGGGCATTTCACCTCCGCCCCATGGCTGAAACACCCAGATCCTACGCTGCCCTTCATGGTGGAGGTGGACGCCTCAGAAGTGGGCGTCCCAACGCCAAGGTAACCCACATAAATTGTATCCCTGTGCATACTTCTCAAAGAAATTGTCTCCTGCAGAGAGGTACTATGACGTCGGCGACCGGGAGCTCCTAGTGGTGAAGTTGGGATTACATTTACATTTACATCATTTAGCAGACGCTCTTATCCAGAGCGACTTACAAATTGGTGCATTCAACTTATGATAGCCAGTGGGACAACCACTTTTTTTTTTTATGGGGGTGGGGGAAGAAGGATTATGAGGGTCAATGAGGTAACTTATCATCTATAACTCCCCACCAACTACGGGATCTCACCATCTTTATATGTTTCCCTCCTCAGGCCTGTGGTTCCTGGGTACGGTCCTGAGGAGCGCTGTTGGGTCCCGGTGGCCGACATCCTGGACCCCAACATTGTCCACAATTTCCATCTCCACCATCCGGACCGGCCCACTCCTAGCCCTCGGTGCCGTCCTCCTGGCCAGCGTCGTCCTGCGGCTGGATCCGCTCGTCAAGGGGGGTGGGTACTGTCACGCCTATTCCCGCTCCGGTGCTCGACGTCGCCGGTCTACTAACCACCGGCCCTGGCAACCATCATTATGCACACCTGCTCCCCATCATTACTCACACCTGGACATCATTATTTCCTTGATTACTCTCCCTTTATTTAGCCATCAGTCACTAGGTAGTATTGTTTTAATTCACGTTCTGTACGCTTCTCATGTTTTGTTTATCTGCATTTATCATTATTAAACTCACCTTCTGCACCTGCTTCCTGACTCCCGGCGTATACTTAACAGAACCTAAATTGAACCTATTTTAGATGTCTTTTCAATGTACGTTTTGCTGGGGGGGGGCTTTCTTGGTCTCGCCAATGGCGGCAGAATGGCAAGGACCTGCATTAACTAGACCGCTAATGTAATCATCCAACAGGAAATTTGTGTGATTCAATTCTGGGTGTGGCCATGTTGCTGGGGATCAAAAATGTCCTGTGCAAGTGAGACAGGTTGAAGTTTCCAGGGTGAGAACAGTGCAGAGATTGTCATATGCTGAGGCAGTGAGGAAGTAGATGATGGAGGCAAAGTGTGAGGGATCCTGAGAGTAGTAGGCCAGTGTACAGTTTGTGTTTTAGTAAGGTTGGCTTCTTAGTGTTTATTGCTATGGTAATTAATTGTACCACACAGATGGAATGGAAATCCCAGAAGATGTAATTGGTAGGAGCAGCAGCACCAAAGTTTTTGGGTGTCAGAGATTTTAGTGCAGAAAACTACAGGGGGTTTTGAGAGTAGGAGTTCCAGCCTACCAGGCTGACAGCCAGGTGTATGATTTGTTTGGGCCAAAGTAGTGGGAAGGGGTGGAGGGTTTGTTGGGGGTAGTGGTATAAATCTAGGGTTAGATGCTGGTGCAATTTCTTTTTTTTTCCCATTTCCCATTTCTCTTTTTTTGTGAACAAAATGTGCAATGCACTTTCCGAACTGTGAAAGGCAGCAATACGCAACAAAGCATCTAGTCTGCCAAAAAAAAACACAAAGGGTTTTCAAGATGGCGGAAGCAGAAGCAGGTGTGAATCTTGGAACTAATGGCGGTGGAGTCTATTGAATGGAAAAAGGAGCAAAATAGTGTTAGAAAATAAAACCTCCAGTTCTGTGAATGTCCCCTCTCATATTGTAGAAATACGGTTTGTTGAAGAGGAGCAGATCAAGTTGCCAATTCTGAGGAATCCATTTGAGATATGCAGACTGGTGGAAAGAGTGATGGGTAAAGTTAATACTGTGAGGATTACGAGAAGTGGACTTGTTCTGATTTCTTGTACTTCTGAGAAACAGAAGAATCGTGTGTTGGGTCTCACCCCGATTCCAGAAGATTGCCGTGTCGTGTGTGGCTCTTCGGAGCAGGGCACCCCTCAAGCGGGTAATATCTGGTGTATAGTGGGAAGTCGATGTTGCAGAAATGAAAAGTATCCCTGGAGTGATTGACGCACGTTGGATGAATCGTGTGGTGAATGGAGAGAAAGTGAAAAGTTTGTGTTAGATTCTTTTTTATGGAGTTCATCCATAAACACAGGTGAAGTTGGTATATATTAATTACTGTGTTAAATGGTTTATCCAAAGACTGATGCAGTGTGATCACTGTAGAGCTTTTGGACATGTGAAACGTGTTTGAAGAAGGGAAAAGCCAAGATGTCCATGTTGTGGAAGAGATCATCTCATGTGTTGTAAAAGTGAGGAGAATGTGAAGAGTTGCAATTGTGGTGGGAAGCATAAAACTACGTTTTTGGAATGCCCGACAAGGGTGAAAGAGGATGAGGTGGCTAAATTCATGGCCAACCAAAGTATCTCATATTCAGCAGCTGTAAAAAGGGTTGAGGGATCCAATGTTCCTGAAGAGCCCATGGTGGTGGATAAGCCTTCTCTGCAGGCGGCAGGGGTTGCTTGTTATCAGCATGACCCAGATATTTTACATGTCAAGATGGTGGACTTTGTGGCCTTTATAGCAATGGTGGTTAACGGCACTGCCAAGGTGTAGAGAAAGAAGAAGAAGAGGAAGAAGAGGAAGAAGAAGAAGACCGCTTTATGAGGCGTTGGAGGAAGTGGATGTTCTGTTTGAATCAGTTGGCATGTCGAGTGGAGATGTGAGTGAGAAGTATTGGATTATAGTGGCGAATACAAAAGGAAATAAGATAAGTAAAGTGGTCATGGAATCTAGTAAATGTAGGCCGTCATTGTAAATAAGAATGTGTTCTTAACTGACTTGCCTAGTTAAATAAAGGTTAAATAAAAAAAATAAAAAAAAATCCAAGCCTAGTTCTGATTCGTCTTTGGTCGGAGTGAGGGTTTTGGATCGAGGGAGTTACCTGGGAGATCCGTTTGAAGTCTCTATGAAAATCGTGGATGCGTTGGATAAGGTGGCACTAGAAGGGAATGCAAATGATATACGTAAAGAAATGGATCAAGTGGTTGGTGCACACCGACTGACCCGCATGGTCGATGGAGTGAAGAAGCCCACTCCATCCATTCTATCGTTTTTTGAGGAAGCGTCTCTCCCTTCTCTAATGTATTTGGGATTTTGGAGATACCCTGTGAGAGCCTTCGTGCACAAACCCATGCAGTGTGATAAATGCAAATTATTTGGTCATGTGTTAAGCATATGTAGAGTATCATATGCCAGCTGAACCTAAATGCTGCAATTGTGGTGGTGAACATGCACCCGAATTCCTGAAGTGCCCTGTTAGGGTGATGTCTTGTTTTGTATGCTTTGTACAAAATAATAAAATGCAGGACGACAGGATCTTTACAAACATAGCTCTTTATTAACTAGCTATAACTGGAATGTTCATGTGTCTCCGGCCATGATCATCTTTAGCATGACCTCGCCACCTGGGTGGTCTTAACCAATCATAGCGCAGTATGATACGACGGTAGAATGCATCCAATTACAATTCAGTATGCTGACACATATGAATATTACAGGTGAAGGAGACAGAGGTGGCAAGAATAAGGGCTGTCCAGAATGTCTCCTATCCGGAGGTGGTGAGAAGAGTGGAAGGATGGAGTGATGTTGAAGAAGTAATGGTAGTAGGAGTAGAGACACAAGATGATATTCCTTGTCAACAGTGGGATCCTGGCGTGTTGCATGTTAAGAAGGTGAACGTTGTAGAGTTTATTGCATTGGTTATCAACTGCACAGCGCAAACAGAGAGAACATCTGAGAAAATAAGCATTGTTGTGAGTGTGGCTGAAAGATTTTTGGGTTTCAGGGATTTTAAAGGGGAGGCATTACAAGGAATCCTGTCAATGAATGCTCCGTCCTCACAGGACCCTGAGCCTGTGTAGGGATGTGATTTGAACTGTGACTGAAGGAGTAGGATGGTTTTTTATTTATAAATGTTTTGTATTTTGTATGATGTCGGGGGTCCCCCTTTCCCGTAATGGAATATTTTAGTTTCACTACACCGTACAGTAGGTGGCGGCAATACACCTATAGGTTGTAGGCTGCTATAAAACCTATAAAAAAGAAGAAGAAGAAGAAGAAGAAGAAGAAGAAGAAGAAGAAGAAGAAGAAGAAGAAGTAGTAGTAGTAGTAGTAGAAGTAGTAGAAGTAGTTTCTGCTGCTGCTGCTGCTAGTGGGATGGTAGGAGAAATGGCGGAAGTGGATGCCGAGTTCGAATCAGGCAGCGTGTTGTGCAAAGTTGGTGAAGATTAATGTCCTGAATGGACAACAGTAGGGTCGAAAATTGAACAAAAATAAAATTGTGTCAAATTGGAGTGGAGGATATGTGTATGTCGGATAATTAATCTTTCTTGTTGGGATGCGTTTGTTAAGTAAGGATGGTGAGGTATGCGCTGTGAAAAGTGGTCTATCAGAGTGATCAGGAGTGGTCTTATTCTGATTAATTGTATTTCTGAAGAACAGAGGAAGGTTGCAGTGGGCTTCAAAAATAATCCATACAACAGAAGTATCGTGCTTCGAGTTTTGGATTAGAGTGCCCGTCAAAGGAGTCATCTCATGGGTGACGACAGATGTTCAGGTTGAATACCTGAAGATAATTCCTGGTGTAGTTGGTTCCCGGCATCTGACCCGCTGGGTGAATGGAGAAGAATAAGAAAGTCTGTCGGTCCTGTTGTTATTTTATAAAGAGCCCATACCTACACATGTGAAGCTTGGTTATGTAAGATACGCTGTAAGAGCTTTCGTCCCCAAACCACTGCAGTGTAAAAATTATAAAGGATTTGGCCATGTTTCAAGTGTGTGCAGATGGATGGATTATATTGAAGAGCGGTTTGTAGAAGAGCGACAGTGTTGCAATTGTGGTGGGGATCATGATCCCGAGTTCCTGAGTCATCTGTAAGGGTGAAGGAGATTGAGATGGTTAAAAGTTAGAGCGGTCAATTGAATCTCCTATGTGGATGAGATTAAAAGAGTTGAGAAAACAAGTGATGCTAGTGAAGATATGGTAATGGATGCACCACAGCCTGTAGTAAATGTTTGCTGCCAGTCAAAAGATACCCTGTGTGTTAAAAGGTGGATTTATGTGGGGTGGAAGTCAGGAAATGTAATACAGATCTTCTGGCTGTATATACGGCGGAGCTGATGGCCATACTGTTGGCCTTACAGTGAGTGGAGGACGTTAAGCCAGACAGAGTAGTTATTTGCTCTGATTCATGTGCAGTGTTAATGAGTCTCCAGTCCTTTAGCTCACGTAGCAGTCAAGACCTGCTTTATGAGATGCTACAAACCCATGGCAGGATTAGACAGATGGGTATACAGATCAGATTTACTTGGGTTCCAGCCCATGTGGGGGTGGAGGGGAACGAGGCAGTTGATGTACTGGCTAAACAAGCACTTAGTAGTGGGGATGTTGATGTTGTAGTTTCAATGAGCAAGGCAGAGGGGAAAAGCCTGATATGGACAGTGATGGTGCAGAGATGGCAGGAGGAGTGGAATAGAGATAATAAGGGAAGGCATTTATTTCAAGTATAGAGGAAAGTCGGGGAGGGGAGGACGGCAGGAAGGGACAGAAGAGAGGAGGCTATTTTTACAAGATTAAGGGTGGGACACAGCCAGCTGAATAAAACCTTAAATGTGATAGGAAAGCATCCAACAGGAAAGTGTGACCGTGGAGCCAGGAAACAGAGACTGTGGAGCATGTATTGCTACAGTGTGGACAGTATCAGAGGGAAAGAGTGAGGATGAGATCTAGTATGAAGGAGAAGGGGATACAGTAAATTAGTTAAAAGAGTATATTGAGTAGAACGTGATTAGATATAGTCTCAAATATTGTATATATTTTTTTAAGAGCAACGGGGATGGCAGGTAGGATTTAGTTTCTCCCCGTCTCTGGCCCACACTCCAGTACAGTAGGTGGCGGTAATGCACCATAACGTTGAATGCCAAACGCCGATAAACCCCACTGAAGAAGACGTAGAAGCAAAACGGTGGATTTTGTGGAGTTCATTGCCACAGGTATAAACCGTACGGCTCACGTGTCAAATAAGTAAAAGAAACTGGACATTATTGTGGCAGAAAGGTTTTTGGGACTTCAGGAGTTTACATGGGAAGACTTGCAAGGGGTACTGGCGCTGGAAGACGGCTCGCCAGATCGCTTGAATTTTTTAACAGAAAAGTAGTTTGATTTCGTTTATTTATTTATTTACACACACAGGCTCCGTTTTTTGTGGAATCCTGTTTTCATCGGTCACAGTAGGTGGCGGCATGCACACTAAATTGTGCGAACGCCAATATACCATAGAAGAAGCAGAAGAGCGGACGTCTCGATCCATGGTGGAAATCCCATCATATGAACCGTTAACTCGGGAGACGCCGAGTTAAAATGGTTGATATTCGACCGGAGAAGCATCCTCAAACTCAGTTTAACGTCGTGAACGTCGTACTCACAATGTAGGTTCTTTGATTTTCCATGGGACAATGTTGATAACGCGACAGCAAGCAAACTTGGCTACTGAGCTAGCTAGCTAGCTAACCTGGATTGTTTTGACTCGAGGTGCTAGCTAGCTAGCTAGCTAGGCAAGTACCTAGCTAGCATTAGCTGGCTAGTTAGCTACACAATACATGCAGTGCCGCGATAAGGCGTAGCTAGCTAGCAATGTTTCTAGCCAGCTGTTGCTAGATTCATTTAAATCGTGAGCATCTGTTGATCTTGTGCTTTAGTTTTTAGCTAGTTAATCTATGCATGGTGGTCGTTTCCATTATTACAAACATCAGGTAACGTTATTGCTAATGTTACATTGATGTAGGCTGGTCATCAATGCAGTTTTCCTCCCGTCCCGACTTTGCTCATCTGCTATACTAACATACGTGATGTAACTAAGCCAGTTACTTTTAGCGACCAGCCAAATGTACATAATTGTAGCTTGCTACATTTAGGAATATGAGATTGAGAGAAAATGTGACAATTCTTGCAGGGCACAACTAATTACGCTTAGCTAGCCGCTTTTAACGTTCGTCAGGCGAGGTTACTAAAGTTCATGTCATATACACTCGGAGCCTAAGCCACAACAAGCCATTCATATAGTGTAACTAGCTAGATGCCGAGCTAGATTTGAATAGCTGTGCTAACTTAACCCTCAACAGAACGTGATCCGGTACCTGTATAACCATATTTCACATAATTTCGGTTATGTAATCATAATGCGAAGTGGTCTTGTTAGCTAACGGTACGTTTACAGTCATGCCTGATAAATGTTAATTCCAAAGTGATGTAGCTAGCTAATTGTACGCTTGGTACAGTGGACCTGTTTTTACTGTGGACCTGTGTTTCCTGATTACATGTTCAAATGGCCATCAGAAAATGAGGGCCAGGGGGATGGGATCTCAGAGATCCTATGAATCAGTTCTATATGAAATTCTATGGATGGGATATTCACTCCATCAGTGTCTGCCTGCAACTGGAGGACAGCACGGCCTTCTCAGCCACATGGCAAATGTGTAGAATTGCAGGAAATCACTCTAAAACGTAAAAAAATTATCTCAGATAAGAGGGGAGAAAACAACATTTAACTTAGGAAAATCTAGAACAAAAAACTTAGGGCCCTCAAAAGGCTAGGGCTGGCTCTGACTGCATGTGTGGGTACGCAGACCCGTGAACCACTGCGGCCCTGCATGAGTTCAGATTTCTTGTGGCCCCCACCCCCATCAAAGTTGCCCATCCCTCTTATAGGGTGTCCACCTACTCTGCCCAGAGTGGGTGAAAACGCACTTTGGTGATTTAAATTTCACTTCCTTATGTTATAGAATACATTTTACCAAGACAAATATGATTATTCATGTTCTGAATTGTTCAGTGGGATCTTTCTCTAACATATCATTAACATTATATCCAAAAAGTTGGATTTCGTAACCTAATACATCCGACGAGCTCTGTTGAGGTAGCGGTGCAGGTTTCTCGTAACAACTTTTGACGATTTTACATTTTGTGGTCGTCGTCTTCAGAGCAAAATTAGCATTACACAAGCTGAATTAAATGTAAAAGGTTTTGAAAATAAAAGCTTGGTATACGCCAGTGGAGGCTGAGGGGTGGACGGCTCATAATAATGGCTGGAATGAAGCGAATGGAATGGCATCAAACACATGGAAACCAATTTCTGAATGAATATGGAAAGGATATACTAAAATATGAAAATAATACAATATCTCAATCGATATCCATCTTACCGCTATATTGTTTTATGTCCTGCGATTCGAGAAGAAAGATGAGTTCAACAGGAAAGTGAGCATGTCAGGTAATAATAATAATAATATGCCATTTAGCAGACGCTTTTATCCAAAGTGACTTATAGTCAATGTGTGCATACATTTTTACGTATGGGTGGTCCCGGGGGTTCGAACCCACTATCTTTGCGTTACAAGCGCCATGCTCTACCAATTGAGCTACAGAGGACCACAGGTAGCCAGTAGCCTTAATTCTTGCACAGAATCCAGCCTAGCTGACGCGATGCAATTTTCCAGATATTTTTCCACTTTTTTTCTCTGGCCTCCATTGATTTAGTCACCCTAATTCCGTCTATCCTACAAGGGTAAAAACACCATTTAACTTTTGAATGCATTATGATAGAGACATGAGGTTAGGACCTTTGGTTTTCTTCACAGGATTAACTACACAATTAACAATTGCGGTTTTTTTGTTGTACTTATTAGCATGTTTTTCACATGGTAGGTCAAATATAACCACTCTGTTTTACAGAGCATGTGAAAGGGCAAAGGCAAGCATCATGATCATACACCACCTCACTAACTCATCAATATGGCATGAATGCTTACAGTATTTCAGGCCGATGCAGGGACAAGTTGGGATGCTTGGCTTTGTGGCAAATGGATACAATTCCATCATTATTCACATTAATCCTGCTCAACAAAGCATTTTGGATTGTAACTTATCCAAGACATAGGATTCCTGGGAAAATAGCCCACAATGTAGACATAAGGTGAGAGACGAAAATAAATTTAACGTAGCAATGTATTTTTTTTTTGTGTCAGCGAATTACTTTTACTACATCTTCTCTTTTGTTTTTCTTCATTGTGAATAGGACATCCAGCCCCTTGTTACATTATATGGTCTCATGACACACATTTCATCTTTCATTAAGGAAATTGCCCTAGAAATACCGATCCATAGATAATTTTATTGCAATATGCTATTTTGCACGTTTCAAATATTTTACCATGTAACTCTGTTACCGGACGTCTCTTTGGATGATCTGTATTTTCATAATGAAATATTGCATCAAATGATATAGGGTTGTTAATGGTTATACAGTAATCGGTTAGCTGCCGAAAATACATTGGACCGGTCATGCTATCGGTCTATAGGTTAATTTGCATAGTTTAGTGGAATTAAATGAAGTGGAATAGCCTATCACCTGTTAGACAGCACGAGAGCGCCTCAGAAAGCTGATACTGGAGTGAAACTGGCTTTTTATAAGCCTAGTCATTGCGCATGGATGCGGTAAAGAGGTCAATGGAACGCAAACATTGGACACCGGATTGGCGCACATTCAACAAATCTGATCTAACAAAGTGAATATTCGTAAAATCCGTCATGATTGATGTATTGTAACAGGCCGAGGGGGGCGGGGCAACGAGAAGACTCGGGATCTTTCACTCACGGAATCTTTCCCACAGGCGTTTCCATGGCATTTCCATTGTTTTGGTCGAGTTCCATTGACCTCTTTTAACTTATCTATTTCGCAACAAATAACAATTCTAAATGCAATCGAGTGTTAACAGTTTTAATGGCCACGATGACTTTTTTCACTCTGTCAATTAGGTTAGTATTGTGGAGTATCTACAATGTTGTTGATCCATCTTCAGTTTTCGCCTATCACAGCCATTAAACTCTGTAACTGTTTTAAAGTCACCATTGGCCTCATGGTGAAATCCCTGACCACTTTCCTTCCTCTCTGGCAACTGAGTTAGGAAGGAAGCGTATATCTTTTTAGTGACTTGGTCTGTTGATACACCATCCAAAGTGTAATTATTAACTTCACCATACTCAAAGGGATATTCTATGTCTGCTATGATTTTTCTTTACCCATCTAACAATGGGTGCCCTTCTTTGCAAGGCATTGGAAAACCTCCCTGGTCTGTGTGGTTGAATCTGTTTGAATTTCACTGCTCGACTGAGGAACCTTAGAGAGAATTGTATATGTGGGGTACAGAGATGAGATAGTCAATCAAAAATCATGTTAAACACTATTATTGCACACAGGGAGTCAATGCAAATTATTATGTGACTTGTTAAGCAAAGTTTTACTCCTGAACTTATTTATGCTTGCCATAACAAAGGGGTTGAATACTTTTTGACTTAAGACATTTCAGCTTTTCATTTTTAATTAATTTGTCAAATCAAAGCATCAGTCCACTTTGACATTATGGGGTATTGTGTGTAGGCCAGTGACACAAAATCTCAATTTAATCCATTTTAAATTCTGGCTGTAACACAACAAAATGTGGAAAAAGTCAAGTGTGAGTACTTTCTGAAGGAACTGAATATTAGTTGGCTATATGTAAAGGCCACATTACATTGAGAATAGTCTGATGGTTGAGAATATTATCAAGTGCTTGTCAAATTGTGAATGAGAGACTGAAGTATGTGCTGCCTGCGCAAGAAACAGCAGAGCATCATAATTAGTGATGCGTCATGCAGCCTTAGAATGTAATAGAAATCAAAACATATAGGCTATGATTTTTATCACAACTAAAGTTGCATAAATAACTAAATTAAGCATGTTGGAGGACCTGTTTCAAATGATCACTGTTAACTACTAAACACAAAATAGCCACATGTAAATCATTTAGGAAAAAATATCATTTTTTAAATTATTATTCAGCTACGTTCAATTATATTCTTCTTACTATAAATCTATACTATTAATCTTGTCTTCTAAATTAACTAGTGTAGCCCACAGCCATATGGCATAGCCAGATCAGAGCCTAACATAAGGACGACTCAGAATATGCTATTATGTTCTTCTGAAATAGGCAACATTTTCGTCATATCATAATGTTTGTGTGCATTTTACATTTACTGTACTTTTCACTGTATTTGATACATTCAATAACATAAGAATATTCCTGAAAATGTGGAGTCGGTGCAACATGAGTCAAATAAATGACAAGGGTTTGAGTGAGAGGACTAACTGGTGTCTCCAAGTGGCTACACACCTCTTCAAAGTGTGCACAGTTCCTAAGTCATTTCAATGCACTTTTATGACTCAGAGAAGAGTCTTCAACTATAAGGTGCTTTTTTACTCTCCTAGCTGTGCCGTTGAGGAACTAGAGCAAGCACACTTGTAGTTTTTTTTTTTTGAACAATCCTGCATCCCCGCCATTACACAATTTCTGTTATTTACACAATCTAAAAACGGGCCATTATAAATCACAATCCGGGTCATGTGGGCATCATTTGAAAGCTTGTTCTATTGCCAACATGACTAGATAAGTTATAAAATACAGTCTTAGTGTTAGGCTTTCACAAGGCTATTCAGAGAAACAGATTGTAATTTGTTCATTCAGGTGTGTGTTCTGCTGCAAATTTTCATCACAATAGACAAACGGGGCTCATTCTGTTCAGAACAACCCAGGGTATGACGCCATGTTATCTTGTAACTGTACATCAAAAACGTTGACACTGTATATGACATGCGTTTTTATGATATGGAAATGTGAAGTACACATTTGAAGTCTCGGGTGTTTTAGTTGCTTGTATGACATCAAAACGGTATTTATTATAATCCTCAACGTCTCATCTTTCAAAATACATAGAGTCCTCTTAATTTACAGCATTTCCCTCACTCAGACAACAAAAAGTGCAGAAGTTGCCCAATTAGCAGGAGGGATGGGGGCAACTTCTTGTCAGACGTGGTGCTCAAGTTCAAACGGCTGTCAGTCAAAACCCAAACAGCGCTGTAAAGCTCTGAGCCAGAGCTCTGACGTCATGTACAACACATTACTGTGCAGCCACTGCGTTCCAATTTAGGCGTTTATCAGTGCCCAAATCAGCCATTTTCAACCTGGATGTATACAGGTACTTGGCCCTGATTTGTAAAAAAAAAAACTATATGGCCATTTTATTTAGTGGAAGTGTGACTCCGTTACCCTGCTGCTACTATTTGTTATAATGATTCTACTGCTCATTCACTTTAACCCTGATTACAAAATCTGTAACCAGTATCACTTTCATTGATTGGTACGGATATTGACCTTTTATATTATATTAGGACTGGGAATTGCCAGGGACCTCAATATACAATATTATCGCGATACTTGGGTGCCGATACGATATGTATTGTGATTCTCACGATTCTTCATGTATTGCAATTTGATTTTCCAAACATATTGCTTACTATATGTCTGCTGCAGAGAGATGAGAGAGCATAAGAAAATGAGTTTTGATCAGTCATAGAAATTAAAAGATGTTGGCTCACTATTTAAAAAGATGGAGAATAAGCTACAGGATGGAAAATGCTGGCGTTTTGCCTCAGGTACAGCCGATTTAGCGCTAGCTAACGCTATGTAGCAAAAAAGAAAAAGGGCAAAGTATCTATAGAATATAGTCCAGAAATAATATCACTATGTAACTGTATCGATTTCCCCCCATCTCTATTGTGTATATTGTTGTATTTTATTCTCGTGTATTTATTTTATGACTCAGAATTACTGCAACATTGAGGAAGAGCTTGCAAGTAAGCGTATCACTGTACTGTTTACACCTGCTGTGTCCTGTGCACGTGACAAATAAACTCTGATTTGATTTAACCTATGAAGCGCTGTAAAAACAGCATGTTGCTGCAGTTTTATTTAAAAATGCATATTTGGCCATTTTTTTGGGGGGGGGTGCTTAGCCTGCATGCTATCATGTTATAGCACCTCAGACTACTCACTTTTTGCTCCCTCTCTCTCTTCTCCCTATCTTTCCGACCCCCTGTCCAGTCATATTAGTGTGTAGCTTGCTGCGTCGGTGCCATGGCGGTGAAGGACAAGCTGGAGGCGGTGCTGAACGTGGGTCTGCGGGTCCCCAGCATCATGCTGCTGGAGGTACTTTACCGCTGGGACGTCAGCTCTTTCTTCCAGAAGATCCAGAGAAGCAGTCTCAACAACAACCCCCTCTTTCAGTACAAGTACCTGGCTCTCTACCTGCACTATGTTGGTCAGTACCCCCCCCTTTCCAGTGCTGCCCTTTGAGTGGTCATTTATAGCATTTGAACTCTTAAACAGCATATTTTGACAAATGCACCCATCCACTTGTGACACGTCAAAATACATTTTTCGAAGCAGGTGTTTCTTTATAAACTAAGCAAAAAAAGAAATGTCCTCTCACTGTCAACTGCGTTTATTTTCAGCAAACTTAACATGTGTAAATATTTGTATGAACATAACAAGATTCAACAACTGAGACATAAACTGAACAAGTTCCACAGACATGTGACTAACAGAAATTGAATAATGTGTCCCTGAACAAAGAGGGGGTCAAAATCAAAAGTAACAGTCAGTATCTGGTGTGGCCACCAGCTGCATTAAGTACTGCAGTGCATCTCCTCCTCATGGACTGCACCAGATTTGCCAGTTCTTGCTGTGAGATGTTACCCTACTCTTCCACCAAGGCACCTGCAAGTTCCTGGACATTTCTGGGGGGAATGGCCCTAGCCCTCACCCTCCGATCCAACAGGTCCCAGATGTGCTCAATGGGATTGAGATCCGGGCTCTTCGCTGGCCATGGCAGAACACTGACATTCCTGTCTTGCAGGAAATCACGCACAGAAAGAGCAGTATGGCTGGTGGCATTGTCATGCTGGAGGGTCATGTCAGGATGAGCCTACAGGAAGGGTACCACATGAGGGAGGAGGATGTCTTCCCTGTAACGCACAGCATTGAGATTGCCTGCAATGACAACAAGCTCAGTCCGATGATGCTGTGACACACCGCCCCAGACCATGACGGACCCTCCACCTCCAAATATATCCCGCTCCAGAGTACAGGCCTCGGTGTAACACTCATTCCTTCGACGATAAACGCAAATCCGACTATCACCCCTGGTGAGACAAAAGTGAAGAGCACTTTTTGCCAGTCCTGTCTGGTCCAGCGACGGTGGGTTTATGCCCATAGGTGACGTTGTTGCCGGTGATGTCTGGTGAGGACCTGCCTTACTACAAGCACTCAGTCCAGCCTCTCTCAGCCTATTGCGGACAGTCTGAGCACTGATGGAGGGATTGTGCATTCCTGGTGTAACTCGGGCAGTTGTTGTTGCCATCCTGTACCTGTGCTGCAGGTGTGATGTTTGGATGTACCGATCCTGTGCAGGTGTTGTTACACGTGGTCTGCCACTGCGAGGACGATCAGCTGTCCGTCCTGTCTTCCTGTAGCGCTGTCTTGGGCGTCTCACAGTACGGACGTTGCAATTTATTGCCCTGGCCACATCTGCAGTCCTCATGCCTCCTTGCAGCATGCCTAAGGCACGTTCACGCAGATGAGCAGGGACCCTGGGCATTTTTATTTTGGTGTTTTTCAGAGTCAGTAGAAAGGCCTCTTTAGTGTCCTAAGTTTTCATAACTGTGACCTTAATTGCCTACCGTCTGTAAGCTGTTATTGTCTTAACGAGCGTTCCACAGGTGCATGTTCATTAATTGTTTATGGTTGTTAACAGTGTTTAAACCCTTTACAATGAAGATCTGTGAAGTTATTTGGATTTGTACTAATAATCTTTGAAAGACAGGGTCCTGAAAAAGGGACATTTCTTTTTTTGCTGAGTTTACATGAGCCTATATATTAGCCCATATATCATTTTTTTTTGGGGGGGTAGATCAGCTTTACTATTGCAGATAGATTGTGGCTTCCATTAATGTAATTGTCTGAATCATTTCCAATCCCCCATATAAATACACAGTTCCAGGGTTTTTCTTTAATTTGACTATTTTCTACATTGTAGAATAATAGTGAAGACATCAAAACAATGAAATAATACATATGGAATCATGTAGTAACCAAGTAAAGTGTTAAACAAATCAAAATATATTTTAGATTTTAGATTCTTCAAATAGCCACCCTTTGTCTTCATGACACCTTTGCACACTCTTGGCATTCTCTCAACCATCTTCACCTGGAATGCTTTTCCAACAGTCTTGAAGGAGTTCCCACATATGCTGAGCACTTGTTGGCTGCTTTTCCTTCAGTCTGCGGTCTAACTCATCCCCAACCATCTCAATTGGGTTGAGATCATCTGATGCAGCACTCCACCATCCTTCTTGGTCAAATAGCCCTTTCACAGCGTGTAGGTGTGTTTTGGGTCATTGTCCTGTTGAAAGACAAATGATAGTCCCACTAAGCGCAAAACAAATGGGATGGCGTATAACTGTAGAATGCTGTGGTAGCCATGCTGGTTAAGTGTGCATTGAATTCTAAATAAATCACAGACAGTGACACCATCACACCTCCTCCTCCATGCTTCACGGTGGGAACTACACATGCGGAGATCATCTGTTAACCTACTCTGCGTCTCACAAAGACATGGCGGTTGGAATCAATAATCTCACATTTGGACTCATCAGACCAAAGGACAGATTTCCACTGGTCTAATGTCCATTGCTCATGTTTCTTGGCCCAAGCAAGTCTCTTCTTCTTATTGGTGTCCTTTAGTAGTGGTTTCTTTGCAGCAATTCGACCATGAAGGCCTGATTTCACGCAGTCTCCTCTGAACAGTTGATGTTGAGATTTCTGTTACTTGAACTCTGATACATTTATTTGGGCTGCAATTTCTTAGGCTGGTAACTCTAATGATCTTATCATCTGCAGCAGAGGTAACTCTGGGTCTTCCTTTCCTGTGGTGGTCCTCATGAGAGACAGTTTCATCATAGCGCTTGATGTTTTTTGCGACTGCACTTTTAGAAACTTTCAAAGTTCTTGTAATTTTCCGGATTGACTGACCTTCATGTCTTAAAGTAATGGTGTACTGTCGTTTCACTTTGCTTATTTGAGCTGTTCTTGCCATAATATGGACTTGGCCTTTTACCAAAATAGGGCTATCTTCTGTATACCACCGCTACCTTGTCACAACATAACTGATTGGTTCAAACACAACGCTCTTAACCACTAAGGTAGCTTAGTGGTTAAGAGCGTTGTGCCAGTAACCGAAAGGTCGCTGGTTCTAATCCCCGAGCCGACTAGGTGAAAAAAATCTGTCTGTGCCCTTGAGCAAGGCACTTAACCCTAATTGCTCCTGTAAGTCGTGCTGGATAAGAGCGTCTGCTAAATGACTAAAATGTAATTAAGAAGGAAAGAAATTCCACAAATTAACTTTTAACAAGGTACACCTGTTAATTGAAACGCGTTCCGGGTGACTACCTCATCAAGCTGGTTGAGAGAATGCCAAGAGTGTGCAAAGCTGTCATCAAGACAAAGGGTGGCTATTTGAAGAATCTAAAATCTAAAATATATTTTGATTTGTTTAACACGTTTTTGGTTACTACATGATTCTATATGTATTATTTCATAGTTTTGATGTCTTCACTATTATTCTACAATGTAGAAAATAGTAAAAATAAAGTAAAACCCTTGAATGAGTAGGTGTGTCCAAACTTTTCACTGGTACTGTATATATTTTCCTTTATTGTTTTACCCTAACCCTACCATCCCTCCACTAATTTGATTAAATTAATGCACAAAACCTCTTAGGCTTCTTCTACATACTATAGACATTTACAGACACAGTATTTGTATTTATTATGGATCCCCATTAGCTGTTTCCAAGGCAGCAGCTACTCTTCCTGGGGTCCGGCAAAATAAAGGCAGTTATACAATTTTAAAAACATTACAATACATTCATTACAGAATTCACAACACACTAAGTGTGTGCCCGCAGGCCCATACTCCACTACCACATATCTACAACACAAAATCCATGTGTATGTGTATGTTATCGTGTGTGTGTATGCATGTGTCTGTGCCTATGTTTGTGTTGCTTCACAGTCCCCGCTGTTCCATAAGGTGTATTTCTATGTTTCTTTTTAATCTGATTCTACTGCTTGGATCAGTTACCTGATGTGGTATAGTCTACAATAGTTATATTTTTGGTTGTGTTTAGTCCCATCCTTCAGCTCCACTCAACCCCTCCCATTTACCTCTGAACACCATCCAGTTTTGATTTCTATTTGCAATATATTTTTCAACTGTGATGTTTCGCAAAAGTTCTGAACCTTTCTATTCTAATAGATTCTACATATTGTAAATTAAAGAAACATTTTTGCTAAGTGTATTTTTATAATATTAATCGATTGACTATGACTTTTTAAATCACGCCGCAGTGCTATTTGCAGAGTTAGCTCCAGGTAAATAGCCGATATATCTTTAATGATGTTGTAATTGTCAGATTAGTCGTGTTTGCACTTTCCTTTTTGGAGTGGCCATAAAAAGCTGTTAATGGTGTGAGCCAATAGGTTATTTTGGCTGTATTGCTGCAGTATCACTAGTGTGCCCTGACCAGGAAAAACACTGCAGTTGCAGCCTATAAAACTAGGACCCAGTATTTCATGGTTGTGTCTCATGCATATGAATGTAATTTATGGAATGCGTAAGGGATAATCAACGATCGACTATGCTTTCGTGGCATTAACCTTTCACGGAGTTGCATTATTTTCCAGAGAACGCTTAGAGCCCAGAGTTGATTATCCCACTTATACCATAGCTATAATTTGAAATATGTTCATTTTGCCTGTAGAAATGTGTTTAACATCCACTGAAGTAGCTAACACTTTTACTAGATGGCTACAGTAGCTGTCTTGGTAACCAAACAGACTTGCTAGCTTAGCTAACCAAACCATCAGTCCTAACTTACTATGAAAATCGAAATCAACAGAGCCAATAATGTTTTCGATTTAACTTTTGCTTTCAGAAGCAGCTCAAACATAGAACATGTAAGAATGAACGTCATAGTCATTGAATTAAACAGTGCATTATAGGTAAATAATTCACGCTCTAGAATGCCCATTCAAGCCAATTAGAAACGAGTATTCAACAATGCCATGGTATAAATTAATATAATTTAAGTTCAGCTAAGCATTTTTAAACCTACGACTCAGTCTTGAATGGTGTTGTGTTGCATTTAAATGTTTTTAGGTTTGTCATAGGCATAGCTAAGACATGATAAAAGCAATGACACAAAGGATAAAGTCTGACATTGTTTGTAGTCAGCGTTTGCATCATGACTGTAAATGTCCATGATCCATGTTGTCAGCATTTCCTCTCTGCGAGTTATAAGGGTGAACATGCTTCTGCTACGTTTTGTTTTTAGAATGGCACATTAACATGGACACAGACAGTACTTCTGATCCAGTATGTATGCTCTGCTTGAGAGTGGGCCTGGCCCACTAAGAGCTCAGTGGAGGTAGGGTATTGGCTGATGCTTGTGTTTCAGACCAGAATAGAATGGCATGAGGTCATTAGATGATAATTAAACAGTGAGACGATGCCATAATTAAAACATGGCATGGCCTGACCTTAGACATCTGCTGCTGCAACGGTCTGCCCGCAGGCCAACACTTTTTAAAACTTTGTAATCATGGTGAAACATTGGCTCAGACACATTTTCCTCTCCTTTGTCATTTACCTCTGCTTTTTTCCACCATCCGAGACCCAAGTATTTTAATGGGACTTTCCGTGATGCTCAAGGTAAAATAAGTAATTTTCGTCCCAGCATCTCAGGGCTTTCCAGTTGGTATAATTAACCTTGAAGTGTTCACAGAAGAGTTAAAGGAAAGATTCACCCATTTTGAATGCATTCACCCATCGCTCCGAGATGCACAAGTACAATATATCATTCAAAATGGGTGAATCTTTCCTTTAACCAATACCATGCATGAATTGGATACTGTTTTGTGTACTTTACTAGGCATGCAGGGTCATGTTATCTGGTGGGTAATTGTGTAGTGGACAGACAGACGAACAGTGTGAGCTGTGCGGGAAAAGCAGCCAGCAGGGTTGGTTACTGTGACACTTGTTTAGGCAGGCTAAAGGCTGTCTCCTCACTGTGTGATGGGCTAGCACAATGTGCTCTGTGTGTGTGTAGGCCTGGCCCGTGCAGGGAGTAGGAGAAGGATGTCATCCCCCCCCTCAAAGAAGCCTTTCTCTTCCCACGGGAGAGGAGTGGATGAGGCACAGGCCATGATAACCAGCTCGCAGGCCTCGACTATTATGTAGTCACTAGATACAGTGCATTAGGAAAGTATTCAGACCCCTTGACCTTTTCCAAATTTTGTTACATTACTGCCTTATTCTAAAATATTTTCAATTGTTTTTTTCCCTCATCAATCTACACACAATACCCCATAATGACAAAGCAATGACATGCACTGTCAACTGTGGGACCTTACAGTGCCTTCGGAAAGTATTCAGACCCCTTGACTTTTTCCACATTTTGTTATGTTACAGCCTTATTCTAAAATTGATTAAATAATTATAAATGTCCTCATCAATCTACACACAAGACCCCATAATGACAATGACATTTTTGCAAATTTATAAAAAATTTATTCAGACCCTTTGCTATGAGACTCGAAATTGCGATCAGGTGTATCATGTTTCCGTAGATCATCGTTGATGTTTCTACAACTTGATTGGAGTCCACCTGTGGTACATTCAATTGATTGGACAGGATTTGGAAAGGCACACACCTGTCTAGATAAGGTCCCACAGTTGACAGTGCATGTCAGAGCAAAAACCAAGCCATGAGGTCGAAGGAATTGTCCGTAGAGCTCCGAGACAGGATCGTGTCGAGGCACAGATCTGGGGAAGGGTACCAAAAAATGTCTGCAGCATTGAAGGTCCCCAAGAACACAGTGGCCTCCATTATTCTTAAATGACTCCAATCTTCCTAGAGGTGGCCGCCTGGCCAAACTGACCAATCGGGGGAGAAGGGCCTTGGTCAGAGGGTGACCAAGAATCCCAAGGTCACTCTGATAGACCTCCAGAGTTCCTCTGTGGAGATGGGAGAACCTTCCAGAAGGACAACCATCTATGCAGCACTCCACCAATCAGTCCAGACGGAAGCCACTCCTCAGTAAAAGGCACATGACAGCCCTTGGAGTTTGCCAAAAGGCACCTAAAGACTGACCACAAGAAACAGGATTCTCTGGTCTGATGAAACCAAGATTGAACTCTTTGGCCTGATTACCAAGTGTCACATCTGGAGGAAACCTGGCACCATCCCTATGGTGACAAATAGTGGTGGCAGCATCATGCTGTGGGGATGTTTTTCAGCGGCAGGGACTGGGAGACTATTCAGGATCGCGGGAAGGATGAACGGAGCAAAGTACAAAGAGATCCTTAATGAAACCTGCTCATGACCTAAGACTGGGGCGAATGTTCACCTTCCAACAGGACAACGACCCTAAGCACACAGCCAAGACAACGCAGGAGTGGCTTCGGGGCAAGTCTCTGAATGTCCTTGAGTGGCCCAGCCAGAGCCTGGACTTAAACCAGATCGAACATCTCTGGAGAGACCTGAAAATGGCTGTGCTGCAACGCTCCCCATCCATCCTGACAGAGCTTGAGATTATCTGCAGAGAAGAATGGGAGAAACTCCCCAAATACAGGTGTGCCAAGCTTGTGGCGTCATACCCAAGAAGACTCGAGGCTGTAATCACTGCCAAAGGTGCTTCAGCAAAGTACTGAGTAAAGCAGGGGTGTCAAACGTCCGGCCCGCGGGCCGGATCAGGCCCGCAAACGGGTTTAATCCGGCCCGCGAGATGATTTTGAAAATAAAATAAAATAAAAATATATTTGTAAAGTATAAAAATGCGCGGCAATTTTTCAATAAAATAAACTGCTGTTCCAATTGCGTCCACTGGATGGCGCAATAGCAATTGTGTTAAGCAAGCAAACTGTTTATACCGGGGCAGAGCAAGTAGGTCAAGCACGTGCAGCCAATGAGCTACTTTGTTTTGCCCGCGATATTGATTACGGCTTCTACTTGTAACATTATGTGCTTTGGCACCCTCATTGCCCCAATATGTCTCTGTCAAAAAAGAGAAGTGGACGCAGAGTGCAGAATGTTCCAAGAAAAATGGTCATCCTATTTATTCACGGAATTGAATGGGAAAGCTGTATGTTTGGTGTGTTCAGAGCATGTTGCAGTGCTGAAAGAATATAACCTTCGTCGCCACTATGTGAGTCTTCATGCCGACAAATATGACAACTTTCAAGGACAGCGGAGATGAGAGAAGTTGAATGAACTGTTGGCGGGTCTGAAGAAACAGCAGTCTGTGTTTACTCACAGCCGAGACATCAGTGACGCTGCAGTGAAAGCTAGCTACCTCATTGCTAATGAAATCGCAGTGGCTTCAAAACCATTTAGTGAGGGTGAATTTGTAAAATCATGCATGATGAAGGCAGTGGAGATTGTGTGCCCTGAAAAGCGGCAGGCTTTTGCAAATATCAGCCTGACAAGAAACACAGTTGCAGACAGGATTTCCGATCTTTCAGTGGATTTGGACAGCCAGTTGAAGCAAAAAGTAAAGTCATTTATTGCGTTTTCGTTTGCAATTGATGAAAGCACGGACATTACAGATGTTGCACAACTGGCCATTTTCATCCGCGGAGTTGATGACACATTGACCGTCACCGAGGAGTTCGTGGAGTTGGTGCCGATGACAGATACAACGACAGCAGCTGATATTTTTACCGCACTCGTTGGCGCGCTGGACAGGGTCGGAGTGGACTGGTCCCGCGCTGTCAGCCTGGCTACAGATGGTGCGCCCTCAGTGATCGGGAAAAAAGCAGGCGTTGTGAGAAAGTGCAATCTGCAAATGGAGGACGTGATTTTTTGACTTTTCACTGTATTTTGCACCAGGAGGCTTTGTGTTGCAAGTCATTAAAGATGGATAACGTCATGAAGGTGGTCATCCAAACTGTTAATTTCATCCGATCCAGAAGCCTGAATCACCGTCAGTTTGACAGCCTTCTCAGAGAGAAAGACCACATCTATGGCCTGCCATACCACACTGAGGTAAGATGGTTAAGCCGAGGTGCTGTGCTGAGGCGTTTCTTTGATTTCCGAGAAGAAATTGAACAGTTCATGGAAGAAAAGGGCAAACCAGTGTTAGAATTTCATTCCGCAGAATGGAAGCAGGACCTTGCATTTATGGTGGATGTTACAGAGCACCTGAATAACTTGAACAAACAGCTGCAAGGGCGCAACAAAGTTGTCACGCAGTATTATGACAGCATACGTTCTTTCAAGTTGAAGCTGTCATTGTGGGAGACGCAACTTGCCGGTGGTGATGCAGCTCACTTCCCCTGTCTGAAAAATTTGTGCGCGACCCAACATGTGGCAGACATGAAGCGGTTCAAAGATAAAATAACGGGACTGTTACGGGAGTTTGAGCAACGCTTTCAGATTTATGTTTTTATGTTGATGTGCTATTGTTTTTAATTGTTTTTATTTTATTTGTATATTTAACCTATTCTTGACTCTGTGGTTCTTGCACTTGTTTGGGGAACAGGATTTCATTATTTTTATCTACATTTCTGCCTGAGAAATGACACCCTGATATAGTTCTGTGATCTGTGATATACTTCTGTGAATCACTGAGGCATTGTGTGTTTGTGTGTTCTTTGTCCTCAGAACTTTCAAATAACTTGAGGTGTTTTATGATTAATAGTGATGTTGTGCTTTTGGACACTGTCCTCAGGCTCCAGCTTTATGTTTTTATGTTTTTATGTTGATGTGCTATTGTTTTTAATTGCTTTTATTTTATTTGTATATTTAACCTATTCTTGACTCTGTGGTTCTTGCACTTGTTTGGGGAACAAGATTTCATTATTTTTATCTACATTTCTGCCTGAGAAATGACACCCTGATATAGTTCTGTGATCTGTGAAACAGTTATGTTAATCACTGAGGCATTGTGTGTTTGTGTGTTCTTTGTCCTCAGAACTTTCAAATAACTTGAGGTGTTTTATGATTAATAGTGATGTTGTGCTTTTGGACACTGTCCTCAGGCTCCAGCTTTATGTTTATATGTTTTTATGTTGATGTGCTATTGTTTTTAATTGATTTTATTTTATTTGTATATTTAACCTATTCTTGACTCTGTGGTTCTTGCACTTGTTTGGGGAACAAGATTTCATTATTTTTATCTACATTTCTGCCTGAGAAATGACACCCTGATATAGTTCTGTGATCTGTGAAACAGTTCTGTTAATCACTGAGGCATTGTGTGTTTGTGTTCTTTTTCTTTAGAATTTTCAAATAAACTTGACGTGTTTTATGATTAATACTGATGTTGTGCTTGTACTATTTTGGACACACTGTCCTCAGGCTCCAGCTTTATGTTGATCGTATTAAAACAAAGAAAACAATCTGAAGTTGTTGTTTTTAAGTTATATATACCATGATTTTTCCGGTCCGGCCCACTTGGGAATAGATTTTCCTCCATGTGGCCCCTGAGCTAAAATGAGTTTGACACCCCTGGAGTAAAGGGTCTGAATATGTGATATTTCTATTTAATTTTTTATTTTAATTTGCAATAAATTCTAAAAAACTGTTGGACTCCAATCAAGTTGTAGAAACATCTCAAGGATGATCAATGGAAACAGGATGCACCTGAGCTCAATTTCGAGTCTCATAGCAAAGGGTCTGAATACTTATGTAAGGAAGCATTTCAGTTTTTTAGATTTAATACATTTTCAAACATGTCTAAAAACCAGTTTTTGCTTTTTTTATTATGGGGTATTGTGTGTAGATTGAGGAAATTGTTTTATTTAATAAATTTTAGAATAAGGCTGTAACGTAACAAAATGTGGGAAAAGTCAAGGTGTCTGAATACTTTTCCGAATGCACTGTATGCTAATCATCAATGGGAATTACTGTGCAGTGGTCTCATTCTTTTTTAATTTAACTGTGGTTTTTGATAACTGTGTTTGTGTACCCACTTTCTATGACCTCACCAGGGGTATTTTTAGTGGCTTTGCATACTTGGCTGAAGTTGGTGGGTGAGACAATGAGGCTGGTATTTGCTGACGAACACACTGGGCAGCAGAGAACAGTTGCCTGGACTGAACCTCAGTGTGTGTGCTGCTGATGTCTCTCTTGGAAAGAGAATGTTCTCTAATCTTTAATGTTGGCACCTTTGGCACTTGCTTTAGCCTATCAGTAACTATTTTGCTTATGGACAGTGTGTTTTTACTGCCAGCACTGATAATTATTTCACATCGGTCCGCTCTTTGTCCTTTCTGCATTACTTTGCATAGCAAACGGCTCTGGATCCATGACTGTGGATTAACGGCTCTGTTTTATTGCTGTCTCTGCTGTTCAACAAATTCTGCTCATCTGTGTTGTGTTTGCTTACCTTATGCAGGCCAAGGAACAGGATGTGCTCTGTTAATAAGACACATTGTTACGCCTGACCATGGCTGGAAAGCTTTTCTATGTGCACAATACAGATACTCTCAGTCCAATCCCTCTCCTATGTATGGACTCATTAGTCAGTAAGCCTAGCTAGGCCAATATCACCAGGACAGCTATATTAGTTTTATGTGAAATAGTTTGCCTCAGGCACAGGATAGTCACAGTTCATTATTTGCTCTATCTGCACACAGGGCTTAATGTCCCCTCAGCAGTGAGCCTGTCTGGGAGAGTGGCTGGGGAGCGTGGGACTGAGTCTGTCAGGTGGGGATAGGAACCTGTGAGTTGGGGAAACTGGGCCTCTGTACTCTTGTATTCAGGTCCTGTTAAGATTTTTGGCTTGTACCAACGCAGCACACATAAGGTGAGGATGACTGAGCGGTCTAAGGCTGTAGCCTCCCTCCCTCGGAGGCGTGGGTTCTGAGTATGCAACTGCGAGCCAAGAGCAGGAGCCTCTCCAACCAAAGCACCCACACAATGTTAAACATGCTGACTCATTCATCACTGAAGGAAGGTGCTAGGCTACTAACCAAACGCAGGCTCGGTAAAGTAAGAGCTTGTACTCTTAAGATATGGTATGGACTTCTTTCAATTAAGGTTTTATTTGGTTATGGTTATGTTCAAGGAATTTTGTCAGCAGTGCTTCCTCTTGTCGTACAACCACGTGTCTCTCTGTTTTCTGCTTTGTGATGGTTGTTACTGAGCATCCAGAACAGGCAAGAGGCACATAGATAAGCCTATTGACAGCAGTGACTTGACGGGCTGGCCGGCTTGCAGAATATAGCTTCATCTCCTCCTCTCAGGATTACATGAGCAGCATCCGGTGGTGGCCACAGTCTGAGGAGCGAGGGAGTGTAAAACTGCACCCACCCCTCCCACACACACAAAGCTCTAATCTCCTGTCCCCGTCACCTTGGCTGCCTGTCACAGTGAGGCTGGATCACCCTGAATGACCAGGCCACTCACACACTCCACTGGCTGGGAACACTGACTCCATTCAGGGCCCGTGGCGCTTAGACTGAGAGGATCATAATCATTTTCATAGGAGGTAGAATCATATCAGTATCTGTCTCAGTCTAGTTGTTGTCATGCCAGAATGATTCAGTCCACCGACCACTCTTTCAAGCCTCAATGGCTAACTAGCCTCCTATCTCCCACTGTTGTTGTCATGCTCCCTGCCCTTTTAATGAATGTTTGATCAATTTAGTTCCGTGTTTGTCACGCACACCGTCACGCACACCGTGCGCAATATGGTGGAGAGGGCTTTAGAGGAGTGGGCGTGTTAGCTGTCTGCTAATGGAATCCCCAGGATGTATTGGCTGGGTGGATCTATTGCATGCTGGGTCCAGGTCGGCCATTGAGAATCTCAATTACATACTCCTTGTGTCCTCTCCTTGCCGTCTCCTCAAAACCCATTGGAGGAGAAGGTCAGGGAGGGTCCTCTGACTTTTTCTTTCAATGGGTTTTGAGATGGAGGCAAGGAGAGGACACAAGGAGTATGCAATTGACATTCTCACTAGGAATGTTTTCTGCTGACTCCACTACACCAGGCAGGCCGCGCTCAACCAAGATGGTTGAGGGAGGGCAGGATTATTGGTTTCACTGTCCACTGTAACTCTGTCTCTGTAACTCTGTCTGTACTGAGATGATTGGAATAACAGTTACAAGATTATTTGTGAAGTGAATGCCATTAAGACAGTAGTGGACGTGTGTGTTAAAGATCTATTCCTAAATGTGTTTGAGACAGACAACAGCAGAAACAGGCGGATCTTTTTGTCCCTTTTTAAAAACAGCCTTGTGTGTATGTATGTATGTATGCATGTACAGTGCCTTTGGAAAAGATTCACACCCCTTTTTCCACATTTTGTTACGTTACAGCCTTATTTTAAAATTGATTCAATAAAACATTTTCCTCAGCAATCTACACACAATACCCCATAATGACAAAGCGAAAACAGGTTTGTAGAAATGTTTTTTTTTTTTTTTTACGGAAATACCTTATTTACATAAGTTTTCAGACCCTTTGCTATGAAACTAAAAATTGAGCTCAGGTGCATCCTGTTTCCATTGATCATCCTTGAGATGTTTCTACAACTTGATTGGAGTCCACCTGTGGTAAATTCAATTGATTGGACATGATTTGGAAAGGCACACACCTGTCTATACAAGGTCCCGCAGTTGACATTGCATGTCAGAGCATAAACCAAGCCATGAGGTCGAAGGAATTGTCCGTAGAGCTCCGAGACAGGATTGTGTCGAGGCACAGATCTGGGGAATTCTTGCAGCATTGAAGTTCCCTAAGAACACTGTGGCCTCCATCATTCTTAAATGGGAAGAAGTTTGGAACCACCAAGACTCTTCCTAGAGCTGGCCGCCCGGCCAAACTGAGCAATCGGGGAGAAGGGCCTTGGTCAGGGAGGTGACCAAGAACCCGATCTTCACTCTAACAGAGCTCTACAGTTCCTCTGTGGAGATGCGAGAACCTTCCAGAAGGACAACCATCTCTGCAGCACTCCACCAATCCGGCCTTTATGGTAGAGTGGCCAGACGGAAGCCACTCCTCAGTTAAAGGCACATGACAGCCCGCTTGGAGTTTGCCAAAAGGCACCTGAAGGACTCTCAGACCATGAGAAACAAGATTCTCTGGTCTGATGAAACCAAGATTTAACTCTTTGGCCTGAATGCCAAGCGTCACGTCAGGAGGAAACCTGGCACCATCCATACGGTGAAGAATGGTGGTGGCAGCATCATGCTGTGGGGATGTTTTTCAGCGGCAGGGACTGGGAGACGAGTTAGGATCTAGGCAAAGATGAACAGAGCAAAGTACAGAGAGATCCTTGATGAAAACCTGCTCCAGAGCGCTCAGGACCTCAGACTGCGGGCGAAGGTTCACCTTCCAACAGGACAATGACCCTAAGCACACAGCCAAGACAACGCAGGAGTGGCTTCGGGACAAGTCTCTGAATGTCCTTGAGTGGCCCAGCCAGAGCCCGGACTTGAACCCGATTGAACATCTCTGGAGAGACCTGAAGATAGCTGTACAGCGACGCTCACCATCCAACCTGACCGCTTGAGAGGATCTGCAGAGAAGAATGGGAGAAACTCCCCAAATACAGGTGTGCCAAGCTTGTGGCGTCATACCCAAGAAGACTCAATGCTGTAATCGCTGCCAAAGGTGCTTAAACAAAGTACTGCGCAAAGGGTCTGAATACTTATGTAAATGTGATATTTCCGTTTTTTATTTTTAATACATTTGCAAAAATTTCTAAAAACCTTTTTGCTTTGCCATTATGGGGTGTTGTGTGTAGATTGATGAGGGGGGAAAAAACATTTTAGACCAAGGCTGTAACGTAACAATGTGGAAAAAGTCAAGGGGTCTGAATACTTTCTGAAGACACTATGTATGTATGTGCATTGTTCCACTTCATGGCGGTGTACTGTACAGACCCCTCTACTTCCCTCTGTGATTCACTGTCCTGACTACATCTCTCCGTCTCTCTGCTCTGCTGTGTCTCTCAGGTTACATCCTCAGCCTGGTGCTCCTGACTCTGCCTCGTCAGCACCTGGTGAAGCTCTACCTGTACGTGCTCACTGCCCTGCTGCTCTTCGCTGGACACCAGGTCTCCAGGTGAGAGACAGACACACACACACACACACTACAGGAACTACAGCAAACATAATCCTAGACATGTGAAATTGTTAGCTAGGAGCTATCTATATTTGGAAGATCGTTTAAAAGCAATTAAGTGCTGCGATTGAAACCATTTCGAGTTTGTCTTCTACTGGCCCTGGTTGTGCGTAACTCTTGTATTCTCTGAGGCATAGTTCTGTATTTAACCAGTGAGGACAGAAGACAGCAGGTGGGACTGCAAGAGCTGAGCTGAGCTCTGACTGTCTTGTCTTCCTGTTTTTAGGGATTATGTCCGCAGTGAGCTGGACTCCGGATACGATGGACCGCTCTACCTGGAGGCGCTGTCCATGAACCGATTCTCCACTGCCCTCATAGGTAACTAACTAAACACAGTCCTACCTTCACCACCAACCTCATAGGCAACTACAGTGCCTTCAGAAAATATTCACACCATTTGACTTTTTCCACATTGTGTTGTGTTACAGCCTGAATTTAAAATTGATTACATTTAGATTTTTCGGTCACTGGCATACACACCCAATAACCCATAATGTCAAAGTGGAATTATGTTTATTTTTTATGTTTACAAATGAAAAGCTGAAATGTCTTGAGTCAATAAGTATTCAACCCGTTTATGGCAAGCCTAAATACGTTCAGGAGTAAACATTTCCTTAAAAAGTCACATAAGTTGCGTAGACTCACTCTGTGTGCAATAATAGTGTTTAACATGATTTGTTATTGACTACCTCATCGCTGTACCCCACACATACAATTATCTGTAAGGTCTCTCACTACAAAGATACAGGCGTCCTTCCTAACTCAGTTGCCGGAGAGGAAGGAAAACGCTCAGGGAATTCTAAACATGAGTGAATTGATAATGAAAAGAAGGAAGCCTGTATAGAATTAAAATATTTCAAAACATGCATCCTGTTTGCAGCAAGGCACTAAAGTAATACTGCAAGTGTTATGTTTGGGGCAAATCCAATACAACATATTACCGAGTACCACTCTCCATATTTTCAAGCATAGTGGTGGCTGCATCATGTTATGGGTATGCTTGTAATCTTTAAGGAGTTTTTCAGGATAAAAAAATTAATGGAATAGAGCTAAGCACAGGCAAAATCGTAGAGGAAAACCGGGTTCTGCTTTCCACCAGACACTGGGAGATAACGTCACCTTTCAGCAGGACAATAACCTAAAACACAAGGCCAAATCTACACTGGAGTTACCAAGAAGACAGTGAATGTTCCTGATTGGCCGAGTTACAGTTTTGACTTTTAAAATCTATGGCAAGACCTGAAAATGGTTGTCTAGCAATGATCAACCACCAATTTGACAGAGCTTGAAGAATTTTGAAAAGATGAATGGGCAAATGTTGCACAGTCCAGGTGTGGAAAGACTTATGCTTATGTAAATGAGATATTTCTGTATTTCATTTTCACTAAATTAGCTTAAATGACTAAAAACATGTTTTCACTTTGTCATTATGGCGTATTGTGTGTAGATGGGTGAGAAAATAATACATTTGATCCATTTTGAATTCTGTCTTTCTCTCCTTTAATCGCTCCCTTTCCCCCCCACTCTTGCTCTCTCTTTCTCGCTCACTCATTGACATATTTCTTGTTGTGCTGCTTGTCGTAAGAGCGAAGCTTGTTGTTGGCAGGTGTTCTGTAGTGTGACTAGTGTCTGTCAGATTTTACGTTACTGAGGTGTGGGTTCTGCTTCTTCTAAAAATACAGTTGGCCACAATAGTGTTAGCTTGAGAGGTCAGTGAAAAGCTGAAAGCCCAAAAGGGGAAGAAGCAAGAAACCAGTGTGTCATCATTAATAGGAAGCCTGCCTGTGAAATGACTGGCAGTTACAAAATGATCTGTTTCTGATGCTGAGAAGATTCATCCTTCTCTGTTACTAAACTCTCTGCTACAGGAGCACCCTTAAAGATGTCATCCAGTGATTTTTGAACTTTTACTGTTAAAGTGATTATCCCAAGTATAAATACAGTAAAGTACACAACTGCGAACTTCAAGGAGTAGGGCATTCAAGGAGTTGGTCTGATGGAATCCGTGATGTCATCGGCCTCCCCCCTTGCTTGAGGAACGATAGAGAACGAAAGAGGAGAGGCCCACCCCCCTCACTTGTGCAATGTCATGACTTACCTGGACCACCTATTGATATGCGTCTTCTGTTAAGTAAATCAGGTGTTAAATGAGGTGAAAAGGAGACTGGAGTGCCACTTTAACTAACCCTTTCCCTAACATTTTACAAAGGGGGAGGGACCTATTGATGATTCCCTTTAGCACGGTGTGCTGACTTGGCTTGGTACAGTCGTTGAACTTTGGCCTTTTTAGATTCAGTCACATAAGTAGTTATTACATTTCTCTGAAAGACAAGTGGGATAAGCTGTCTGAAACACAAGTGTTTGTGTAAGGCTACTCGATGCACATTCAGCCCTGAGTTCTGACTGCTGTACTGTACAGTTGCTTTGTTAGGGACACTAGAGTCTTCACGCACGCTCTGAGGGTTAATGTTTTCCAGTAACACAGGAGAGCAGTAGGCAGGGACCTCTTGGCCTAGTCACTAGTGTGTTATGGAACATGCTGCCACTCTGTGCTGTCATCACCAGCCTCGGGGATATCACATCAGCTACTGGAGACAGACTGGATCTGACACCATGGCTTCCCTATGTCTCATTCCATCTGTCTATTCTCTCTCATGTGATGATGAGTTTCTGAGCTTTCTAGTGCAGTCACATGCTAGCATTGTCATCAGAGTCAACTTGGGGCATGTAGCAGTAAAGATCCACGTGCTCCGGCCTCAATGAACTCTTGAGGTGCATTTTTTGCCCTTTGTCCTCGAGGGCGTTGCACATTTTGACTTGCGAAATCTTCAGTGCATTTATGAATACGTTTTCGTAGTCAGATCTTGGAACACTTGCTCTTAAGATTCAGCTGTTCCGTGTTACTACACAGTTCATATACAGTGTGTGTTCCTATAAAGGGTGTGTATGGTGGGCGTTCTCCTGCAGCCTGTGTGGATTAACCCCGTCCCTCCTGTGTCCCTATCTCCAGGTCAGCTGGTGGTGTGCACCCTGTGCTCATGTGTTATGCAGACCAAGAGGATCTGGCTGTTCTCTGCTCACCTGCTCCCCCTGGTGGCGCGCCTCTGCCTGGTCCCCCTGGACACCATCGTGTTCATTAACCGCTTCGCCATGATATTCACGGGCCTCGAGGTCATCTACTTCCTGGCCTCCAACCTGCTGGTGCCCTACAACCTGGCCAAGACCGCCTACAGGGAGCTGGTGCAGGTAAAATGGTCTGCTTGGCGCTAAATGATATAGAAGCCAGCTTAGTGTTGGCTGGCTCTCAAACTGGAGAAGATTCAATGACTACGCTACTGCCTGATTGTCACTGTTTTCTTTCACACAGAAGACTGTCAATCTAGCAGTTTGCTGCTGTCTCTGTTTTTATTTCTCATAGTGAACAATATCTGTGATATCCTCTCTTCCCTGTCCTGTGCCCAGGTGGTGGAGGTGTATGGGCTGCTGGCTCTGGGGATGTCCCTGTGGAACCAGCTGGTTCTGCCTGTCCTCTTCATGTGCTTCTGGCTGGTGCTGTTTGCCCTGCAGATCTACACCTACTTCAGCAGCCGCGACCAGCCCACCTCCAGAGAGAGGTTACTCTTCCTCTTCCTCACCAGGTGGGACAGGGCACTGCTTCCTAGAACACTAGAAACCCAAGTCGACCTGTTTTGCACAACATTATTTAATCTGAAGTTCTACAATTTCAGTCCTTATTACGTCTGTCTGTTTGTCGTCATCAAAGAGAATGTGATCTATTACAAATACATGCATGAACTCTGAATTGGTTTAGTGAGTGTTCTTACTGACCCCTTCTCTCCCTGTCCCCTCAGTATTGCAGAGTGCTGCAGCACTCCCTACTCCCTGCTGGGCCTGGTCTTCACTGTGTCCTTTGTGGCGCTGGGCGTCCTCACCCTCTGCAAGTTCTACCTGCAGGGCTACCGGGCCTTCATGAATGACAACACCATGCATCGGTCAGTCAGCTACATTCTCATTCCGCCCATTTTATCTTGTGTGTTTTTGCCCGTTAAGTGTGTTGTTTGACCCATAGGTTGAACAATGAGGAACCTTTTTTTCCTTTCTGACTGAAAACACCACATTATTTATGAATCTCTCTCTTTTTTCTCACTCCATCTCAGGGGAATGACGGAGGGCATCACGCTATTGATCCTGGCTGTGCAGACGGGTTTGATTGAGCTACAGGTCATCCATCGAGCCTTCCTCCTCAGCATCATCCTCTTCATCGTGGTGGCCTCCATCCTACAGTCCATGCTGGAGATAGCTGACCCCATCGTGCTGGCTCTGGGGGCCTCACGGGACAAGTAAGACATTCAAGGCTGTTGGAAATGTCTCACTGCTTTTTTGATCAGGGCCTAGGCTTGGACGGTATCCAGATTTTCATAACGTAATTTTGTTTCTGTACCATACCGGGGTATACGATATTACCAAATATGCACACAGGGCGCTATTACTATTTCTTTAATTTATACAGTATATTTTACAAAAATAAGCACAAAACAATTTAAGCAACAGGGATCTTGATCCAGGAGGGGATCGAATGTATCTGCTGTAACCAAGAAGCTTGATCTTGACATCTAGCCACTCAGCTAGCAAGTTAGCAAACCAAATGCATAGCTGAAGCCCTGACCTGGATATAATTGATTTCTTATAACTTATAAGCAGTGGCGCAACACGCACCTCCCGCAGCCCCCGCGAGGGTATTGAAAATGAAACGGTATTGAAAATGATTCCGTATGTATTTTGAAATACCCCGGTATACGGTATTTCTCCCAAGTCTACCAGGGCCAATAGTGTCATCCACAGAGAGAATGAAATGATCCGCAGCATAATTTTAAAAGGCCTCACTTCACATGGAAGTCCGTTCAAAATGCCCCAACTATATGATTAAATTCAACCCAACTTTATTACGCCACTCAGAGGTGTTGTCCTAGTAAAAGCTCTGTCGGTTGTTGCTCTGTTCAGGAGCCTGTGGAAGCACTTCCGGGCCGTGAGCCTGTGCCTGTTCCTGCTGGTCTTCCCAGCCTACATGGCCTACATGATCTGCCAGTTCTTCCACATGGACTTCTGGCTGCTCATCATCATCTCCTCCAGCATCCTCACCTCACTGCAGGTACACACACCTCAGGCTCTGTCGCCATGGACACACACACACCACACACTGTAGTCTATCCAATTCAAAAGTTGCTTTTAGCCACTGGTGCACAGGATCCTTTGACCCATTTATTTGCAGTAATGACAGAAGAACACGTCAACAATGTTTCATATATAAGGCAGATGGCTTTACCGTTTGTGCTGAGATATATTGCGTAGGTCCATGGTGGTGATGGTGATGTGACGGGCATGGTAAGGACTGTAAGCTCCCATATCTGTGCCTGCTATTCCCTGGCCACCTGTGAGTATATATATTCCCTGTGAAATATGGAAAACCCTGTGCAGTCCAAGTAGGTTGTCCATTTCAGCAAGCCATGACACCCACCATCTCAGATTGTTCTGAAATGGTTTCTGTAGTAGAAACCGATAAGATCAGCATTCCTGCAACATTATTTTGTACAAATGTGCTTCTGGTGCGTTGACCTTTAGAAGATTGTGGAGTGTTGACCTTTAGAAGATTCTGATGCGTTGACCTTTAGAAGATTCTGGTGCGTTGACCTTTAGAAGATTCTGGTGCGTTGACCTTTAGAAGATTCTAAGATTCTGGTGCGTTGACCTTTGGAAGATTCTAAGATTCTGGTGCGTTGACCTTTAGAAGATTCTAAGATTCTGGTGCGTTGACCTTTAGAAGATTCTAAGATTCTGGTGCGTTGACCTTTAGAAGATTCTAAGATTCTGGTGCGTTGACCTTTAGAAGATTCTAAGATTCTGGTGCGTTGACCTTTAGAAGATTCTAAGATTCTGGTGCGTTGACCTTTAGAAGATTCTAAGATTCTGGTGCGTTGACCTTTAGAAGATTCTAAGATTCTGGTGCGTTGACTATCTGTAATAGAGAAAAGGAAGGGTGCAGACCTTACTACTTTTGTTCTATTTATTACCTGTGGTCCTAACCCTTGACCCTCAACCGCTTGCCCCAACATGAGAGGGACCTTAAGTGTCAAAACAAGTGAAACAAAGCACCCACACTCAATGTCCCTCTCCCCTAGGTGCTGGGCACCCTGCTCATCTACATCATCTTTATGGTGGAGGAGTTCCGTAAGGAGCCCGTGGAGAACATGGACGACGTCATCTACTACGTGAACGGGACCTACCGGCTGCTGGAGTTCCTGGTGGCGCTGGTGGTGGTGGCCTACGGCGTGTCGGAGACGGTGTTCGGGGAGTGGACGGTGATGGGCTCCACCATCATCTTCATCCACTCCTACTACAACGTGTGGCTGCGCGCCCAGCTGGGCTGGCAGAGCTTTCTGCTGCGCCGAGACGCCGTCAACAAGATCAAGAGCCTGCCCACTGCTTCCGACCTGCAGCTGGAGCAGTACAATGACATCTGTGCCATCTGCTACCAGGTGACGGAGTGTGTGTGTGTGTGTGTCCAGTGTGTGTGTGTCCAGTGTGAGTGCGTGCATGCTGTTTGAGAGGCCGACATTATTGGTTTGATACATTTGTTATATAGCCCTCTGCTTGTATGAAGGGGACAATGCGGATATGAAATGGGTTCTGCCTAGGGTTGTAAAATTCTGGTAACTTTCTCTACATTCCCAGGTTTTCGGAAATCCTGATTGGGTATTCCAGATTTCCTGCTTATTCCCTGCTGATTCCGGGAACCTCCAACCATTTTTTTGGGGAAAACCTGGGAATTTTGGGAAAGCTACTGTAATTTTGCAACACTAGTTCTGCGTAAACATTTCAAAAGAGAAATGATAGTTTAGTTTGAATAAGGATGTGTACTGTGATATACTTCCACTCATCAGAAACGCATCATCAGGCATTGTAGCGGGCTCTTCTGTGGTTGTCCATAGTCCTTCAGTAGTTAACCAGTATGCTGTCTCTCCTCCTAGGACATGAAGTCTGCCGTCATCACCCCCTGCAGTCACTTCTTCCATGCTGGCTGCCTCAAGAAGTGGCTCTATGTACAGGAGACCTGCCCCCTCTGCCACAAACAGCTGAAGAGCCAATCACAGCCCGCCAATGCCACCGCTGCACCCGCCCAGGACATTCTACCAGCCAATCCCAACCCAGCAGAGGCTGGGCAAGGAGAGCCAGTGGCCAGTGCGGCTGAAGGGAACAAACCAGTGATTCAGAACGGTGCTCCTGTTGAAGGGAGCCAAGCCAGCCCTTCTTCCTCCCCTGCTAACCCTGACCCAGATCCTGAGGGCCAGGCAGAGGAGAGGGCCCCATGCCCCCAGCAGACTGACACAGTGGACAGGGTGTATTTGGATGGCCAGGTGGCAGGTCCGTCACAGGGCTCAGGGGAGTCATATCTCAGGCATCGCCAGCCCCAGCAGTCTGCCGCCTCCCCTGAAGCAACATCATCCACAGCATGTGCAGCTGAACTCCAGTCACAACTCCAGTCAGAACTACAACAGTCTGCCAGCCCCTGCTGCCTCTGAGCCTCGCTCATGCACACCACCTCACACACAGCTAAAGACTATTCATCCTCAAGTGGCTAATATGTACGACTTCACCATGATAGAGGTTGCTGGTTAACGGTTGGACTTTCCCTAATGCCACTATCCAACACCTCCCCCTTAACGAACTCTCATCTATTTGTTGCCTGCTGCTTACGTTTGGTCTTAAACGTCATTCATTAACATTTCATTGTTAATTAATTTCATTCAAGTACATTTCATGGTTATTAATCCAATAGGATTTCATATATGAAATCTGATGCAGACTTGAGTGATGCCATACTAAACCTCACTTAGCATCAAAATAAGTAAGTAGACTTGCACGAGCCTTGGCTTGTGCTAGCCGGAACGGCTCATAGGAGCAGGAGCCTATCTCCTGTTTCTGTAGCGTGAGGCAGGTTGATGTACAAGTACACCCCCCTGGACAGGACGCTAGTCTATCGCAGGGCTTTACCCCCAATCTATCTCTTAAACGCTGAGTGCCAAGCAGAGACTCATTGGGGTCCCATTTCTAGTGTTTAGTGTATGACTCGGCCGGGGATCGAACTCACAACCTTCCAATCTCAGGACGGACACTAACCACAAGGCCACTGAGTTAGATTAACAACAAAATGCAGCTATTTGACAGATGACTGTCATTATACTGTACATCTATTTAGCGTAAGACAAACACAGCCACAATATAATATTAGAAGTTTCATTAACTCTCATTCAACTTCACAATATAGTCCAATTGGGCTATATTTCACTCACCTTTTCCCTTCTTTAGGTCACTAACGTTGGCTCACTATTTTACCACTCCAAGTTTTTCCCTCCTTCCCACCTTCCTACCCTGGTTGGGCCTTGCCTACCCTGGTTGGGCCTTGCCTACCCTGGTTGGGCCTTGCCTACCCTGGTTGGGCCTTGCCTACCCTGGTTGGGCCTTGCCTACCCTGGTTGGGCCTTGCCTACCCTCCCTCACCTTGCTCTGCCTGATGATCTGTTACACAACAACCTTACCAAGTCAGGGAACAGGGTGGGCAAGGTGTTGTGTATGTCGGAGACATAAACACTCACCGGATGTGTGATTTGATATTCATATACTGAAGAGAACAGACATAGCACTTGATGTAGAAGCTTTATACGCACGCTTAGGCTTGCACGCTGTCACCATCTGGTAGCTGTAGGAACTTTTATTTTCATGAAATGTAGCCGACGTGTTATGACATTTGCACTAATGTCATTTTAAGTAGTTTTTGTCAGGTACCAAATATTTTTGGTTTGTACGAGGAAAAACCTTATATAAATGTGTGTATATAACCGTTCATATATTATATGAAAAGGACTTTTGATATGCCTGCCATAGTGTTAAAGCTGCACCACCCAATATGAAGTGATCTGAGGCTTGTGTGAACACTTCAGTGCCCTCTATAGGTATAAGTGTGAAGGGTTGAAAATCACAGATTGAGAGGTGTCAGCACTGAATTTACCTTCAACAGTATTTTAGGGGCATTTGTTACAGTTTTGAGAATGAATACATGTGATTATGTATGATCAAACTTGTAAATGCTCCATTTAAATGATTTGTAGCGAGTTGGTGGCTATAGCACAGTTTCTTGACGGAAAATTGTGAATAGTATTTTACATACATCATGACATTGACATTTTGAAGAGGACGTCTTTTAGCATTTGAAATGCATTCCTGTTTGGGATTTTGTTTCTTTGTGTTGGAGAAGCCCTTCAATTTAATTCTGTTTCGATCGTTTTTGTCTTATCTTTTTTTTATATACGAAAAGAACGACATGCTCTGCTGAATTCCAGTCAACTTTCTGTATTGTTTGGTGTGAAATTTGCCTGGTGTCGCCTTTATTTTACAAAACTGAATGTCAAATAAATTCCACCATCCAATTTTGAACTGCAGTCTGAACAAACTCTCTTTTAGTGTTGTTGATTTGATAATTGAAGATGAGGATGGATAAGCCACCACTTCCAACATCACCAGGTGGCTGGAGCCAGATCTCAACGATTGCGGAAGTAAGCAGTCTCGCTCGAGAGACTAGCTGGAACCAATGATTTATATATACACTAGATGACTGATAGGGGGCGCTGTGTGTGTGTGTGTGTATATATATATATATATGTGGTGGTATGAGGGCCCGACGTCCACAGGTGGGGGTTGTGCTTACAGCCCAACACCGTGCAGGACGTTTGGCATTTGCCAGAGAACACCAAGATTGGCAAATTCGCCACTGGCGCCCTGTGCTCTTCACAGATGAAAGCAGGTTCACACTGAGCACATGTGACAGAGTCTGGAGACGCCGTGGAGAACGTTCTGCTGCCTGCAACATCCTCCAGCATGACCGGTTTGGTGGTGGGTCAGTCATGGTGTGGGGTGGCATTTCTTTGGGGGGCCGCACAGCCCTCCATGTGCTCGCAAGAGGTAGCCTGACTGCCATTAGGTACCGAGATGAGATCCTCAGACCCCTTGTGAGACAATATGCTGGTGCGGTTGGCCCTGGGTTCCTCCTAATGCAAGACAATGCAAGACCTCATGTGGCTGGAGTGTGTCAGCAGTTCCTGCAAGAGGAAGGCATTGATGCTATGGACTGGCCCGCCCGTTCCCCAGACCTGAATCCAATTGAGCACATCTGGGACATCATGTCTCGCTCCATCCACTAACGCCACGTTGCACCACAGACCGTCCAGGAGTTGGCGGATGCTTTAGTCCAGGTCTGGGAGGAGATCCCTCAGGAGACCATCCGCCACCTCATCAGGAGCATGCCCAGGCGTTGTAGGGAGGTCATACAGGCACGTGGAGGCCACACACACTACTGAGCTTCATTTTGACTTGTTTTAAGGACATTACATCAAAGTTGGATCAGCCTGTAGTGTGGGTTTCCACTTTAATTTTGAGGGTGACTCCAAATCCAGACCTCCATGGGTTGATACATTTGATTTCCATAATTTTAGTGTGATTTTGTTGTCAGCACATTCAACTATGTAAAGAAAAAAGTATTTAATAAGATTATTTCATTCATTCAGATCTAGGATGTGTTGTTTAAGTGTTCCCTTTATTTTTTTGAGCAGTGTATATATATATCAAAGGGATGTAACCCAAACAAAGAGTGAGGTGTAACCTCTACACAATACACGGGACGAGACCCGTAAACAACAAGAGCACAATACACGGTACTCACGAGACCAACGGACATGGGACAATTATCGACAAGGACAATGGGGAACAGAGGGCACATATATACACATACTAATCAGGGGGAATGGGAACCAGGTGTGCGTAATGAGACAAGACAGTCCGGGGTTCGTGGTAATGATCTAGTTCAGTGACACCTAGAAGGCTGGCGATGTAGACCTTCGGAGCTGGTGAATGGAATGAGCAGCAGTACCGGGGGGATCCGTGACACAGATTAAGCTAGAGATATTTGTTTTTGGCATTGGATGCGTCTCAATCCACCGATGTTCCGCATCTACGGTGAAAGGTGACAGAGCTAGAGTGCTGTTTGTCAGATCATGAGACATACCGAAAATCGGTCGTCTCACCAAATCGCCAGTAGCGTCCGAATTGTTTGGCCTACACGAACACGATGGTGTTCTCTATTTTGCTCTACGACCCCCACAAGGGTCTTGTGACTCGTCTAACGCCAGTACAGCTGATCTGCCAACTTCTGTCTGTAGTGTCTGGTCAGTTTGGGCTACACACTAATCTGAGGTGAGACTCTCACGAACACGTACAGTACCAGTCAAAAGTTTGGACACACCTACTCATTCAAGGGTTTTTCTTTATTTGTATTATTTTCTACATTGTAGAATAATAGTGAAGACATCAAAACTATGAAATAACACATATGGAATCATGTAGTAACCAAAAAAGCGTTAAACAAATCAAAATATATTTAATATTTTAGACTCTTCAGAGTAGACACCATTTGTCTTGATGACAGCTTTGCACACTCTTGGAATTCTCTCAACCAGCTTCATAAGGTAGTCACCTGTAATGCATTTAAATTAACAGGTGTGCCTTGTTAAAAGTTAATTTGTGGAATTTCTTTCCTTAATGCATTTTAGGTAGGGGTGGTATACAGAAGATAGCCCTATTTGCTAAAAGACCAAGTCCATATTATGGAAAGAACAGCTCAAATAAGCAAAGAGAAACGACAGTCCATCATTACTTTAAGACATGAAGGTCAGTCAAGATGGAAAATGTCAAGAATTTTGAAAGTTTCTAAAAGTGCAGTCACAAAAACCATCAAGCACTATGATAAAACTGGCTCTCACAAGGACCGCCACAGGAAAGGAAGACCCAGAGTTACCTCTGCTGCAGATGATAAATTAGAATTAACTGCACCTCAGATTGCAGCCCAAATAAATGCTTCACAGAGTTCAAGTAACAGATACATCTCAACATCAACTGTTCAGAGAAGACTGTGTGAATCAGGCCTTCATTGTCGAATTGCTGCAAAGAAACCATTACTAAAGGACACCAATAATAAGAAGAGACTTGCTTGGGCCAAGAAACATGAGCAATTGACATTAGACCAGTGGAAATCTGTCCTTCGGTCTGATGAGTCCAAATTGGAGATTTTTGTTTCCAACCGCTGTGTCTTTGTGAGACGCAGAGTAGGTGAACAGATGATCTCCGCATATGTGGTTCCCATCGTGAAGCATGGAGGAGGAGGTGTGAAGGTGTGGGGGTGCTTTGCTGGTGACACTGTCTGTGATTTATTTAGAATTCAATGCACACTTAACCAGCATGGCTACCACAGAATTCTGTAGCGATACGCCATCCCATCTGGTTTGGGCTTAGTGGGACTATCATTTGTTTTTCAACAGGACAATGACCCAACACACCTCCAGGCTTTGTAAGGGCTATTTGACCAAGAAGAAGAGTGATGGAGTGCTGCATCAGATGACCTGGCCTCCACAATCACCCGACCTCAACCCAATTGACATGGTTTGGGTTGAGTTTGACCACAGAGTGAAGGAAAAGCAGCCAACAAGTGCTCAGCATATGTGGGAACTCCTTCAAGACTGTTGGAAAAGCATTCCAGGTGAAGCTGGTTGAGAGAATGCCAAGAGTGTGCAAAGCTGTCATCAAGGCAAAGGGTGGCTACTTTGAAGAATCTAAAATATATTTCGATTTGTTTAACACTTTTTTGGTTACTACATGATTCCTCTCAAGTAACGGATCTTCCTCTCAAACGGGTTACATAGTTGTGACTCACCCTCTTCCTGCTCGATGCTTCCAAAAACGAACCACTCATAAATGACTTTTCTGGCAGGTTAGGAGTACACTATATATACCAAAGTATGTGGAAACCCCTATTTCAGCCATACCCATTGCTGACAGGTGTATAAAATCGAGCACACAGCCATGCAATCTCCATAGACAAACAATGGCAGTAGAATGGCCTTACTGAAGAGCTTAATGACATTCAATGTGGCACCGTCATATGATGCCACCCAGGGACGGCCTGTTCAATAGGGCGATATGGGCGACGCACTGCCAAACGGGAAAAGGAAGGGATTTTTTTTCTAATCAATTATATCACGGCAACAGTAGTTATCAGTGTTCACGTCTGATCTGCCAGCCACTAAATGTCAAATCAGGCTAAAGTCGTGCTTCAAATGGCCCCGCCCGTTTTTGGGGCGATTTCAGTCAAGTTGAAAATCGCCCAGAAGTCTCTCATAGCCTGTCATGTAAAATCTATTTTTTCAAATTTCAAAGCTTTCAATACATTCTCTATGGGTGTCTGTGGGCTTGCACTTACGGCGCTTTCGTCATACGTGACGTAACCATGAACGTAACTAAGACAATAGCGGCTAGCAGCGTCTCTGTTGCGACCTGCAGTGTGGCGTTATTTTATGTTTTTAATTTGTAGACTTAGTTTACAAACATTCTGCCAACCATGGATTTCCAGTGGTTGGTTTTGGACTGATCTTGTTGATCGTGTACATACCCGCTACGAACGGACTAAATAATGAAAACGCTGCTGGCAGCGGAATCCCAATACAGCTGGGAGACTTGGCTGGATGACAGAGTCCCCGGACAGAGAAGTGGAGCCGGCCGGCTTCACCCTGGTCAGAGCGGACCGCGATCCTGGTAAGAGAGCGACTCTGTACCCCGACATTGAACTGCTTTCTGTGTCATTGCGACCTTACTATCTGCCCCGTGAGTTCCCCCAATTGTTTGTTACCGTTGTGTACTGTTGATAATCACAAGTTTACTGGAGAACTGAGACCAAGTAGAGACTTTGGACAGGGTGGATATGGTATAATAAAGGCAGTTTATTCAGAGGTAAAGATATCTGGAATCGCGTGCACGGACTCGTTCGTCAAACTCTTAGGGAGAAGAGAGCCCCGAAAACATTGTGTGCAGACATTTTATACAATAAATGATGTAGGTTGAATCTAGTAGTTCTGATCTTCTGATTGGTCCTGATGAGTTGGGCGAGGTCCCCTCCACTGTTGCATTGGCTCTGAGTCGGTTTCTCTGTCTTCAAATGTTCAGCCTAAAGAGAGGGGATTTTTGTGTGTGTGTGTGTGTGTGTTTAACAGTGATGATGTGTGTGTGTGTGTGTGTTATCAGTGATGGTGTGTGTGTGTGTGTGTGTGTGTGTGTGTCCTCAGAGCAAGAACTCGTGAGTTGGAAGAACTGAGAGACCTATGGCGTGGGTGTTGTCCTTGGCCACCTGCTGACAAGGCTGACAAGATAGGACTCTTTTGTCCATTGTTATAGGATAGGAACAGCATTGATTGAAAACAAACGCCCAACACAAAATGGGTCATGCACAAGATTTTAGTCAGACCAAGCTATAACATTATATATTTACTACGACAGTACATTCAACCAAAAGCTAATATAACAAAGGCATCAGAGATTATTTATAATCTGTCACAGAAACTGGAATCCATCTCCCCAGATCAGTCAATAAATGCTTCTGGTATTGACTTATATGCTGCCCCTGTCTTCATGTTGTTGCTGGACATATCTTTTTTAAAATGTGTGTAGGTCACCTAAATCATCAGAAAAATTGCCCCTCCTGAGAATTTTTTCAGGAGCCGCCACTGATGCCACCTTTCCAACAAGTCAGTTCGTCAAATTTCTGCCCTGCTAGAGTTGCCCCGGTCAACTGTAAGTGCTGTTATTGTGAAGTGGAAGCGTCTAGGAGCAACAACGGCTCAGCCGCGAAGTGGTAGGTCACACAAGCTGACAGAATGGTATCGCCGAGTGCTGTGGTGCGTAGCGCGTAAAAATCATCTGTCCTCGGTTGCGACACTCACTACCGAGTTCCAAACTGCCTCTGGAAGCAACTTCAGCACAAGAACTGTTAGTCGGGAGCTTCATAAAATGGGGTTCCATGGCCGAGCAGCCACACAGAAGTCTTAGATCAGCATGCCCAATGCCAAGTGTCGGCTGGAGTGGTGTAAAGCTCGCCGCCATTGGACTCTGGAGCAGTGGAAACGCGTTCTCTGGAGTGATGAATCACGCTTCACCATCTGGCAGTTCGACGGACGAATTTAGGTTTGGCGGATGCCAGAAGAACGCTACCTGCCCGAGTGCATAGTGTCAACTGTAAAGTTTAGTTTTTCATGGTTTGGGCTAGGCCCCTTAGTTCCAGTGAAGGAAATCTTAACGCTACAGCATACAATGACATTCTAGACGATTATGTGCTTCCAACTTGGTGACAACAGTTTGGGGAAGGCCCTTTCCTGTTTCAGCACGACAATGCCCCTGTGCACAAAGCGAGGTCCATACAGAAATGGTTTGTCAAGATCTGTGGGTAAGAATTTGACTGGCCTGCACAGAGCCCTGACCTCAACCCCATCGGACACCTTTGGGATGAATTGGAACGCTGACTGCGAGCCAGGCCTAATCGCCTAACATCAGTGCCCGACCTCACTAATGCTCTTGTGGCTGAATGGAAGCAAGTCCCCGCAGCAATGTTCTAGTGGAAAGCCTTCCCAGAAGAGCGGATGCAGTTATAGCAGCAAAGGGGGGACTAACTCCATATTAATGCTCATGATTTTGGAATGAGATATTCGACGAGCAGGTTTCCACATGCTTTTGGTTATGTAATGTAATTCTCCAATGCATCCAGTATGGCCTTTGCGTCACCCTCTTGTCACGCTGTGAGGGTGAGATTGTGCCAGTAGATGTGCCTGCATTCGCTGCTCATTAAACTCCTTAGAGTTGCCACCTGGACCTCATTGGGTTTTTCATGTAGCCTGGTCGCCAGTACATAGTCCTCGAATTCATCCCTGAAGTTGTCCCAGTTGGTATTCCAGTCATGGGTTTTGGTGGTGGAAGGTTCACTGCCGTGGAGATGGAATAAGAGATATCTTTGCCTTCAGCCATCGAGGTACAGTGAGGGAAAAAAGTATTTGATCCCCTGCTGATTTTGTACATTTGCACACTGACAAAGAAATTATCAGTCTATCATTTTAATGGTACGTTTATTTGAACAGTGAGAGACAGAATAACAACAAAAAAATCCAGAAAAACGCATGTCACAAATGTTATAAATTGATTAGCATTTTAATGAGGGAAATAAGTATTTGACCCCTCTGCAAAACATGACTTAGTACTTGGTGGCAAAACCCTTGTTGGCAATCACAGAGGTCAGACGTTTCTTGTAGTTGGCCACCATGTTTCCACACATCTCAGGAGGGATTTTGTCCCACTCCTCTTTGCAGATCTTCTCCAAGTCATTAAGGTTTCGAGGCTGACGTTTGGCAACTCGAACCTTCAGCTCCGTCCACAGATTTTCTATGGGATTAAGGTTTGGAGACTGGCTAGGCCACTCCAGGACCTTAATGTGCTTCTTCTTGAGCCACTCCTTTGTTGCCTTGGCCGTGTGTTTGGGGTAAAAATGATGTGGGTAAAACAAAGCGCAAATTAAAAGTATGAATCTCGGAGCATCGTAGCACCATTAGGTGCAAAAACTCGACATACCCAGTCGCGGCCCACTTTTTAGAAGCAAACTTCTCGATTTCGTCCCTACGTTATATCGGCATCGAACATTTCACCCTCCATAGGAGAGGGGGTGACTTCGACAAGTTATTGTTAAAACGAGACGCTGCCTGATTCTTTAATTTAAAGACCCTTGCTCCCTTCAGTCTCAACATAGACTTTGATTTGAAGCCATTCTTGTGATTATTGTGATTTTGCTATTCATTGTAAATGTTTGTAGCCAAGTTGTATCTATGATCGTATGCTATCTATTCATGTTTTTGTTATGTTCTGTTTATCTGTGAATTAACCAATGATATCAGGCCACACCCGGCCATGATTACAGACACCTGTGTGTGTCCTTTGACACTATATAAACTAGTAACCCGCAGTGTTTGTCATTATACCCTGATGAATACAGCTTGTCTGTCGAAACGTTGGTTATTAGGTTATTAAATTATTGCATCTGAGCTCCTAGAGTGTGCGGCTCTCCTTTTCTTTTTCAAGTTACAGGTCCATAACCTGCTCAGATTGTGGCCAGCCAGGCCACGTCCCCGAGATGTGCCCGAAGGCTGCTTTCAGAGTCAAGCCGGCAGAGGTCCCCCGTGCTCCAGAGCCAACATTTCGTTGTCAAGTCGGAGCAAGTACGCCCTTCCCCTGCCCCTTTAACCGACCGACAGGAATGTGAAATAATAATATAACACCCCCATATGCAACAATTTCAATGAAAATGTCTTTCCATTATTCCATCTTCCTCCTCATCTGCAGGTCAGTCTGTGTACCCACCCCGGTACTGCCCCCCTGAACGACAACCGGAAGGGGAATGGTTTAAAGCAATTCTAGAGAAACACCCATCCACTCCAGTCAACATACAAGCCCTGGCCTATGAACTGTCATACCATCCCGACACCCCTTTTCTAGATTACTTGGTCACAGGTCTTTCCCAGGGCTTTAGGGTGGGGGTATCCTCACCCCCCTGACAGGGTGCCACAAAGCTCAGAATCTCCAGTCTGCTCTCAACGAGCCAGCGGTAGTGCAGCAGTTATTGGAGATCAATAAAAGTTACTTAAGGGGCCCTTTTGCTTCCCCTCCTTTCTTTCCCTTCAGAACAAATCCAATAGACACTAGGGGGAAAAAACTTTAGATTTTTGACATGTCTGTGCCCCGTTCCGGTCCGATAGCCAGTGTTAATGAGAATATACCCTGCGAATCCTTCTCTCTGTATTATGCTACTGATGATAATGTGATCAAGCTCATAAAGCTGGCAGACATGGGTGACTGGTTATCAAAAGCAGACATCACAGATGCTTTCCACCCCTCTCAATGGACAATGTTTTTAAATATTTTTAAATGATCTTTTATTTTTTGGTGGGGTAGATCAGCTTTAATATTGCAGATAGACTGTGGCTTTCATCAATGTAATTTTCTGCATCATTTCCAATCCCCCATATATATACACACTACCAGTCAAAGTTTGGACACACCTACTCATTTAAGGGTTTTCTTTAATTTTACAATTTTTTCAAACAATTTTTTCACGATGTGAGTCATGTGTCCAAAGGGGGGAAGTAATGCTCGAATGAGGTTCTTTGGTAAATATGCAAATTGTATTAAGAATATGAGCAGTAGTAATTAATGTTTTATGGGTTAGACTTCATTTTTTAGGTAAAAGTGTATTTGTGGTGTAAGGCAGCATGTAGAGGAGGCCTAAACTAGTGGACTATAACAAGCTGCAAAAATGTGCACTTCCTAATATCAAGGCTTCTACTGACTGATATGAAGACAGGGTAAAGTAGCATACTGTGTCTCACCTAACAATGTTCTGAAGACTTTCTTCCCAAGACTGAAGGCTTCTCTGCCAAACCTAACAGGAGAATCGGAGCATTTTCTGCACCCTGGAGGCTTTCTGCCAGTAAAGGATTACAGAAGTAAGAGCTGGACAGATAGGTGGGGAAGTCAGTACTAGGTGTTGCTGGCTACATCGATGGAGGGGAAAGTAGCAGAGACAGATACCTAGATCCAGGTGTCTCACTGTAGGAGTATTCCAAATCAGAGGAGGAAGATGGCATCGCCACTGATGAGCATTGTTTTCGTTTGTGTCTATGTCTGTGTGTCTTTGCAGCAGGGACTCTCAACTTCCCTATTAGTATGCTGACAGAAGGACACACTCCACAGAGCGATGTTGATAAATAGAGAAGGACTCTGCATGATCCTAGACCCTAGTGAAGGAAGAAGGGTCAGATCTAAAAGGACCATACATCGTCACCCAGTCTACACCAACCGATGTATGGATAGAGGGGAGATCGACCTGGTATCATCTAAACCAATGCAACAGAGTACTAAGAGGAAGCCGACTGTCACGCCCTGGCTCTGGGGACTCTAGTATGTTGAGCCAGGGTGTGAGTTTTCATTTGTTTATGTTCTAGTTGTTGTATATCTATGTTGGCCAGGGTGGCTCCCAATCAGAGACGGCTGTAGCTCGTTGTCTCTGATTGGGAGTCATACTTAGGTAGCCGTTAGGCATTCATTATTTGTGGTTTCTTGTTCCGTGTGGGTTTGTTTATGTAACCAGGGACGTCACGTTTTCGTTTTGTTGTTTTGATCGTGTGATCATTCTAATAAATAAAATGTTCGCATTCAACGCTGCGCCTTGGTCCTCCTCTATGAATGACGATCGTGACAGAAGAAACCACCAACATGTGACCAAGCAGCGTGTCCAGGAGCCATCGCCAGGGAGATCCCTAACAGATCTCCTTCGCCTCCTCGACTGGGTCAAGCCGAGTGAGGAAGAGAAGGGCTTGACATTGTGGCAGAAGGGCGAAAGGCTGGCGAGGGACATGGAGACCTGGTCCACGGGTAGGGGAGACGGCCAGAAAATTTTTAGGGGGGGGCTAACGCCGTGGACGACGGGCCAGCAGGAGACCGCGGCAGAGCGGCCCAGCGGATTGGCAGAGGAGGCCGCCAGGTTACGGGGGCCACTGGTCGAAGAGGGGGTGGAAGATGTAGAGGCACGGCGAGAGGTACTGGCGTGTGTTGCCAGTCCGGTCCGGCCTGTTCCTGATCCCCACGTAGGGCCAGTGGTGTGTGTTCCCAGTACGGTCCGGCCTGTTCCTGCCACTCGCACCAAGTCTACGGTGCGCATCGCCAGCTCGGCCCGGCCCATTCCTGCTCCCCGCACCAAGTCAGTGGTGCGTTTCGTCAGCCCTGTCCGGCCCGTTCCTGCTCTCCGCACCAAGTCTACGGTGCGCATCACCAGCTCGGCCCGGCCCATTCCTGCTCCCCGCACCAAGTCAGTGGTGCGTTTCGTCAGCCCTGTCCGGCCCGTTCCTGCTCTCCGCACCAAGTCTGTGGTGCGCGTCGCCAGCCCAGTCCGGCCCATTCCTGCTCCCCGCACCAAGTCAGTGGTGCGTTTCGTCAGCCCTGTCCGGCCTGTTCCTGCTCCCCGCACCAAGTCAGTGGTGCGCGTCGTCAGCCCAGCACGGCCCGTTCCTGCTCCCCGCACCAAGTCAGTGGTGCGCTTCGTCAGCCCGGTCCGGCCCGCTCCTGCTCCCCGCACCAAGTCAGTGGTGCGTTTCGTCAGCCCGGCTCGGCCCGCTCCTGCTCCCCACACCAAGCCAGTGGTGTGCGTCGTCAGTCCGGCACGGCCCGTGCCTGTTCCACCGGTGGCGGGTCCGGCACCGGTCAGGTGCTGCGTCACGCCGGAGCTAGAGCAATCCGCTCCACCAGTGTTCAGTTCAGCTCTGGTCAGCAGGGCCAGACCGGACCAGGGGTACTTTGGGGGTTAGAGAAGGAGTGGGGGTCATGTCCGAGCCGGATCCGCCGCCGAGGCGGAGTGCCCACCCGGTCCCTCCCCTGTTGTATTTGGTTGGCGCGGTCGGAGTCCGCGCCTTTAGGGGGTACTGTCACGCCCTGGCTCTGGGGACTCTAGTATGTTGAGCCAGGGTGTGAGTTTTCATTTGTTTATGTTCTAGTTGTTGTATATCTATGTTGGCCAGGGTGGCTCCCAATCAGAGACGGCTGTAGCTCGTTGTCTCTGATTGGGAGTCATACTTAGGTAGCCGTTAGGCATTCATTATTTGTGGTTTCTTGTTCCGTGTGGGTTTGTTTATGTAACCAGGGACGTCACGTTTTCGTTTTGTTGTTTTGATCGTGTGATCATTCTAATAAATAAAATGTTCGCATTCAACGCTGCGCCTTGGTCCTCCTCTATGAATGACGATCGTGACACCGACGACCCAGAGATGAGGGAGCTGAGGATGCTGGAGTTGACAAGGATCAGGTGATGGGAGACGATGGCAAGGGGAATGCTACTGATGAGCTACGTGTGATGGCTGATTCCCTTGGCGGAGGGACAGACCAACAAGGACCTCCAAGAACTTCAAGATCTTCCAGAATTTCAAGAATCACCTGACTGTCACATCGTTCATTTCTCTGTATTTGGAGGGTTTACCTCCAAATTGGGAAGTATATTAGAAATTGGTATTAGGAATAATTGTAAAAAAAAAAAATTTGTCATATAGTAAATGCTTATATGGATTTATTGGATTAGAAATTAACTCAATTAAACTGTTATGTTCTGTCTTCTATTGAGGTAAATACAGATGGTGTCTTGATGCATAGCAGGGACAATTTGGCCTAGAATGGTGTGAACCTAAAAAAGAAACAATCTTTGAACCGGCTGAAGATGAACATAAGAGGCGTTGAAGACGTTCCTGTACAGCACCACTTCTACCTGCAACCGGTGTACAACAGCCAATCGAAGCTATCAACTGCTTTTCTCATGTTTTTATATCGAGAGACTGTGACAGGAGTCCACCATTGAGTGAGAATGGAGAAAGATTGGTTCAAATGCAACATTTCTCATGTTGTTGGTATAATGGTTGGCAAATGGACAAGACAATGGGGGGTAGAGATGGTGGTGACTCGGATGAGACATTGAAGTCGGGACATTGTCATGGGCAATGCATTTTGAACTATGAAGCTGTCTGAAGAACATAATGAAGAGACGCCAGAAGATTTAAGTGCCGGAGAAAGAAGGGGTTGGATAATACATTTGGGTAGGAGGTATATACACTGCTAAATTAATAGTACTAGGGATGCATTGAGATGATGATCTGTAATTATTATCATGATGAGGAAGGTCATAATAGAATTATGGATATTTATACTGTATGTTGATATAAGTGTACATTGTGACAGTTGTAATGGGTGATAAAGTTGAGGGGTTTAACTTTGATTAATAAGGGCTAAGTGAATCAATAAGAATTGGTTTTGGTTATAATGTATAAGATGACTGAGTGATTTAACTAAATCATTAGTATATATTAGTAACTAACTATTTTCAGCATGAGGGGTATTGCTTGTACAATTGAGATAACTCTCTTATATAGATATTGTGGTTAAAACAGCGATACATTACGGTAATGTCTTAGGATACACTTATATGATGTATTTTGAGTAGACATTTTTTAATCTTACTGTTTGAAACATGTAAGTTAATGTAAGGATTGTGACTGATATCATGAACATGTTGATTATTAAGTTACCGTATTCACATATTAGTCACTATATACATTTGAAGTATTGAGTGGTATTGATAGGGATGTTTAGAGTGGTACATATCTCTGTTGCTAGGCAATAACTTAATTGGTTCCTATCATGGGGTTTTGGTATTTGAGACATAGGAATGTTTATGCTATTTTCATCTGATCTGATTTTGGTTGAATTCCTCAATCCTAACTAGTTCAGGGCTGAACTGATTTAACAGGGACTGAAACCAGAGTGTTATCCTGTGTATCTCTCCTAAGGCATATTTGTCATGAGCACTCTCTCTCCCTGGTAGCAACATTAATTGCATTCAATTATCTTCCACTCTGCTCACCTCCCTCTCTCTACTCAGCCTAACTAGCTCCACCTGCCCTGCTCTGCTCTTGTTACCTGGCCAGCTGCACTGCATTTCCCACTCACCATCCTCACCTTGCCTCACTCTGTTCTAATTACTCTGCCAGCTGAACTGCATTTCCCCACTACCTCTCCCAGTATATCAAGCCCTGTTTTTTTTTTTTTTTCTGTCAGATCGTCTTCAAACCCGGACCAGTAACCTGCCTGTCTGCGCTCTGACTCCTGTTTGTGATACCGATCCTTTCTTGACTGCCTCCTTGTTCTACTGCCCCGTCTATCCCAACCTGCCTTCTGGACCTCGACTACTCTCCGATCTTCAGCCCCTCCGGTAACTCGTTTCTGCCTTCTGTCTCTCACCACGATATTTGCCCAGCCCTGATCTGTACTTCTGCCTGCCATTCATATTGCTGTTGTGTGTGTGTGTTCCCCCAGGTCTCCGACCACCAGATGAGCGTGCCCAGACGTTTCACCACCCTCAGCCCGATACGCCGCTCCATCACTGGGGAACACACACACTAAGCACTTGGACTGGACACCCCCGGACATTTGGTGACCCCCGGAGCACAGGTACCCACAGGAGGACCCTGAAAGACCCCTGACACCCCTGGGACTCCTCTTCCCGCCTGTAACCTTGAATAAAGAACTCTGAATTTGAACTTGCGCTCTTGGGTCCTCTTCTGTTCGTGACAATATTAGGGGAACAGAGACAGGGTTGAACAGAGTTGAATATTGTAACTATTAACAGTCTTGGATTTTCAAGCAATTGGGTCTGAAATATCACTTATTGGATACTATGCAATTGATAATCGCATAGCACTGGATGCTATTACAGTAGATAAAGGGGGAATGTATGTGATTATATGGGGAGATGCGTGTTGTACATACTTACCATCAGGATTAGGAAGGTCTTGGGAATTTAACTAAAGCTATGGGAAATATTAGAGACATACAGGAAGGTATTAAGAGTATTAATTCTTCATCTATATCATCGTATTCCAGTGTAGAGGCCATTGATAATGTTGATTGAGGAATGGGGAATGTTAAGTTGGAACTGTATAACGTGGAATTTAAGGTTTACAGGATTGAAGATGTGGAAACAAGACTAACTCAGTCGATTAGATAGCGCCCCAAGTGACCAGAGAAAAGCTTGGGGTTCCTCGGAATGAACATTGATTGATTCATTTGAATATATTATCATTTCCATGTAACTTACAAATTGTCATGAATCAATGTATTTTCTGGGATGATGTCAGGAGGTTAGGAATTCATTTGGTTTGTTTGGTTCAATTAATGTTTTATTAATGGAATTCTTCTTGCAACAACAAAAATAAAGAGAATGAGCGATTGTTATAATGATTTGTGATACAAGATTCATTAATGTATGAAAATAAGCTGCATGTAGGAGAGAGTACAAGGACACGTCATGTGTTATAGAGGTCACTGGTGAGGGACAGAAGGTCTGCGTGCCAAGATAGATTGGGTGGCCACTTGTGCTAATCTTAGAAGGTGTATGTGATGGAATGGCCTGTCTAGGGTGACAATACCAAGTATGGGGATGCTATTGTGGTAGATGAGTGACACTCAATGATGGTTGGCAGCTAGATGTTGGACAGAAGTAGATCGGGAGAGCATTATATAAACTGAGAGATTTTGTATGGAAGTCATTCAGATGGCAGGAGGCTACGTCCGTACCGCCTGTCATTGAATCCATTATTGTAACCATTAAATAATGTCTGAATTACCTCTCCATCTGTGTCCCACACTCTCTTGCATCATGAACTTCTCGATACCAGAAACTCATCATAACAGGTTTGCAATGAATAACTTCAATCAGACCCCCTTTCACCCGCAGAGGTGGGGAGGGAAGGACTAGTGGTGGTTGACAACTCACTCCCAGTTGTAAATCTCTCTCCCTTCTCAAGATCCACCAAAGGAATGTCTTTGTTTCAACAGACTTTTTCGCTCTGAAACTTTAACACGTTCAAAAGCGAATACTGGAATAATATTCCTAACGTAGAACGTGGGGAATGGTCAAATGCGATCTGTTGGACACTAAGGTAATTCTGTTAGTTATTTTGTCATTAAAAAGGAAAAACCGTAACTTGGAAAGTATACCCACTACATGTACGAAGTGTCCATCCTATGCGTTATTATCTCAGACCCAGTAATCCTGGACGAGTGTTGCCATTCAGACCTTTGGTTCTAGTCTCTCTTGCTTGATAGCTGGAACGGCATCTTTTGTTATACGGATTTGGCTCAATCTGTGGGTTTTGGGGTGTATTTTCAGTGTCAATGGTTTGCAGGTAGATGGCCACCCAAGCTCTTCAAATTAGATCACAAAGAGTCTTCAGTGTTTTTCTAAGTCTACCTCATCGTCGTGGCTTGCGCTATGTTGGGCCGTGTATGGCAAGGGAAGCGCATAACTGTTCACTGTGACAATGAAGCCGCAGTTGGTATAATCAATAAAGGACGCTCATCAGCCAATGTAATCATGCCCCTGGTCAGGCATGTCTGTCTGTCATTCCTAATTGTATTATTAATGTCGTGCATATGCTGTGTTGTCATGTGTTGCTGCCATGCTGTGTTGTTGTCCTAGGGCTCTCTTTATGTAGTGTTGTGGTGTCTCTCTTGTCGTGATGTGTGTTTTATCCTACATTTGTATTTTAAACCCCAGCCCCCACAGGTGGCCTTTTGCCTCTTGGTAGGCCGTCATTGTAAATAAGACTTTGTTCTTAATTGACTTGCCTAGTTAAATGAAGGATCAATAAAAAAAATATGTCAGGCCAAATCAATCGGCCATCCTCTCAGCCTAACGGTCCCTCAAATCATAGCTACCCATAGCTACCTGAAACCATCTGGTGAGTACCCAATCTCAAACAGGCTTACAGTTGGTTGATGGTTATTTCATAATCAAATATTCCAAACGTTACAATGCTAACACCCAGGTTCAATGCCAGTTGCCCAGCATAGGGTCACCTGTCATCCACATCTGATGAGGCCTACCCCAATCTATCTAATTAATATTCCTTATCGAATTATGTTTTGTTGCCCGTTCAGTTTAGCATGTACTCGATTGAAATAAAATGACAGTTGTCAGTCCTTTCTTGCTGTTTTTTTCAATCTAATAAAACTAGTTTTTATTTTTGTTGTTCAACCACTACTACACTGAACAATAATATAAATGCAACATGTAAATTGTTGTCCCATGTTTCATGAGCTGAAAGAAAATATCCCAGAAATGTTCCATACACACAAAAAGCTTATTTCTCTCAAATTTGGTGCGCAAATTTGTTTACATCCCTGTTATTGAGCGTTTATCCTTTACCAAGATAATCCATCCACCTGACAGGTGTGGCATATCAAGAAGCTGATTAAACAGCATAATCATTGCATAGGTGCACCTTGTGGTGTGGACAATAAAAGGCCACTCTAAAATGTGCAGTTTTGTCACACAACACAATGCCACAGATGTCTCAAATTGAGGGAGCATCCAATTGGTATGCTTACTGCAGAATTGTCCACCAGAGCTGTTGCCAGAGAATTGAATGTTCATTTCTCTACCATAAGCCGCCTCAAAAGTCGTTTTAGAGAATTTGGCAGTACGTCCAACCGGCCTCACAACCGCAGACCACGTGTATGGCATGTGGTGAGTGATTTGCTGATGTCAAAATTTGGAACAGTGTGCCCCATGGTGGCGGTGAGATTATGGTCAATGTTCCCTCTAAGATGCGTGCGAGCAGCTCCCAGGACTGCTGCACAGAATAAATATCAGTCCACGCAGAGAAGCACGAGATTGAACCTTACTCAGCTTTCTAGTCTTTTCCTTTAGTTAACACTATCAATGTTTCCCTCTACTGTGGGAATTGCCAATATTAGCCAATTTCAATGCAATATACCGAAACAAAACGAACTATGCAGAATGCACCGGAGTAGGATTCTATTGCATTGACAGGCACGACTCAGCCCTACTCTATAGACCTGCATCGCAGTGCTAGCTGTGCCACTAGAGATCCTGGTTCGAATCCAGGCTCTGTCGTGGCTGGCCGCGACCGGGAGACCCATGGGGCGGCGCACAATTGGCCCAGCGTCGTCCAGGGTAGGGGAGAGAATGGCCAGCAGGGATGTAGCTTAGTTGGTAGAGCATGGCGTTTGCAACGCCAAGGTTGTGGGTTCGTTTCCCACGGGGGGCCAGTATGAAAAATAAAAATAATGTATGCACTCACTAACTGTAAGTCGCTCTGGATAAGAGTGTCTGTCAAATGATTAAATTGAAATATAAGAATAAATTGACTAAATAAAAAAAACAAAAAGTAACAGTAACAATAATGAGACTATATACAGGGGGTACCGGTACCGAGTCAATGTGCGGGGGTACAGGTTAGTCAAGGTAATTTGTACATGTATGTAGGGGTAAAGTGACTATGCATAGATAATAAACAGTGTGTAGCAACAGTGTAAAAACAAAGGGGGGGGGGGGGTCAATGCAAATAGTCCGGGTGGCAAATTGATTAATTGTTCAGCAGTCTTATGGCTTGGGGGTAGAAGCTGTTAAGGAGCCTTTTGGTCCTAGACTTGGTGCTCCGGTACCGCTTGCCGTGCAGTAGCAGAGAGAACAGTTTATGACTTAGGTGACTGGAGTCTTTGACAATTGTTTGGGCTTTCCTCTGACACCGCCTAGTTTATAGGTACTGGATGGCAGGAAGCTTGGCCCCGGTGATGTACTGGTCACTACCCTCTGTAGCGCCTTACGATCTGATTTATTTATTTATTTTATTTAACCTTTATTTAACCAGGTAAGCCAGTTGAGAACAAGTTCTCATTTACAACTGTGACCTGGCCAAGATAAAGCAAAGCAGTGCGATAAAAACCACAACACAGAGTTACATATGGGGTAAAAAAACATAAAGTCAAAAAATACAACAGAAAATATATATACAGTGTGTGCAAATGTAGCAAGTTATGGAGGTAAGGCAATAAATAGGCTATAGTGCAAAATAATTACAATGAGTATTAACACTGGAATGCTAGATGTGCAAGAGATTATGTGCAAATAGAGATACTGGGGTGCAAAAGAGCAAAATAAATAACAATATAGGGATGAGGTAGTTGGGTGGGCTAATTTCAGATGGGCTGTGTACAGGTGCAGTGATCGGTAAGGTGCTCTGACAACTGATACTTAAAGTTAGTGAGGGAGATAAGAGTCTCCAGCTTCAGAGATTTTTGCAATTCGTTCCAGTCATTGGCAGCAGAGAACTGGAAGGAATGGCGGCCAAAGGAGGTGTTGGCTTTGGGGATGACCAGTGAGATATACCTGCTGGAGCGCAGACTACGGGTGGGTGCTGCTATGGTGACCAATGAGCTAAGATAAGGCGGGGATTTGCCTAGCAGTGATTTATAGATGGCCTGGAGCCAGTGGGTTTGACGACGAACATGTAGTGAGGAACAGCCAACAAGAGCGTTAAGGTCACAGTGGTGGGTAGTGTATGGGGCTTTGGAGACAAAACGGATGGCACTGTGATAGACTACATCCAATTTGCTGAGTAGAGTGTTGGAGGCTATTTTGTAAATGACATCGCTGAAGTCAAGGATCGGTAGGATAGTCAGTTTTACGAGGGCATGTTTGGCAGCATGAGTGAAGGAGGCTTTGTTGCGAAATAGGAAGCCGATTCTAGATTTAACTTTGGATTGGAGATTCTTAAAGTGAGTCTGGAAGGAGAGTTTACAGTCTAACCAGACACCTAGGTATTTGTAGTTGTCCACATACTCTAGGTCAGACCCGTCGAGAGTAGTGATTCTAGTCGGGTGGGCGGGTGCCAGCAGCGTTCGATTGAAGAGCATGCATTTAGTTTTACTAGTGTTTAAGAGCAGTTGGAGGCTACGGAAGGAGTGTTTGTCATTGAAGCTCGTTTGGAGGTTTGTTAACACAGTGTCCAATGAAGGGCCAGATGTATACAAAATGGTGTCGTCTGCGTAGAGGTGGATCTGAGAGTCACCAGCAGCAAGAGCGACATCATTGATATACACGGAGAAAAGAGTCGGCCCAATAATTGAACCCTGTGGCACCCCCATAGAGACTGCCATAGGTCCAGACAACAGGCCCTCCGATTTGACACATTGAACTCTATCTGAGAAGTAGTTGGTGAACCAGGCGAGGCAGTCATTTGAGAAACCAAGGCTATTTAGTCTGCCAATAAGAATGCAGTGGTTGACAGAGTCGAAAGCCTTGGCCAGGTCGATGAAGACGGCTGCACAGTACTGTCTATTATCGATCGCGGTTATAATATCGTTTAGGACCTTGAGCGTGGCTGAAGTGCACCCATGACCAGCTCGGAAACCGGATTGCATAGCGGAGAAGGTACGGTGGGATTCGAAATGGTCAGTGATCTGTTTGTTAACTTGGCTTTCAAATACTTTCGAAAGGCAGGGCAGGATGGATATAGGTCTGTAACAGTTTGGATCTAGAGTGTCACCCCCTTTGAAGAGGGGGATGACCGCGGCAGCTTTCCAATCTCTGGGGATCTCAGACGTTATGAAAGAGAGGTTGAACAGGCTAGTAATAGGGGTTGCGACAATTTCGGCGGCTAGTTTTAGAAAGAAAGGGTCCAGATTGTCTAGCCCAGCTGATTTGTAGGGGTCCAGATTTTGCAGCTCTTTCAGAACATCAGCTGTCTGAATTTGTATGAAGGAGAAGCGGGGGGGCATGGGCAAGTTGCAGCGGAGGGTGCAGAGTTGGTGGCCGGGGTAGTGGTAGCCAGGTGGAAAGCATGGCCAGCCGTAGCAAAATGCTTGTTGAAATTCTCGATTATTGTAGATTTATCAGTGGTGATAGTGTTTCCTAGCCTCAGTGCAGTGGGCAGCTGGGAGGAAGTGCTCTTATTCTCCATGGACTTTACAGTGTCCCAAAACTTTTTGGAGTTAGTGCTACAGGATGCAAATTTCTGTTTGAAAAAGTTAGCCTTTGCTTTCCTGACTGCTTGTGTATATTGGTTCCTAACTTCCCTGAAAAGTTGCATATCGCGGGGGCTATTTGATGCTAATGCAGTACGCCACAGGATGTTTTTGTGCTGGTCAAGGGCAGTCAAGTCTGAGGAGAACCAGGGGCTATATCTGTTCTTAGTTCTGTATTTTTTGAATGGGGCATGTTTATTTAAGATTGAGAGGAAATTACTTTTAAAGAACATCCAGGCATCCTCTACTGACAGAATGAGATCTATATCCATCCAGGATACCTGGGCCAGGTCAATTAGGAAAGCCTGCTCGCTAAAGTGTTTTAGGGAGCGTTTGACAGTGATGAGGGGTGGTCGTTTGACCGCGGACCTGTTACGGACGCAGGCAATAAGGCAGTGATCGCTGAGATCCTGGTTGAAGACAGCGGAGGTGTATTTAGAGGTTAAGTTAGTCAGGATGATATCTATGAGGGTACCCATGTTTACGGATTTAGGGTTGTACCTGGTAGGTTCGTTGATAATTTGTGTGAGATTGAGGGCATCTAGTTTGGATTGTAGGATGGCCAGGGTGTTAAGCATATCCCAATTTAGGTCACCAAGCAGTACGAACTCTGAGGATAAATGGGGGGCAATCAATTCACATATGGTGTCCAGGGCACAGCTGGGGGCTGAGGGGGGTCTGTAGCAAGCGGCAACAGTGAGAGACTTATTTCTGGAAAGGTGGATTTTTAGAAGTAGAAGCACAGACCTGGATATTATGATAGAGCAGGCTATCTCTACAGTAGATTGCAACTCCACCCCCTTTGGCAGTTCTATCTAGACGGAAAATGTTATAGTTGGGGATGGAAATTTCAGAATTTTTGGTGGCCTACCTAAGCCAGGATTCAGACACTGCTAGAACATCAGGGTTGGCGGAGTGTGCTAACGCAATGAATAACTCAAACTTAGGAAGTAGACTTCTGATATTAACATGCAAGAAACCAAGGCTTTTGCGATTACAGAAGTCAACAAATGATAGCGCCTGGGGAGTAGGAGTGATACTGAGGGCTGCAGGGCCTGGGTTAGCCTCTACATCACCAGAGGAACAGAGGAGGACTAGAATAAGGATACGGCTAAAGGCTTTAAGAACTGGTCTTCTAGTGCGTTGGGTACATAGAATAAAGGGGGCAGATTTCTGGGCGTTGTAGAAAAGATTCAGGGCATTATGTACAGACAAGGATATGGAAGGATATGAGTAAAGTGGAGGTAAACCTAAGCGTTGGGTAACAATGAAAGAGATAGCATCACTGGAGGCACCGATTGAGTCGGTCTCCGCGTGTATGGGGGGTGGGACAAAGGAGCTATCTAAGGCAGGTTTAGCTGGGCTGGGGGATCTACAGTGAAATAGTACAATTAGAAATAACCAAAACAGCAATAAGCAAACCATATTGACATGGGAGAGAGGCATAAAGCAATCACAGGTGTAATTTCAGAGAGCTAAGACAACAGCTGGTAATGACGACACAGTTTGGGCTGAGGCTAAACATAAACAGGATGCGGTACCGTAAAAAGGAACAGTCCAGCAGGCATCAGCTGTATAGCTGAGTTATCATAAGGTCCGGTGAACAGCAATAGGATAGTTCGGAGGTAGTTCGGGGGCTGCTAAAGCACTAGCGAGCAAGAGGCCACGGCTAGCGTGTGCTAGCGGGCCGGGGCTAGCAGATGGAATCTTCGTGGTCGACGTCGTAACGGGAATCCTGTTGTAACCATATCAGACGATTTCGTCGGCAGACCAGTCGTGTAGGATCGGCGGGGATCCGTGTCAACACTAGGTGGTTCCGTCTGGTTGACAGAGAGGTAGATAGCCGGGAGATGGGCCTAGCTCAGGATGATTAGCCAAACCACAACGTCCATTTTGTTGCAGCTAGCTGGTAGCGATAAATCCGGAGTTAAAGGTCCAGTGATTCAGTGATTCCGGCAGAAAAACTGATATGTTCTGGGTCGATAACGCGCTGTGCAGACAGTGCAGACTGGCCGAATAATAGTCCAGGCTAGAGCTGGCTGGTAGGTGGTGCAGGCCATGGACAATGGTGAAAAACCGCTTACGGTAGCTAATAGCAAGTAGCTAGTTAGCTGGCTACTCCCGTCCGGTAGACCGAGAGGTAGATAGCCGGGATATGGGCCTGGCTCTAGGCTAGCTCGAGGCTAACTGGTGCTTGCATCGGGGGCAGTGGTGATTAGCTAAACAGCAACATCCATTCGGTTGCGGCTAGCTAGTTGCGATCCGGTGATTAATGTCCAGTGATTAAATTATTCAGGCAGAAAAATCCAATGTTCTGGGTGAAATACCGCTAACTGTGGCTAATAGCAAATAGCTAGTTAGCTGGCTAGCTAGTTTCAACTGTAGATTCTAGATAAAAGGTAAGTCAATAATAGAATCCGTTCCACATTGAGTGAGGTGGGTTGCAGGAAAGTATATTTTGTAGAAGGATGAAAAGTCTGATAGGGAAATATGTACGAAAAATACAAAAAACAGGGTATTTACAGGCTATTTACAGACTCATGACAAAAACAGGACTGCACTACTACGCCATCTTGAGTATACCGAAATGCATCACCGCCATACCAGGCGGTGATGCTCTTGATGGTGCAGCTGTATAACTTTTTGAGGATCTGGGGACCCATGGCAAATCTTTTCAGTCTCTTGAGTGCGAAAAGGCGTTGTCGTGCCTCTTCATGACATTCTTGGTGTGTTTGGACCATGATAGTTTGTTGGTGATATGGACACCAAGGAACTTGGATCTCTTGACCCACTCCACTACAGCCCTGTCGATGTGAATGGGGGGGTTTTCGGCCCTCCTTTTCTTGTAGTCCACTATCATCTCCTTTGTCTTGCTCACGTTGAGGGAGAGGTTGTTGTCCTGGCACCACACTGCCAGGTCTCTGACCTCCTCCCTATAGGCTGTCTCATCATTGTTGGTGATCAGGCCTACCATCATTGTGTCGTCAGCAAACTTAATGATGGTGTTGGAGTCGTGCTTGGCCACGCAGTCGTGGGTGAACAGGGAGTACAGGAGGGGACTAAGCACTCACCCCTGAGGGGCCTCCGACGGGACAGCTGCTCTCTGCCTGGGATTCCTCCTCCAACTGGAGCTCTACTTCTCCAGCATCAGCCCGGCCCCATCGGAGCGAGAGAAGGTGTCCGCCCTCATCTCCTGCCTCTCGGGGAAAGCCCTGGAGTGGGCCAACGCGGTGTGGAAGGAAGGAGGAGCCGCGTTGGACAACTACGGGGAGTTCGCTCGCCTCTTTCGGGCTGTCTTCAATCACCTGCCCGAAGGTCGAGAGGCGGGTGAGTGGCTGGTCCACCTGAGGCAGGGGACGAGCACTGTGCAGGACTTCGCCTTGGAGTTTCGGAATCTAGCAGCTGGGTCCGGGTGGAACGAGCAGGCCCTTATTGACCAATTCCGGTGCCATCTGCGGGAGGATGTCCGAAGGGAGCTAGCCTGCAGGGACACCATGTTGTCCTTCACGCAACTGGTGGACATGGCCATCCGTTTGGACAACCTGCTGGCGGCCAGAGGACGTCCTGGAGGGGGTCTGCCCGTTCCAACCCCGGCCGACTCGGATCACGAGCTGATGGAGCTGGGTGGAGCCGCGATCCGAGAGAGCGGAGGACGTATTCCCCCCAAATACCTCGATTTGGCGCACGCATTTTCCAAAACGTCAGGGGTTTATATGTCCCTCCACTTCACCTGCCTCCTCAAGTTTCTTTTTTGTGAAGAAGAAAGACGGCGGTCTGCGCCCTTGCATTGATTATCGATCACTGAACAAGGAGACGATTTAGTTATCCTCTCCCCCTCATTCCTTCAGTGAACGAGTCAATGCATGGGGCGCGCTTCTTCACCAAATTAGATCTTCGGAGTGCGTACAACCTGGTGCGTGTCCAAGAGGGGGATGAGTGGAAGACAGCATTCAGCACAACCACGGGGCATTATGAATACCTGGTGATGCCCTACGGTTTGATGAATGCTCCATCCGTCTTCCAGTCCTTTGTGAACGAGGTGTTTCGGGACACGCTTGGTTGCGGTGTAGTGGTCTACATCGATGACATTGTGGTGTATTCCACTACGTGCGCCGAGCATGTGTCCCTGGTTCGCAAAGTGCTGGCCCGACTGTTGGAAAATGACCTTTATGCCAAGGCAGAAAAGTGTCTGTTTTTCCAGCAGTCCGTCTCCTTCCTCGGAGATCGCATTTCAGCCGTGCGTAAATTGGCCGACTCCCACCACGGTTAAGGAGGTGCAGCACTTTATTGGCTTCGCCAACTATTATCAGAGGTTTATCCGGGGCTTTGGCAAGGTCATAGCTCCCATTACATCTCTGTTGAAGGGTGGGCCGTCCTGGCTCCTCTGGTCTGCTGAGGCTGACAGGGCCTTCAGTAACCTGAGGGGTCTGTTCACCTCAGCCCTGGTACTGGCCCACCCCGATCCATCACTACCGTTTGTAGTGGAGGTGGATGCGTCCGAGGTAGGGATAGGCGCTGTCCTATCTCAACGTACAGGCACGCCACCCAAGCTCCGCCCCTGTGCCTCCTTCTCTAAGAAGCTCAGCCTGGCGGAGCAGAACTACGATGTTGGTGATCGGGAGCTGTTGGCTGTTGTCCGAGCCCTGACCGTGTGGAGGCATTGGCTCAAAGGGGCGAAACACCCTTTCCTCATCTGGATGGACCACCGTAATCTGGAGTACATCCGGGCAGAGAGGAGGCTGAATCCTCGACAGGCCAGGTGGGCCCTATTCTTCACCCGGTTTGATTTCACACTATCATACATCCCGGGTACGAAGAACGTGAAGGCAGACACATTGTCACGGCTGTATGATATAGAGGAGAGGCCCAGAGACAACACCTGCATACTCCCGGCCTCCTACATTGTGGCGCCGGTAGTATGGGCGATGGACGCGGATATAGAGTAGTCGTTACGCACAGAGTCATCTCCACCTCAGTATCCAGCTGAGCTGCAGTACATTTTTACATTTACATTTTAGTCATTTAGCAGACGCTCTTATCCAGAGCGACTTACAGTTAGTGAATGCATGTTATTTAAAAAAAAAAAATTATACTGGCCCCCCGTGGGAAACATCCCACATCCCTGCCAGCCAAACCCTCCCCTACCTTGGAAAACGCTGGACCAATTGTGCACCGCCCATGGGTCTCCGGTCGCTGCCGGCTGCGACAGAGCCTGGACTCGAACCAGGATCTCTAGTGGCACAGCTAGCACTTTTTTTGTTTTGTTATCTAAACATGCCATTTTTCAGTACGACTTGATCTTACGTTTTTTAAAAGTTTTTTTTCTTTTTTTTTAAGAGAAGTGAAGAGGGGCATCCGTTAAACATTTAATTACATTTGTATGGCCTTAGTGTTGAAATGCAAATCGAGCTTGATGGTGGTTCCATGTACACACAATCGCTTCAGAAGCTGTCTGTGTTTTTCCCATGTTATATGTGTGCGAAAGTGCACAGGTCTATTGTATACACTATTGTGAAAACTTGTACACCTTGGGAAAACGGTCAGGCAGGAGTGGATCACCATACAGCAACTGATTCAGAGGTTAGTCTATCTATCATTATGGGACAGCCATGGGGTTAGCTAAAATGCAAGTCAAATGTCAGATATTTATGTAGTCGGGTGTAGTACTTCACTCCCCAATCATTTTCTGTTGGGGAAACTGGTGTAAACTCAAATCAAAGCATACCAAACCTATAAAACTGTATAAGCTGCATCAATACAGTGTTTGTAAAGAAATCAAATCAAAATGATGATATAAAGGGGGTCAATCCCCTTCTCTTCATTTTTTTTGCTCTATACCCACAATACATTTTTAAATGGCTAGGATGGGACATCACTGTAACAAGACCCTATCTTTTGGAACCTACTTCTTTTTAGAGATTTTCCCCGCTTTCCTCTTGGGCTCGTAGGGTGTCCGTAGGATGCTCGGCGTCTCCTCCATAACGCGCACCAGCAGGTTATCAATGTAGTCTTCCAGTTCACGGATATGCGCGTCCTTCTTTTTCACCACCTCCTTCTGCTTGATGAGCTCATGCACCACCTCATCGAAAGATAGGTTGCTATAGGAAGCCACGCTCATCTGCTTTGTCTCATGTTTCTTGCCGTGGTTCTCGCTTGCCTTTCGGATGTCTTCATTAGTGGTGGGATTTTTATCACTTGCTTTGTAGTGTGAGAGGAAGGGGTTGGTTGGTTGGGTGTCACCCTGAGAGTCGCTGCTGAAGGGGTTGGTTGAGCGCAGGTCTCCAGAGCTGCCCGAACACCCCCCGTTGTGGGTCTTGCGTCCCTCCTTCTTCCCGGTCACACGTTCCAGCAGGCTGACCTTCTTCTCCTTCTCCTTCTTCTCCCCTCGGTCCCACAGCTGGCCCTTCTACCCCTCCAAAGGGTTGCGGTAGCGTGGGGGGGGTGGCGTACTTCTGCGGCAGGCTGTCGCTGATATCAGTAAAAGGGTCACTGTGCGCCTCGTTGTCCTGGTAGCCTTGCACCTCGCCCTGGGAGCGCCTGTGAGAGGCAGCACCACTCCCTTTCTCCAGCTGCCCGATGGAGTTCATAGAGTCCAGCTTGGGACTTGGTACATGCCTGCTCTTATCCGTGACCGTCTGATCTACTGGGCACACATGTCACCCTCCTCTGGTCACCCAGGTATCGGTCATACAATGCGTTGCCTGACCGGAAAGTACTGGTGGCCTACCTTGGCTAAGGACGAGAGGGTGTATGTCTCCTCCTGCTCGGTGTGCGCCCAGAGTAAGGCACCTAGGCACCTCCCAGCGGGTAAGTTACAACCTTTACCAGTTCCACAACGACCATGGTCTCACCTGAGTGTTGATTTCCTTACCGATCTTCCCCTCTCCCAAGGTAACACCACCATCCTGGTCGTTGTGGACTGCTTTTCCAAGGCCTGCTGCCTCCTTCCTCTGCCCGGTCTCCCCACGGCTCTGCAAACTGCGGATACCCTGTTTACACACGTCTTCCGGCACTACGGGGTACCAGAAGATATAGTGTCTGACCGGGGTCCCCAGTTCACATCCAAGGTGTGGAAGGCATTCATGGACGTCTGGGGGTCTCGGTCAGCCTGACCTCTGGTTTCCACCCCGAGTCTAATGGGCAGGTGGAACGGGTAAATCAGGATGTGGGTAGGTTCCTGCGGTCCTACTGCCAGGACCGGCCGGGGGAGTGGTCGGTGTTCTTGCCATGGGCCGAATATGCCCAGTCAACTTTTTGGACGAGATGGGTCCCATTATGCCTGGCGAAAACCAAACACTGCATTCCACAGTATGAACATCATACCAAAGGTCAAGCATGGTGGTGGTGGTGTGATGGTTTGTGGATGCTTTGCTGCCTCAGGACCTGGATGACTTGCCTTAATAGAAGGAACCATGAATTCTGCTCTGTATCAGAGAATTCTACAGGAGAATGTCAGACCATCCGTCTATGAGCTGAAGCTGAAGTGCAGCTGGGTCATGCAGCAAGACAATGATCCAAATCACACAATCAAGTCTACATGAAAATAGGTAAAAAGCAACAAATTGGACGTTTTGGAATGGCCTAGTCAAAGTCCAGACCTAATCCCAATTGAGATGTTGTGGCAGGACTTGAAACGAGTTGTTCATGCTTGAAAACCCACACGTCACTGAGTTAAAGCAGTTCTGCATGGAAGAGTTGGCCAAAATTCCTCCACAGCGACGTGAGAGACTGATCAACAACTACAGGAAGCATTTGGTTGGAGTCATTGCAGTTGAAGGTGGCACAACCAGTTATTGAGTGTAAGGGGGCAATTACTTTTTCACACAGGGGAATTGGGTGTTGCATAACTTTGTTTATGAAATAAATGAAATAAATATGTAATTGTTGTGTTATTTGTTCACTTATGGTCCCTTTATCTAATATTAGGTTTTGGTTGAAGATCTGATAACATTCAGTATCACAAATATGCAAAAGTAGAGAAAATTAGAAAGGGGGCAAATACCTTTTCATATATATATATACACTGCTCAAAAAAATAAAGGGAACATTTAAACAACACAATGTAACTCCAAGTCAATCACACTTCTGTGAAATCAAACTGTCCACTTAGGAAGCAACACTGATTGACAATACATTTCACACGCTGTTGTGCAAATGGAATAGACAACAGTTGGAAATTATAGGCAATTAGCAAGACACCCCCAATAAAGAAGTGGTTCTGCAGGTGGTGACCACAGACCACTTCTCAGTTCCTATGCTTCCTGGCTGATGTTTTGGTCACTTTTGAATGCTGGCGGTGCTTTCACTCTAGTGGTAGCATGAGACGGAGTCTACAACCCACACAAGTGGCTCAGGTAGTGCAGCTCATCCAGGATGGCACATCAATGCGAGCTGTGGCAAGAAGGTTTGCAGTGTCTGTCAGCGAAGTGTCCAGAGCATGGAGGCACTACCAGGAGACAGGCCAGTACATCAGGAGACGTGGAGGAGGCCGTAGGAGGGCAACAACCCAGCAGCAGGACCGCTACCTCCGCCTTTTTACATTTACATTTTTACATTTTTGTCATTTAGCAGATGCTCTTATCCAGAGCGACTTACAGTTAGTGAGTGCATAATTATTTATTTTTTTCATACTGGCCCCCCGTGGGAATCGAACCCACAACCCTGGCGTTGCAAACACCATGCTCTACCAACTGAGCTACATCCCTGCTGGCCATTCCCTCCCCTACCCTGGACGACGCTGGGCCAATTGTGCGCCGCCCCATGGGTCTCCCGGTCACGGCCAGCTACGACAGAGCCTGTATTCGAACCAGGATCTCTAGTGGCACAGCAAGCACTAGCACTGCGATGCAGTGCCTTAGACCACTGCACCTTTGTGCAAGGAGGAGCAGGAGGAGCACTGCCAGAGCCCTGCAAAATGACCTCCAGCAGGCCACAAATGTGCATGTCTGCTCAAACGGTCAGAAACAGACTCCATGAGGGTGGTATGAGGGCCCGACGTCCACAGGTGGGGGTTGTGCTTACAGCCCAACACCGTGCAGGACGTTTGGCATTTGCCAGAGAACACCACGATTGACAAATTCGCCACTGGCGCCCTGTGCTCTTCACAGATGAAAGCAGGTTCACACTGAGCACATGTGACAGACGTGACAGAGTCTGGAGACGCCGTGGAGAACGTTCTGCTGCCTGCAACATCCTCCAGCATGACCGGTTTGGCGGTGGGTCAGTCATGGTGTGGGGTGGCATTTCTTTGGGGGGCCGCACAGCCCTCCATGTGCTCGCCAGAGGTAGCCTGACTGCCATTAGGTACCGAGATGAGATCCTCAGACCCCTTGTGAGACCATATGCTGGTGCGGTTGGCCCTGGGTTCCTCCTAATGCAAGACAATGCTAGACCTCATGTGGCTGGAGTGTGTCAGCAGTTCCTGCAAGAGGAAGGCATTGATGCTATGGACTGGCCCGCCCGTTCCCCAGACCTGAATCCAATTGAGCACATCTGGGACATCATGTCTCGCTCCATCCACCAACGCCACGTTGCACCACAGACTGTCCAGGAGTTGGTGGATGCTTTAGTCCAGGTCTGGGAGGAGATCCCTCAGGAGACCATCCGCCACCTCATCAGGAGCATGCCCAGGCGTTTTAGGGAGGTCATACAGGCACGTGGAGGCCACACACACTACTGAGCCTCATTTTGACTTGTTTTAAGGACATTACATCAAAGTTGGATCAGCCTGTAGTGTGGTTTTCCACTTTAATTTTGAGGGTGACTCCAAATCCAGACCTCCATGGGTTGATACATTTGATTTCCATTGATCATTTTTGTGTGATTTTGTTGTCAGCACATTCAACTATGTAAAGAAAAAAGTATTTAATAAGATTATTTCATTCATTCAGATCTAGGATGTGTTGTTTAAGTGTTCCCTTTATTTTTTGAGCAGTGTATATATATATATACAGTACTAACCTGTACCCCTGCACATTGACTCGGTACCGGTACCCCCTGTATATAGCCTCATTATTGTTATTTTATTGTGTTACTTACATTTTTTTTATTTAGTAGATATATTCTTAACTCTATTTTCTTAAAACTGCATTGTTGGTTAAGGGCTTGTAAGTAAGCATTTCACAGTAAAGTCTACACCTGTTGTATTTGGCGCATGTGACCAGTCAAAAGTTTGGACACACCTACTCATTCAAGGGTTTTTCTTTATTTTGACTATTTTTTACATTGCAGAATAATAGTGAAGACATCAAAACTATGAAATAACACATATGGAATCATGTAGTAACCAAAAAAGTGTTAAACAAATAAACATTTATTTTATATTTTATATTCTTCAAAGTAACCTCCCGAGTGGTGCAGTGGTCTAAGGCACTGCATCGCAGTGCTAGCTGTGCCACTAGAGATCCTGGTTTGAATCCAGGCTCTGTCGTAGCCGGCCGTGACCGGGAGACCCATGGGGCGGCGCACAATTGGTCCAGGGTAGGGGAGGGAATGGCCAGCAGGGATGTAGCTCAGTTGGTAGAGCATGGCGTTTGCAACGTCAGGGTTGTGGGTTCGATTCCCACGTGGGGCCAGTATGAAAAAATTTAAATAATGTATGCACTCACTAACTGTAAGTCGCTCTGGATAAGAGCGTCTGCTAAGTGACGTAAATGTAGCCAGCCTTTGCCTTGATGACAGCTTTGCACACTCTAAACATTCTATCAACCAGCTTCATGAGGTAGTCACCTGAATGCATTTATACCTGACGCCGACGAAGATGGCGGCCTCGTGACTAGCTCTTAGGAAACTTTGCGCTATTTTGTTTTTTTATGTATTATTTTTTACATTATTAGCTCAGAAGGTGTTTTATATCATTACATACAGCCGGGAAAAACGATTGGACCCCAGAACTACCAGCATTACGACCAGGAATACGACTTTCCCGAAGCAGATCCTTTGTTTGCTCTCCCCAGGGCAATTGAAATGATTCCAGCGGCTGACCCAAAACATCGCCGGCGGAGGAGAGGCACTCGGAGCGGCCTGCTGGTTCGACTTGGGAGCCGCGCACACCACCCACCACTTTCAAGTATATTACGCGCTAATGTTCAGTATTTGGATAACAGAGTCGACAAGCTCAGGGCAAGGATTTATTTCCAGAGAGACATCAGGGCCTGTAACATACTTTGTTTCACAGAAACATGGCTCTCTAGGGATATTCTGTTGAAATAGGTCCAACCAGATGGGTTCTCAGTTCATCGCGCAGACAGGAATAAATATCTCTCCAGGAAGCAGAAGGGCAGAGGTGTGTGTTTCATGATTAACGACTCATTGTGTAATTGTAGTAACATACAGGAACTCAAGTCCTTTTGTTCACCCGACCTAGAATAACTCACGATCAAATGCCAACCGTATTATCTCCCAAGATAATTTTCTTCGGTTATAGTCACGGCCGTGTATATTCCCCCCTCAAGCCGATACCACGACAGCCCTCAAAGAACTTCACTGGACTTTATGCAAACTGGAAACCACATATCCTGAGGCTGCATTTATTGCAGCTGGGGATTTTAACAAAGCAAATTTGAGAACTAGGCTGCCAAAGTTCTATCAACATATCGACTGTTGTACTCGGCTGCTAAAATTCTCGACCATTGCTATTCGAACTTCCGGGATGGTTATAAGGCCCTCCCCCACCCTCCTTCTGGCAAAATCTGACCACGACTCCATTTTGCTCCTCCCTTCCTATAGGCAGAAACTCAAACAGGAAGTACCCGTACTAAGGACTATTCAACGCTGGTCTGACCAATCGGAATCCACGCTTCAAGATTGTTTTGATCACGCGGACTGGGATATGTTCCGGGTAGCTTGCGAAAACCAATTTAGGCAAACACACTGAAACGGTGACTGAGTTTATCAGGAAGTGTATAGGATATGTTGTTCATAAACTCTCACTCAACGTCAACAAAACAAAGGAGATCGTGGACTTCAGGAAACAGCAGAGGGTGCACCCCCCTATCCACATCGACGGGACCGCAGTGGAGAAGGTGGAAAGCTTCATGTTCCTTGGTATACATATCACTGACAAACTGAAATGGTCCACCCACGCAGACAGTGTGGTGAAGAAGGCGCAACAGAGCCTCTTCAACCTCAGGAGGCTGAAGAAATTTGGCTAGCATCTAAAACCCTCACAAACTTTTACAGATGCAAAATTGAGAGCATCCTGTCGGGCTGTATCACCGCCTGGTATGGCAACTGCACCGTCAGCAACCGCAGGGCTTTCCAGAGGGTGGTGCGGTCTACTAAACGTATTACCGGGGGCAAACTATCCGCCCTCCAGGACACCTACAGCACCCGATGTCACAGGAAGGCCAAAAAGATCATCAAGGACATCAACCACCTGAGCAACTGCCTGTTCACCCCGCTATCATCCAGAAGGCGAGGTCAGTACAGGTGCATCAAAGCTGGGACCGAGAGACTGAAAAACAGCTTCTATCTCAAGGCCATCAGACTGTTAAATAGCCATCACTAGCACATTAGAGGCTGCTGCTGCCTACAGAAATCGCAGTCCACTTTAAGAAATGGAACACTAGTCACTTTAATAATGTTTACATATCTTGCATTACTCATCTAATATGTATATACTGTACTCTATAATATTCTACTGTATCTTAGTCCATGCCGATCTGTCATTGCTCGTCCATATATGTATATATTCTTAATTCCATTCCTTACTTAGATTTGTGTGTATTGGGTATATGTTGTGAAATTGTTAGATATTAATTGTAAGATATTACTGCACTGTCGGAGCTAGAAGCAGAAGCATTTCGCTACACCCGCAATAACATCTGCTAAACACGTGTATGTGTCAAATAATATTTGATTTAATTTGATTTCAATTAACAGGTGTGCCTTCTTAAAAGTTTATTTGTGTAATTTCTTTCCTTCTTAATGCGTTTGAGCCAATCAGTTGTGTTGTGACAAGGTAGGGGTGGTATACAGAAGATAGCCCTATTTGGTGAAAGACCAAGTCCATATTATGGCAAGAACAGCTCAAATAAGCAAAGACAAACAACAGTCCATCATTACTTTAAGACATGAAGGTCAGTCAATCCGGAAAATGTCAAGAAGTTTCTTCAAGTGCAGTCGCAAAAACCATCAAACGCTATAATGAAACTAACTCTCACGAGGACCGCCACAGGAATGGAAGACCCAGAGTTACCTCTGCTGCAGAGGATAAGTTCATTAAAGTTACCAGCTTCAGAAATTGCTGCCCAAATAACTGCTTCACAGAGTTCAAGTAACAGACGCATCTCAACATCAGCTGTTCAGAGGAGACTGCGTGAATCAGGCCTTCATGGTCGAATTGCTGCAAAGAAACCACTACTAAAGGACACCAATAAGAAGAAGAGACTTGCTTGGGCCAAGAAACACACGCAATGGACATTAGACCGGTGGAAATCTGTCGTTTGGTCTGATGAGTCCAAATTTGAGATTTTTGGTTGCAACCGCCATGCCTTTGTTAGACACAGAGTAGGTCAATTGATGATCTCTGCATGTGTTGTTTCCACTGTGAAGCATGGAGGAGGAGGTGTGATGGTGTGGGGGTGCTTTGTTGGTGACACTGTCTGTGATTTATTTAGAATTCAAGGCACACTTAACCAGCATTGCTACCACAGCATTCTGTAGCGATACACCATCCCATCAGGTTTGCGCTTCGTGGGACTATAATTTGTTTTTCAACAGGACAATGACCCAACACACCTCCAGGCTGTGTAAGGGCTATTTGACCAAGAAGGAGAGTGATGGAGTGCTGCATCAGATGACCTGGCCTCCACAATCACCTGACCTCAACCCAATTGAGATGGTTTGGGATGAGTCGGACCGCAGAGTGAAGGAAAAGCAGCAAACTCCTTCAAGACTGTTGGAAAAGCATTCCAGGTGAAGCTGGTTGAGAAAATGCCAAGAGTGTGCAAAGCTGTCATCAAGGCAAAGGGTGGCTACTTTGAAGAATCTAAAATCTAAAATATATTTTGATTTATTTAACACTTTTTTGTTACTACATGATTCCTCTCAAGTAGCAGATCTTCCTCTCAAATGGGTTACATAGTTGTGCACTGACTCACCCTCTTCCTGTTTGCAGCTTCCAAAAACGAACCGCTCATAAATGACGTTTCTGGCAGGTTTGAAGTACACTATACATAGCAAAATATGTGGAAACCCCTTCAAATTACTGGATTCGGCTATTTCAGCCAAAATATATTTTGATTTGTTTAACACTTTTTTTGTTACTACATGATTCCATATGTGTTATTTCATAGTGTTGATGTCTTCACTATTATTATACAATGTAGAAAATAGCAAAAATAAAGAAAAACCCTTGAATGAGTAGGTGTGTCCAAACTTTTGACTGGTACTGTATATATATATATATATACTACCATTCAAAAGTTTGGGGTCACTTAGAAATGTCCTTGTTCTCGAAAGTAAAGCAATTTTTGGATCCATTAAAATAACATCAAATTAATCAGATGCTGACCTTCTAGGCAGAGTTACAAAGAAAAAAACATATCTCAGACTGCCCATCTGAATCTTTTCTTTTTATTGGCCAGTCTGAGATATGGCTTTTTCTTTGCAACTCTGCCTAGAAGGTCAGCTTCCCGGAGTCGCCTCTTCACTGTTGACGTTGAGACTGGTATTTTGTGGGTACTATTTAATGAAGCTGCCAGTTGAGGACCTGTGAGGCGTCTGTTTCTCAAACTAGACACTCTAATGTATTTGTCCTCTTGCTCAGTTGTGCACCGGGGCCTCCCATTCCTCTTTCTATTCTGGTTAGAGCCAGTTTGCGCTGTTCTGTGAAGGGAGTAGTACACAGCGTTGTACGAGATCTTCAGTTTCTTGGCAATTTCTCGCATGGAATAGCCTTCATTTCTCTGAACAAGAATAGACTGACGAGTTTCAGAAGAAAGTTATTTGTTTCTGGCCATTTTGAGCCTGTAATCGAACCCACAATTGCTGATGCTCCAGATACTCAACTAGTCTCAAGAAGGCCAGTTTTATTGCTTCTTTAATCAGCACAACAGTTTTCAGCTGAGCTAACATAATTGCAAAAGGGTTTTCTAATGACCATTTAGCCTTTTAAAATGATAAACTTGGATTAGCAAACACAATGTGCCATTGGAACACAGGACTGATGGTTGCTGATAATGGGCCTCTGTACACCTATGTAGATATTCCATTAAAAATCAGCCGTTTCTAGCTACAATAGCCCTTTACAAAATTAACAATGTCTACACTGTATTTCTGATCAATTTGATGTTATTTTGATGGACATTTCTAAGTGACCCCAAACTTTTGAACGGTAGTGTATGTATATATTACAGTGCCTTCGGAAAGTATTCAGACCCCTGGACTTTTTCCACATATTGTTAGGTTAGAGCCTTATTCTAAAATTGTTTAAATTGTTTTTTCCCCTCATCAATCAACACACAATACCCCATAATGACAAAGCAAAAACAGTTTTTTTAGACATTTTTGCAAATTTATTAAAGATAAAAAATTGAAATATTACATTTACTTAAGTATTCAGACCTTTTACTCAGTGCTTTGTTGAATCACCTTTGGCAGCGATTACAGCCTTTACAGCGATTACAGCGATTACAGAGTCTTCTTGGGTATGACGCTACAAGCTTGGCACACTGTATATGGGGAGTTTCTCCCATTCTTCTCTGCATATCCTCTCAAACTATGTCAGGTTGGATGGGGAGTGTTGCTGCACAGCTATTTTCAGGTCTCTCCAGAGATGTTTGACCGTGTTCAAGCCCAGGCTCTGGCTGGGCTAAAGGACATTCAGAGACTTGTCCTGAAGCCACTCCAGCGTTGTCTTGGCTGTGTGCTTAGGGTCATTGTTCTGTTGGAAGGTGAATCTTCGCCCCAGTCTGAGGTCCTGAGTGCTCTGGAGCAGGTTTTCATTAAGGATCTCTCTGTACTTTTCTCTGTTCATCTTTCCCTCGATCCTGACTAGTCTCTCAGTTCCTGCCGATGAAAAACATCCCCATAGCATGATGCTGCCACCACCATGCTTCACTGTAGGGATGATGCCATGTTTGCTCCAGACGTGACGCTTGGCATTCAGGCCAAAGAGTTCAATCTTGGTTACATCATACCAGAGAAGGTGCCTTTTGCCAAACTCCAAGCGGGCTGTCATGTGCCTTTTACTGAGGAGTGGCTTCCGTCTGGCCACTCTACCATAAAGGCCTGATTGGTGGAGTGCCGCAGAGATGGTTGTCCTTCTGGAAGGTTCTCCCATATCCACAGAGGAACTCCAATCAAGTTGTAGAAACATCTCAAGGATGATCAATGGAAACAGGATGCACCTGATCTCAATTTCGAGTCTCATAGCAAAGGGTCTGAATACTTATGTAAATAAGGTATTTCTGTTTTTTATATACATTTAAAATAAAACCCAGCCCTTTAAAGAAACGCAGTCTGAAAAGTATTAGCACGTCATCTCATAGGGAAAACACAGGGCATTGACACAAAAAATTATTTAGTCCCCACTTCGGATTTCCCACTTCAAGCTCAAATATTTAATACTTTGACTAAAACAATGACTTATTGACTTCCATCGTTGTGCAACATCATGGGTAAGCTCTGGTCATCGTCTTCAGCAAAATAAAGTGAATTTCCGCTCTTGTGGTACTTTAAATATCTGCTCCGAATTAAGATTCAAAGATGTCTGCGGAAAGAATGGGGTGCCAGCTATAACATGACACCTTGAGTTTGAGAAAATCTATTTTGGTTACTAACCTACAGTAAGTGAAGTGGATTTACACCCGGTACCAGAATTACTGTAACCGAATCACATCATGGGTCTCTGATCTGTACTACCAGAAATGCATCATTATGGATATGAATGTCATTATCTTCATGGTGATGTATCCTGAATAGGTACACAAAGGTAGAAATATGCAATATCATCCTTAGCATATATGGGTATTAATATACACACTGGCTATTATTCTAATGAGCTTTGCCCCCAAACAAGACCAAATTCTGTTTGTCCGGACCGGACCAAATCTGAACCAATCATAGACGTCTATGATTCACAGGTTTGGACATCACAGTACCGCACAGTACAGTACAGTACAGTACAGTACAGTAAAGTTGAGTAAAGTAAAGTATAGTTCAATACAGTACAGTACAGTACAATATAGTACATTATTGTAATCTACTCTAGTGAGCTCTACTGTACTGTACTGTACTGTACTGAACTATACTCTACTCTACTTTTCTGTACCATACTGTACTGTACTGTACTGAGCTCTACTCTAGTGTGATGTACTGTACTGTACTGTCTATGAGTGTCTTAGATTTGGTCTGGTCACCAATCATGGACGTCTATGTTTGGGCCAAATCAAGGCCGGTCCGGACAAAAAATGAACGTCTGTGTACGTTGAAATCAAGGCCAGTCCGGACAAAAAAATGATGTCTGTTGACGTTGAAATCAAGGCCAGGGTGGACTAACCAAATTTCAACTACTTTTCAACGTCCATGGACGTTCAATGTCGGTCAGTGCTCAGTGGATGTGGATGCTAGTTACAGTAAATGGAAAGAGAGGGGGCTCATGGGTAGGTGTCAATAAGATCCTGGAGAAGTAACATTAGCTGGAGAGACAGAGACATAGCACAGACACTTCAAAACCTTTATTCCTTATGATTAATTTTTTATTTTCTGTTTTGCCATTTATGAATATACGAGGTGCATTGGGGAAAATTGCCCAAAACGTTGGAGAGAAGCAGAGAGAGAGAGGGGGAGAGGTTGTCCAGATTGTTTTCACACTCATTTTGACCACCAGACGACAGAAAGAGAACACAGACAGTTATGAGTTCAACATAACAGCATACCAAGGATCATTTAGCTATTTGATTTAGAATTTTAGGACCCCTTTAGGTATCAAAAATATATATAAAAAAATTATTTGATGAAACATTGAATTTGGCCTTACTGCTATTAACCCATATAATCTAATTGAATAACAGATTCATACATGGAAAAACAGAGAGTCTGTCCTTAGAGATATAAGAAAGATCAGGATTATTATAATATCTTCTTTTACCCATATTTAACCAATTGTTTTCCCATATATAATTCCAGAATTTTTTACAACTTGTACCAGGATGCCTTCAGACGTGTCTAGTGAAGCTTGTGGGCGTCCTAGAGGAAAGCCAACATGTACATGTTTGTGAGAGTCTCACCTTTCCGTAAAGGGGTCATATTAGTGTGTAGCCCAAACTGTTCGGACGCTACAGACAGAAGTTGGCAGATTGGCAGTACGGACTTCAGACAGTTCCGGAAGAGGTTTGTGGGGGTTGTAGAGTAAACCGGAGAACACCATCCTATTCGTGAGAGTCTGTAGGCCAAACCGTTTGGACGTTACAGACATTTTCATGAGAAGATCGATTTTCTAGATGTCTCATGGTCTGACAAACACTGCTGTAGCTCGGTCACCTTCCACTGCAGATGAGGAAGGCTGCCATTGGCGGATGAGACACAGCCCATGCAAAAAGAACAGATTGAACAGCCAGATTTTCATGGGGATTTTTGTATTATGCTAATTCAATTTTCACAGGGCACGGACATCGACGCTAGGGTTTTTTAAAGATATGTGGGGTTTTGGTCATGGAATTACAAGGCAATGTTTCTTAAACTTACAGAAGGCAAATCATTTCTCCAAAACTAAATATAACTGTTGATATTAGTTGGCAGGTTTCTTCACTTCAACATTATTTTGTTTTGATGTATTTCTCATACCTTTAAAGGCTTTTTCTGGTATATGTTTTCTAAGACTGCATCTGTTAGACCAGAAATCAAAGCAATTACTTATTCCTTAATTTTAGGTTGGAAAATGTGTCTATGCCTGAATTTTCCAAAATTATAGACTCAGCTTTCATTTGACACCCAATTCGATATGCTCCAAGAACTTCACGTTGGAGATGACCTAAGAGAAACGATTCTTGTTGTTTTTCTCATCTGACATTTTTCCATCATCTGTCGTGTTGTAGACAACATTCGCCACTCCCGGTTCTACAGTACTCGATTACAACGCCAAACTCCGCCTTCGCAATTTAAGTAGTCCGGATTCCCCCGGCTGTGTAAAACACCCACTATTTTCCTACACAGAACCTCCTGGGAATGAGTGAACAGGAAGTCCAGCAGAGAATTCAGGACAGAGAGAAGGAGCTGAAAGATCTCAAATAAGCTGCAGCATCTCTCATTGTGAGTTTTGACCTACTCTCGCTATGTCTAGCAGCCGTTTAATAGAACATAGAACATAGTGGCATCAGTCATCCCCTTGTCTTTTTTTGGAGCCTTCGCTTTCATTTCTGTGTCCTAACTGCGCTTTGCACAAGAATTAGTAGAGGACAGTGAGAGGATCTTTACTGAGCTGATCCACTCCATTGAGAGAAGGTGTTCTGAGGTGAAGGAGCTGATCGGAGGACAGGAAAAGGCTGAAGTGAGTCGAGGCTGAAGGACTCCTGAAGCAACTGGAGCAGTAGGTCGCTGAGCTGAGGAGGAGAGATGCTGAGCCGGAGCAGCTGGAGTACATCTGTAGACGATCACATCCATTTTCTCCAGATAACTATACTGCACCTGCATTTGTAATACAAATAAAGAGTATCAACAGGAAACTGCACTAACCAATGCATAAACAAATCAACGAATTATCTCAATCATTTGTTCACCCTGTCTCTCTGTGTTTCTCTCCCTTCAGGAATATCCGGTCTCAACATACCTTCAGACTTACCCAGCATCGATGTACTGTATACCAGGCTGTTTTCTGCTTTGGAGATGTGAATAAGGCTGTGTCTGAGCTGACAGAGACATTGGAGGACTTTCTTGAAGGGGAATGGTCCAAGATCTCCACCACAGGTCAGTAAAATACTCTACCAGTAGTGGTCTCTGTATATAAGTAACTTTGCTTTGACAAAGACAGATTGAAGTCAAAACGGCTCATCTTTTTAATAAGTAAGAGCACCTATGCATGTATTAAATAATATTTGTGTTTGTGTCTGTAGTGAATGCAGTGGATGTTTTGCTGCCACCGGAGCCCAAGAGAACTCGGCTCTACTCTTCTTTCAGATTCCTATCGCCTCACTTTTGACCCAAACACAGCGCAAATTAACCTCTCTTTGTCTAAGGATGACAGAAAGGCTACATCAGAAAAGCAGCCATATCCTGAGCATCTAGAGATATTTCATTATAGTTGGCAGGTGCTGTGTAGAGAGTCTCTGTCTGGATATTGTTACTGGGAGGTTGTGGAGTGGGAAAGGGGTCATTCCGTCAGTCTCATGTAAAGACATCAACAGATCGGGTGTAGACTCTGGATTTGGAGGCAAGGATCAAACCTGGATTTTAGATTGCACTACGCAGGGTTACTGGTTCACGCACAATAATCTGAGGACTGTAGTACCTCCAGACTAGGGGTGTACCTGGACCACAAGGCTGGTATTCTGTCCTTCTACAGCGTCCCTGACACAATGACCCTCCTCCACAGAGTCCAGACCACATCCTGGGCTTTGGTTTTACAACAGAACCACTGCTAAACTGTCTGATTTGGAGTAGAAGTCCAAAGTCCCATAAGGAAAATACTTTGTTATGCTCTATTACAATCTAATCTTCTTTTTTTGCGATCCAGGTTCAGAACCAGGTTTTCATTCAATTTTAGAATTGTAGGTTCTCCAGCCAGAGTCCTCTCTCAAAATCTCAAAGTTATTCTGGAAGTAGTTAGTACATTTAGCAATTTTATATTTTGAGATATATTAATCTGTTTTTTGGTCTTCCGTTCTCATTTTCAATTACAATAAACCTTTGGCTAGCCTACATGCATGGATACAATGGGCTGTAAAGTCATTCTAGATGTGAAGACAAGACCATAGAATAGATAAGGATAGAAGAAGCACTATAGGGGGGATTTCACCATTTTAAAGTTGTCAGCTGATGGACTTCTTATGGAATTACAGGCCAGCAGGAGTGATCAACCAATGAATTATACTCTGGAGCAAACATATTCCAGCACTGTAGATGGCAGTAGGCATAAATCACAAACTTTGGCTTTATGTCTGTAGACAATACACTCCAGACCTCTTTGTGACAGTGAGTACCTTTTCAGTTTGTACTGCCAGTAAACTCATAAAGGTAGAACAAGAAGAAACATAGGCCTACTACTTTTAATTAAATGGAGATTGGCCTAAATAGCGCTGTGTGGCCCTATGCTGTCACAGAAGTGATCAATGGCAAAGGTAGGCCGTCTTTGTACAACCATTGATGCATTTGATTGTGCCTCCTGAGGAGACATCTTGGACACACGGTGGCGACATTTCATCACTTTTGAAGGTGTAAAATCCTCACACTCCAAGACCATCATCTGCAGACTGTAAAATAGTAAGCCAGTCATAAAGCCAGTCACAAGGTAAACGTAACAGAGGCATCCTGTTATTTAAAAAAAACTACAATAAAAACGTGTTTATTTTTTTCTCTGTAAAACTACTGGCCACAAATGTATGAAGTTGGCTTTAGCTAGCCCGGATAGGATTCAGGCTATCAATCAAGTTAGAGTAGCTAGGTTGTCTAACTATCTTGGCTGGCATGCCTGCTGGCAAGGTTGGTAGACTTCAGAAAAGCAAGCAATAACTAAATGTACTTAATATGACTCACACACCTTTCAATCTTTTAACCAGATTTTAGCAGCGATGCAGAGAAGCATATTTAACTTCTTTAAAAAAAGACCCACCAGTCAGGGGAATACAGACAGCTCAAAAGTTATGATTAGATATGCAGAAAAGTATACTTATTTTTTTTTACATAGAATTAAGCATAATGATTATGGCTCTAGATTGCAGGAAAAATCTGTTTCAAGTGTTTCAAGTGAAAAATGACTTAGCCCGTTTTGGCCATTATTATGAGCCGTTTCCCCTCAGCAGCCTCCACTGCAATGCAGCCTACTATGGCGAATTGCGAGTTGATAGGCCTAGGGTAGCGAGGCAAAAGATCAGAATTGGGCTGCCTGTGTAAACGCAGCCACATAGGCCTCTAGTCTATAGGCCTATTCTTTTTCTCCATTGCCAATTTTCCATTCAAGACACGAGGCCTATTGACCACGGGAGGGAGTCGCTGTTGCATTTAAACTTCATGATGCCACCAATGTATGATGGAATCACCAATTTACAGAGGAAACACAGTGGTGAGTATAGCCTACCTCCACACAAGCATTATCGACTCCTGTAGGTTGTGTAGCCTATCTTCAGCACCCACAAAACCACCTAGTTTAAATTGGCAGTACAGGCTAATTGAATTGGATTTTGCTGCATTCTAGTATAGTTTTCTAGGATAGTAAAGTAGCCTAATGTGTTTTGATGGCTAGTTTATTATGATATGTAGGCCTATCTGATTTAAACAAGAAATCAAAATATATGTGATCATTGAGGGTACAATCAATTCTGATTCATTGAATTATATATTTTTCAATGGTTTAGGCATTTTATTCTAACGAGAGACTCAAATTATATGTATTCATCTTACTAATATACCTAATATATTTTGATACAGTAAGGCTAAGAAAGATTATTATTGTATCTGTCTTGTGCACTGGGCCATTTACGTTTAATTGTGGGTTGGTGTGAATTAATTAGATTAGGCCTATTTTTTTATTTTATGGGAAAGCTTTGGTGGGGAAAGGGGTATAAAAATATTAATGGCTCAGGTATGTGTCAGTCACAGAGAAGAGAAACTGTTCAATTTACATATTCCCAGCGCTACAATCAGCAACACTGTGGGTGCGCGCGCACGCGCTTCAAAACCTTTCCTCAAAGCCTACGTCGATGTGTTGAAATATTGCATTACATTGACTACTTTTAATTTCCCACCATCTCCAAAATTTTTCGAGAGATAGGCTTCTTATATATACTCATCTTTTTCATTGCGCATTACATTGTCCACTGTGACCAGCCTCACCTGAAACTTGTTTCCTTACAATGTATTTCATCCCTTTACAGAGGACTCATAATCATACCTAGGCTATATAGTAGCCCAACAAGGTCAAAAAGTGCAATGGATAGCGACATGCAAAAGTAGCTAAATTGAACAGGAAAAATGTATCTCTCAATTGTCCACTGCATTCAGTTTTTATTTTTTATTAAAGTCCTAAACCATGATTCATGAAATGATTAATCATCACTCTCCAAAGGAGTCATATAGCCTATTTTAGACTATGTACTTATCGCCAGCAAAGCCGAGGAATCGGGTAACAATTATGCTTCATTGTTATTTTGAGCTAATTATTGTTATTGTCACTTTTGTTTGTCCCTCAGCGCTTCTTTTGCGTTAGCATGAATACAGTTACATTTAAATTGGAACCGTGAATATGTTTTGTTTCATAACATATGGGTTTCATAAATTTGTCTAAACAATTGTCTAAATAAAACGGTGGTAAAGACGGAGGATATTTTCTGCTGAAGTCCTGAGACAAACATTGCAATCAAATTTTCTCATAACAAAAAATATCTTCAACACCATGTCTTGATATTACTCCTGCTAATCGCATTTTTGAACTCATCTCAAGACCTTGATACTGTAAGGACCTATCACATAGCCTGCATTGATACAGCCTACAACGCAGTGACACAAGCGCTTTTGCCTGCATGATATGGACCTTCTGAAAGTCAGCATTAGTTTGTCTAAAGAAAATATTTATTGCATGAGTTGGATGCATGGACATTTGTCTACATAATGATAAATTATGTTTCTAAATTAAATTTTTAACAGTTATATGTTGTTCTGCATCCCTATATTGGAGTGGGATATATTCAAGTGTGTAAAATGGTGTAAACTAGTGTATCTGCATGCGTAAGTATGGACTCATGTCATGTGCAAGCTCTTACAATTGTGTTAATGTTAGTAGGCTATGTTAAATGTTTTAAGATACACTTGGAGCAGGGGTTGACATCTAAAGTTTAATCATCTTCACTAGCCTACATTAATAGTTTAATCGAGAAAAAGATTCCGGTGTGCTCAAGCGCGTCTCCTCTCCCCTCTCCACTGTGGTCACAATGAGAGCCTCTATGCGTAAAATAGCGCATGATCTCCAATAACGATACGCATGGCCACCAAAAGTCAGAAAATGCTATATTGAACAAAGTTGAAAAAAGTTAATGTAGTTCTATTTTCCCGTAATAAGAAATGTATCAAGACCCGCGCAGAAATGTCTCACTGGTGGCTACACAGTCAGACACGTTCTCAAGACATATCGGAACGAATTTGAATTTTCTCGCTATTCGCTTCACTTCATGTGACCAATTTTTCGATATGGAGTCATCTTTAGCCAACTGTCTCCGAAAGCTCCTTTTGGGTACTCTCTTAGCTGCGAGAGTGCGACGGTAATGTGCGGTGGAGGTAAGGGAAGGGGGCGGCCTTTAATGAGTCGATAGGAGCTGTGGTTGGGCGGATCTGACACTGGGCTCGTCTTTGTTTGGGGCGGCCCGCCTCTAACAGTCACTCCCTCTTCCCTTTGGGGCTGGTGTGCTTGTGTTTAGTTCTCAGAGATAGTCAAATAGGATTCCTTTGGGAAGGGACACAAATCACTCCCATTTTAACAAGAGGAACAACACGGGGTCTGCAGCCACAAGGGTCCTCCTCTTCTTGATTTCCAATTTCTTATTCATTTCCTTTTGACAGGGAATACCTCTGGAAAAGGAAAACAAAGAGAGAGAAAAGGAAGAAAAAAGACTTGTCAGGGGTTGATGCCATTTGATCTAGCACAATCTGAAAGCTCTAGTTGATCCCATTCTCTAGTTGATACCAGAGCTCATAGAGCAAGTCTCTTTAATACAGGAGGGATAGCGCTGTCTTGCGTTTCGCTCGTTTGTCTTTTTATCACTGTTTGAAGTGCTTTTCGTCTCTGAGACACCTGGATTTCGATAACTTGTCTTTGGACTCTTTTCGTCTTTTTCTCTTGGTTTGAAGTAAACAGACACACTGTCACTGGCATCAACGCGGACCCAGCATTAGCTCGCGCCCACGTTGTTACCCTCATTTACCTGTGATTAGAGAAAACGAATTTTGGGACACTCAAACGGAGAGAGGGAGCGCGATTTTTTCATGTTTGGGATTCAGGAGAGCATCCAGAGGAGTGGGAGTAGTTTGAAAGAGGAACCCATCGGATCCGGGATGAACGCAGTTCGGACATGGATGCAGGGAGCCGGGGTGTTGGATGCGAACACGGCCGCTCAAAGGTAAGAAGCCGGAGACAGCATCTTCCTCCCGGCGCGAGGACTCTACCAGCGCACGGATGGTCCATGGTCCACACTGTTTTGGAAGACTATATTTTCAAGGGACCCATTTATTTTTTGTCTCTACACTTGCAGTTTAGCCTACAGGCTTTGTGATCGAAGAAATGTTGAAGTTTTCTTCCCCCGCAGTATCGATGCTCCCCTCACCATGGACGTAGAATTGAGAGTTTAGCATAATGGATGACTTCTATACTGTACTGTTAATTGGACATAGTCTACAACAATCCGTAATGGCTTAGTTTAGTTACAGAACTGTTCAAATAAGAGTGATCATATTTAGAATATAATAGGCTAACTATAATATCATGATAAAACAAATATGGTAATAAATTGGCCATGCATAGCAATATGTGTCTTGGGCATGAGTAGGCTATTAATGCATTGCTAGAAGATCCAAAAGCCTAGAATATGTAACATGCATATCAACTAAACATCATCATAAAAGAGCACTTCTATAGGCTACATACATTTTCTAAATTCGTCTATTTGTTTAAAATTAGGCCGGTAGGCCTACAGAATATCAAAAGGTTCGCTTCGCAGATATGAAAAGGACTTGTGTGTGTAAACGAGAAATACACACGTTTAAATATAGGGCTAAGAAGTTTGACTCTTAAAGGTGACTATTATTTCCATACGTTTAAGTCTGCTGATGCCCTAACATGACTACTCCTTGCATGTCTATCCACAGTGGAGTGGGTCTTGCCCGGGCGCACTTTGAGAAGCAACCGCCATCAAATCTTCGGAAATCCAACTTCTTTCACTTCGTTTTGGCTCTATATGACAGACAAGGACAACCAGTGGAAATCGAAAGGACGTCTTTCCTCGGTTTTGTCGAGAAGGAAAAGGTGAGTGATATTTGAAATATTTTATCAGCTTCTCGAACACACTAAATTGTAACACATCCACATTTTGACAATAATATAGGCTTACAATTAGCCTACAAACTAGATGTATCAGACGATTCTAATTTAAAATTAAAAACCCATTCAACCCATCCATAGACCTGTGATTTATTACGCGCAGCTTTATAAGCATTTCCACATGTTAATATATTTATGGAGGACTATAATAGGCCAATAGTAGCTTAATAAAAGTGTATCCAAATAATAATAATATACCTAATAATACTAGCTACGATAATATTAATACTAAAAATAATACTAATACATTTGTAGAATAATATTTGTCTTTTGAAGTTGATAAGTTATAGCCTGTAATTGTCGTTTTATCTAGATGTTTACTTGTTTAAAATAATGTAAAGTAGCCTATTTAATTAAATTAAACTCAATGTTTTTTTCTCATTACAAAATATCAATATTTAGTACTATTGCTTTACAAATATTTTTGGCAATGGGTTTTGTATATTTCATTAAATAATAATAAGGCTCAAATAAATAAAACCACTTGTTACATAAATTATCCATGTAATTTCCAATAAACCTTCCATGTATAGTAGCACTAGGCCTACATTAAGTAATTACTGCAATATCTTTATGAGATTTTGCCCCCTTTCAGCCATGAAAACAGAGGCTAATTTATATACAGTTTTATATACAGTTCAATTAAGTAATTGTTGAATCATTAAAAATGTATGTGTAGAATAATTATTTCACATTTCGCCAATCCAACAATTTGTCGAGTTATATTCAATGTACTAGCCTATTTCTGATAGCGCACTCTAATTCCAACACAAGCGCACCAATGTCCATCTTTTCGGATCTGAATCAAATGAGTTGAATCACATTAAATCTGTTCATTTACAGGAATCCACTGGAGAAAAGACCAACAATGGTATACACTACAGACTGCAACTTCTCTACAGCAATGGTAAGTGTAAAACATTGGTCAACTCTCCTCTAGGCAATGTTACGCTTATGTTCTGAGTCGCAGGAAGCGGACACACAGGCTACCACAAACACGATTTGCATTACATTCTACAGAAATAACAACACCAGGTGCAATTTAGTGTAACCTTTTCACTGAGGTCATATTTGCGTTTATTTGAGATCAAGTCATGCACTTTAGCAGGCTAATCAAAAGTTTAATTTGGGATATTTTTTTTATCATCAGTATATTGGCTGCTCCTATAGAAATAGGTAGCCTACACTGTCAGTGAAAGAAAGTAAAACATTTTATATAATAATAATAGCCTGGTGAAGGAGTAGCATAATTAAACTTTATGGCTTTCTGAATTTAATGTCCTGAATTGTCTTTTCATAACAATTATCATAGCTAAATATTTCCGGAAATAAGCAGTCTTGCGCTTGTTATTTCTTATACCTGCGAGCATGTAGCCAATAGTATACGTTGTCCATAATGGCCCTGCTTGATAAGTTAATCTTTTGGCTCCGTTAGCAGCTATTCGTCTCACAGCAAAAAAGCGAACCGTTTTTAGGTCGCTGTCGAGCTATTGTGTTTCTATGTATGCAATGTGTTATTGGTTTTATGGGCTATGCTGTTTACCCCATCAGCTTCAAATGGTCGCGTTCTCATCGTTGCCATCACATTGCGAGGTTTAACAGTGTTTCGAGCAAAATCTTGAATATTTTATTGTAGCCTATTCGATTCACTGATGAAACAAGATAAAATATATTGTGGCATTATTTATGCTTATTCAGTTGTCACTGTTGGCTTGGAAATAGGCTATAGGCCTATTTTTGTAAATTTGTTATATTTATTTGCCAAAAGTTTTTTTTTTGGGAACAACTATTGCATAATCCATCGAAAAAAATTGTGCCAATACAATTGACTGAAATATATTTTTGATAAGTTTGGAGACTGAAGTTCAGTAATTTATTTTGTTTTAATCACACCTTTGGTGACACATACCTTTATTGACAAAAGTGAATTGCTTAGATTAAGAATACAGATTGTACATTTAAAACATTACAAAATAAATGTAATTAGCATAAAGAGTAACCTTAACATTTTCAATGAGGTCGACTTTTTTGCTTCAATGTATAGTTTGCCACTTACAATAGTAATTGTCAGCATCTCTGTATTGTTTGTGTGTGTGACAGTGTGTCTCAGGCCAGGGTACCTAATTCTATTGAAACCGTTTTCACTCATGTCTTTTGTCCTGTACCTCTCTCCGTCTGTTAGGCATCAGGACAGAGCAGGACTTTTATGTACGACTCATCGACTCCATGACTAAACAGGTAAGGTTTCATCTCCTTATCCCTCTGCCTAAAAATGAACAATAAAAGAAGCGTTTAAGAAGTGAAGGGAGGAGAAACATTACGTTTCGCTATGCGGACCTGGTGCAGGAGGCAGAAGGCATCAGGCCATGGAAGACTGTGTGTACACGCAGCCCTCGGGGCCTGTGTCACATTTGGACAGGTCCCCCCTCACTTGGTAGCACTGACAGCCCAGAGTGTCTTCTTGTATTACGCCCCTGACAATGAGGTGGGGACCCATTGAAGTATCTTTGCTGAGCCACTCTGCTCTAACTGTAATACTCAAGCTGCTGATTTGGGTGGGGATGGGGGGGGTTACCTGGGTTATTATTCACATTTTAGTTCATAAGAATGTAGAGTTATTTAATTGACATTCAATTGCAGGAGTTTATTATTTGGAAAGCGTAACTATTATTTTGAATGACATTTTTGAGACAGACATTGTATTCTGACACCCGCAAGAAAGTTACAATTTCGTACACTGAATTATAATGTTCAGAGATATTATTTACAGGTAGACCTTCAGCCAGATGTGTTTGTACCGTTTCTGTTTTCTCTCCTGGATTGTACTCCTATGGATAGTGTGACAGGTTTGGTAATTGGCTAGTGTGCTCGTTAGCGGGCTCAGGGTAATGGCAGGCTGCTGAGAGGAGAAACAGACCCATTTACGCTCTTTTAATGTTCACTAACGTGCCAGTGCCCACTGGGCACACACTGCTTGAATCAACGTTGTTTCCACGTAATTTCAATGAAATTACGTGGAACCAACGTGGAATAGACGTTGAATTGACGTCTGTGCCCAGTGGGTGGGCTCTGATGGTGTCACACTCTGCATGGGCACCATAGCCAATCAAATGGCATTAAACCCCAGTAGTACTCTGACAGTGTCTGGCAGTCTTGTTGTTTCTTAATAAACTGTTTGACCTGCTCTCATGTGAGGAGAGAGAGGCAGAGGGTTGCTGTTGGTTGAGAGGACGCGCACATTTTTTTTATTTCTGTCCACACTTAGAATTCCTTTTGTTCTTTTTGTTTACCTCTGTCGAGGAGACGAATTGAGAGTTTTAGGAATAAACTCACAGAAATTGGTTGAGCTGCTGTTGATGGAAGACCAAAACTATTTGAAATAAGAACCTGATTATTTTGTGTTCATATTATCAGTGTAGCAGCTTCTCTAATTTCTATGTCATATTTCTGTGTTATTGAGTGATTGCTAGATTTATGACTAGTATGGTGAGGCACATTACATGGTGCACATGTGTCTTTGATGCCTTGAGATGAGTCAGATGACTTAAGGATCAGGTTTGTTTTAGCTCTGGGCGTCTCTTGAGTTTTCTGTCAGGAATGTGAGTAGAGCCAGAGCACAGGTCTCAGAGCTGTCGCTAGGGCCTCACAGCTAGTAGCTACCAGAGGTGGAGCCGCTAATGCTGGAGAGTCGGGAGATATAGTATGGAAGCTGGATAATAAGGAAAACTGTGCTGTAGTTGTAGCCTATATCTAGGGCCAGGAGTTTTTCCTGGCTGTGTCATCTGATCAGGAAAAACTTGTAGCTCAAATAATAAGGTTTAACAGAGAGCCTGTTGTAGCCAGTGCGATGATGACATGGGGGTGGTGGGAAAGGAACACTAACTAACAGGTGGTCCAGCCAAAACATTGTTGCGGTTGACTGGGTTAAGGGATAAGGTCACCATGATCAGATCCATAGCCCCATGCACTTCCTCTTCAGTGAGTCTGTCTGTCTGTCTGTCTGTCTGTCTGTCTGTCTGTCTGTCTGTCTGTCTGTCTGTCTGTCTGTCTGTCTGTCTGTCTGTCTGTCTGTCTGCCTGTCTGTCTGTCACAGCTGTGAGTCCCAGTGTCGGATCACAGTGCTGCCTGCATGCTGCTGTTCTAGCCCCCATGGAAATAAAGGGTAATCACGCTAATCCTATAAACCTAACCACAGTGTTTAAGAGTCACTGTGCTGTTGTTTCTGTGACCACCACCGCTGCACTGCGCTGCGGCTCTGATGTAACAACCGCTAATGTGACACTGTGGCTTTATATCCTATTAGAGAACATCTAACAGGGAAAATTGAGAAGTATTTTATGGTGTGTGGATAACTACCATGCATTGAAATCACATTTAGTTAGTGCATTCATTTTCATCTCAACCATAACATTGCAGTTATTAACATAGCAATTATTGTTATAAACAACTATAAAATCAGCACTACTATCACACAGAATTAATAGAGAAAACATGTGAGATAGAGTAAAAGGGTGAGAATGAGGTAGAGGGAGAGAGATAGAGAGATAGAGAGAGAGAGGGAGATACTGTAGATAGACAGAGGGAGAGGTAGAAGCCCCGGGGTGTCAGTCAGACAGCTGTATCTGTGATCACCGTCTCCACCTCTGACAGATCTGATTAAGACAGCGCCCAGGCAGGAGGGCCTCTCCTTCCCCCCCCTCTCTCTCTCCCCCCTATCCTGAGTTTTGGCGCCAGAACAGCTGAGCCGGGGGTGGGGTGGAGTAGTTGCTAGTTTGAGGGGGGAACAAAGAAGGAGACAGGCAGGCTGATCGCGGCACCTCTTTAAAAGTAGCTGTGGCAGCGGCCCGGGAAGAAAGGCTGCCATGCTCCTGATGGCACGCTAACAGATGATGCTAACAGAGTGGGAAGTGTGTTTCCACATATTTATAGCAACTTGTTTACACGCCTTCAATTTCAGCCCGTCACATCAAAGCCAATGAGGAAAACAGCAAATGAAAAATGAAAAGTGTGCGGCGTGAGATGAAATATGTATTAAAAGGCACATGAACGCTACATGCCTTTTAATGCACCCAGTACATCACTTTGTTCTTAGGACAGGATGGGTCTGAATGTCATGTGTGCTACATAGATGGTGGCAGGGGGGGAGCATATTATGTTTTTATGGACTGTTGACTTCAAAGATAGAAAGACATGGTTGAACCACACCTACAGTAAAATGCCATGAGTAGGCTTACTTAATTTGTTAAAATCCATGATACGAACTGCAGTTGTTCTCCATTTGCAGCCAGATTTTGTCCTTATTAGAATTGTGGATGTATCAGAAGCTTTAGACACCAAACACTTTAATGATACTAACAATAAACCAGACAAAGGGCTATTCATCTCTTCTATGAGACATTTCCTGCTGTTGGGAGGGTGTCCGATAGCGTTGGATATTCAGCCTTGTTCAGGATTAGATTGTGGTAGTAGTGACTAGTGGGGTTGAGGCCCAGGACTGGAGGTCTGGATTGTATGGGGCTGGTCGCCTGGACACCGTCCCTCAGCACCCTCTCTTGGTGGGGGTAAGTAGAGGTCTCACTTAGCAACTCCTGTTTTTAAAACCTGACTGAAAGACGAGCAAAAAATGCCACTGTGTTATTTATATTTTCTGCTTATGAGTTTGCATCCTCTCCACTGCTGCTGCTGCTGCTCTGTGTAGTTCCTGTTTTTGCATCCATGTTTTTCAGCACTAATCATTTTGCATTTAGACATATTTACTGAACATGGTGAAAAACAAACTCACAGAGTGAGTGGGTTTCCTCCAAATGTCATGATTTTGACCAGCTCTCGGTTTCACCCAACAAAGGACTTGGGATCTTCAATCTTCATTTCTATTTTCAGAATAACATATACATATATATCTCTGTATATTTCTAAGAGTTCATCTGTCATGATATAGGTAATGTTATTCTACTAGAGGACAGGGCATTGCACAAGGCCTAGTTGTGCTCAGTAAAGATAGATATAACCTGGAAGTTGGGAGCAGTGGACTCCTAGCCTGGAGACATTGATGCATGCAGTACTGTTTTAGAAGACCTTGGCACTTATTCTCTCAAAGTGAAACCAAAGGAACAAGTCATTTTCATAGTCACCCTGACTGCCGAGTAGCTGTGTGGAGCAGGCTCGTTTTTCACTAGTAGTTATGAAGGAACGGATCATTTTAACACCATATCTAAAATATGGCTTTGGTTGCCTCCTTAAAACAATCCCAACATGCTTTGTGCCAACACATAAGGCTGCTGATGGGAGTGTTCTGTGTCTGCCGTGCCGATTCCATGCTGCGACTGTTTTGCCGTAAATGAGAGTTTTGCCAGTGCTGGGACATGTTGATTGGTAATGGAAGGGTGAAAAAAAAGCTGAGACATTTTGGAAGAGGTGGAGGTTGGGCCAGATGGTGCGCCTCCAGTCTGGCATCCCAACTGCTCGCCCACACCCACACCTCCCCTTCCTACCCCGTTCCCCTGCCTCCATCTTACCGCCCTGACGCCACCGTCACCGCCGGGCGCATGGATCTTTACACACTAGAGTAGGTAGAATGAGAACCATTACACTCCTACAAGACAGACAGTTGCAGAAATACGTGAGCAGCTACCATCCTCTTCACATTTAACAACAGAGAGATTGGGAAGCAAAGCCAGTAGAGAGACACCCAGCCGGCGCTTTCAGTATCTGTTCGGTGCTTTGCACGATGAGTCATGAATATCTAAGCCCTGAGAGAATGAGAGAAGAGAAGGGTGGGGAGGCAACAATGTTCAGGAAAATAACACAACATTCCCGGTTCCCACTGCACTCATAAAGCACCAAGCGTCTCAGCCCATTTTCCATAAAACATTGCCAGGATTCTGTGTAGCATATTCAAAATGACGTCTTATGGATCCATGTGTCTGTGTGGTTTAAAAGAGTCACAGTGTGAGCACAAAGGTTTTGTGTGTGTGTGTGTGTTCTGTGTTCAGGGTGAGAGGTCGTAGGCCCTTCCCTGGGTATAGTACCTGCAGCAGGCCCCTGCAGTGACAGTGACTGGGTCAACCTGTGCTGCTCAGCATGGCTCAGAGCCCCCTCTCCAGGCAACAGCCATTCTCACTGTTACCCTCCTGTGAAACACGCTCTCTTCTCGGCTCCTCTCGGCTCTCTTCACGTAATGTCCCGCTCTGCAGCTCTGTGGGTAGCCAGGACCCTGGACGGCCTCTTCCCTCCCTCCCTCCCTCCCTCCCCCCTCCCTCCCGGACAGAAATATTGGACGGGTCCCGCAGATTTCCCACGACACACGCTGCTATTCATTAAACATCCCCCGGCCAGAGGCAGTAAATGCTACATTAAGCTCTTAGGGCCGCACTGTGTTTGTGTGCTTCCCAAGTGGAATCTGCTCTTTTAAATTCCAGGCCAAACGGGAGGGAGGGAGAGGGTGTTGGTAGTGGTGGTGTGGAGGGGGGCTAGGGGTGTGATGGCTTTTGGGTGGTAAAAGGAGATTATGCATTCTAACAATAAAATGGTAGTCCTTTAAATTTGTGGACTGTTTATAATCTGTATGGAGTATATGGGTAGTACCATAGCTTAAAGTAACTATCCAGTGTTTCCAGATTTCTATGAAATAGGACCTATAATCAATTAAAATATGAGTGAAATTGTTTTCCTTCCAAAAAATTGTTATTAAGTATGTTAAAAAGCAGCTTTTCTGTATTGGAATGGTGTGGGCGTAACCCCAACAATAGAATGGTGTGGGCGTATACCGGTCATTAAAAATATTCATGCGAGTAGACCGCTGATTAGCCAGCTAATCCTCTATGAGGAAATAACAAGCATATTTTGACATTGAGGTGGTGGGTTTAAAAAATATAAATGTAGTATAGAAGGAGTCAACAACATTATTTGAGTATGAGTTAACAGAATATTAACTTTTAGAAGTGAGATTTTCACTGGACAGTTACTTTAAGGATAATGTCCATCAGTGTAGTGTGCTGTGTTGCATCCAAATCTAAAGGCCACATTTGTGTCCTATGGACCCTGGCCAAAAGCTGTGCACTATATAGGGAATTGGGTGCCTTTTGGGACATAGCCCATGTTATAGAGAGACAGGAAGTCATATTTCCATCAGCACACACAGCCCTGTTTGGCTGGACCACAGCACGCTGTAAAATGCCCCGGCCTTTCCAGAGAATATTTAGTTGGTTATTACAAAATTTGGTGATATGTTGTCACACAAGGAGAAGCCCAAATCAGGCAACATGCTGATGTGAAATCTTTGGACCAGAAACAGAACAGATCAGGCTAAAAGTAGAAGTTGCATGGGTTAAGTCCACCATGCGTTCATCTGGGTAGCTTCCCGTGATTTCCTTTTCTTAGCATGCAGAAAGTGACGTTGGAAAAATGCTCCATTCTAATATGTCCAATGAGTGACAAAGTCAAGTGAGAGGCAGGTCCTATAATGTTTCAATAGAGACTGCTGTGCAGTGTGTGGAGAGAGATGTGACCAGATGTGAGCCAGACCACAGTAGGAACTCTCTCTCTCCAGGGCAGATCTAGTTGACCTGCTCCACTAACATGCCTCTGTGAGCACCATAACCCAACCTCGCTACGAAAACAAATCCTCAACCTGTTTCTAATATAACATTTTTCTTATCATTTTTCCCCTCGCAGGCCATTATTTATGAAGGTCAAGACAAGAACCCTGAGATGTGCCGAGTGTTACTGACACACGAGATCATGTGCAGGTAAGAAGAGAAAGCTCGGGAACTCTGCTTCTCCCCAAGTCTGACACTACGCTACGCTACGCTACATTATGCTACACTACGCTACGCTACACTACGCTACACTACTCAACCATGTATAGGACATTACAGTGATGGCAATGCCTCACCATGCATTGTCTATGGCAGTTCTCATATAGGCTCAACCTTACTGCAGCTAAGCAGGTCACCCCTATACCTCCCTGCAGAAGAAGAAACAGAAAAAGTAGAGGAAGATGAGTTTTGCTATCAAACGTTGTACCTTTAATTAAAATCAAAAGATGAATTTGCTTGGAACTGGGTTGTGAGGATAGACTCTTTCCTATTTTTAGAGGCATTTGAACAGTTCTCTCTCCCCCTAAAAATACCTCTCTGATGCCTGCTTAATTAGGACATGCATAAACTCATTACTCAATTTGAATTCTCCTGTTGTTCAGCTGCTAACAAATGGGCCTTCCCTTGCATTGTGACTATGAAATATATGCATGGACTTATGTACACACACGTACGCACATACGCACACACACACACACACACACACACACACACACACACACACACACACACACACACACACACACACACACACACACACACACACACACACACACACACACACACACACACAATCAAAGACGCATACTCCTCTTTTGTACTCATATTTAGAACATTAATTAAGTTATTTTCGGACCTTTCTTCAGAACCACTTTTTTTTTGCTGGTAGAGCATGGCGATTGTAACGCCAAGGTAGTGGGTTCGATCCCCGGGACCACCCATACACAAAAAAAATGTATGCACGCATGACTGTAAGTCGCTTTGGATAAAAACGTCTGCTAAATGGCATATTATTATATTATATTATATTATTATGATTAACAGTATCATTAGAAATTGACAATTATTACACAATTAACTTTTTAGTACGGGGTTTACAGCCAAAATTTTACCCATCATTCTATGCAACCACCACAGTCGTACAGTGTAGCCATTTCCCATCTACAGCCCTCAAATTCAACTCTGGACCCCGAAGCCAGTTCCACAGTTTTTTTTTACATTCTTCCCCTCCAATCAGGGACACCAGGTAGGTGCAATTCATTTTCAGGTGGAACAGAAAACCAGCAGGCTCCGGACCTCGTAGGGTAAGAGTTGAATAGTCATGCTCTACAGTGTTTGGTTAAGGCATTGTATAGGATCTGAGAGAGTGCGAGACATCAGTAGAGAGGCCCAGTGTGAGGAACCTAACCATGGAGACCGTGATGTATCAGACAGTGATTTTTGGGGTGCCAGTCCCACCGGCCCTGCACCCCTCCCCAGTCCCAGTCTCAGGGATGGAGACGTGCTGATTCTGCACTGGGCGTTCAAACACAGTCTCAATTATAAGCAGAAAATGTGTCTGCTCACCATTAATCAGTACTGCTAATTGCCGTGCACCACCATTAGCCATATGGTGCCAAGCCAGCTTGCAACCGTGGGACATAAGTGCTTAGACCTTTCATTTTACAAACTCAAGTAACGGGCTACAATGAGCTTTCCATCGCTTTCACAAAGGAGGAACATATTTAAGGTCATATTACATTTTACGTGGACCAACAAAAAAGTCATTTTCAAATGATGAGATCCACTAATTAAACAAATTGGGATTTAGTGTTTTGGTTTTAGGCAAGAGCCGGTGAACTGAAATAATATGTCATGGTTTTGAGTAAATTAAAAATAAACAAGGGTTAAAGGGCCTGGTATTGTAGCGTTGTCCTCACAGGAACAGACATCACTACATCCTGTTAATTACATGAGGCGATATAGATTTCATTTCTTAAAAAGCTGCGGCAGGAAGGAAACGTTGAGATTAAAGATGTGATTTCCTTTGGATGTCCTGCGGGAACGAATGGAAGGTAACAGGAAAAGAAAATATCCCCTCAACAAAGCTGGTGGAGGCATGTACTAATTAGCATAATTTTGGTTGGAGGAAGGGGAGGGGGGGGTGACAGTGAGTGTGTGTGTGTGTGTGTGTGGGGGGGGGTTGTAGAAAAAAAATCTGGTCTCCCATGGGTGCTGCCTGATGATTGGATTGCAGGGAAGCCACGAATCAGTGCTCTAGTCCTCACTCTATTCTGATCCAATGTGACCCAGTTCAGAGAGTCGCACAGAAATGAGAGCAAGGGAGAGACAGAGGAGGGAGGCCAAAGAAAGAACGAGATGTTTCAAAAACCTGGGACGTCCTTCCTGAAATCCTTTGGCTGACTCCCATTTGTTCTCACTACACCAGCAATGTATTTTCACATATAGTTCTACCCACAGCCCTTACAGTCAGTCACAATGTACTCCTGCTCTCTACAGAGACTGTTCTGCACCCAGCAGGCCTGTCTTTCTGTTGTGCACTGCACACTCCACATGTGATTCAGTCAGATACGCTACTTTCCACTCCTGCATTACAATATCTCTGAGGCATGAGAGCCACAATATGAATGATTAATGGAGCTGATCGATCAGTCCTGCCAAATGGATGTGGCAGAAGGCTGGGAGAGGAGAAGGAGGGAGGGAGGAATAGAGAGGGGGATGAAGTAACAGAGAGAGGATGGAGGGATGGATGGATGGGGGGGGTTGACCCAGTGCAGAGAGCAGCCCTGTAGAAGGGAGACAATGCCTTGGGTTTTATGTGACAGGCCTGTCCCCAGCCCCATTCAACACCCCACTGCCATCTGTGCACTGGAAACATGAGCTGGGGGTCTCTCCAAGCTGCTCCACTTCCCCCGCAGCCTCCCTCCCTCCAGCACCCTACCACCGCACCCCTACCCCCTCGAACCCATCCCAGCCCAGCCACCCTCCAGCCCCCCATGATGCTCACCTTTGTCAGAGTGAGGCAGGGGAGGAGGTGTCAGGTTAGCAGTGAACAGAGAGTGTTTGACCCAGGAGGGTGAAGGGAGAGAGAGGGAGGGGGGTGATTACCCGCTACCTGCCTCAGGTGATACTAGGGGTGCTCTCATCGCACCCCCCCACTCCTCTCCCCTAGCACACCTGTCATCCCCTAACCAAGCTGGCCCTTGAATGGCCTGTCTTTGTGGGCTGCTGTAATCAAGCCATATGTAGAGATAAATAATGTACCCAGACACACAGAGGCAGTCTGTTCTACAGGTGACAAAGGGCTGGGTGGGCTGGGCAGTGCTTAGTTCAGGCCTCAGAACAGGACCAGGCTGTTGGGTAATTGGTACCTTCCCCTTTATCCTGTGGAGGTCAGGGCCTGGGCCTGGCTGAAGCAGCTCTCCCTGAAACATGGCTCTGTTTTTCTTTCTCTCTCTAACCCCCCTCCTTCTCTCCCTTTGTGCCCCTCAGCCGCTGCTGTGACAAGAAGAGCTGTGGCAACCGCAACGAGACCCCGTCTGACCCAGTCATCATCGACAGGTACCGTAACACAGTCCTCCACTGGCTCTGCTATTCATACTGGGTCCGTGTGTATGTGCGTGTGTGTGCGTGCGTGTGTGTGTGTGTGTGTGTGTGTATGAGTGTGTATGTGTGTGTTTGTGTGGACGTGTGTGTTTGTGTTTGTGTGTGTGTGTACGTGTGTGTTTGTGTGTGTGTGTTTATGTGTGTGCATACATCTTTGAGGCTGCTGATGCCATGAGGGAAAGTAAGAGCGGGGAGCACAATCAGCACAATCTATGTATCTGGTTTGGTTTGGCCAGAGTGTATCTTCTGGTTCTCTCTGTAACGTTTCCAGTGAGCACTACAGTGTGTGTGTGAGTGTAGTGTGCTGTACGTGGAGCGGTGTGTACAGTGTGTGCTCCTCTGCAGCCAGGGAGGGACGACGAGGGAGGCAGAACGAGGAATCTGTCCACTCCTTTCCTCTCCGCTCCCCTTAATAAAACCCACATGGATAATGGACTGTGAGACAATAGCTGCCAAAGTGCTTGGAGCCCACCCTCCTCCTCTTCCTCTCTCCCTCCATCATTCCTCCAGGGCACCCAAACACAGGTCTTCTCTCTTACACAGTACATTTGTCTCTCTCAGCTAGACAGGAGCCATTAGACCTCATCCTCCCATATAGCCTTACTGTACTAATTGTTTGTAATAACACCAGTCGTGCTCATAGCGCTGTTAGTCCCAGAGTATTGGAGTTTTGGTTGTTATGTTGTTTATGTTATGACGTCTGTCTAACACAATAGCCCTGGTTAACTTGGCTCTGTTGATGGGATCTCCACAATGCCTGTATCTCAGCGGCTGTATGAGCTAATGCTAATGTATAATTTATAACCATGGAAGAAAGCTTTTGATTTAAACCACACAGAGCTGCATTGGTTCATACCAGAGTTATTGTTCAGTGCGACGAGGCAGATCTGATTTGTCACTTTTGTCAAATGGACGCCGGGGCTCATTTGTGAAGATTAAACCCTACTGAAGCACAGGATGTGTGTGTGTGGGTGAGGAATGTATGTACAGTATGTATGTGTGTGTATGGTAGTGGATACATGTCTGTGTATTACCCCCTTTGAGACTGCTTATGCCATGAGGGCAAAATGTTGGTTATTTTTTCGGTTTTTAAACAACTAATTGACCAATGTCAGTTCAATTATTTGAATTCCATTTAGTTCTGTTTTTTTCTGTGAGCTCAGCTTGAGATAAATCAGATCCAGCCTGAACTATGAGATGTAGTAGGGAGTTGTAGTTTCCAACAGGCCAATATTTTACATAGTTTAGCACATAAAACCTATTAATTAACTACAATGACAATAATCATACTTATCCGGTCTGTGTTTCTTTTACGGCTGCTGCTACTTTAGGTTAGTGTGGAGAGGGAGACAAGAATGCGTGATTGTGAGGGGCTATAGAAAGCAGTTGTTGCTTCGCAAGGTATCTCTACCTGAAAACACATGATCTAAGTGATTGATAGTTGGTATTCAGCAGTCATAAAAGTATCCCTAATATACTTTGAAGAACTACTAAAATAGTGATTTTGTCAGAGAGCATAGGCAGCAGCTCTATAGAGATGAGATGATGACAAGGAATGAAATAATAGTCATCAAATAAAACAAAATGTAATATATACAATAACTGAAATATTTTATTAAAGTAAATTAATGTGAATAAATGATGGTTAATAAGTGATAAGCAGTAATGGGCAGTCACTACCATCATGGGACTTTTATTAATTGTTTTATTCTGTGTTACAGCATTCAACCCAAATAATTATTTTTGAATAATCGAACCAAAACCGAACCAACACACACACACTAACACAAACACACACACACACACACAAACACAAACACACACACACACACACTAACACACACGCACACACATACACACACACACACTCACACACACACACTTCTTGTAAAGGGGGATGGCAGTAGTGTGTATGCTGTGGTAATGTAGTCACTGACCTGCGCTACAGGAAGGACACAGATGCACATCAGCTGTGGCGCATGCAGTTCTCTCAGTGCCAGGAGAGGAGAGAAGCGGGCCCCATACCTGGCACACGTGTTCTGCCCCCTCCCCTCCTCTTACCCTCACTGCCCAACATTCCGCTTCGCTGGGCCAGAAAGGGTCAGCGCTCCTGGGGGGCAGCTGGAACCACCCCCCACCCCCACCCAGCCCCCCTGCTCCCCTCTCTACCATCACACACCTTCAGACTTCAGTGAACAAACAGGGCTCAGATGAGAATGGCCAGATGAACCCAGAAACTTCTGTTGAGCTCATCCTCTCTCACTGCCAGAACACTGCTGTTGTGTTTGTGTCTGCTCAGTGCCTTATGCTTTCAGGAGATACATCAAAACAAAGAAGTGCACTGGCCTCAGCACAATTCACATTGCTCTCCCAGCGCCTGTAAAATACGATTATTTGTTGAGGTTTGTGGGGGAAAGGGAATGTATTGATGTTTATAGACTAATAAGACATCCAAAGAGGACCCAGGTGAATCTACTGGAAAAGAACCATGTGTCCTATGGTGCTATGGCTGTGACTGTCTCCTCTCCCTATGCTGGGCCAGGTAGCTAGGCAGGCACAGTGAGTCCATGGCTTAGTTGTGAGGTTATCATACCATCATACACATTCATTCTCCTCCCTGTCACGCGCTCCTGCAGCACCGGAAAATGGGTCATGTGAAAACAGAAAAAAATAGAAAAAAATGAAAAATAACCTCATTTATGTCTGATCTATTCTGGCAGTTTTTTTTTTTCCCGCTCCTTTTCTTTTGGTGGGGGGATTGGGGGGGAGGCTCACAAACAAGCAGCTTGCCTTTGCTGATAGATACCATCTCAATTATGACTTATTATTTCCCCCCGAATACATAATAAAAAATAACAACTACAACTTCTATATTTTTCCTTGAAGTTGTTCAATAAATAAGGCCTCATTAGTGTGCTCTTGTTTCAGAGAACGGATTTGATTGTGGCGCTGTAATTAGCAGGGCTAGCGTTAGCTAATTCTCCTGGCTGAGAGAGAGAGAGAGAGAGAGAGAGAGAGAGAGAGAGAGAGAGAGAGAGAGAGAGAGAGAGAGAGAGAGAGAGAGAGAGAGAGAGAGAGAGAGAGAGAGAGAGAGAGAGAGAGAGTGAGAGAGAGAGTGATTCACTAATTAGATCACTCTTATAAGACACCAGGATAACCGCAGCAAATCCCCCGGAATGGAAAAACCCCACTAATGATGCCTTATTATGTTGTTAAAAGAACAAATCTCATATTAACTGTGGTTTATTCCCTCTCTACTTTGTAAACACACAATATGAAGCACTGGGTTTTCTGTGGGAAAAATTTTTTTATTGCTTTTGTTATCTGCGAGGAGAGCTCTTCTTCTTCTCTGTGTGTGAAGTCAGGTTACAGTCGTTTTCCTGATTGAGGTTATCTATGAACACAGTGTGTCAGTGCATATAATGGATGCCTTGTGCGGTATGTGTTACTGTTTACCTGTTAGTGTGTGTGTGTGTGTGTGGTCTCCCTGCTCTGCCATATGTTCATGTCCCTCTCTGTGCTGAGACCTATCAGAGTCTTAGTCAGATTATTTCAAATACCTTAATCCTCCTCATTGACATGGACACAAAAGACCACTGACATCTAATAGACGCCTCTTCACTTTCCACTTTTCCTCTCCTTCAGATGGGCTTCAGATCAGATCAGCCCTCCTCCTCCAGCTCCCCCCATCCACCCTCCACCCTCCTCCTCCTACTCCACTCAGCCCCACAGAAAGCCCACTATTGTCTTCTGCCTCGTCTCACTCCACACCCCCCTCCTCACTTGTTTTTCTGCTTGGAGAAAGCCTTAAGATGTGGATAAACACTTGTGTCCCGAAGTGAGGCTTTGATGGAACAGTTTCAAAGAGCACATTTATTGTGTGTGTGTGTATGTGTGTATGTGTGTGTGTGTGTGTGTGTGTGTGTGTGTGTGTGTGTGTGTGTGTGTGTGTGTGTGTGTGTGTGTGTGTGTGTGTGTACTGTATAGGTGATTGTGTTGGCTGGTCTGAAGGACGGCATGGTATCAGTACATCACAAGCCCTGTTCCCGTTCCCGTCGGCTCATTTGAGACGTCTCAGTTTACACACACTCCATTATTCCCTAGCCTGGAGATCCTCCAGCAGGAGGGTGTGGTGTATGTGTGTGTATGTGTGTGTGTGTGACTCTCTCGACTGATCCCTGTCAATGGGCCTCAACCATCGCCTTTTCACCTAGGTCTAGTTACAAGCAGAATAGGCGAGAAATGCGTACATCATAAGCTAGATCCGATCTATGCATTTCCCCTAACAAAGCAGTGTTCTGGGCAGGGCAGGGCCCCTGAGTGTGTCCAAGGCTTTGTTTTGTCTCTGGGAACCCCAGCTCCAGCCCTATGTAGCCCCAGCCCCAAAGGAAGTGCTGCTCTGCTCTGTCATCCCCGGGACCAGCGCTCTACTCCACTCCACTCTGCTCCGCTCTACTCCACTCCACTCTACTCCGCTCTGCTCCGCTCTACTCCACTCCGCTCCGCTTTACTTTGCTCTGTGGATGTGATGTGGTGACTGTGGGGGCTTAGCTCAGCTAGCATGGGAGATGTCAAGGATGTCAGGGAGCCTGCGGAAGATGGAATGTGAGAGTTCCCGTGGATACCGTGGGACTTCCTGTCGCCCCTCCACCCCGCCCCCCTCCACCCCCTCCAGAGGCATTCTCAGCCCCTCTGGCTGGCCTGATCTCCACTCACAGACCAACATCTGGATTTGTGCTCTCTAACCAAAACAACAAAGCGAGAGAGAGGGGTGGGGGGGACGAGAGAGAGAGAGAGAGAGAGACAATGAGCGACAGAGACAGAGAGAGTGGAGAGAGAGAGAGAGAGAGAGAGAGAGAGAGAGAGAGAGAGAGAGAGAGAGAGAGAGAGAGAGAGAGAGAGAGAGAGAGAGAGAGAGAGAGAGAGAGAGAGCAGAGCAGAGACAGAGAGAGTGGAGAGAGAGAGAGAGAGAGAGAGAGGAGAGAGAGAGAGAGAGAGAGAGAGAGAGAGAGAGAGAGAGAGAGATACTCTAGAAACAGTCAATAGGATAATAAACTAATATTCTGTTTTACCATAATGCTTGGAAAATATATTGGCATTGGAATTTAAGTTGATGTGATGTTTGGCTTTGAGTTGAAAAGAAAATGAAAGATTGCATTGGTCCATTACAGTGGCAGTCGGTGCCGTTTAAACGATATATATGCTGTATATATTTTTTTTCTGTTACAGCATATTGGATGACTGTCATTCAAATTCCGTTTACCCGGCTCAATGTAACATTGATAGGTTTAGGCTACTACATGATACTCAAATTTTCCCTATACCCATTATGAAGTTGCTACAACCAAGCCTACAAATTAAAGTTTACAACATAGGTGCACAAGTTGAGAGAAGAATTTTAGTAATCAAGGTGGCAGACAGTGACACATTCAATACCACCTTGCACACTCTTGCCTGCATCTAGCTGATCTAGGGTGTAATCATTAGTCCAACAGTTGCAAACGAGAGTTTCTATTGGACAAATTCAGGTATGTTTATCCCCATTTCTTTCCGTTTCCTTTGTTTAAGAAACGTTTTTCAACAGAATCGGTGGAATGAATACACCTGTGATCACCGCTAACACAGTTCACCTTCATAGCAGCCACATACAAACAGCATGATCACTTTGCTCATTGTATAAATCCTTCTCGCATCTATGCGCTCTCCTCCTCCCACCTTTTCCCTTTGCTTGTGGACTTTAGTGCATAATACAACAGCTGTCTGTGACCAGGTGAAAAAACCTTTCCAAGCCAAACCTTCATGCCATAACCGCTAACCACTACACACAGCCTACATCGTTGTCACCATATTAGCTAACGCCATAGTCAACATAGCTAGCTACTTGAACTAACGCGTTAATAAATCCACAGCAAGTAGTTTAGCAGTTACACCGGCCGGCCCCAGTGGCAATAAACTAACAAGAAAAAACGTACCTTTACTTGGAAGAGTTCCAGTGTTGGATAGCCATAGCCAGATAGCTAACATAACATCCCTCTCTGTTTGAGCCGGGTGTTTGATTAGGCTAAACTAGCTAGCTGCATTCGCTGGCTAGGTAAGTGAAAGTGAAAATAAATACAATTAAATATAGATAGCTCTCTCTCATTCTCTTTTGCTTCTCCTTGGCTACACAATGGTGCTACCCCAGAGAGTGATGTTGAGGCTACTGTAGACCTTCATTGCAAAACAATGTGTTTTATTTAATTATTTGGTAACGTGAATATATTTAGTATAGTTTTATCTAAAAAGGATAACTTTGTTTCACTATTTTTGTTTTTATGAAATTCACTGAGGAGGATAGTCCTCCCCTTCCTCCTCTGAGGAGCCTCCACTGGTCCATTATTGTTTTTGATCACGGTGAAAATAGTCGAGTATTAGACCTGCAAACTGAAATGTTTTTGAGCCTTGCTGATTGTCTGTTTGTTTATGTATGTATGTGTGTATGTGTGTGTGTTTCCATGCACATTTGTGTGTGTGTGTCTCCGTGTGTGTGTGTGTGTGGCTGGGCCTGGGCCATTCAGCCTGGTATTAGTGTGATGAGATGAATATGTGTATTAGCAGCCTCCTTTCACTGTCACATGGCCTCTCTGCATTATCCAGCACCGGGGTGAAGCTACTATTGTTGCCCCTGAGCCTGTCCAGACTGTGTCCCTATTGTACAGCAATTACATTGGGAGACTGACATACAGATAGGTAGAGATTGAGAAAGAGAGAGAATAAGTGAAAGAGAGAGAGAATGAGTGAGTTTAGTCCCCATCCGCCCAATGGCGCTGTGTGTTAGCTCTGTTTCAGTCTTTAAGCACGCTGCTTTCCTCTTGGGTGACAAAGAGCTTTTGTGTGGATGTGTCTGTGTGTGGCCCACTTAATCCCTCACAGAATAGGGGATAATAACAAACCATCAACCTCTACCTCTCCAAGTTAATATAGGGTTAACAATATGCAGCGCGCTGTCCACAATCCTATCATGCGCCTGGTTGACTCTAAAAGAAGTGCACTCATTCGTCCGTGCTGCATGTGTGTGTGTTTGTGTAAGCCTCTGCCTCTGCCTCTGCACGCCCTCTTTTCTCAGTCTCACTCAACCTCTCACTCTCCATCACTCTCTCTTTTTCACTCTGTTACTGATGTGTTTAATTCTGTTTTTCTCCCTTTTGTACTCTCCCCCTCTCTCTCTCTGTCTCTCTCTCTCTCTCTCTCTCTCTCTCTCTCTCTCTCTCTCTCTCTCTCTCTGTCTCTCTCTCTCTCTCTCTCTCTCTCTCTCTCTCTCTCTCTCTCTGTCTCTCTCTCTCTCTCTCTCTCTCTCTCTCTCCCTCTCTCTCTCTCTGTCCGTCTCTCTCTCTCTCTGTCTCTCTCTCCCTCTCTGTCTCTCTCTCTCTCTCTCTCTCTCTCTCTCTCTCTCTCTCTCTCTCTCTCTCTCTCTGTCCCTCTCTCTCTCTCTCTCTCTCTCTCCCTCTCTGTCTCTCTCTCTCTCTCTCTCTCTCTCTCTCTCTCTCTCTCTCTCTCTCTCTCTCTCTCTCTCTCTCTCTCTCTCTCTCTCTCTCTCTCTCTCTCTCTCTCTCTCTCTCTCTCTCTCTCTCTCTCTCTCTCTCTCTCTCTCTCTCTCTCTCTCTCTCTCTCTCTCTCTCTCTCTCTTGCTCTCTCTCTGTCTCAGCAGTGTTTGATTTCTCTCGTCTCCCCTTTCTTCCTTTTCCCATGGCCCTGAGGGCTACCTACCACACAGCTCAGCTCAGGCTCTGCTAGGCTGCTAGGCTGAGGGGCTCAGTGGCTCAGTGTGTTTGAGGCTCAGTGCTAGAGGGTTGCTGGGCCGCTCATCTGTGTCCTCCCGGGGTGGGGGTCAACCCTGGCCACTCCATAGGAGCCCGCGGGACACCTTTCAGCTTTCGTCCGTGGCCCGTGGGGCTTAGAGGGGTAGTACCGTTGGAGAGGGGGTGGGGGGCGGGGGTGGCAGGAGAGATAAGGGCCAGTGGCAGGAGAGC